>NC_053489.1:581914262-583114262 GCF_905171775.1 Rana temporaria
GGGGGATGAGAGAGAGAGAGAGAGAGGTGGATTGGGGGATGAGAGAGAGGTGGATTGGGGGATGAGAGAGGGGTGGATTGGGGGATGAGAGAGGGGTGGATTGGGGGATGAGAGGGGGTGGATTGGGGGAGAGAGAGAGGTGGATTGGGGGATGAGAGAGAGGGGATTGGGGGATGAGAGGGGGGGATTGGGGGATGAGAGAGGGGTGGATTGGGGGATGAGAGAGGGGTGGATTGGGGGATGAGAGAGGGGTGGATTGGGGGATGAGAGAGAGGTGGATTGGGGGATGAGAGAGAGAGAGGTGGATTGGGGGATGAGAGAGGGGTGGATTGGGGGATGAGAGAGAGGTGGATTGGGGGATGAGAGAGAGGTGGATTGGGGGATGAGAGAGAGGTGGATTGGGGGATGAGAGAGAGGTGGATGGGGGATGGAGAGAGAGAGAGAGAGAGAGAGAGAGAGAGAGGTGGATTGGGGGATGAGAGAGGGGTGGATTGGGGGATGAGAGAGAGGTGGATTGGGGGATGAGAGAGAGGTGGATTGGGGGATGAGAGAGAGGTGGATTGGGGGATGAGAGAGAGGTGGATTGGGGGATGGGAGAGAGGTGGATTGGGGGATGAGAGAGAGAGAGAGAGAGAGAGAGAGAGAGGTGGATTGGGAGATGAGAGAGAGAGAGAGAAGAGGTGGATTGGGAGATGAGAGAGAGAGAGAGGTGGATTGGGAGATGAGAGAGAGAGAGAGAGGTGGATTGGGAGATGAGAGAGAAGAGAGAGAGAGAGAGAGAGAGGTGGATTGGGAGATGAGAGAGAGAGAGGTGGATAGGAGATGAGAGAGAGAGAGAGAGAGAGAGGTGGATTGGGGGATGAGAGAGAGAGAGAGGTGGATTGGGAGATTAGAGAGAGAGAGAGAGAGAGAGAGAGAGAGAGGAGAGAGAGAGAGAGAGAGAGAGAGAGGTGGATTGGGAGAAGAGAGAGAGAGAGAGGTGGATTGGGGGATGAGAGAGAGAGAGAGAGAGAGAGGTGGATTGGGGGATGAGAGAGAGGTGGATTGGGGGATGGGAGAGAGGTGGATTGGGGGATGAGAGAGAGAGAGAGAGAGAGAGAGAGAGAGGTGGATTGGGAGATGAGAGAGAGAGAGAGAGAGAGGTGGATTGGGAGATGAGAGGTGGATTGGGAGATGAGAGAGAGAGAGAGAGAGGTGGATTGGGAGATGAGAGAGAGAGAGAGAGAGAGAGAGAGGTGGATTGGGAGATGAGAGAGGTGGATTGGGAGATGAGAGAGAGAGAGAGGAGGTGGATTTGGAGATGAGAGAGAGAGAGAGAGAGAGAGGTGGATTGGGAGATGAGAGAGAGAGGTGGATTGGGAGATGAGAGAGAGAGAGAGAGAGGTGGATTGGGAGATGAGAGAGAGAGAGAGAGAGAGAGAGAGAGAGAGAGGTGGATTGGGAGATGAGAGAGAGGTGGATTGGGAGATGAGAGAGAGAGAGAGAGGAGGTGGATTTGGAGATGAGAGAGAGAGAGAGAGAGAGAGGTGGATTGGGAGATGAGAGAGGTGGATTGGGAGATGAGAGAGAGAGAGAGAGGTGGATTGGGAGATGAGAGAGAGAGAGAGAAGTGGATTGGGGGATGAGAGAGAGAGAGAGAGAGAGAGAGAGAGGTGGATTGGGGGATGAGAGAGAGGTGGATTGGGGGATGAGAGAGGGGTGGATTGGGGGATGAGAGAGGGGTGGATTGGGGGATGAGAGAGGGGTGGATTGGGGGATGAGAGAGAGGTGGATTGGGGGATGAGAGAGAGGTGGATTGGGGGATGAGAGAGGGGTGGATTGGGGGATGAGAGAGGGGTGGATTGGGGGATGAGAGAGAGGTGGATTGGGGGATGAGAGAGGGGTGGATTGGGGGATGAGAGAGAGGTGGATTGGGGGATGAGAGAGGGGTGGATTGGGGGATGAGAGAGAGGTGGATTGGGGGATGAGAGAGAGGTGGATTGGGGGATGAGAGAGAGAGAGAGAGAGAGAGAGAGAGAGAGGTGGATTGGGGGATGAGAGAGGGGTGGATTGGGGGATGAGAGAGAGGTGGATTGGGGGATGAGAGAGAGGTGGATTGGGGGATGAGAGAGAGGTGGATTGGGGGATGAGAGAGAGGTGGATTGGGGGATGAGAGAGGGGTGGATTGGGGGATGAGAGAGGGGTGGATTGGGGGATGAGAGAGGGGTGGATTGGGGGATGAGAGAGAGGTGGATTGGGGGATGAGAGAGGGGTGGATTGGGGGATGAGAGAGAGGTGGATTGGGGGATGAGAGAGAGGTGGATTGGGGGATGAGAGAGAGAGGGGCCCTGGCTGCAGTTCCTTCTGTGCACCCCCTGTCACAGTCTGTGTATTGGTGTGTATGCTGCATGGTACCTCCTTCCATAGGACGGTAACGCTTGCCAGCAGCAGGCAGGACCCTTCTCCTTCTGGATGATAGGGGCAACGCTGTATCCTGGCCTAGGCCGACCTGTGCTATAGGTTTTCTGCTGCACCATTGGCATTGTTGTTTCTTCTTTGTCCTCTCCATAAAATTATCAGAAATTTATGCTTAAAGTAGAACTATAGGCAACTATAACACTTTTTTTTTTTTTTTTTTTTTTCATTTTGGATAGAGTAAGGGAGGGTTATAGCCCCTGTCAGTTTATTTTTTACCATCCCTGTCCCATTGAAGAGATTTCCCTTCACTTCCTGCCCCATAGTCAAACAGGAAGTGAGAGGAATTCTATGCAAATCCAGGGAATCCATTGCTTCAGGCTCTCAGAACTAGTGTCCTGGCTCGAAAATTTCAGAATGGGGTGTGGCCTTGACAGGAAGGGGTGGGTCATTTTTTAATTAGGGGGTGCATGAGTTTAGTCGGCCTAGGGCAGCACAAAACCTAAATACACTACTGGATGAGGGTGCTCTGCTCCTTCCAGCAGATCCTCCTTAGACCGCGGAGGACTGTCCAGGGTAGCAGTTCCTGGCTGCATGCATGCAAGCCCCGCTGTCCTTGTGGGGGGGGGGGCGATCCACCTGTCTTCCGGCCTGTTGTCGGAGCTTGGAGTGGAAAGCAGGGTGGCAGTCAATGGCTATGTGCACCTCCCTACGGTCCTTCGGGGGGGGCCCAATCCACCTGTCCCCGAGCCGCTGTCAGAGCTTGGAGTGGAGGGGAGAGCAGGGTAGCAATCCCTGGCTGCATGCACCTTCCGCTGGTCCTCCGGGGCCCCCGATCTGCCTGTCCTCTGGGCCACTGTCGGAGCTTGGAGAGGAGGTTGGGGGGGCATACAGCCTCTGGGTGGTGCAGCCGTATCAGGGTTGCACCTGTCACTCCTCACCTCTATGGTGGTCACAGAGCTCTTTCCCCTCTAAGGCTCTCACTTTTCATTGCTCCGGATCAACTCCGACCGCCGACAGTGCTCGCCCCCCCACTCCCAGGCAGCCCAGCTCTTAGCCAGACCTAATTTTACACTGGCAGAATGCGAGTAGGCGAGTGGAAAATTTGAGGTCTGCTATTAGCAGTGTGTTTAAGTAACTGGGGAGAGGAGGGGTGTTTGTGTAAATCTTTAAGTAAGATAGTGTGTGTGTGTGTTTGTTTGTTTGTTTGTTTGTTTGTTTTCTCTTCTTCCTTTTTTTGTTTTTGTTTTTTTTTCTTTGTTTTTGTTTCTTGTTATGTTTAAACCAAGAGCCTGGAAGGTAAAATTTAGGCAAAAATAAGTAGGGAATGTACCTTAGGTTAACAATAGTGGTAATATTTTCTACTAGGCACATTTTCTTATTTCCTTTTGGTTTTCGGGTATATATTCTTAATCTTATGAAGTTTTATTTTGATATGTTTCAGGCTCTAATTACTGTTTTTATTTACTTTGGTCGGATGGCTAGATTTTGTTCTGTATTTTTTTTTTTTTACTATCGTAACATGGATATATTCCTCCTCTTGATACTGTCTATATTGTTTATATCTTTTGTTATAACTAAAAAATTGTTCTTTATTAAAAAAAAAAAAATATTTAAAAAAAAAAAAATATTTTAAAACAAAAAAGTAGGAGATTGCAGACATAATACAAGAGATGGTTAGAGGCTGGGGACATGATGCAGAAGATGGTTGGAGACTGCATTTTTCTGATCTTTCTTGCACTAAAGGTGCCAACAATAAATTCATATTCATTTTAAGTTGATAGTAAAAAAAATAACTATAATACAATTTGTATATAAATATTTTTTAAAAACTGTCATTTTTGGTATCGGTTTTGGTTTTCGGCCTAGTGTATTTTTAATTTTCGGTATTGTTTCGGCACCAAGATTCCCATTCGATGCACCCCTAGTGTTCACTGCACAATCAGAAAGAAGCTGACAGATGGGTCACATCCTGTATGCCAGCTCCAGTCTGGCAAAGATCTGCAGCAGTTTTCTATATAGAAAACGGCAGTGATCCCTTTTGTTAGGTGTGGGTAAGAGGGAGAGCTGTGGAAAATGGCTCCTGCTCTCTATGCCTTTTCTTGCCACAGACAGAGAACAGAGCAGATCGGTCTCAATTAGCAAAGAGGCTTACACCCCTCTTTCTCATTTTGAGGAGGGTCTGCTCCGTTTTCTCAGTTTAGAAGAGTGGTGCAGGCTTTATGTCTGCAGCACTCTCTGTTAATGTGCACCCCATGAATTGAAAAGATATATTATTTTTTTGGAAACCGGAAAGTTGTCTATAGTCTGAGTGGATTTTGCTGACGTTGGTACTTTTTGCTTGGCTTCAAGCCTCCTCTGACTCGGTAATAGCCTCTTGTAATTACACAGATGGTGAGGGTCACCCGTATTCTTGGAGGCCTTCACACCTGTGAAATGCAATTACAACAAATGTGTTCCTACAAAGAGGATACTCATTAAGTTAAATTGAAAACAGCATGCACAGAAACATACAGCGATGATCCTCACTATACTAGTTGAAAATAAATGTCTTGAACAGAGATCTATTATCAGCATAAAATGTTTCTTAATGGTCCTCAGTGGCTAGCTGACAGTCTGTCTGTTCCTTTTAATGCGATGCTTCTCAAACATTGTTTCTAGCTGGACCTGAGATCCTAATGAGGTCTGGGTCAGAGACTTTATTACTACATCTGTTATGTGATCTGTCAATTCAATGACCAGCTGCATCAAACTGCACTTTAATTTAGTAGCAGAAAAGAAAGGGCACATAATGGGAACAGATGCACGTTTGTCAAGAATGAAGGTATATTTTGCAATTTATTTAAAAGAGTATCTGTCTTTTCTGTAAAACAATTTTTTTTTTTATTGTTTTTTCACTGTAAGAACTAATGATGAGTTTGCTGTTTTTGTCTTTTCTTTAGCAGTTATGAAATAGAGAGGTTATAATTAGGGCCGAAACAACTAATCGATTAATCGATTATGAAATTAATCGATTACAGTTTTCATAATCGATTAATTGGGCAGTAACATAATGGGGTTAAAAAAACTAAAATTAGCCCTTTATAGTACAAAAAAGCAAATTGCTACTGTAAATATTACTTTCACTGTCCCACAGTAAAACAATGAACCCCTTACAGTAGCGATTATTTGCTCTTTTTGTACTTATTTTTGTTTTTTTAACCCCATTATGTTACTAAACCTCTCAGGCCGGGGTCACACCTCTGTTTTTTGGTGCTTTTTGCAGAAACACACTACAGTTCATTTACGTGTTTTCCTATGGGACACGTTCACATCCATGATTTTTTTTAGATGCTGTGTATTTGGAAAGGGCAAGGAGTTTTTAACGCAAAACAGTGACATTTTCGTTTTTTTTTTTGTTTAATATACTTCAATGGAGAAGCTGCAGAAAATCATGTAATGTGTTTTTGTGGCAATTTGTGTTTTGTAATCTGCCCAACAACAAATTGGCCCAATTTTTTTTTTTTTAAATGCTAATTTTTTTAAGGCTATTATCCGATTTAATCGAAACAATAATCGGCCAACTAATCGATTATGAAAATAATGGTTAGTTGCAGCACTAGTTATAATTGTGACAGGGTCTCTTAAAATGCCACACTACGTTTTTAGGTTTTATAAAAGCTAATACTGTGCTGAAATTTACAGAAGTAAAATATCAGTTGCTACTTCATAGCCATAGGTTGGGTTTAAGGCATAGAACTTTTGTAGACTAAAGCCCGGTACACACAATCCGATTATCGGACGAATGATCGTCCGTTTTTTTTTTTTTGTATGCTATTCTCACGTTGAATCTGATGAGTTTACTAAAGTCACGAAAATTCTTGTAATAAATAAAAAATCTAAGTGATGTCATGTGTTGTAATGCATTTGTATTGCATTTTCGAACGACGGCTGTACTGATTAAACGAAAATCGTACGATCTGGCATCGTACGAAAAAAATTCCGTGCATGTCCGATAGAATAAAATCGGATGAACTGTCCTGATCTGCTCTCTGAAGCTCTGTACTTACGATCCGATAATCGTACGATTGTTTCGAAAGCAGCATTTTTCGTACGATTTTCGGATCGTGTGTACGGGGCTTAAAGCCTCGTACACACGATCGGATTTTTCCGAGGGATTTGTGTGATAGTCCAGAGTGTAGCGCTTCATTGGAAATGTGTAATAGTAATGTGACAGTCCATATAAAAAGGTCAATATAGAGTGAACTTGATAAGAAACCTCCACCAAGCTTCAATGTGCAAAGAAAAAGCACACCACACCAACGTGCTATCGATCTGCTTACCAGAAAGTTATAACAGGCGATGTAATCATACAATGCAGGGGATCAATGGTAGATGCAATCCTCCAAACTTATTGTAGGGATATCCAGATTCATCCACACCAGAAAAGACCTCCAGAACTCCAAGACCAATGGGTATATTATGTGACCATCAACAGGCAATAACCCAGTGTGAAGATAGAGGCAATAAAAGGGAAGCCCGTAAATGTAAAACATACAGGCCCGGATTCACGTACAGCGGCGCATCTCATATGCGCTACGCCGGCGTAACTCTGAGAGGCAACAGCAGTATTCACAAAGCACTCGCTCCCAAATTTGCGCTGGCGTAAGGTAAATTGGCCGGCGTAAGACCGCCTAATTGTTGTCGGATCCGAATTGTTGTCGGATTTTCCATGAAAAATGTGGGATAGCACGCTTTAAAATTTTCCGCCAACAATTGTGTGTTATCGGATTTTCCGATCGTGTGTATGCAAGTCCGTCGGACAAAACTCCAAAAAACAAACATGCAGGCTCGGAAGCGATGCTCGCCATAACACATTACCAGAAGTTGCCCAAAGGGTGATGAAAAAAAAGGGCAACAAAACCAAGTTTTTTATGCAAGACAAGTTCCTGGCCAACGCCCTTCGGACAAAAAGTCCTACGCTTTGCAGAAAGTCCGATCATGTGTATAAGGCTTTAGGCCCCTCTCACACTGAGGTGGTTCAGTTTACCTGCACAGCAGGTGTAGAGCTGTGTACCCGCTGGTTTGGTGTGTGCTAGCTGCGCTTTCCCTTGGAGTGTCCTATTCTATTCTATTATGGTTTCATAAAGCGCACAAAAACCATGGGACATAACAGAATTCTATGAGAAAATGCAACTAAGCCGCACCAAACCAACGGGTACACTGTGATCTGTGGTGCGGTCAAACTACACCGCGTCAGTGAGAAAGGCGCCATGGTTAGTATTATTAAAAAATGCATCTGGCCAATATAAAGGTCTTTAGTTGTAACACTATAACTGGTTTATTATGTGGATAAACCTAGTTTATGCTAACGATTTGTATTTCTGGTCAAAAATTTTAATGCATATGTTAGAGCATGATCCTTCGGGTAGAACTATAGGCAGAACTGTCCCCCCCCCCCCCTTTTGGATAGAGTAAGGGAGGTTTATATCCTACATTTTTGTTGCTATCTGTGTTGCATTTGGGAGATTTACCTTCACATCCAAGCCAAAACAGGATATGAGGTCCCCCAGGTCACCAGGAATAGTGTCTCCCATAGAGTTTTACCCTGTTATTTTTCTGGGAACAACCCAAAATTTTCACATTTTCTTTTACCTTCACAAATAATGGTCAACAGGACAAATGGAGGGTAAATCTTTCTAACGGGGACACGGACAGCAATAAAAATCCATCGCCACTCTGTCCGATGGTTTGTGGGCAACGTCGTTTTAATGATGAAGTTGGAAAAACTTTGTTTTTTTCTACATGCCGAAAAACATTTGTTTTTTTTCATGCCGAAAAATGATCGTGCGTACGCGGCATAAAACTCTGTTTTGTTAAATCTGACCTCAAATGTGCTGATACTACAAAACTAATACATTTTTGGTAAAATTGTACCTGCCTCCCACATGGAGGGGGGTCTAAGCTAAGGGGTTAATGTATAGATCAGAAGTAGAAAAGTGGCGCTCCCCTTTTAAAAAATTGTGACATGCCTGCCAATTTTCAACTCTCATCATCTGTGACCAGAATCGGCAGATACAAAAAGAGAAATTTGGTTAGTTAACCACTTGCCGACCGCCGCATGTATATGTACATCCACAGAATGGCACGTACAGGCAGATGGGCGTACATGTACGTCCCCGCCTTTCCGCGGGTCGGGGGTCCGATCGGGACCCCCCCGCTACATGCGGCGGTCGGATACCCGCGGGGAGCAATCCGGGACGACGGCGCGGCTGTTCGTTTATAGTCGCAATCGCTCCCCGGAGCTGAAGAACGGGGAGAGCCCTATGTAAACACGGCTTCCCCGTGCTTCACTGTGGCGGCTGCATCGATCGAGTGATCCCTTTTATAGGGAGACTCGATCGATGACATCAGTCCTACAGCCACACCCCCCTACAGTTGTAAACACACACTAGGTGAACACTAACTCCTACAGCGCCACCTGTGGTTAACTCCCAAACTGCAACTGTCATTTTCACAATAAACAATGCAATTTAAATGCATTTTTTGCTGTGAAAATGACAATGGTCCCAAAAATGTGTCAAAATTGTCCGAAGGGTCCGCCATAATGTCACAGTCACGAAAAAAATCACTGATCGCCGCCAATAGTAGTAAAAAAATAATAATTTATAAAAATGCAATAAAACTATCCCCTATTTTGTAAACGCTATAAATTTTGCGCAAACCAATCGATAAACGCTTATTGCAATTTTTTTTTTTTTTTTACCAAAAATAGGTAGAAGAATACGTATCGGCCTAAACTGAGAATTTTTTTTTTTATATATATATATATATATATATATATATATATATATGTTTTTGGGGGATATTTATTATAGTAAAAAATATTGAATTTTTTTCAAAATTGTCACTCTATTTTTGTTTATAGCACAAAAAATATAAACCGCAGAGGTGATCAAATACCACCAAAAGAAAGCTCTATTTGTGGGGGAAAAAGGACGCCAATTTTGTTTGGGAGCCACGTCGCACGACCGCGCAATTGTCTTAAAGCGACGCAGTGCCGAATCGCAAAACCTGGCCTGGGCATTTAGCTGCCTAAAGGTCCGGGGCTTAAGTGGTTAAGAAAATTTGACCTTTCTGACCCATGTAAACTCCAACATACTTGTCAGTATCATATTTATATCAGAGATTTCCTTGTTGTTGTTGGGCATAAATAATATCTGGAACCCACGATTGCCAATTTGAAGTACAAGAAAAATGTATTGTTCAGTTTTCAGAGCTATAATCACAATGCCAGTGAATATTGCTAAAGAATTGGGTGTGTAATGTGCTTTGATCTGCACGTACTCTGTACTATACCTGGATTTTACTTGTTGGCACCGCTGCTCTTTGGTCACCTGGTAATGGTGGGTCCCAGCTGAAGTATATTTTTTATTCTGCTTCTTACCATATTTTTTTATTTGCTCGGTTCTGAAATTGAATTGAAAATGTAATTTAGTTGACAGTGCTAAGCTTGGACTTCAACCGTGTGCGTTTTTTCACCCTTGGCTAAGTAGAGGTTCTTTATTCCTATGTGGGTGTTTTTTTTTTTTTTTTTTTTTTTTTAATTGGTTTTGAACAAATGGAGCAGTACAAAATACTGAATTTTAAGTGAATATCTGACCTGAAATAACTCACACAGAAATAACAGAAAAACATCATGTAAGGCTGAGCCCATCCGCCGCCTCATATTGATTTATCTCCTTGATTGAATTGTAGCGCTGGTCAGAATGTGAAACTGAGAATGAGAGAAGCTGAGAACATTCCCTTCATTAGGCAGCTATGTTTAAGAGTCTTGCTGATTTCATACATTTATTCATTGATGTGTCAGTGGAATGCTGCTGCTAAGGACTGAATGGAAGAGTCTTGGCTCATAGTTCTGAGATAATTAAAAGGATTTTACTGTATCGCTGAAGGTGAAAGGAAACATTTGAAAAACTCAACATATATTTATGTAGAAATGCACATTTATATTCAAAAGTACATCACCGACTGTTTTTGGATAGGATTGGGAACCGCTACAGGCCCAGTTGTCACACTAATCCCTTTGCAGTGGTGTATTTAGGTTTTGTGCTGCCCTAGGTCTGACTACACTCGTGCACCCCCTAATTTAAATATGACACACCCATTCCTGTCAAGTCCACACCCCTTGCTGTTTAAGACCCGCCCTGACATGAGTGGGACACTAGCTCTGAGAGCCTGGGGGGGCATTGGATTTCCTTAATTTGCATAGATTTCCTCTCACTTCCTGTTTGGCTATGGGGCAGGAAGTGAAGGGAAATCTCCGCAATGGGACAGGGATGGTGAAAAATAAACTGACAGGGGCTATAACCCTCCCTTACTCTATCCAAAATGGAAAAAAAAAGTGTTGCCTATAGTTCTACTTTAAGCACAAATTTTTGATAATTTTATGGAGAGGGCTAGGCTAAGAAGATATAACCATGCCAATGGTGCATCAGAAAACATATAGCGCAGTGAGGGGCCCAGGATGATAGGACAGTGAAAATTAGAAGCCCCCCCCCCCACAGTTGCGGAATGCCGGCTTCCCGCATACCGGCCACTTTATGGGTGCGCTAGACTAATTTGCCTAACAGTGTAGTGCAAGCCGGCGGGGACTATTTTCGTGCTGCCCCCCTGCAAAGTTCTTCCCTAGGCCTGGGCCTTGTGGGCCTAAGCCAGGATACAGCATTGCCCCTTTTGGGATTCAGCTCTGGGTCTCCTCTACATGGAGCGTTTTACCTGGAGCACTGGCACTTCGGGCAGTCAGGAGAAAACTGTCCTGACTGATGCCAGGACAAGTTGGAGGATAGCTCTCCTGACTGGCACAAGCTTCAAATTGTGAAGGTTTGGCATCCAAGCAATGCGTTGCTGTTCTTATTCTATGCCCAGTTTGGCTACTTTACTGTCCCTGTGACTCTGAGTGACCTCCAGTGTAATCTAGCGACTTCAAGTGACCACCTCTGCTCAGGGTCATCTAGTGACTCCAGTGCATCCCAGCACCCCTAGCACCGCCCCCTTGCACATCGGACTTGTGTACACGCGATTGGAAAATCCGACAACACACAATTGTTGGCGGACAATTTTAAAGCATGCTATCCCACATTTGTTGTGCGGAAAATCCGACAACAATTGTCTGATGGAGCATACAAATGGTCGTATTTTCCGACAACAGCCTGTCCTCACACAATTCCCATCGGATAATCCGATCGTGTGTACGAGGCTTAACCGTAAGTATGCAGTCAGTAGCTGTGCTCACAGTGAGGAATCTTTGATGGGCTCTTTGAGGCTGGCTTGTAGTAAAAATTAAGTCAGACATAGAATTTGCTCTCATCTTCCTCTTGCAGTTCTGCGTACACCGCTACTAACTGCATACCCAGCTTTACAAATGTACACTGCACTTGCCCCAGGCAGGCCAGGTAGCCTGAGATCTACCTGTTTGTAGACCAATCTTTCTTCCAGTATACAGATGAGAAGATCTTTACTTATTTCAGCTCGGTGCTGCAGTATGGAAATTCACCATTGTGTGAATAAATGATGTATCACAATTAGTTGCAAATGTGTCACATTTTATGTACAACCATAAATAAACTCTAATAGAGTGGAAAATATATGCCAATCTAGATCTTCTCTACCAGTGGCGGCTGGTGCTCAACATTTTTGGGGGGGGCGCAAACAAAAAAAAAAAGAAAGAAAAAAATTGCAGCCTCACTGTGACCATCAAATGCAGTCACTATGCCATCAATTCGCACTACTGTGCCATGCCATCAAACACAGTCATTGTGCCATGCCATCAAACGCAGCCACTGTGCCATCAATTGTCACCACTGTGCCATGCCATCAAACGCAGTCACTGTGCCATCAATTGTCACCACTGTGCCATGCCATCAAACGCAGCCACTGTGCCCCTCAATTGGCGTTGTGCCCATTGTTGTCACTGTGCATGTCACTGTGCCCTTTATTGTCGCCACTGTGCCCTTTGTCGCCATTGTGCCCTGTAAAATACCCCCCCGCCCGCCACTTACCTTTCTCCTTCCACGTTCCTCGATGTCTTCTCCTGCCCTCGATGACGCTTCAGCCAATCTGGTTACCGATAACCAGAATCTGTGAACCTGATTGGCTAAGACGGCCGTCAGTCTTATCCAAGGAACGCACCTCCCGTATGTCCCGAGAATAAGCTTCCGGGAGCCGAGGGCTGTACTCGGAAAGCCTATCAGAGCCGCTGGCTCTGATAGGCACTTCTGCACAGCCAACCAGCTGCCATTATTCAGGTAGTCGGCGCTCACCGCCCGGAATAGTTGCGGCAGCGGCCGGCAACAATAACATAGATTCATGCAATGCATGAATCTATGTTATTTAGTGGCGGTGCGAGAGCCAGAGGGGGCGGCGCTCCAGCGCCCTCTATAGACGCACTGCCACTGTTCTCTGATAGTCTGCCAATATGTGATCTGGGCTTTGGTTTGAAGCCGAGTGTTCTTTCTCCTGCTGAGAATACCATATATATTATTCGGATGCACACCTGCAACAGCCATCTTGGATTGTTTTGAGGCCTCATTTGGCCCTCCGTAATGAACTCCCACTCCTAAGGTGACTGACTGTACACCTTTTGGGGGATTGCTGCTGGGCATATTTACATTGATCATGATTGAACACAGACTTGGGCCCCTTTCACACATGCAGAACGTATGTTCCCTTTTTTATCCGTCCGTTTACGGATGAAAAAGGGACCTGCATTGATCCCTATGAGATTGCAGGTGTCAGCGGATGTTCATCCACACTGTTTTAAAAAAAAAAAGGAGTATTTTATTTAACCACTTGCCTACTGTGCACATACACCCCCTTCCTGCCCAGACGAGATTTTAGCTTCCGGCACTGCGTCGCTTTAACTGACAATTGCGCGGTCGTGCGACGTGGCTCCCAAACAAAATTGACGTCCTTTTTTTCCCCCCACAAATAGAGCTTTCTTTTGGTGATATTTGATCGCCTGTGCGGTTTTTATTTTTTGGGCTATAAACAAAAAAAGAGCGTAAATTTTGAAAAAAAAACACTATATTTTAATTTTTGCTATAATAAATATCCCATTATTTTTTTAAAAATATATATTTTTTTTTCTCAGTTTAGGCCGATACGTATTATTCTACATATTTTTGGTAAAAAAAAAAAATTTGCGATAACCTGGTTTGCGCAAAAGTTATATTCCCTACAAAATAGGGGATATATATATATAATAATTTTTTTACTAGAAATGTCAGCGATCTGCGTTTTTTTTCGGGACTGCGACATTATAGCGGACACTTTTGACACATTTTTGGGACCATTCACATTTATACAGTGAACAGTGCTATAAATATGCATTGATTACTGTATACATGTGAGTGGCAGGGAAGGGGTTAACCACTAGGGGGGAAGGGGTTAAATGTGTATCCTGGGTGTGTTCTAACTGTGGGGGGAGGGGGGTGACTGGGGGAGGTGACCGATCTGTGTCCCTATGTACAAGAGACACAGATCGGTCTTCTCTCTCACTGACAGGACGTGGAGCTCTGTGTTTACACACAGAGCTCCACGTTCCTGCTTAGTTACTCGGCAATCGCGGGTGCCCGGCGGCCATCGCGGCCGCCAGGCACGCGCACTATGTTCCCAGTGACGCAGCGCGCGAGCCCTAGAAGCTTTAAATGACAGGATGTCATATGACGTCCTGTCAGAACAATAGAGCATTCCGCCCGCCGTCATTTGACGGCAGGCGGGTGTCAAGTGGTTAAACAGTACGGACATCCGCTGACGCCCAATCTCATCTGGGTCCGCAATCCTCCGATTCTGCAGACGGAGGAAAATTGCTATTTTTCCATCCGTCATCCGTTTGGGTGAACACAGGCAAACGGTCCGTGTTCATCTGATCCCCCCCGTAGGGGAGAGCGGAGATCTGGTAGGGCGGCCCGTCCCTGCACGGATCCATCCCATGTGAAAGGGTCCTTTTTTATATGAATTTTTATTTTATTTATTTTTTTATTTGGTTGTGTATTGTATTGCACTTTCCAACATTTTCTTTTCTTATTTTTTTTTACCGATTGCACTTTTTACAGAATGATTACACCTTTTTTCACACTACCTGTACTTTTGGATGGCATGGAGTATTTTGCATTTTATTAGATTCTATGGTGATGCATAAAACTTGTACTTGTACTACTTTTTTATGAAACTTGATTTGAGGGAGTGAGGAAAATAAGGAGTCTGTATTTTGAGATGCTTTAACTTGGAAGACCATCAGACAGTCCATTGCTGGGTCTCCTCCAAGTACCAGGACCATCACTGGTGTTTTCTTGGCCAAGATGTACAGTTGGGTAGAATTTTATTTTAGGGTAGTGGCACAATGTATTTCTGGAAATACATTCTGATGCTTATCCAGAAAAATATTGGGCAACTTGGTGAAGTCCATCACCACCATAAGGGAAATGTTTTTTTTTTTTTTTTTTTTTTTTTAGATTTTATTTTTGTTTAACTGAATTATGAATATTTGATGGGAAATTTCAATAGGAAAATCATGACTGAACAGCAAAAAAATTGGGTATAGGCTTGTACTTAAAGAGGAGTTCCACCTAAAAATGGACCTCCGCTTAACCCACTCCTCGCCCCCTTACATGCCACATTTGGCATGTAATTTTTTTGGGGGGGGGGGGGGGGAGTGGGGGCTTCAGGAGAAGGGGACTTCCTGTCCCACTTCCTCCTTCCACCGAGGGGCTGAAAAGGCAATTAGCTTAATCGCCTTTTCACAGCCCCTCCCTGTAGGCGAGCGCCTGTCCAATCGGACGGCGCCGCGCGCATGCGCACTCGGTGCCCGGCCGTGAAGCCGAAAGCTGTCACTGCTGGGTGCCCACACAAAGAATGAAGAGGAGCGGAGCCCCGGCCGGCGCGTCGCTGGAGCCGTGGAGCAGGTAAGTGTCAGTTTATTAAAAGCCAGCAGCTACACTTTTTGTAGCTGCTGACTTTTAATAAACTTAAAAAAAAAGGTGGAAAACCCCTTTAAGTTTTAATGTTCATATTTGTCATTTTCTGTTGAAAGAAGACAAAACCAGCAAATGTTCAGCTGCTGTCTAAAGTCGTTAGGGATAACCTAGTTGCTTCTTGTGTATTCTAATATTCTACATATTGGCTGAATGCCTCTGCTTTTTGTTTAGTATGCAGTCTATATAATCGGAAGGTAAAAAAATCTACAGGGATTTCCTCCTGTTTATCAGACTGAAAATGTTCTGTCAGGTGTAAAATTGAGGCAAGAAGGAGTTCCCGTTTTCTTGGTTTCTGTGCAGTACTGTATCTTTGCAGTGTTATTTGTTCTCATTTATTAACGATTTATATGGCACCATCATCTCCAGTGATGCTTTTCAATGTAAGTAATACAAATAGGTGAGAGTAATACAGGTAATAAGCGAGAGTAATACAGGCAATATAAATACATAAATGGCAATTACAATCAGATGTCTAGCAATGAAATATACAGCTCTAACAAAATTTCTATGGGCAAAGCTGCCTTTGGGAGTGTTCCATTTGGTGCCAAGACCCGGCACTTATCCATTTTCTAGCTGCTATAGCTTTATTACAGACCTTCTTTTTTTTTTTCTTTTTTTTTTTTTTTTTATATTGTGCTACTTCGGATACATCACTATATTTAAAAAGTAGATTGGAGTCCTCGTTTAGCATCCTGCTGTCTGTGTCCCAGAGATAAGTTCCCCTCACTTCCCTCTTGAGAGTTGCCAATGGAACAGGTGTATCTATCGGGTGATTTCCCAATGGATAAAAATGTAGCCTTTCCCCCAGAGGGAGTTTCACGGACAGAGGGAGTACATTTCTACAAAGTGGATACAGACATCCAGTAAAACTTTACAACAGTTTTTACACTTCCTACTACAATAAGTCTTGATTTTTCACTTTAACTGTAGCTGCTGACTTTTAAAACACAGCCACTCACCTGTCTCAATGTTCCAGCAGTGTGCTCACCCCATTTGGTCTTACCCGCTGTCTTCGGTCCCCGGCGCCATTATCTTCACTATGGGCAACCCGGCTGTGACAGCTTCCGGCTTTACAGTTGGGTGCCCACTGTGCATGTGCGAGTCACGCTGCATATTGTGAGTGGTGGATGCAGTCTTCTGGGTGTCCCAGAAGACTGCAGGGGGGAACCTGCCCCTCCCCCCACTACTCAAAAATGGCAATTGTTCAAGAGGAGCGGGCGAACAAGTCCTTAAAGCGGAACTTCCCCTTTTGGGTGGAGCTCCACTTAAAGGAAAGCTAAAAAGATTTGGTTTAGTACACGAGGAATGCTTATTTGTTTCCCGTAGCTGATGCTCCTGTTGTTTAATACCTAGCAGGCAGTAATTAAAAACGTTCTCTTTAAAGGGTCACTAAAGGATTTTTTTTTATTTTTATTTTTTTTAGCTAAATAGCTTCCTTTTACTTTACTGCAGTCCTGGTTTCATGTCCTCATTGTTCGTTTTTGCTCTAATCCTTCTCTGTTCTGAACACTTCCTGATTGTCTGTTTCCTGATGAAAAAAGTACTGGGAGCTTTCTCTCTGTGTTCACTAATCAAGGAGGTGTGATTACTGTGTGTCTAATATCCCTCAACACCAATCAGTTTCGTTTTACAAACCATCACTGCTAGGGTTGTCCTGATAGCACTTTTTTCAAGTACTCGCCAATACCGATACTTTTTTTTAAATCTCATGTGACAGCGGCACATGTGTCAGTATTTTTTTTTTTATCTTTAACAATTTTTTTATTTTTATTTATTTTTTACAATTTTTTTTATTTATGTATAATGCTTTCTTTTTTTAAGGGGGGGGGGGACCGTGTCAGTGTGTTTTTTTTTTCTTTTATTTTTTTATTATTTTCTACAATCCATTTTTTTTATTCTTCTTTTTTTTTTTCTCCGCTCTGTTGGGGGGCTTTTGTGAGATATCAGGGGTCTTAGCAGACCTCTGACATCTCCCCTTTGAGACAGACAAAGGGACTAGGGACACATGTTCCCCAGTCCCTTTCTCAGCAGCATTAGCTGCGCTGAAAATGAAAGGAGTGAAGACAGCCGCTTCCCTTCATTCATAAACTGAAACATTGTAATCACAGTTTACAATGTTTCAGTTATGTGAGTAGACAGAGTCGGTGATCACTGACTCTGTCCATTCGGAGCAGTAAGGAGCCGGGTTTACTGGCTCCTACCCCGCTCTCCATCCTGACAGTTCCAGGGGGTGGAGGAGGAGCATGGAGGGAGAGAGAAACACGGGGGGGGGGGGGGGACACGGAGGGAGAGAGAAACACGGGGGGGACACAGAGGGATAGGGATACACTGAGGGAGAGATAAACACGGGGGGACACGGAGGGAGGGAGACTGCAGCAAAACGGAGGGGGGCTGGAGGAGGACACAGGACAGTCAGCGGTGATCGTGTGTGGGGGAGTTGCAAGCACCGATCACCGCTGATTTTAAAGCAGCTGAAAGCTGGGGGGGGGACGGACATGCAGAGAAATTTAAATCTATACAGCGGTGATCGCTGCTTGTAACTTCCCCATGCACTGATCACTGCTGACAGTACAAGTATTGGGTGAAGCATCGGGAGCATTTGCCCGAGTACAAGTACTCAGGCAAATGCTTGGTATCGGTCCCGATACCGATACTAGTATCGGGACAATCCTAATCACTGCCCTGTATTGGCTCTGTGTCTCTGTACATCACACAGCATGAAAAAACGAAACTGAAACTGTAGGTACATTATATGATTGATTTTTATCTATTTTTAATCATTTAATCAGGGAATCGGTTAACTATTATGTCTCTATACCCTGTAAACAGTCATTTCGGCAAAAAAAATGTTTCCTTTACAACTCCTTTAAGGATGCACAATAATGCGTTAAGAAGGGTGACTGTTTACTAAACTGTTGGAAGTAATCTAGTGTGCTGTGTGGGTTATTTTTGTTTTGTTTTTTGGGGGGGGAGGGGAGCTTATACAATATTTTTTATATAATGTAGGCAGTTTTTTTTGCTTTTCATATGACTAACCTATATGTGGCTGGGATTACTATGAATTAACTTTTAAAGTAATTTGCAACATTCCTCCTCTTTCCTCTTTTGTAGCTTGCCATGTCAAGTGATAAGCTATCCACATTGCAAATGCCACTTGTGAACCTGGACCTGGATATTGTCAAAAATAGAACAATGACACCGATTTCCATTGAGCTGAATAAAGAGGAGCTGCAAAATCTTATCAATTCTTTAGAGGCAGCTAATAAGGTATTGTATTGCTTTTTATAACCTTTCTTTGCTGTCTTTTGGTGGTATTTGTTGTTGCTTTTTTCAATGTGCATCCCAAATGTTTATAGAGTGTTTGTTTGCAGTATGCAATTTGTCCTACATATCCTGAGCAGATATCATAAACAGTTCTTTGCTAAGTAAACCTCACTGTACTGTCCCTTCTGTTTAGGTGGCATGGCATCTCCATAGGGATTTATATGGAAAGATGGAAATTTCCCATCTTGTATAAGATCCCTTACAGCAGGGATCGACAAATCCCGGGCGCCAGGTCGCCATGGCGACTAGAAATAGTGTCCTGGCGACTTGGTTTGGAAGGTGGGCTGGTGCCATCTGGTGGTGAGCCGTTGGTATTACAAGTTAAGCATTACAAGTTAAACAGCAATTCTAATGTCATTTTTCACTATTTTCACTGCCATCTTCTTCCCTCTAATCAGAACCCCCAAACATTATATATATTTTTTATCCTAACACCCTAGAGAATAAAATGGCGATCGATGCAATACTTTCTGTCACGCCGTATTTGCGCAGCGGTCTTACAAGCGCACTTTTTTGGGAAAAAAGTACACTTTTTTTAATTAAAAAGACAACAGTAAAGTTATCCCCATTTTTTTTTTAATATTATGAAAGATAATGTTACACAGAGTAAATTCATACCCAACATGTCACGCTTCAAAATTGCGTTTGAACACCGTTAACATATGCGGGCGCTGCTCACGTATGTGTTCGCTTCTGCGCGCAAGCTCGTCGGGGGCGGGGTGCGTTTTCTGGCTCCTAACTTTTTTAGCTGGCTCCTAGATTCCAAGCAAATTTGTCAACCCCTGCCTTACAGCTCTGGTCTCAGATTTTACCTACACTGTCAGGCTACTAGGTGTACATGAGTACTCACTGATGTCTTCAGCGTATTCCCCGCTGACATCTTCCACTCCATAGAGGAGACTGGAGGGTCCGATCAGGTCCACCTGAAAAACTGACAGGTGGACCTGATCGGACAGCTTGTGTGAAAGGGGCTTTCTACTGTGTGGCTGTAGCACGACAGGGAGAGTATGCAAAACCGAAGAGAATGAAGAAGAATAAAAATGTATTTTAATGGGGGAAAAAAAGAAATAAAACATTTATGGAAAACTGTTTCCATTTTTGTGGGAGTGTACCTGGAACTGAGGCCATTCCCACCACCTGCCCCACACTTCCTGTTCACTCACTGTTAACGAAAGGGCACCAGATCAAGCCCATAACCTCTTCCCTCCTGGGAAGGAGATGTCGGAGGTGGGCGGACAGTGAGAGCAGGCAGGGGAAGCCCTCGGTGCCATCAGTGACTGCTTGTCACAGCCCGGGCCACCGGAAGAGGGCGCTAGTTCCTCCGGCCAATGTAAGCATCTCGCTCCTGGAGGCCACAAAGCCACAGCTTCAATTACCGGCTGGTGAGACATCTTAGTCCGCGAACCCGGTGGCGGGTGCGCATGGGGACACCTGCTGCAGTGTAGCCCAGGTAGCTAATTCTAGTGGCCAATGCCACCTGTCGCCTGGAGTTTGTCGAACCCTGGTCTAGTGGGTCAGATGGCTGTTGGGTGTAAACAGACAGGTGGTCTTTTTTACGTCCATCTGCTCGGCATAAACAGAGAAGACATGGACAAGCCATCTACCTGCTCGGCGGGGATCAGCTTACCGATTCCCTGCCGGCAGAGTCCACCCCATGTGAAAGGGGCCTTTCTGTTATGTTACCAGGAAGTGAGATAAAGGGGGAGATTTTCTAAAACCTGTAGCACTCAGAATCGGATGCAGCTGTGTGTGGTAGCCAACCATCTTCTAACTTCAGGTTGTTTAATTAAGCTTTGGCATTAAAATGTGAAAGCTGATTGGTTTCTATGCAGAGCTGCACCAGATTGTGCACACTCCAGTTTTAGTTCATAAATCCCAAAATGTCTACAACAGGGCCAAAGACAGGACCAAATGCATGATAAAAATTGTAATGTTGGCCAATATTTTATAGTAATTTTCTGCAGTCAGCAAGAGTGTGGCTGCTGGCAAGATCAACAAATTTGTTCTTCAGGTTTACAGCATGGCTGTTGGAGGGTTGCGTACGATTGGTTTAGACCAGGGTTCCTCAAACTACGGCCCTCCAGCTATTGTGGAACTATACATCCCATGAGGCATTGTAAAACTCTGACATTCACAGACATGACTAGACATGATGGGAATTGTAGTTCTTGAACAACTGGAGGGCTGTAGTTTTGAAGACCCATGGTTTAGACTCGCTGTAGAAAGTTTTTGAGGTGGGATACAGCACTGCCCTCTATCCTGAAAAAAAGAGACTGGGCATTTAGCATAGTCTGATATACATTTGAAGTAAGTATGCTGGCACTGCTTGACTTTTTATAAAGCAAGGCTTACTTTGCAGTTTAAGGGGGGATTTACTAAAACTGGAACACTCAAATCTGTGCATAGTAACCCATCAGCTTCTAACTTCAGCTTGTTCAATTGACAATTAAACCTAGAAGTTGATTTGCTAAAACTGGTGCAACTGTACATATTGGCTAATCTCCCCCTAAATTTCATAGATGGCCCCCTATATTCTATGGCCAAAATGTGTGGACATCTGACCATTGTGCCCATATGATCTTGTTGGAAATCCTATTCCAAAACCATGGTAATTTTATATGAAGCTGGATGAGAAGACCTGCCTTGCAACCTGTGTTCTAATTCATTTCAAGATGTTCAATAGTGCAGAGATCAGGGCTGTCTGTAGGCCACCTCATTAAATGCAACAAACCATTTTCATATGGACATGCAAGGGCCATGTAATAGAAAAGGGCATGCTCCACAGTGTTGCAACAAGGTTAGAAGAGCACAATTGTCTAAAATATCTTTGTATGTTGTAATATTAAAGCAGAGGTCCGCCTAAATTTTTTTTAATATTAAAAGCCAGCAGATACAAATACTGCAGCTGCTGACTTTTAATAAATGGACACTTACCTGTCCAGGGTGCCCGCAATGTCGGCAGCTGAAGCCGAGCAATCGCTCAGCTCTTGGCTGCCCCCGCCGCCATCCTTGTTGAGGGAATCAGGAAGTAAAGCATTGCGGCTTCACTTCCCAGTTCCCTACTGATCATGCGCGAGTCGCGATGCGCGTCCTCACTGGTCCCCGCTGTCTCCTGGGACCTGTGTGTTTCTCAAAAGACAGCGGGGGGGACAGGAAGGGGCGTGACCCCCGCAGGAGACTATGCCCGGAAGTAGGTGCAAATACCTGTATTAGACAGGTATCTGCACCTCCCTCCCCCTGAAAGGTGCCAAATGTGACACCGGAGGGGGGGAGGGCTCCGAAAAGCGGAGGTTCACTTTTTGGGTGGACCTCTGCTTTATTATACAGTACTTTCCCTTAATTTTGTTTTTGGTTGTGCCATTATAGGTATGTGTGTTTTTTTTGGCTTGGTCAGTTCTATATGAATATTAACATTTTTTTCTTCTCAGGTTGTCCTACAACTGAAGTAACTGAAGACCATTTTCTTATTCTTGAACAATATGGATGTCCCTACCTAACAGCCTCAGAAAATTAGGCATAAGATATAATTGTTTATGTAAGGTGGCCACCATGCTCATGATATATGTTGAGTTGTGCCATATGCTGCTGGTAATGAAGTCAGTTGTTTAAAAAAAAATGTGTTTTGGCACAGACTTTTGACTAGTTTTTGGTTTAACCATTGGTGGTATCATTTCATAGTATTTTCTTGTTTATAACCTATGTAGCTAATTTTATACATGGAAAATTTATATTTTTTGTATTCGGTTCATAGCTTCAATAACCTGTTCTATTTTTTTTCATACTGAAGTTTGTGTTTCATGTGGTTTAAGTGCAAGAAAATGTAAGTTTTATATTTGAAATTGCAGCGTTTTTTTTTTGCCAGAATCTCATAAAAATATAATATGTCTTTAACAAAAAGGTAAATTATGTGAAATTATAATCTGGATATTACTTTTACAGTTATTTCAAGCTCTGGTATTCAAGTAGGGTGCAATAAAATACATTTTCAATACACTGTATTACATACAAGCATGCTGTGTGTGTTAATGGTTGGGAATGGTCCTAAAGGTGCAGGGGAAGCTCCTGATGTGCTTTAACTTGTGCCACATGGGATTGCAAAAGCCCTTGTAACAAATCACTTCCAAACAGCCAACTTCCTGATGCTTCTGGGAGATTATAAGGTGCCCAAAGATACCACCAGGCAGTGCCTACATAGTTGCAGCACCCATGTCCCTAAGCCCACTGAGCTATCCGTATGGGACCAATGACCACCAATTCAAGAGGGTACTTCAGTGACCACCAATTTAAAAAAGCATTCTGTCCAAAGACCATGGGTGATGGGGGTCTTTCTAATTTACTGATAGTAAGGAGAGCTTTTCTCACTGACCACCAATTAAGAGTGCACATCTCCCACTGACCACCAATGTAAGGGGTCACCCCCCCTACTGATCACCATTGTAAGAGGGCCCGTCTCCCACTGATCACCAATGTAAGAGGCCTTTCTCCATGAAAACCAATGTAAGTGGTCACCCCTCCTACTGAACACCAATATAAGGGATCCTTCGCCTTGATCACCAATGCAAGAGGGATCCGTCTCCCACTGATCACTAAAGTAAGGGATCACCTTTCCCACTAATCAATGTAAGCGGTCTTTCTCCATGACAACCAATGTAAGGGGGCCAATCTCCAATGACTGCCAGTTTAACAATGCTATCGTATTTTTGTGCCCATTGTAATTGTAAGTTTCATTTCTAAACTACCCTAAAAATAATTCAGTCAGAGACCATAGGTGAGTGTTAAAAAAAAATAAAAAAAAAATTCTGGTTTTCACATATACGAAATATGGTTACCTTCTTTTTTTTATTTTTATTTTTTTATTCGTTTAGCTATAATTTTACTGTTAATATGGAAGTACATGTACAGCAATAATTTTCCCCTGAAATCTGAAAATGTATCCTGTGGAGAGGCTGCAACAGAGGGGATTTGGGCATGCAGGTGCAATTCCGTCACCCTCAGGAACGTCTCTTGTTTTTCAAGATATTTTGATGGCACTTACCATGGTTATCAGAGCTGCCTTAATAATAAAAAAAGTTTTTTTTTTTTTTTTTTTTTTTTTTTTAATAAACTCTATTAAAAATTCTCACTAAATCTAGTGAAACTTTTATAACCATCTCATCTCACCCCAGATGGATCCCCAGGACTAATACTGCACAAATGAGCAAACCTACATTTGAAAAATCTTGAAAGAATGAATTGTTGTTGGAAGGTACATTTAAAAATTCAGAGAATGTGAAAACTTTGGGGGCTGCAAAAGTTGGCCTCAGTCTAAAAAAAATTGAGTGGTCACCACAACAGCAATAGAGGAGAAATCTTCCAGTGGAGATACTAGTTCTAGTGATTTTCAGGAATTTCCCTCATTGTGGATGGATTTCCTCTCGTGACGCATTATCGCTATAGGACAGGAAGTGAAGGGAAATTTTCCCAGTGGAACACAGAAGAAGGCAAAAAAATACAAGTTTTTGAAACTCTCCCTTTAAAAAAGGTTTTGCCTTCAGTTCTGATTTAAATTCATTGCAGAGTTGTCCATAGTGGTGTAAATTGTACTGGTCTCCCTGGATTTTTTCAGATAAGATAACGTTTTTTAACCACTTCAGCCCTGGAAGATTTGGCTGCTCAATGACCCGGCCATTTTTTGCGATGTGGCACAGTGTCGCTTTAACTGACAATTGCGTGGTCATGTGACGTTGTACCCAAACAAAATTTACGTCCCTTTTTTCCCACAAATAGAGCTTTCTTTTTGTGGTACTTGATCACCTCTGCAATTTTTATTTTTTGCGCAATAAACAAAAGAAGAGCGATAATTTCGAAAAAAAAAAAAAATATATATTTTTTACTTTTTGCAATAATAATTATCCCAATTTAAGTTTAAGTTTCTTTCTCGGTTTAGGGCGATTTTGTATTCTTCATATTTTTGGTAAAAAAAATTGCAATAAACGTATAATGATTGGTTTGCGCAAAAGTTATAGCGTCTACAAAATAGGGGATTTTTTTTTTTTTTTTACTACTACTAATGGTGGTGATTAGCAATTTTTTTTATCGGGGCTGCAATGTTGTGGCGGACAGATCAGACACTTTTGTTCCCATTTTTGGGACCAGTGACAATTATACAGCGAACAGTGCAATACAAATGCACTGATTACTGTATAAATGTCACTGGCAGGTAAGGGGTTAGCACTAGGGGTCGATCAATGGGTTAACTGTGTTCCCTAGGTGTGGGGGCGATGGAACTGACTAGGAATAAAGAGATCGGTGTTCATACTTCGTATGAACAAACGATCAGTCTCCTCTCCCCTGAGAGAACCAGTGTCTGTCACAAGCAATCAAGGGTGCCCCCAGGGCACTCGCATCAGATCTGCCGGCGAGTGCCCCCTAGTGGTCAAAAGGCAAAGCGACATAAGGTAAAGTTGTTTCACCCAGGGGAGCCAACCTGCCGCAGTAAAACTGTGGCGGCTGGTCGGGAAATCGTGAGGATAATCACTTCAAAGAAAGCAATATAGCTCCTGATTTTAAACATTTTTTTTATTGTTTGTAAAGGAAAAACAGGGCACAACACTGCAGACTTCTTCTGGAAGGTCCTAAGCTTAGTATCATAAGCGGCCTGGCTTATGCTGCCAATTGAGAAGTGGTGTCTCCAGAGACAAGTAATGGGGCCCAGAGGAGTGTTATCTGAACAAGAAAAGGGATTCTAGGCACCTTGTTATTTGGATGGTGCATAGAAAATGTAAATGATCGTATACCCAAACCTAAAACCAACAATTGAATATATTAGGTGACAATGCTCCCTCGCCATACTGCGTTTATGTAGGAGCCACATTGTCATCCCTTGGCTTCTCTCCTGATTTGGTCCACAGCTACCTTCCCTCATTTCACTAAATAGCTGGGAATTTCTTGTTTACAGAAGATAGCTGGGAAAGCTGATAACTTTGTTTTGAGATTTCCATTCAGTGTACAGGAAGTTACAAGGATTTCTATCTGGATCAACAGGAATTTTTCTGTGTATGCGTAAAATGTAAAAAAAAAAATGCAGCCACCACATCTAATTACACATATGCTACAAAATATAATATTTTTGTTCTTAGGTTTAGATATATTTCAAATAACCTCTGTGTTGGGTTTTATTTGGACTTGTTCCTCTAAACTTTTAGTTTTGAAATCTCAATGGTGTTCCCTTTAATTCAGTAATTGCTTGATGCTTCATCTGACAGTGCAGCAATTTACTAACGTTAAAAAATAGATGGTTGCTACCTGCAGCTGTTGTAACTAGAAATTTAAAATGCCACTAGGGTAACCACAAAGTGAAATTGCATTCTGTCATTGTATTCCGTCTAATAACATTCCAATTATAAATGTGTCAGAACCATTAAATGGAATGATTAAATGGCTAAGTGCATAGCATATGTTCAATAAATGTTAAATTAACTGAAATGTCATTGTGTGTAAAATGCCTATGAAACGCAGTCAAAAATTCACCAGGATATTAGTCATTAGCAATGTCAAAGCACATCTCGACGTGTGTGTGATTTGTATAGAGCCAACCATTACAAGGCACACCAAAGAACACTACATGCCTAAACTTTCTATTCTTTAAAGAAAAACGCCAGGCGATAGGCAAAATATTTCAGTGAACTGGAAAGATTTGCCAGTATCCCAAAGTCAATGTCTGGAAGGAAAGCGGTCATGTGAGAAATGCAGAGGGGGCAACGCCAAGTTCTATAAATGCTACTTCCCTTGTTGTCCTGCTGACCTTCTGGCTTCTGTACTTTCTGAACAACGGACCTGGTGGGACATGTATGCTATTCCGAAGTTATGACTTTATTCTAGGTCAGTGATTTTAAAGTCTGAGACAGCCAGGCAAGAAGGTCAACGATGAGTTCTAAATTCCTTTGCTGTATATGGAAAGTATTGATGTCAAAGACATGCAGACAATTCCAGGATGTTAGCAATGGTAGGCTTTGTATTTCTCCTATGACATTGAAGAGTTTTATCTAAATTGCTTTGATACTTAGCCAGGTGAGTTAAGACTTGTATACTGAATCGGAAGGGACTGCAGCCTCTTTTTTCTTAATCTCGCTCAGACTTGACACTCTTAGGTGACTTTCTCATGGAAGATGGACCCCCGTCGTCTCCAAAGAAGTTTAGCATCATATGCGGAAAGATGTATTATTTTAAATAAGTTTTGTATGCTTTTTTTTTTTTAAAGAAAGTATGTAACCATAAGCAGCCGAAGATAAGAAAAGTTAAGCCTGCGTCTGCAGCCTCTTGACAAAGGTTCAGTGCCGTACACATTTCTTTCCTACAATCTACATGCAGCAGTGTGTGAGGGAGGAAGAGCTTAAAGCAGAACTACACCCAAAAGGGGAAGTCCTGCTTTAAAACATCTTTTACCCCCCCCCCCCCTTGTCTAACCTGGCATGTATTTTTTTGGGGGGGGCTTACGCATGCACTGCACAGTGGGCAGCTGGCTGCGAAGCCGCACAGCTGGCTGTTAGGATACCGATGCTGGTAATCCAGAAACTAGTGAAGATCTAGCCCTGATCAGGATGGCGCTGGCTCCTTGGACAGGCAAGTGTCCATTTATTAACCACTTGCCATCTGCCGCCTGCCAATTTACGTCGACAGAATGGCAGGGGCAGGCAAATGGGCATACCTGTACATCCTTTGAATCTGCCACCTAGCGGGCACGCTCGCTGCAAACTTTATGTTCGCCGGCGGCCTGCAATCCTGACATGGAGAGACAGAACGGAGCATTTTTCTGTTCTGCCTAGAAACATGACAGGGATCTACTGCTTCCTGTCATCGTGAGCAGTGATCTCTTTCATGTTGTAGTGAGCTCACCCCCCCCTACAGTTAGAACACCTCCCTAGGACACGCTTAACCCCTTGATCGCCCCCCTAGTGTTTAACCCCTTCCCTGCCAGTGTCATTTATACAGTTATCAGTTTCTATTTGTAGCTCCGATCGCTTATTAAATGACAATGGTCCCAAAATAGTGTCAAAAGTGTACGATATTTCCTCCATAATGTCGCAGTCCCAACAAAAATCGCAGATCACCGCCGTTACTAGTAAAAAAAATAATAATAAAAATGCCATAAATCTATCCCCTATTTTGTAGACTCTATAACTTTTGTTCAAACCAATGTACACGTATTGTGATTTTTTTTTTTATTGCCAAAAAGGTGTAGAAGAATACGTATTGGCCTAAAGTGTGGAAGAAATTTGTTCTTTTAACTATATTTTTGGGGGATATTTATTATAGCAAAAAGTTAAAAATATTGTTTTTTTTCAAAATTGTCGCTCTTTTTTTTATTTATAGCGCAAAAAATAAAAACAGCAGAGGTGATCAAATACCACCAAAGGAAAGCTCTATTTGTGGGAAAAAAATAAGTAAATTTTGTTTGGGTACAACGTCGCACGAGCGCGCAATTGTCAGCAAAAGCGACACAGTACAGAATTGCAAAAAAATCCTCTGGTCAGGGAGGGGGTAAATCCTTCCGGGGCTGAAGTGGTTAAGTCAGCAGCTATAGGATTTGTAATTGCTGACTTTTTATATATATATATATATATATATATATATATATATATATATATATATATATATATATATATATATATATATATATATACAGACTGAACTACTTCAAGTTTATTATTGCCTCCTGCATCCTCCGGCTTCCATGTGCTGTTTACCTAAACTGTGGGGATATTTAAGGAAGGTGAATCCACTGAAAGTGCACTTGGAATTGCAGTCGCTGTAAATCTGAGGGGCACATGCAAGAAAAAAAAAAAAACAGCATTTTTGCATGAACTATGGGACCCTACAAGGGAAAGGATCAAATGCACATATTCGCCAGCACACAACAATTACATCTGAATCTTTGATGAAGGGTGTTCACATTTTTATACAGGATTTATATAGCGCCAACAGTTTGCGCAGTGCTTTACAACATGGGGGCAGACAGTACACTTACAATACAAATCAATAAAGAGGGATCAGAGGGGTGCTCGTTAGAGCTTACAATCTAGAAGATTACAGGAGCCACGTAGGACTCCTTCTGCAGGCATGTGATGGCCTGACGAAAGGGTCCTGCATGACTCAGTAATGGACGTAACTGATTTTCAGGGATGAGCTTCGAGTTCGAGTCGAACATGAGTTTGGCGAACAGCAAACAATTTGGGGTGTTCGCGTCAAATTCTAAAAGCCGTGGAACACCCTGTAAAAGTCTATGGGAGAATTCTAAAGTGCTAATTTTAAAGGTTCATTTTCAGGTTATTGTCCTAAAAAGTGTTTGGGGACCCGGGTCCTGCCCCAGGGAACATGTATCAATGCAAAAAAAAGTTTTAAAAATAGCAGTTTTTCGGAAACAGTGATTTTAATAATGCGTAAAGTGAAACAATAAAAGTGAAATATTCCTTTAAATTTCATACCTTGGGGGTGTCTAAAGTCTGCATGTAAAGCAGTTTCCCGTGTTTAGAACTGTCCCTGCACAAAATGTAATTTCTGAAGGAAAAAACATAATTTAAAACTACTAGCGGCTATTCATGAATAGTCAAGTCCCGGCAATACAGAGAAAAGTAATTGAAAAAAATGACAGGGGTCCCCCCCAGTCCATTACCATGCCATTCCTCGCTGGACATCATCGCTGGAGCGTAGAGATCACCCATCGCTGGATATCGAGAATGGATTCCATTGCTGGCAGGGAGATCGAGACATCGCTGGAATCTTCTTTTTTTTTATTGTTAATAAAGGACTTGTAAAGCTGTGTCTGTGTGGTTTTTAACAATTTGACTTTTTTTGGTGAAATGATAGCTACCCCTTATCAATTCACATGGGGGGTGGGATCTGGGGGTCCCCTTTGTTAAAGTGGGCTTCCAGATTCTGATAAGCCCCCTGCCCGCAGACCCCCACAACCACTGGGCAATGAGGCCCTTATCAACATGGGGACAATGTGCTTTGAGGGGTCACAGACCCCCAAAACATCCTCCCCATGTTGAGGGCATGTGGCCTGGTACGGTTCAGGAGGGAGGGGCACTCTCTCGTCGCCCCCTCTTTTCCTGCGGCCTGGCAGGTTGCATTCTCGGATAAAGGATCTGGTATGGATTTTTGGGGGGACCCCACGCCATTTTTTTTTATTTTGGCGAGGAGTTCTTTTTAAAATCCATACCAGACCTGAAGGGTCTGGTATGGATTTTTTGGGGGAACCCCACATAATTTTTTTTTTAATTACGCAGGGTTCCCCTTAAAGAGGTTGTAAAGGAAAACTTTTTTTTCCCATAATAAGCATCCTTTACCTGCAGACATTCCTCTTTTCACTTCGTTATTGTTCGTTTTTGCTCAGAAGTTGCTTTATTTCTTCTCTGTTCTGTTCAGTTCCTGCTTGTCTGATTGTTACTCACCACCGTGAAGGGAGGCTTTACTGCGGTGGTCAGTGACGTGCTCGCCCCCCCCTGGGAACTACATCTGTGCGGCAGGACGCTCTCTACGTGTTAGAGACTTTAAGGAGATGTGAATTACTGGGCGTGCCGCAATGCATACTGGGAAATGTAGTTCTTACATGAACGAGCGCCGCAAACCAGGAAGTGAATGAGAGAACGGAAACTAAAACGCCGGAGGTGATATAGATGAAGGAATTTAGTAGGTATTTACTCGTTTTTTAACAGAATCATTCCACTGTTCTGTCTGTCTACCTTGCAGACATTAATTTTAGGCAAAAAAAAAAAATTCCTTTAATATCAATACCAGACCTGAAGGGCCTGATATGGAATTTGGGGGGGACCCCCACACATTTTTTTCTTTTTAATTTTGGTTCCCTGCACAAAATGTAATTTTTGAAGGAAAAAAAGTAATTTAAAACTACTCGCGCTATTAATGAATAGTCGGTTCCCGGCAATACAGATAAAAGTAATTGAAAAAATGGCAGGGTTTTTTTTCAATTACTTTTCTCTGTATTGCCGGGACCGACAATTCATGAATAGCCGCTAGTAGTTTTAAATTACGTTCCTGACGCCAGACATGGCAGCATGCATATGATATAGCTCCGCCCCTATATCCACCCACAGTACTCGTTTAACTCTATAAAAGTCTGACTGAGTGCTACCTCCCCCATTCTCCTTTTTGTCCTCAAAGATCAACACCTACAGACCGTTACACTCAGTATAAGCCCTTACCTGCCGACTATGTTGAGGTTCCGGCTGGGTTCAGCCTCTCCCAGTGTGAGGTCCCACATCTTATGCATGCTAAATGCACCAACAAGGTGGGGAACCCCTTCTGGTGGTCTTCTGGGGCTGAGGTGTTCTCTAATCAGAGACGACAGTCCTCCTTTGGCTTTACTTGCGTTGAAGTCTGATTTAAGCAAGCTGGGACTGCATGATGCCTTCTCTCCTATGGAACCCTTTCCAGGTCTGTCAATTTCTATAAAACTTTTTTCTTTCTCTTGCTCTCATGTCTCTAAAGACCCCATACACACTGTGCAACTTTTGTTGTCTGATTTCCTTTAGATTTGCCGGGACCATGTGGTGCCTGCCTGATTGCATACAGATTGCATGCAAGTTGAGGCTCTTAAAATTTGACCTCATGTTGTGTGGTTTTGGTAAATCTGAGGGAAAAAATCTGCAGAGGATTGTATGGTGTGTAGCCAGCTTAAAAGTGTCCTTTTGTGTGGATGGGCGTTGGCCCTCCTAATTGTATTGGCCCTTTTTTTTTTTTATTAGAACAGAGGTGAGAGAGGGATGAGTCAGTCTCTCTCTCTCTCGCCGCTCAAGGAGGTTCAGAGACCCTCTGGATCATCAGGATTTTTTCAGGGCAGAAAGGGTCTCCTCCAGTCCTGGCAGACCCCAGTACAAAGGGCGCAAATGTACACTTAAGAGAACGCACACAGCTTCTCCTCCTGAGGGCTCAGCGCCCGAAAGGCAAATGTTGGTCATGTGGAGACGACCCTATGCCTGGAAAGCTACTTTGCAGCAACTGCTTCAGGCAGCTTGCCAGAGACCAGGAGTATGAGAGTCAAGAGGTGTCAACCTTGCTCAGCAAAATAGTCCCCAACCCCCTGTCATCTTGGGAAACCAGGGACAGAAGTGAACGAACAGTGTGGGCACTACACCAGGTCTAAACCAAGCCATTCAACCCTCTCTAACTGGAGGGGTACCAGGCACTTCAGGGGTGACTCCAGCCCAGCAGATTAGGCAGGCTGGTTCCCCAGACCCAGTATTACAGCCAACCTTTCAGGCAGAGGGAGATGATATTGCCTCCTCCTCAACAGAGGATTCTGAAGGTTGAGGCTTTGTTTTACGCTCATATTACTATTCATTATGGCAGTAAAGCTGCATTGGAATGGGAGGATCCGGAACCTCCTCCAAAGGAGAAAACCTGTTATCACACACCATACAATCTGATTTTAAAATTGGGTGACAATCGCTGTACAATATGCATTAGGTGCTGTTATCCTTTCCGGGCACCCCAAATGCCATGCGATTCTGCTGTGATAGGTCACATGGGAGAACACGCCTTTTCAAACATTGTGCAAAGCTGGTCACCCTTAAATAGGAGCAGGGGCTTCTTTTTGTACATGTAGGGCAACCAAGTGAATGGGCCGCACCCATGTGAGTTGCAACATTGTGCACAAATCGCTCTTTGAAAATCGCATAGCAGAAACGCTGGTTCCCTCTAAGTGACAATATCAAACGCCTCTGAAAAGTGACCTTATCACAGATTGCTTTTCAGTGCAATAGCAGATCCTGCTGCAAGTGTGAATAAGCGTTTGGGTTCCATAGGAGGAATCTAAAGAAACAGGTAAGCTACCTTTCCTTTTATGACTGAAATAAGAACCTCATTTCACGAGGAATGAGAAAAGGGAGAGAGAAAATGGATGCGGCAGTCACCAGACTGGCCAAGAATGTGACACTTTCGATGGAAGACTCTTCCTCCTTTCACGATATCCTTGATTGACGCATTGACATGGACTTTAGAAAGTTTTACCTCACCAAAGGGGGTGCTTGTAAACCCACTATTGCTTTAACATCCGTAGCAAGTGCTATGTGAGTGTTGGCGCAGAACTTGGAGTATGCGATTAAAACCAGCTGCCAAAGAAAAGAGTCATCAAGGCTCTTGATGAGATAAAACTCTCAGCGGACTTTACAGGTGAGGCAGCTATAGACATCATTCGATGGTCATCCAGAGCCATGTTCGGCTCAGTCACAGCCAAAACTGCCCCAAGATCGAAGAGCCGGAGGGGGCAACCATTCAGAGGAGCGCCAAACAGGTACTGAGATTTCGGAGGCTTTCACCCATCCAAGGGCTTCAGAAGGCGTTGGAGGGGTACATAGTCAACCTTAGTAAGATTGCAGGGAGCCAAGACCTTTGCGGCTCCCCAAGATACCCATAAGCCCTTTTAACGCCAGGCCTGCCCAGGAGACAGTTGGAGCCAGGTGGCTCAAGGTGACCCAGTTCCAGCAAGACCACTGCTGGAAAATGGTGGTTTCAGTCCACAGTGGTGCAAGGCCATGTTGGAAAAGAAATGGCTGCACATCCAGGAATTCCGATTGCCTTTTATTGTTCAAAGTGATAACACCAAAGACACCAACACAAGGTCACATAGACGAATTTCACACATTCATTTTGTGCTCAATCATTACCAATGGCAAGGCCGTTATTGGTTGTTCAAACGGCAGCCTCCAGAACTACCTCAAGAGGCTGAATCAATTTATACGGATAGACTCAAGATGGAGTCTCTCCATACCATAAATCCAGGTTATTCAACCAGGTTACTGGAGGATTTCAGTGGACTTGCAATATACCTATCAGCATGTCCCAATCCTTCATTCATACCAGCAGTTTCGAGTTTAGGGGCAGGCATTGCCAAAACCAGCTGGAGCCTATGCAGAAAATGTTCTACCTAGGGGCCCGATTCAATACTCAGGTGGCCTCAGTTTCTTTGCCACCTCAAACTCCCTAAAGTCAGGAAGACGTTCTAACAGGCGTTGGCTGCACCACTGATGTCAGCATCCCAGTGCATGAGTCCTCTCGGGACAATGGCTTCATGTATTTCGATGATCCTCTGGGCTCGCTGGAAACTCAGTTTTCCAACAGTGCTCCCTGATGCAATGGAAGAGTTCGTCTAGCCCAGCCAATCAGGATCACCAACCAGAGGCACCAGAGTCTCTAGTGGTATACAAAAAAAATACATGCTAAATGGCTTAGTCTATTAGGAATGCAGCCATGGATCATTGTTTCCACAGATGCCAACACAGCAGAGTGGGGCACCAACTGCGAGCATCTCAAGATCCAGGGCAGGTGGGAATTTCCCACTCAGGGCCTAGTTTTTCAATATTCTGGAACTCCTACCAGCATTCATGACATTGAACACTTTACTGCCACACATACAGAGTCTGCCAGTCCTACTCCATCTGGACCACACGGCAGCAGTGTCCTATATACAGTGACAAGGTGACACACACAGCCAATCCCTCTTGAGAGAGGTGGAACCAATCATGACTTTGGCCCAGCAATATCTCCTAGATTTGAGGGCCATAGATCTTCCAGCCTACCCGAATTTGAAAGCGGATTGTCTATCCGGACAATTCAAGAATCCCAACGAATGGTCCCTTCACCCCGAAGTGTTCCAAAGGATCATCCACGAGTGGGGGTTCCCACAACTAGATCTGTTTTGCCTCATCAGCCTACTACAAGGGGAACCGGTTCCTCTCACACTACCCTCATCCATTAGTGGAGGGGACAGATGCCTTTACCAATCCTTGGGTTGGGCAACTGGCCTATACCTTCCCTCCAATTTCTTGAATCCCCAAATTCCTGATTTTTGACAGTCTTCACAGGTTTTCCTTACTGGCCTCAGACCATGGGTCCCTCTGGCAATGGCTATCGGCGTGTGCACACCGATCACTCTGCCGGTGACTCCTCATCTCCTCTTGTCTAAGGGCGATGCACTACATCTGCAATCATCACGACTAACCTTAGCGGCCTGGACATTGTAAGGTTACAAGAGTTAGGTTGTTTTCCAGAGGGGATTAGAACTTTCCACCGCCCCCATCTATTGCTGGCAATCGCAGTAAGTGGCATAAGAAGGTTGTTCTGCAGGCTGGTAAGGAGGCTTGGTTTTTCCCTGGGCATTCCCCAGGTTTTTGTTGTTATCTGTGTTAGCCTTCCTATGCCACTTACTGCGATTGCTAGCAATAGATGGGGGCGGTGGACACATTTATGTTTCACCTGTGGTGTTTATTTTGGTCCAGCAGTGCACCAGCACCTTTGCAGCCATTGTGCTATATGCTGGGTGTTTGGTGTGCCCCTGTACCTTTAAGGAGGGGTGGCTCCCCTTCAGTCCACCTGCCCCTATCTATCCATTAGAATGCATGTGCCTCCACTGTGGGGACGCTCATTGTTTAGTGTTAGGACCACAGATTGCAGGGTGCCTTGGCGCAGGGCTGTGTGGCTCACGCATGCGTTTGCAAATGCGTGCAGACAAAACCCCTGTTTTTAACGCATACTGTTAGACAGACACATTTTTTATTTCCGAATTTCCGATTTTTGGGATTTCCGAAAAATCGAATTTCCGAATTTTTGTATTTCCGAATTTTTAAATTTTCGGACTTGCGAAATTTCGAGTTTCCGAATTTTTTAATTCCCGAATTTCTGAATTTTTAATTTCCGAATTTTCGTATTTCCGAATTTTTAAATTTCCGAATTTTCGTATTTCCGAATTTCGGAAATTCGGATTTTCGGAATTTCGGAAATACGAAAATGTAAAATTTCGAATTTTTCATTTTCGATTTTCAAAATTTCGAATTTTCGAATTTTTCATTTTCAAATTTCGAATTTTTCGAATTTTTCAATTTCGAATTTTCCAATTTCAAATTTTTTGAATTTTCAAATTTTTCAATTTCGTATTTCCGAATTTTTACATTTCTGACTTTTCAATTTTGAATTTTCGTTTTTTTTTTAATTTTCCAAATTCCGAATTTTCGAAATTTCCAGTTTTTCATTTTTTATTTTCGAATCTTTCAATTTTAGAAATTTCAAATTTTTCATTTTTTTTTATTCTCGAATTTTTCATTTTCGATTTTTAAAATTTCAAATTTTTTAATTTTCGAATTTCGAATTTTCGAATTTTCGAAATTTTGAATTTTCGAATTTCGAAATTTTGAATTTTCGAATTTCGAATTTTTTAATTTTCGAAATTTTAAATTTTCGAATTTCGAAATTTAAAATGTTCGAATTTTTAAATTTTCGAATTTCGAAATTTTTTATTTTTCGAATTTACGAATTTTTTAATTTCGAATTTATGAATTCCGAATTTTCTAATTTTCGAAATTCCGAATTTTCTAATTTTCGAAATTCCGAATTTTCTCTAATTTTCGAAATTCCGAATTTTCTAATTTTCGAAATTTAGAATTTTCGAATTTTTCATTTTCGAATTTTCGAAATTTTTCATTTTCGAATTTTCGAAATTTCAAATTTTTCATTTTCGAAATTTCGATTTTTGAAAAATTCGAAAATTCGAAAAATAAAAAAAATTAAAATTCGAAAATGTCAGCAGCATCTTTGGAGCGGTGAGAGGAGCGGCATGTATACCGCTCCTTCACCGCTCCTTCCCATTGAAAACAATGGGAAACCGCAGCAATACCGCCCGCAATGCTCCTCTGCAGAGGCACATTGCGGGCAGTATTAACCCTTTATCGGCCTCTAGCGGGGGTTAATACCGCACCGCTAGCGGCTGATTCCCGCGGCAATTCTGGCGGTATAGCGCCGCTATTTTTAACGGCGTTATACCGCCACCGCGGCTCTCGCCCCAGTCTGAAAGGGGCCTAAAGGAGGATATCAGGGGATTGGCCCTTCCTGCATTGAAAAGAGACGGAAACGCAAAGAGGAGCAGAAAAGACGGCTATTTTTTATTTGTATGGCATCTATAGTAATATAAAATTAAAAATTAAATAATCAGCATTTAATTTGCCTTTAACATCACCCTGATTACACAAAAGCCTTGGAATAACTAAATGTGGCTCTTGTCTCCCCCTACAGCCTCCTTTTGTTACTACATCTCAGATGCATTGTAAACACTATCAAACCACATCTGCAGTCAGTGAAATATTTTAATTCTTTCAACCAGACTTGGAAGGTTAGTCATAACCTCTTTAACACCTCATAACACACTTTATTTTTTTTTATTTTATTTACTGTTTGAATACATTTCTGATGTGCTTACAATATAGACTACTACATAGAGATATCTAAGCATTTGGGATCGACAGCAATACCTTGCGAACAAAAGGAGACAAACTGTTGAAAGGTATTGTTTAACGGGATATATGTATTCTTATCTGTTTGGAATTTTATATGGATATGTGATCTTCATCCAAAAGCAGTAAATATGTGGAAGAGAAAATAAGCACTAGATGGCACTGCAGTATTAGATTTCTTTCTATTACCGTTAGGCAATCAAAACTATTTTTTCCCCACTAATGTTTTTTACGACACAGTAATAGTTTTGTTCTGTACTGACTGAAAGAGAACAAAACAAACACAAATATTTGAGAAAAAAATTACTGTCATTAATTGTTTAAAATCACAAAACAACATTGTATCCACTGGCAGTTTTTATTTTCTAGTGATTTGTGTAAAAAAAAAAAAAAAAAATATCTCCAGATAATGTAATTGCATGCTACTGATTGGTTGGCTTGCTGTCCTTTTATTGTACCTTCCTGCTGTCAATCTCCCTAGAAAAAATAAAATACATTTTACATCAAAAAACACTAGAAGGTAAGATAAAGCCAAGTCAGGTATATTAGGAAAAATTCTCTGTGAGCTGTTGCCATTGCGCTAGCTCTTTTTTATATTAACATAGAGCTACACCTATTTCCACTGCTGAAGACCTACCAATTCCCCCAGGATTCACATGCAAAGCTTTACTGAGGAATTGTGGAATGACTTCTCACATATCACTAGTTATGAAAAGGTGACATTAAACTTGACCCTAGACCTTGAAGAATTTTAGCTGGGTCACCACAGTGATTTAGTTAAATCTCAAGAGTTCAAAAGTCACCTGTATTTTACCATCCACCTAAGTCATATACTGTATAAGAAAAGATAAAGGCATTGCTTAACCCATAATAAAGCAACTCAGTTAGAAAATAAAAATGTAATCGCAATACAGTCCTATAATAAAGACAAATCCTTGTATACATGTCCACAACTTAAACTATGTGAAGTATAAGAAAAAAAAGTATAAAACCACATACTGTACCAACACACTTAACCACTTAAGCTCCGGACCAAAATGCAGGTAAAGGACCAGGCCCCTTTTTGCGATTCGGCACTGCGTCGCTTTAACTGACAATTGCGCGGTCGTGCGACGTGGCTCCCAAACAAAATTGGCGTCCTTTTTTTCCCACAAATAGAGCTTTCTTTTGGTGGTATTTGATCACCTCTGCGGTTTTTATTTTTTGCGCTATAAACAAAAATAGAGCGACAATTTAAAAAAAAATGCAATATTTTTTACTTTTGCTATAATAAATATCCCCCAAAAATATATAAAAAATATTTTTTTCCTCAGTTTAGGCCGATACGTATTCTTCTACATATTTTTGGTAAAAAAAATCGCAATAAGTGTTTATCAGTTGGTTTTCAAAAAATTTGTAGCATTTACAAAATAGGGGATAGTTTTATTGCATTTTTATTAATTATTTTTTTTTTAGTACTAATGGCGGCGATCAGCGATTTTTTTCGTGAGTGCGACATTATGGCGGACAATTTTGACATATTTTTGGGACCATTGTCATTTTCACAGCAAAAAATGCATTGTCTATTGTGGAAATGACAGTTGCAGTTTGGGAGTTAACCACAGGGGGCGCTGAAGGGGTTATGTTTCACCTAGTGTGTGTTTACAACTGTAGGGGGGTGTGGCTGTAGGAGTGACGTCATTGTGTCTCCCTATAAAGGGGATGACACGATCGATGCACCCGCCACAGTGAAGCACGGGAAGCCGTGTTTACATGCGGCTCTTCCCGTTCTTCAGTTCCGGGGACCGATCGCGGGACCCCAGCGGCGATCGGGTCCGCGGGTCCCGGAGCTTTGGACTGGGTCGCGGGCGCGTGCCGCGACCCACGGCTGGGTAGATGTACATGACGTGTCAGTACGTGCATCTGCCCAGCCATGCCATTCTGCTGACATATATTTACAGGAGGCGGTCCTTAAGTGGTTAAAGAGGAAGTAAACCCTCTTAAAAAAAATCCTGAAAAAAAAAACACTGCAAGAGAAAGGCATAATGAGCTAGTATGCATAGCAGTGATCATAGCATGATCACCTTTACTAGCGGCACGCTCAGACGCCGTAGACATTGGTGCAGTCTTTTCTGCAAACCGTGTAGGTTAAGGTTGTTGCACCTACAGGTAAGCCTTAATCTAGGCTTACCTGTAGGACTAAGTAGTCTGTAAGGGTTTACAACCACGTTAATTCATACAGATACTCTATAAAGAATTATAAATTAAGCATCAACCTTACATATTTGCAGGTAGATGATTGGGACTAAACGAATCTAATTGGTATATCAAATTATCCAATATTTTTTTAAATATCTATAGTAAGGTTAGAGGTGCATTAGCTGAGTCCAGCAAAGCCAAAAACTGAATTTGGGTAATCAGAACAGGGTGCTACACAATAAAATTAAAGGTGTTGTTAAGGCATTCTATGGATTAAGATAAAAAAAAAAAAACCTGCGTGTAGCAGCCTCCCTAGCATCCCTAATACCTGAGCCCCATCTCTTTCCAGCGATGTTCACGAGTGTCTTAGCCATCTGGGACTTTACTCCTGATTGGCTCAGACACAGCAGTGGCACCATTAACTCCCATGGCTGGTTAGCCAATCAGGGGGAGTGAGGGGGCAGGGTTGGGTGGGAGCTCCATGTCCGAATGGACACACGGGTCCTCCTATAGCAAGCTGCTTGCTGTGGGGGCGCTCTATACCGGAGGGAGAGGCCAGGAGCAGCGAAGAATAGGATCAAAAAACCAACTGCACAGAGCAGGTAAGTGTAACCTGTTTAATATATATATATTTTTTTTAAACCAGACTTTATAATCACTTTAAGACTAAAATAAAAGATAATTTAAAGCGGTTGTAAAGGTAAAAATGTTTTCCCTAAATAGCTTCCTTTACCTTAGTGCAGTCCTCTTTCACTTACCTCATCCTTTGATTTTGCTTTTAAATGTCCTTATTTCTTCTGAGAAATGCTCACTTCCTGTTCTTCTGTCTGTAACTCCACACCGTAATGCGAGGCTTTCTTCCTGGTGTGGAGAAAGCCTCTTGAGGGGGAGGGGGCGAGCAGGCAAGTCAGGACACTCTCTACTTTGCAGATAGAGAAAGGAGCTGTGTGTTAGTGGGCGTCCTGACACCAGGGAGAAAGCTTCATGAAAACATGCTGTGCCGTGTGTCACTCTCCCCTCTTGTATCCCCACTCGCCAGAAAAAATGGACCCTCAGCTTTGCAGTCTGGGGGTCAAACACGCTTGTTACTGCTGTGAGGGAGATGGGACTCTGGAACTCCTTAATGGGATCTCCAAATAGAATTTTCAGGGGTAGCTAAGATATCAACCAGGCTCGACAAAGCAAATAAAAGCTGATAGTGAAGTATTCGGAAAAAGGTGGTGCAAATTGCGCTAATCTAAATAAAAGTGATAGACCTGAATTAAATCAGGAATGCATGTGACAATGCAAACTATATAAGTAAAGCTGCGATTAGCAGTGTTATATAAACAAAGTAACAATGTGAAAAAGAAAAAAATAAACCGCGCTAATGATCAGTGAAATATTAAAACGTAAAATAAGTATGTGAACCATACAAATATTGCAATAAAATTAGTGAAAAAGCAATCCACAGTGAATAAAGGAAAAAGGGTACGCCCTGACTAGTTTCGTGGCAAAGCACTTTCTTAAGTGCCCTTTGAGAAAGTGCTTTGCCACGAAACTAGTCAGGGCCAGTGGCGGCTGGTGCTCAAAATTTTTGGGGGGGCGCAAACGAAAAAAAAAAAAATTGCAGCCTCACTGTGCCCATCACATGCAGCCACTGTGCCATCAAACGCAGCCACTGTGCCATGCCACCAAATGCAGCCACTGTGCCATCAATTGTCACCACTGTGCCATGCCATCAAACAGCAACTGTGCCATCAATTGTCACCACTGTGCCATGCCATCAAACGCAGCCACTGTGCCATCAATTGTCACCACTGTGCCATGCCATCAAACGCAGCCACTGTGCCATCAATTGTCACCACTGTGCCATGCCATCAAACGCAACCACTGTGCCATCAATTGTCACCACTGTGCCATGCCATCAAACGCAGCCACTGTGCCATCAATTGTCACCACTGTGCCATGCAACACAGCAACTGTGCCATCAATTGTCACCACTGTGCCATGCCATCAAACGCAGCCACTGTGCCATCAATTGTCACCACTGTGCCATGCCATCAAACGCAGCCAGTGTGCCCCTCAACTGTTGCCACTGTGCCAATTGTCACCACTGTGCCCTTTAATTGTCACCACTGTGCCCCATGATGCCACTGTGCCCATTGTCACCACTGTGCCCCATGATGCCACTGTGCCCATTGTCACCTCTGTGCCCTTTATCACCACTGTGCCCCATGATGCCACTGTGCCAATTGTCACCTATGTGCCCTTTGTCACCACTGTGCCCCATGATGTCACTGTGCCCCTTTCCCTGTAAAAAGCACTTACCTGAGGATTCCATGTGCTCCCTCGATGTCTTCTGCCGCTGTGGTGAAGCTTCAGCCAATCAGGTTCCTGATAACCAGAATCCGGGAACCTGATTGGCTGAAACGGCCGCTTGTCTTATACAATGAGCGCAGATTGCCTGCGCTCAGAGTATAGACAGCTGAGAGCCGGAGAAAAGCCTATCAGAGCCGCTGGCTTTGATAGGCAGTTCCCCTCAGCCAACCAGCTGCCGCTATTCGGGTAACCGGCGTCCCGCATCCGGTTATCTGAATAGACCAGGCAGCGCTGGCAACCAACAATAACATACATTTGTGCATTTATGCACGAATGTGTGTTATTTCCGAGAGGGGGTGGCGCTGCAGCGCCCTCTATAGACGGCCGCCAGAACTGCGGCTAAAATGTCAAAATGACATTTTAGCCGAATAAAAGTTCTTAAAGGGCCCGTTTTTTTTTTTTGTGACTGTGGGAGGGGGGGGGGGGGGGCGCGCCCGTGCGTCCCTATGGACGGGCCGCCACTGGTCAGGGCGTACCGAGTGGCACACTGCCATCACCCCATTGGACTACTCGATACTACATGGGTTACCTGCATGCCGCTGGCCAGAGCTGCAGGTTTAAGGCCTTTTTTTATGCTGCAAAATGTGAGTGTATTTCCTATTCATTTTGTATAAATAAAACTTTTTAAGTGATTTTACACTATCGAGGCATCTCTCTTTTTATGCTTATGTGACCATTGCCATTGGAGCCATTGCTGGAGGACCCGGGTTGAATTGCCTTCCTCTTTCACCAAGCCTAGCCATTTGCTAATTGCTACATGCTGTTTTTGGTCTCCTCCAAGGGACCATTTCCATCTGGTAAGCAGACTTGCATATGCGTGTGGTAGAGGTCTTCAGCTGCATGTCACATCAGTGTTAACCATTTCTTCTGATCCATTGAGATTTGACTGCACCAGGGTGGATGTCACTTTTCTGGACTTTATCATTTAATTTTCCATTTGGAATCCTATTAGCCCTCCCAGTTTGAACAGGAACTTTTTTTGTGTTTTATGGACATATATTACGTTTTTCCTTTATTCACTGTGGATTGCTTTTTCACTAATTTTATTGCAATATTTGTATGGTTCACATACTTATTTTACGTTTTAATATTTCACTGATCATTAGCGCGGTTTATTTTTTTCTTTTTGATAGTGAAGTATTGTATAAACGTTTTTATTTGCACAATCATAAGCAATACTTATAGGATTGCAGATAAAAACAAGCATAGGACAAAGAGTAAGGCTTTTCCGCGTTCGCCACAACTCGGTGTGCATTCCACGGAGGGCGGAAGTGGCGTTGTTGGTTAGGAAACCGGAAATGCGTTGACGTGTTTCGATCCTCTTCCAGGGCATCATCAAGGACATCACTTCTTGTTTCAAGATGATTAAATTTATTTCCGAGGAATAACCTCTTCTCTAATTGATCAATAGCATAGAATTACTGTTGGGTGTACTAGCTCCAACTTCCTCCACCCAAGTGACATAATTTTCTGGATACAAATTGGTATTAACGTCTTCAAAGTAAACGCTGTTTACATATTACAACTACTACTCTATTCATATATATATATAACGCCTCTAACTACAGGTCCTGAATGCAATTCACATCTCTAAAATAAACATAAAAAATACTTCACTATGCATAAAATACCTACATATGATACATTTATTAGCGAACCACACAGATCAGTGAAAATGGGAATAAAACAGTGAAAATAAAATAAAAATATTTGGCTATGACCCAAAATTTGGATGTTTTGTTCCCCAAGCCACAAGGTGCTCCATCATACTGGAAAGGGCATTTTTCGTCACCAAACTGTACTTTGATGGTTGGGAGAAGTTGCTCTCGGAGGATGTTCTTAGGCAAAATTGTGAGTGAGCCACTCCCTTGGCTGAGAAGCAACCCGACACATGAATGGTCTCAGGATGCTTTACTGTTGGCATGTCACAGGACTGATGGTAGCGCTCACCTTTTCGTCTCCGGGCAAGTTTTTGTCCAGATGACCCAAACAATCGGAAGGGGGATTCATCAGAGAAAATCTTTACACCAGTACTTAGCAGTGCAATCTCTGTATCTTTTGCAGAATATCAGTGTTCTGAATATAAGTCTTCTGTTGGGGACAACGGTCTAGGAGGGGACTGAGATATTTCTTCCCAAGTCTTGCTATCTTTACAGAACAGATAATGATGGGAAATCTCTCCATTTGAACCCTTCCTGTAGATGTATAGGAGATACTGTGACAATGGCTTGTAATTAGAAGCAGAATTTGTCAGTTGGCTGACCTCAGTTGACCGTTGCCAATCAAATTTGAAGGTGACAGGTGTGAGCTGACAAGTATCAGGCATGAAGGACTTGCCCAGACCCGATAGGCAGCCCAATTGTAAATGTAGGCTCCATTCACACCAGGACTCTAAACAACATGATGCTGCCACCACCATGTATGACAGTGGGGATGGTGTGTTCAGGGTGATGAGCTGTGTTGCTTTTACACCAAACATAACGTTTTATATTGTTGCCAAAAAGTTCGATTTTGGTTTCATCTGACCAGAGCGCCTTCTTCCACAGGTTTGGTGTGTCTCCCAGGTGGCTTGTGGCAAACTTTAAAAGACACTTTTTATGGATATCTTTAAGAAATGGCTTTCTTCTTGCCACTCTTCCATAAAGGCCAGATTTGTGCAGTATACGACTGATTGTTGTCCTATAGACAGAGTCTCCCACCTCAGCTGTAGATCTCTGCAGTTCATCCAGAGTGATCATGGGCCTCTTGGCTGCATCTCTGATCAGTCTTCTCCTTGTATGAGCTGAAAGTTTAGAGGGATGGCCAGGTCTTCATAGATTTGCAGTGGTCTGATACTCCTTCCATTTCAATATTATCGCTTGCACAGTGCTCCTTGGGATGTTTAAAGCTTGGGAAATCTTTTTGTATCCAAATCTGGCTTTAAACTTCTCCAACAGTATCTCGGACCTGCCTGGTGTGTTCCTTGTTCTTCATGATGCTCTCTGCGCTTTAAACGGACTTCTGAGACTATCACAGTGCAGGTGCATTTATACGGAGACTTGATTACACACAGGTGGATTCTATTTATCATCATTAGTCATTTAGATCAACATTGGATCATTCAGAGATCCTCACTGAACTTCTGGAGAGAGTTTGCTGTACTGAAAGTAAAGGGGCTGAATAATTTTGCATGCCCAATTTTTCAGTTTTTTATTTGTTAAAAAAGTTTGAAACATCCAATAAATTTCGTTCCACTTCATGATTGTGTCCCACTTGTTGATTCTTCAAAACAAATATTACAGTTTTATATCCTTATGTTTAAAGCCTGAAATGTGGCAAAAGGTCGCAAAGTTCAAGGGGGCCGAATACTTTCGCAAGGCACTGTAGTATATTGGAATGGTTATTAATTAGGATATATGTCCTTTTGCAGGATTTGTCCTTCTACGCTCAGATCAATAATAAACCGCAGACCCTGCTAGGGAGTGATTTGGATAAGGCCTATGACAAGGTGTCGCATGCCTTTTTGTTTAGAGTCCTGGAGAAAATGGGCCTGCCAGGGCTGCTTCTAAATGTTCTTAGGGGTCTGTATTCGGGAGTGGTGAGCCAGGTCCTGGTATATAGGAACCTGTCTGATTTCTTTCCGGTCTGTTCAGGGGTTAAGTAGGGTTGTCACCTCTTGCCTATTCTATTAGTTTATGCCATTGCGCCTATGTTGAAGCATGTACAGAGGGACAAGGTATTGAAGGGGATGTTCATCCCAGATAGTAATGGCGGATGTGTCAAATCAGTGAATAAAAAGGATATGATTGTCTGTCTTACACCACCACGGACAAAAAAAAAATAAAAAAATATTTGTCTGTGTTGTCTCTCACCTCACAAAGAAAGACACATGCTCAACAAAAAATGAGCTTTAGGCAGTTCTCTTCTGTGCAAAGGGCTAAAAGGAAATTGTAGACAGTCCACTTTGGGACTATATTACATGAGAGTACAGTGTTTTCTGTCCCGTCTGTGTGCGCAGTCTCGGCTGTAAAGTATGGGAAGAGGGTGTACCCCTTTACAGAAGATAGACAGCAGGACCTGTTCGCCCAGAGTATGATGAATTGTCTGGAGATGAGAATAGAGCAAATTGGGCAATAGACCCAAAAAACAAAGAACACAACTACTTCTCTCAGAAGATGAAGCCACACAGAGAAGGGGGCTCTGAATTTTGTCCTGTCACGGTAAGATATGTTTGTCTGTCTTGCAGCACTACGCAGAAGAAAAAAGAAATAAAATATTTGTCTGTGTTGTCTCTCACCTCACATAGAAACACACATGCTCAAAACATTAGCTTTAGGCAGTTCTCTTCTGTGCAAAGGGCTAAAAAGAGGTTGTGGACAGTCCATTTTGGGACTACATTACATGAGAGTACAGTGTTTTCTGTACATCTCTTCTCTGCTGTCCGTCTGTGTACGCAGTCTCAGCTGTAAAGTGTGGGAAGAGAGTGTACCCCTTTTACAGAGGATAGACAGTTCCTTGTGCTGACAGACACCCATCAAACAGGAACTGAGAAGAAATCTCCCAGATGAGGGCCAATGATAGGAAGTATGAAAATACAGGTTTCCCCTAGGGGTGGGACTTTAAAGGCATAGATTGTGACAACAATATTCTAAAATTCAATTTTAATAGTATCAAAATAGGTAATGTACAAAAATATAACAAAATACATATAAAAGCAGTTAGAACAAAAGATGGTAGACTAACATAGGAGGAATAACAGCATCATATCATGTATATGTATTGACATAAAATAAAGATGTTGTCTGAATATGATACTGGTCCGTTGATATTGGATGGATAGGGGGATAGCAGTTGAATAGATGCGTCAGATCACAATCATTTGGGCAGAAGACCGCAGATCTGTATACTGGGAACGGTTTGACGTCCCTGGAAGAGGGAGAAGGGTAATATATAAGAAGTATGTTTATACAGAGAGGGAGGGGTATATTCAGATTTGCAGGGCTTTATGCCGCAGATTGACTGGGTTTTTAATAATAATCATACCTGGAGTAGCTGAACTTTATCACTATATACGAAGTCAGAGATTATTGGATCGTGGATAATCTGCCTAGGGGGTCCTAATAGAGCAGAAATGGAGGAAGAATGAATAAGTGTCCATCAACCAAAAGACATCTCTACCAAACAGTCTAATATAAACAGATGCAGATAAGCATCTATATCAAAGTCGCATACCTGTAAGCCTTATAGGTCCTGATACAATTGCAACAAATGCATATAAAAATGATTATAGAGACAGAGCCACCAGGAGTTCTGGTACTGCGTAATGAAAAAGGGAATTCATCCCAGTATGTACAGCAGCACAGATAGCGCAACATACCCATGTATCAATTGCCAGTGGATGTGGGCAGGGCTGACGCTGTGCCTTTAAAGTCCCATCCTAAGGGAAACCTGTATTTTCATACGATAAAGGGATGATGGCCACTTTTTAGCAGATAATAATTACCTCTAAATTTTGATACAATGATAGGCAGTAAACCCCTTGCTGAGCTATTTAAAACAAATAGACTGAACAAGAAACAGAGCTCATCTCTATATGGGGGGGGTGAAGTTATCCATTGATGTCTGGCGTGCTCTGACATGTTGCGTTCACCTTGCCCCTGGACCAGACCATCTTTTTTAGCATCTAGGCTTACCTACAGGAAAGCCTAGATTAAGGCTTACCTGTAGGTGCTGGAAATATTTACAATAGAGACATGCGCCAATGTCTACGGCGCATGCACCATAGACAACGGCGCAGGCGCACTTTAGAAACGGTGATCATGTTGTTTCTAAAGAAGGTCATGCCATGACTGGTGGCTCCCGTCACGCGTCTCCGGCCAGTCACAGAGCCGAAGTTCGCAGCCCCCGAAAGGAAGAGGGGGGGGAAGATGGACGCTCGCTGCTAGTGGTGACATCGCAGGCTTCGGTTTCAGGTAAGTGACACATAATGGGCTACTATGCAATGCATAGTAGCCCATTATGCTTTACCTTTGCAGGGAAGTAAAGAGGAAGTAAAACTCAGGGTTTACTTCCTTTTCAACCTTCTTGGGCATGGAGTTAACCAGAGCTTCACAGGTTGGCATTCTTCCAGAGGTGTTTACTGACTAGGACCTTTCTGAGGGCCTGGAACTTTTCCAGAGTGGACTCAGTGGAGGTATGCCCAAGAGTGGGATGTGGAGGGTTGGAGACAGTGGAACACGTGCCTTTTTAATGTTTTATTGTTCGTGGAGCGAGGAGGAAGCTGGCTGCTTTTGTGAACATGACCCTTGGGATTAAAGATATGGATATTATGTTGGTTTTTTGGATTGGTGGAGGGGAATGTGGCTAGACAAAGGAAAGTGTGGATGTTTATGGCATTTTCTGAGGGAGGTGCTCTGGGATGTGAGATGGGAGACGTACAGCGTCTGAGGAAGACTGTGTTAACTTGTGTCTGGCTAAGCTGTATGCATTTCTTCTCGTGGATAGGAGGAGGATGGGGTAGAGAAAGTGGATACGTTTTGGGGGTGGGGAAGGATGAGGGAGGGGAGGTATGTGAGGGTTGTACTCTCCTTATTTTGTGCCGCTGCACAGTGCATTGAAAGCCTTGATTGGCTGAAGCAATGAAAGTTTTGCCCAATCAGGACACAGAGCACTGTCAGAGCCATTATTGAACGCTGTCATGAAGACTGTATCCAATCATGGCTCATTACTTTTAATCCCACCCCACACTATAAAAGTATTCTTTACAAAGCGGGCATTTGTAGTGTTATGGCGGCGTGGAGAGAGATAGAACAGGGCTCTGTTCTGTGCTATTAGACAGATGGGGCCAGATTCACAGAGATCGGCGTATCTCTGTGCGCTACGCTGACGTAACATGGAGAGGCAAGTACAATATTCACAAAGCACTTGCTCCCTAAGTTACGGCGGCGTAGCGTAAATGGGCCGGCCTAAGCCCGCCTAATTCAAAGTAGGCTGGTAGTGGGCGTGTTGTATTGAAATGAATCGTGACCCCATGTAAATGAAGCGCCGTCAGAATCGCGTCGAATTTACGCCCTAAGATACGACGGCTCAATGGCAACGACGTGAACGTAACCTACGCCCAGCCCCATTCACGTACGACTTACGTAAACAACGTAAAATCCGACGGCTGTTCCGTCGTCCATACCTTAGCATTGGCTGCGCCTCATATAGCAGGGGTAACTTTACGCCGACGTACGCCTTGCGGAAACGGCGTAGCTTACTACGACGGGCGCAAGTACGTTTGTGAATCGGCGTATCTAGCTCATTTACATATTCAACGCGTAAATCAACGGAAGCGCCCCTAGCGACCAGCACAAATATGCACCCAAGATACGACGGCGTAGGAGACTTAAGTCGGTCGTATCTTGTCAAAATTCAGGCGTATCTTGTTCCCTGAATACGGCGCATAGATACGACGGCGCATCACAGAACTTACGCTGCATATCAACAGATATGTCGGCGTAAGCTGACTGTGAATCTGGCCCTTAGTGTTTTACGGTGTACTATTCAGATTCTATTGTCAGTGTAGAATATCAGTTTAGTGTGAATCTAGGGATAGTTCAGTCGGTGTGAGTGTAGTTTGCCCACCATTAATATTCACATTAGTGTGAATGTAGGGATAGTTCAGTCAGTGTGAGTGTAGTGACCGTCTAACACAGTATATTTTATTGCAATACTGCAAGTTTAACGCCATTTCAGTGCGTTACGTGCCATTTAACGCAGTACATGTCTGTGCATTAGTGCACGCTTAACTCAGTACTGTATATCTCATTTGTGTTACTGCACATTTAACACCGTACAGTTCAGTGTGTTACTGCAGGTTTAACGCCATATAGTTCTGTGGATTACTGCAAGTGTAACGTTGTATATTTCATTGCTTTACTGCAATCTTAATGCCATATATTTAATTGCGTTACTGCAAGTTTAACGCCATATAGTGTTGTGCGCTACTACAACTTTGACGCAGTATATTGCAGTATATTATAGTTTATTCGTGGAGTGTTAATACTCCGATTAAGGTGCACCAAACACCACTTTCCATTGATTAAAGTGTATCCACGTACACATTTACACATCTTCATTACATTTTGTTAATAAGCACCCCCGCATCATGTCTGGGAGGACAGCAAGGAGAGGCAGACATTTCCATGGCACTGTAAGGGCGCAAGCAGCATATGAGTCTACAGGCAAAGGTGGATGTGGTCAGTTCTCAGGCAGGGCATAATTTTCTTTGTTTAGTGATGTTTCCCATGCTATCCAGCCACAGCATGCAGTGGAGGTGGTGGACTGGCTTACAAAACCGTCCTAATTCTCCATCACCCAAGTAGAGACTAGTGCACAGTTCCCTGCAGCTGCCAGAGTGGCCAAAACTACCTCCTTGTCCACAGCTAGTCCTGCCACAGCTCCAGCATCAGGCATGGAGGAGTCAGCTGAGTTATTTGAACACAATGTCAGCCACTTGCACCTTGACGATGCACAGCCATTACTCGATTCAGATAGTTCAGTTGGTTCTGGGTTGAGGAAGGCAGGAACCTGAGCCTACAGAGGGGGGAGAACACTGGTACACAAATTGGCATTCAAGTTCCCCCAGCTGCAGCGTATAGCCAAGTTGTCTCCAGTGGTAATGAGGATAGAGGAGAGGATGATGATGAGGTCGCTGACTCGACTTAGGTGCTAGATAGAGCACAGGAGAAAATTGAGGGTGAGGCACAACCCCAACGAGGCAGCCATCTTGGAAGAGTAGAGAGCAGCCACCCTATTCCATCACATAGTGGAGATGTTATCTTCCAGCCCACTTCCCACAGCTCAGCTGTCTGGGCCTTTTTAACTTTGTCTCAAGCACATCAAGCATGGCAAAAACACCAACCATTTGGGTACCACATGCTTAACAAGGAATTTAACCTCCCACCAGTCAGCCCATTGGCAGGAGCACCTAAAAGCCACACAAAAGGGGCAAAAATCTGTCCCTCCTCCCTACTCACCTCAGTCTGCCCCTGCTATGCCTCATTACCTTTCAGCAGCCTCCACTGACAGGGATTATGGTATAGCACAGGGTGTCCAAGGGCCTTACAGCACATCTGCCAGCAGCACACCACCAGTTGTAGACTATAGCTGGCAAATTTCTCTGCCCCCTCTACTGTAGCGCAAAAAAAAATACAGTCCCTGCCACCCACATGACCAGCGTGCATGCAAGCTTGTCACAGCTGCTGGCTCTACAACTTCTGCCTTTCGCAGAATGTGCTGTACCACAATGGCAGGTTTTCAGTCGCTAGTTCTTTTCATGTAAGGCCATTCCTGCTTTCTACCATCACGTGGAAGGCAATGCTGTGGCATCGTTGGGCAAGACAGTCAGCCACAAAGTCCACATTACTGCTGACACGTGGTCCGGCAAGCATGGGCAGGGACTATATATTTTGTTCTTTGCATACTGGGTAACTCTGCTTGCAACTCAGAAGGATGCAGGACCAGGCTCAGTGCTGCAGCTTGTTGTGCCCCCACGTCCATACAGCTAGTGATGATGCAAGATTTGTCAGCTCTACCCCCTCCTCCTCCATGCCCTCCTCTGCTGAATTGTAGCATTCAAAGGGCTATTCAATGAGTCAGGCTAAAAGGTGCCATACAGTGCTTCAGCTGTTGTGTCTAGGAGACAGGAACCTCACAAGAGCAGAGATTCTTGCAGCTCTGCAGGGACATGTTCAGAGGTGGTTCACACCATGTCAGCTGGAGCCAGGAATAGTGGTACAATGGCACAAACCTCCTGGCCGCCCTGTCAACAGGGAAAGTTGACAATGTGCCATGCCTGGCACATGTCCTCAATTTGGTGGTGCAGTGTTTCCTAAATAGGTATCCAAGGTTGGAAGATCTACTAAAGCAGGCCAGAAGAATCTGTAGCCATTTCAGGCGATCATACACAGCCAATCCTCAGTTGGCTGACATTCAGCGGGAATTCCACCTGCCTGTAAACTGCCTGATTTGTTACATGCCCACCAGGTGGAACTTGACTTTGAAAATGCTGCAGTGGCTGCACATGCAACAGAGGTCTGTCAAACAGTACATGTATGAGTATGGCACAACGACAGGCTCGGGCCGACTCAGCTTTTTTTTCCCACGCCAATGGCTGCTCATAAAGGATGCATGCACTGTACTGTCACCATTTGAGGAGGCCACAAGGATGGTGAGCCGTGACAATGCATGCCTCAGGGACAAAATCCCTGTTGTGTTCCTGCTGGAGCAGACTCTGTGTGGCATTATGGACAAGGCACTCGAGGCAGAGCAGCAGGATGAAGAGGAATTCCTTTCCTTTCAAGGCCCACTTTATGCAGACACCATTGTTCCTATGCCACAGAAAACACAAGAGAGAGGAGGAGGAGGAGGAGTCTTGCAATTTCTGAGGCATTGAAGCAGAGGAAGAAAAATGTCAAAAGTAAGAGGTGGAACCCCTGGGAATAGTACGTGGCTGGAAGGAAGCAGTTCCAGATACTGTAATCCTCAGTGACCCAGAGGAGTCCGCTTCTCAAGCCCCCGCAAATTTGCGGTGCATGGGCTCCCTCATGCTTTAAAGTCTTCAAAAGCCAAGAATACTTGGAGTAAAGGAAAAGGATCTCTATTGGTTGGCAACCCCCCTTGACTACCATTATAAGGGGAAAGTCTTGTCTCATAACTCATTCAGTCCCCACAGAAAGTGCAGAAGATGAAATCTCTTGAGGACACCTTAAAGAGGAGTTTATCGAATGCTTTTCCTGACTGGTAGGTTACAGTGTCATGGAAAATGTAGTTTTGAGACTTCTGTTGGTCAAGAGGAGTGGTGGAGAAGGCGGCCTCCTAAGTGATGCATTTCTCAATTTTTTTAGCGCTCGCCGCCTAGGGCTGTCAGCTTTCACATCTTATCAGCACCTTCTGCATCACATGGTGGACAATTATCTAGGGGTGAAAACAGAGATGGAGAGCTTTCCAGTCGATGATCCACTAGCTTACTGGGTCATGAGAATAGACCACTGGCCAGGACTTGCCCTGTATTCTATTGAGCTGCTGAGCTTGCCTGGAGGTTTTTAACTGATCATAGAACGCATCTGTCCACAGACTCCTCAGGTCGTCTGACTTTTATCAAAATGAATCAGTCCTGGATTGCCAGCAGCTATGAAGCCCTTGATGCCAATGTCGCTGATTAAGTGTTTTTAGGATGTGGAATCTCTGCAGGACTTCTAGTTGTGGGTGTTGATTTCATCTGGAAGAATGTTTTGGTGTAGGTTTCATGGGCATATTTAACACCCAAAGACCAATTTTTCCGCACCTGTTTGACAGGTGCATATCATTGCAATTTTTGACGGCAAGGCCTATTCTTGCTTTAATCAAGAGTACTTCTATAGGGTTACGGTGTGATGGCACCACCGACACCCAAAGACCAATTTTTCCCCACCTGTGACTTCTATCCAAAGTCTGTGGTAGAGACACCATAGCCGGATTCATAACTCCGAATCCACGCCGTCGTAACATTAAGCGTATGCTCAAACTGAGATACGCTTAAATGTTGCTAAGATACGACCTCCTACGCCGTCGTATCTTAGCTGCCTATTTACGCTGGCCGCTAGGGGCGTGTATGCTGATTAACGCCTAGAGAATATGTAAATCCGTGAGATACGGCTATTCACGAACGTAGGCACGGCCGTCGCAGTAAAGATACTCTGTTTACGTAAGGCGTTTTCAGGCATAAAGATAAACCACCAAAAGGATGGCGCAGCCAATGTTAAGTATGGACGTCGGGATCGCGTCAAATTTTTCACGTTTTACGTTGTTTGCGTAAGTCATCCGTGAATGGGGCAGGGCATAAGTTACGTTCACGTCGAAACCAATGAGTCTTTGCGGCGTAATTTGGAGCATGCGCACTGGGATACGTCCACGGACGGCGCATGCGCCGTTAGTAAAAAACGTAATTTACGTGGGGTCACAATGAATTTACATGCAACACGCCCACATCTTCCACATTTGAATTAGGCGGGCTTACGCCGGCCCAGTAACACTACACCGCTGTAAGTTAGAGCGCAACTTCTTTGTGAATACAGGACCTGCTGCTCTAACTTACGGCTGCGTAGTGTATCTGAGATACGCTACGCCTGCCTATAGATAGGCACATTTCTCTGAATCCAGCTAACCAGAGTTTATCCCAAAAATACCCAATCTTGTTCCCAGTGCACTACATTGTGGCTTCATCATACAGACTGGCTCCCCAAGCCATTACTTACAAAATAAAGAAAGTTTTCAGGGAAAATGTCATTTTTCACTTTATAGTTGCAATTATTGCTGCAGCAGCTTCTATACACAGTAAAGATGTGCCATTTTACAGGTGGACTAAGGGGACCCCCCAGGCACTATATTAAAAGGATTTTTGTTTCTTCTTTCACTTTAAGCATCAATAAATCACTGCTCATTTAAAAATGGCATAAAAAAACAAACAAATATTGATACATGTCCCCAGGGCAGTATCCAGACCTCCATAAAATTGTATGCCCAATTACTTGCATATATGCCTTCAAAATGGTCACTTTAGATTTTTCATGTTTGGGTCCCATAGACTTCAATGGGGTTCATTATTCGGTTCCGAACTTTCACGATTTATTATTATTATTTGTGCTGTTATGGTTTTTAAGTTATAACAGCTTGTTTTTATTTCATTACACCCCACCCACTTGGCACCCCATGTTATTAAATCTTAAAAATAAACTGAGATAGCTTTGGTGACCTTTGGCTGAGAGACCTTTGGTGACCTTTATTAAATCATTAATTAATGCAAAAATTATAAAAGATAGAACGGAAATTTAAACAGCACAAACTAGCACAAAAGCAGCACTAACCAACCAGCTCGGTTTTATGTCGTTTGGTTGTTGTGTAGGGGGGCTAGATGATGTCATAGTCTGGAAAAAACAATTGCTAATATCGTAAAAATAAAAGCAGCACAAATGTAAATTTTGACAGTACAAACGTAGCACTAAAGAAACACACTTGAGTTTTTATTTGTGCTGATTGTAGGGAGGCAAATTTGCACTAACACTGACGGGATAGTATCCCTGCCTGGACGTTGCTGACCAAGTCCCTGCCTGCTGCCTGGACCAGTGCTATCCTGCTGTGTAGAACTGCGCTACTATTACAGGTAATCTTTTGTTTACGTTTTGTTCAGCATAATGTATTTTAGGGTGTAATTCTTGGTATGTGCATGCTATGTGTCTCTGGAACACCTGACGGTGTTCCTTGCATGTTGGGCCTCTGTATGTGGCCAGGCAGTAAAAAAGTCTCACACATGGGGTATCGTTTTACTCAGGAGGAGTAGCAGAATGTATTTTGGGGTGTCATTTTTGCTATGTACATGCTATGTGTTGGAAATATCTTATCAATGGACAACGTTGTGTAAAAAAATGCGTTTTCATTTTTTTCCCCACATGTTCAAAAAACTTCTGGAAAAAAATGAACCGTTCAAAAGACTCATTATGCCTCATAGATTATACGTTGGGGTGTTAGCTTTCCAAAATGGGGTAATTTTGTGAGTAATTCCATTGTCCTGGTGTTCCAGGGCCTTCAAAAGTGTAATAGGTAGTCAACTAGTTAGATGTGCAATTTATGCTCCTAAAACCCCTGATGGCGCTTCCTGCATGTTGGGCCTCTGTATGTGGCCAGGCAGTAAAAAAGTCTCACACATGGGGTATCGTTCTACTCAGGAGGAGTTGCAGAATGTATTTTGGGGTGTCATTATTCGGTTCCGAACTTTCACGATTTATTATTATTATTTGTGCTGTTATGGTTTTTAAGTTATAACAGCTTGTTTTTATTTCATTACACCCCACCCACTTGGCACCCCATGTTATTAAATCTTAAAAATAAACTGAGATAGCTTTGGTGACCTTTGGCTGAGAGACCTTTGGTGACCTTTATTAAATCATTAATTAATGCAAAAATTATAAAAGATAGAATGGAAATTTAAACAGCACAAACTAGCACAAAAGCAGCACTAACCAACCAGCTCGGTTTTATGTCGTTTGGTTGTTGTGTAGGGGGGCTAGATGATGTCATAGTCTGGAAAAAACAATTGCTAATATCGTAAAAATAAAAGCAGCACAAATGTAAATTTTGACAGTACAAACGTAGCACTAAAGAAACACACTTGAGTTTTTATTTGTGCTGATTGTAGGGAGGCAAATTTTGATAAAAAAAAAAAAAACTTATAACTAAAAAACCTTAACAGCACAAATAAAAATTTAGCACCATAAACCAGCACAAACGTAGCACTAACCGAGACCAGTTTTGTGTCTTTTGGGTGTTGTAGGGTGGCTGAGTGACCTTTGGTGACCTTTAATCATTAACCACTTCCGTACCGCGCTATAGCCGAATGACGGCTTCAGCGCGGTACTGAAAACTCAGGAGGACGTCAAATGACGTCCTCCCCTTTGCTCGCTCCCGAGCGCGCAGCGGGGAAATTCTGTTTTGGCCGTGTCCCCTGGACACAGCCAATTACAGATCGCCGCAAACGGCCAATCAGAGTGGCCGTTTGCTAGGCGATCTGTGCGGCCAATGGGAGATGATCTCAAATGTAAACATATGAGATCATCTCTCATTGCCGCCTCTCCCTCCTCACACAGACAGCGCGTGTGAGGAGGGAGAACTATCTGTGAGTTGGATACATTGTTTGCAAACGTTTGTGCCCATACAGTGCCTATACAGTGCCCATACAGTGCCCATACAGTGCCCATACAGTGCCATCCCTGTGCTATCCCCGTGCCACCTCATCCGTGCCATCCCTGTGCCACCTCATCCGTGCCATCCCTGTGCCACCTCATCCGTGCCATCCCTGTGCCGCCAATCAGTGCCCACCTGTGCTGCCAATCAGTGGCCACCTGTGCTGCCAATCAGTGGCCACCTGTGCCGCCAATCAGTGCCTACCTGTGCCGCCAATCAGTGCCCACCTGTGCCGTCAATCAGTGCCCACCTGTGCCGCCAATCAGTGCCCACCTGTGCCGCCACCTCAGTGCCCACCTGTGCCGCCACCTCAGTGCCCACCTGTGCCGCCAATCAGTGCCCACCTGTGCCGCCACCTCAGTGCCCACCTGTGCCGCCACCTCAGTGCCCACCTGTGCCAATCAGTGCCCATCTGTGCAGCATCATCAGTGCACATCTGTGCAGCATCATCAGTGCACATCTGTGCCGCCTCATCAGTGCACATCTGTGCCGCCTCATCAGTGCCCACCTGTGCCGCCACCTCAGTGCCCACCTGTGCCACCTCATCAGTGCCCACCTGTGCCGCCACCTCAGTGCCCACCTGTGCCGCCACCTCAGTGCCCACCTGTGCGAATCAGTTCCCATCTGTGCAGCATCATCAGTGCACATCTGTGCCGCCACCCAGTGCCCACCTGTCCCGCCACCCAGTGCCCACCTGTGCCGCCACCTCAGTGCCCACCTGTGCCGCCACCTCAGTGCCCACCTGTGCCGCCACCTCAGTGCCCACCTGTGCGAATCAGTTCCCATCTGTGCAGCATCATCAGTGCACATCTGTGCAGCATCATCAGTGCCCATCTGCTCCGCCAATCAGTGCCCATCTGCTCCGCCAATCAGTGCCCATCTGCTCCGCCAATCAGTGCCCATCTGCTCCGCCAATCAGTGCCCATCAGTGAAGGCTTAGCACACACCTGTGTAGTTGCACCAGCAACCATGTCCAAAAGGTACAAAAGGTCCTATTCCCTTAAGGAGGCATTCCAAACCATGTCTGCCCCCGACGAGAGCAACGGGGAGCTCTCTCTTTCAGAGTCCCTTTCCAATTCAAATTCCGAGTTGGACGTCAATTATGAGCCCGCCCTCAGTAGCGGAACACTGAGTGACTCAGAGGAGGAAGATAGCCGGCCGGCTAAACGAAGGCGTTCTAGTGAGGATGCAGTGCCATCCACCAGCACCGCAGTGCCATCCGCCAGCACTGCAGGGCCATCCGCCAGCACTGCAGGGCCATCCGCCAGCACTGCAGGGCCATCCGCCAGCACCGCAGGGCCATCCGCCAGCACCGCAGTGCCTCTGCAACAAACTTCCAGGACCCATGCCAGCCTTCCCTATGCCCTTCAGAACCCCTTGTGGCTTCCTCCTACTTCAGGAGAAGCCAACATTCCCCCTTTCACGGCCCAGCCAGGAATCCAAGTGAACACGGAGAATTTCACCCCAATTGATTATTTCAATCTAATGTTCACAGAAGACATGCTATCCGAAATTGTGGCCCAGTGCAATCTATTTGCACAGCAATTTATTGCAAATAATCCCACGTCCTACCATGCCCGTCCCTTCCAGTGGAGAGACCTTACGGTGGAGGAGTTGAAAACTTTTTTAGGCCTCACATTGTGTATGGGACTCAACCCAAAAAACGCTTCCCATTCCTTTTGGTCCAAAAATCCCATTTACCACATGCCCATCTTCTCCACCATAATGCCCAGAGCCCGATACTTCACCATCATGAGATTCCTACATTTTAATGATAATACCCAGTGCCACCCCCAAAATCACCTAGATCATGACAGGCTCTTCAAAATCCGGCCCTTACTCAATTATTTTTCTGAGAAATTCCCCCAATTGTATACCCCGGACCAACACATCTGTGTGGATGAGTCCCTTATCAAATTTAGTGGCAGACTCCAAATAAAACAATTTATCCCCAGCAAAAGAGCCCGCTATGGTGTGAAGGTGTACAAATTGTGTGACCGAGTCACAGGATACTTGTATGCCTTCAGAGTGTACGAAGGCAAGGACACCCAGCTCAATCCCCCTAATTGCCCAGACTACTTGGGATCAAGTGGCAAAATTGTTTGGGAACTCATTAACCCCCTATTAGAAAAAGGGTACCATTTGTACGTGGACAACTTCTACACCTCCCTACCTCTGTTCCACAACCTGCACCGGAAGCAGACGCCAGCATGTGGCACTATTAGAAATAACAGGAAAGGCTTTCCTCAAAGCCTGGTGAACAAAAAGTTGAAAAAAGGAGAATCAGCAAGTCTGAGAAACAATGCGGTTCTGGCGGTGAAGTGGAAGGACAGAAGGGATGTCTATATGCTATCTACTATCCACAATGACACCATTGTTGAAACCCGCAGAAGGCGTGGCACCACCATCCGAAAGCCCACTTGCATCCAGGACTATAATTTGTTTATGGGGGGGGTCGACTTCAATGACCAGATGCTTGAACCCTATCTTGCTACAAGAAGAACGTACCATTGGTACAAAAAAGTTGCCATTTTTTTTTTTCAATTGGCCATATACAATTCTTATGTAATTTACAGCAACTCCACCCAAAACCCCAAACGCTTCCTTGGCTACCAAGAGGACCTTATCACTGCTTTTATTTTCCCGAACGATGCACCCCAAACCATCCGATCTGATGTATTAAGTCGTCTCAGCGAGCGTCATTTTCCCGATAAAATCCCTCCCACAGAAACAGGCCGACGACGTAAAAAAAAATGCAAGGTATGCACCAGTCAAGGAGTCAGACGAGACACAGCTTACCATTGTGCTGATTGTCCTTCCAAACCAGGCCTCTGTATAACTGACTGTTTTCACCGTTACCACACCAAACTAAAGTATTAATCCTCCGTTCCTGCCTTCACACACCTTCACACCCCTTATGCCACTGCCTGCTCTGTAACTGACCCCGGCTTGTTTTTTGACCACGATTCTGCCTAATGATTTTGTAATACCTCTGCCCGATATGGAACTGACCCCGGCTTGTTTTTTGACCACGATTCTGCCTAACGATTTTGTAATGCCTCTGCCTGATCTGGAACTGACCCTGGACAGTTTTTTCGACCATTCTTCTTCCTAACGATTCTGTACTGCCTCTGCCTGATATGGAACTGACCTCTGACTGTTTGACCATGTTTTTGCCTGCCTCATGGACTGATCTTGTACCCTGCTACTGGACTAGTGGGAACACAGGGGTCTCACATATGTGAGGGGTGCCAGAAAAGTTTTTCTGGATGAAGAAAACATTTTTTTGTTTTCTCATCCTAGATTAGGGTCTGGTTGCCCGGAGGCTTCAAAGAGATTTGGGTGGGAGAAGCCTCTACCCCTGTCCCCATTCTGTCCTGAACGAGGCCCTACTTCTGCCTGCTGCCTGTAGGACCTATGCCATCATGCCTCTGCCTGTTGCATGAACTGACCACCTGCACTAACACTGACGGGATAGTATCCCTGCCTGGACGTTGCTGACCAAGTCCCTGCCTGCTGCCTGGACCAGTGCTATCCTGCTGTGTAGAACTGCGCTACTATTACAGGTAATCTTTTGTTTACGTTTTGTTCAGCATAATGTATTTTAGGGTGTAATTCTTGGTATGTGCATGCTATGTGTCTCTGGAACACCTGACGGTGTTCCTTGCATGTTGGGCCTCTGTATGTGGCCAGGCAGTAAAAAAGTCTCACACATGGGGTATCGTTTTACTCAGGAGGAGTAGCAGAATGTATTTTGGGGTGTCATTTTTGCTATGTACATGCTATGTGTTGGAAATATCTTATCAATGGACAACTTTGTGTAAAAAAATGCGTTTTCATTTTTTTCCCCACATGTTCAAAAAACTTCTGGAAAAAAATGAACCGTTCAAAAGACTCATTATGCCTCATAGATTATACGTTGGGGTGTTAGCTTTCCAAAATGGGGTCATTTTGTGGGTAATTCCATTGTCCTGGTGTTCCAGGGCCTTCAAAAGTGTAATAGGTAGTCAACTAGTTAGATGTGCAATTTATGCTCCTAAAACCCCTGATGGCGCTTCCTGCATGTTGGGCCTCTGTATGTGGCCAGGCAGTAAAAAAGTCTCACACATGGGGTATCGTTCTACTCAGGAGGAGTTGCAGAATGTATTTTGGGGTGTCATTTTTGCTATGTACATGCTATGTGTTGGAAATATCTTATCAATGGACAACTTTGTGTAAAAAAATGCGTTTTCATTTTTTTTTTCCACATGTTCCAAAAACTTCTGGAAAAAATGAACCGTTCAAAAGACTCATTATGCCTCAGATTATACGTTGGGGTGTTAGCTTTTTAAAATGGGGTCATTTTGTGGGTAATTCCATTGTCCTGGTGTTCCAGGGCCTTCAAAAGTGTAATAGGTAGTCAACTAGTTAGATGTGCAATTTATGCTCCTAAAATCCCTCATGGCGCTTCCTGCATGTTGGGCCTCTGTATGTGGCCAGGCAGTAAAAAAGTCTCACACATGGGGTATCGTTCTACTCAGAAGGAGTAGCAGAATGTATTTTGGGGTGTCATTTTTGCTATGTACATGCTATGTGAGAGAAATAAGCTAATACAATGACAATTTTGAGAAAATTTTGAAATAAAAAATAAAAATCTTAATTTTGCAAAGTATTGTGGAAAAAAAATACAACTTCAAATAACTCACCATGCCTCTTAATAAATACCTTGGAATGTCTACTTTCCAAAAAGGGGTTATTTGGGGGGCATTTGTACTTTCCTGGCTTGTTAGGGTCTCAAGAAATGAGATAGGCCTTCAGTACATCAGATGTGATCAGATGTGATAATTTTTTTATGATTTGCACTATAGCTTGTAGACTCTAAAACTTTCACACAGACCAAATAATTTCCAAAAATGTGGGTTATTTTTATCAAAGACATGTAGCAGTATAAATAATGGCCAAAATTTATGAAGAAATATTAATAATTTGCAAAATTTTATCACAGAAACTAAGAAAAAAACATTTTTTTTCAAAATTTTCGGTCTTTTTTCATTAATAGCGCAAAAAATAAAAAACCCAGAGGTGATCAAATACCACCAAAAGAAAGCTCTATTTGTATGAAAAAAAGGACAAAAAAATCATTTGGGTACAGTGTTGCATGACTGAGTAATTGTCATTCAAAGTGTGAGAGTGCTGAAAGCTGAAAATTGCTCTGGGCAGGAGGGGTGTTTAAGTGCCCAGTATGGAAGTGGTTAATAACACAAAAACGATAAAAGATAGAATGTAAATGTAAATAGCATAAACCAGCACAAACGTGGCACTAACCAACCAGCCCAGTTTTGTGTCATTTGGCTGTTGTAGGGGGGCCAGGTGGTGTCATAGTCTGGAAAAAACATTTGCTAATATCTTAAAACTAAAAGCAGCACAGATGTCCATTTTTACGGCACAAACAGGGGAGGGCTGGCAGCCTTAGGCCTGGGGGCCAAGTCCAGTCAAGTGGCCCATAGAGCGTGGAAAAGTGATGGATTGAGGAAAACAGTCTAAGATTTTTCATGATCACAAGAGTCCGCACAGAGGCCCCCCTTGCATCAGAGTCCGCACAGAGGCCCCCCTTGCATCAGAGTCCGCACAGAGGCCCCCCTTGCATCAGAGTCCACTGTAAGGGGTGTTCTGGGAAACTTGATTTAAGTGTGCATGCTGTGGACTATTGTGTAAAGAGGGTCTCTGCTCACCAAAGCCTGCCCCCCCTCCACTTTAACAAAGTCCACAGAGCACCCATTTCTATACACTGGGAGGCAGGAGAGACTAGAAAGGGTGAGCTTACCAGAATGGAGGCTGAGGCGCAGGCAGGCTGTCTGATACTTTTTTGGGTTCAAACTTCCTGTCCAGTGCCCACACATGCCCGGGAGTGTGGGCAGGGCACACTCAGAAGGAGGAGGAGCAGATGAGCTCTATCTCTCCTCATGTCTGTGCAGAGAGAGAAGGGGATGTCAGCGTTAGTGTGCGCTGAGGCTGAGCTATGTGTGAGACGAGACATAGCTCAGCTCTGCAGCCATCTACCTCAGAGCTGACACAGGCATGGCTGCACAGTGGGAGATGAGCAGCGGCCGTGACCTGTGTTAACAGAGCTCCAGCAGGCATATTCCTGCTCTGCAAAAACAGCATTTGGTAGTGGCGGCCGGTGGCTGTGCATAGTGTCACCAGCTCGGGGGGAGATTTCCACCCTGCCCCCCCTGCCAGCCCTCCCATGGGCACAAAACATTTGTGCTGATTGTAGGGGGGCCAGCTTCGCTGTCCTGGTTGCATGTAGCCCATGGGCTGTAGTGTGTAGGCCCCTAATCTAGTTCAACGTACTGTCACTCTGTGCATAGCTACATCAGCTTTGTATCGCATCTGGGACACACATCCTAGGGTGACAACAATGTGCCACCCAAGAAACAGAAGGTAGAGGCAACACTGCTACTGGCCACATCATTACCAGGCCAAAACAGCAGAAAAATTGTTCTCCAATGAGAAATTATATAATTAGTAACGGACAAGGAGGTGTGTTCTACCCTTCGACATTTTTAAGTTCAGGGTTCACTTACACTTTAGGTTCCTGGGGACAACCAAATATCATATTTTATTGTAAAATGGTTCAAGCCTTTACTTTTTTTTCTCATTTGGTTTGTTAAATTCTAGTTACATCACCCACTGCATCTGACTAAGCATCATGGGAAGCCTGATTGTAACTCAGCAACAGCTGGAGTGTCAAAGGTTGCCCACTTGTGACTTAATCAATGCAAAATCTGAGCAAAAAGCTTTTGTTTTATGTGACCCATGAAGCTTGTTAGATGGTATGTTGAAAATCACTTGAAATTCATGGCCAGTATGTCAGAGAGCTGTTGATTTTATTATGCATTCTGGTGCTCTTTTTAAATATGCAAGAGAGCTCAAGCGGAAATACTGTGCGGTTTGTGCCTGTCAGGATGTAAAACAAAAAAGTAATACCAACAGTCACTGAGTCAAATAGACTGCAGTTTTAGATGATATTGTTTCAGAAACTATAATACGTTGAAAGTACGTGTTTCACTTTCTTATACTGATGTAAAAAGAGCCTCTGCACATTATATCTGTTGAAGTTTCTGTTAGAAAATATGATTTGGTTATAAACATCATCAAGCTGGGTAACTATGGAATAAAGAGCCATCTGTCTCCAGTTCCAAAGGCTGTCTGGACCTCTGACAAAAGGATTTGATAAATAATAATGCCAAACCTGGCAGCATGAAATGTATACCAATAAGCATATGCAGGTGTTCACTCAAGATATTGCTCATTCTTTTATACATTCATTAAAAATTAAAGGTAACTCTAAACTTATTGGGAGACTCCACTTAAAACCAGTATTTCACACTTTTTATTTTCTAAGGATCTCATAGAGGGAGTTGACCATCATCTTATGACTTCCTGTTTTGCTAGAAAGGAAGTCTGGTGTTATAGAGGAGCAAGGAGATGTAGATAATATGGATTATATCCATTTGGTACTGTACATCTTTGTGTTTTGAACTTCAGTACTTCCATTTTTTTAAGTATGTGCTCTATTGTGCCACTGTCCAACATCAATAGTGTTACCACCTTTTGGTTCAAGTACAATCCAATAAGATGGGGTTAGATAGAGGAACCAAAAGTATTGGGACACCTGCCTTTACACGCGCATGAATGTTAATGGCATCCCAGTCTTAGTCCTTAAGGTTCAATATTGAGTTGGCCCACCCTTTGCAGCTATAACAACTTCAACTCTTCTGGAAGGGCTGTCTGCAAGGTTTAGGAGTGTGTCTATGGGAAGGTTTGACCATTCTTCCAGAAGTGCATTTGTGAGGTCAGGCACTGATGTTAGAGAGAGGGCTTGGCTCGCAGTCTCCACTTTAATTTACCTCAAAGGTGTTCTTTATGGGCTGTATCCTGCCCAGTGCATACAAGAAAGAAAAGCAGGTATAAATAGATACACAGTGTCTTTGCTTGATAGATGAAATAAAAGCTCCAATATTTGATGTAATCAGCAGACAACAGTTAAATTAATCCATTTCCATCTCCATTAATGTGACTTTTGTGAGTATCCTGGAAACCTGGTGGTACTTCAACAAATCACGGTGACTTTTGGTGCTCCCCCTTTAGTTCCCCACTCACCACATCCAGGTACCCTGCAGGGGTGTCAGGCAGAAAGTGAGTGGATTCTTTCTCTCCTCACGCGGCCCCTCCCGCACCGCTCAGGGTTCAGGGATCCCAGTGCACCACTATAGGCTCACAGGTTATGCCTCCCTGGCTCCAGGTATCCTCACAAAAATGGAAAGCGTACTACCATAGCGTACTTCCGATTATTTTATTTAAAAAAGTTTTTTAATCATTAAAAACATGGTACAGTCCGCCTCAAATGCATGCAAAGTAAGGTACTTAAAAACGAAAAAACAACCAAAGGTTATCCCACTCGCTGTCCTCGGTACGCTGGGAACAGCGTGCTCTTCACTTCACCATTCTCCTCCTGTAACTGGGACACAGAGCCTGGAAGGCATAACCTGCAAGCCTATAGTGGTGGACTGGGATCCCTGGACCCTGAGCGGTGCCGGAGGAGCCGCGTGAGGAGAGAAAGAATCCACTCACTTTCTGCCTGACACCCCTGCAGGGGTACCTGGATGTGGTGAGTGGGGAACTAAAGGGGGAGCACCAAAAGTCACCCTGATTTGTTGAAGTACCACTAGGTTTCCAGGATACACACAAAAGTCACATTAATGGAAATGGATTAATTTAACTGTTGTCTGCTGATCACATCAAATATTGGAGCTTTTATTTCATCTATCAAGCAAAGACACTGTGTATCTATTTATACCTGCTTTTCTTTCTTGTATGCACTGGGGAGGACACAGCCCATAATAGGAGAATTTATTACAGGACACTAGGAGATCTCGTAACATGGCATTATAAACGGTCTCTATACAGGGAATTCTGTCCCTGAACTGAAGTGAAGGACAGATCCTTTAAATATCTTTATATTTTTATATATTTTTTTATATTTTCTATATTCTTTAGTGCATTGTTTTTCATACTATTCCTTTGAGGGATTGTGATGTGTATATGTCCCATCCCGCATTTTGACACGATTTAGTGTTTTTTGATAGTACACAAAGGGGCAGATCCACGTACCTTTGCGCCGGGCGCAGCGTATCTAAGATACACTACGCCGCCGTAACTTTTTTTTTTTTTTCGAATCCTCAAAGAATTTGCGCCGTAAGTTACGGCGGCGTAGTGTATCTTTTGCGGCGTAATGGCGCGGAATTCAAATGGATGTAATGGGGGCGTGTTTTATGTTAATACGTCGTGACCCGACGTAAACAACGTTTTTTTTTTAACTGCGCATGCGCCGTTCGCGGGGGTATCCCAGTGCGCATGCTCGAAATTAACCCCGAACAAGCCAATGCTCACGACGGTGACGTCATTCTACGCAAATCCCTATTCGCGAACGACCTAAAAAATTCAAAATTGTATGCGGGAACGCCGGCCATACCTAACATTGAGTACGCCTCATAAAAGCAGCTTTAAAGCGGGGGTTCACCCTATTAAAAAAAAATATATATATTTTTTTATTCTAGCATTACATTCGGCATCGTAGCGCGAGCTACAGTATGCCGGTCTTACATTTTTTATCCCCGTACTCACTGTGCTATTCCACATTGAAGATTCCGGGGAATGGGCGTTCCTATGGTGAGAGAAGGTGATTGACGGCCGGCCCTGGCACGTCACGCTTCTCCGGAAATAGCCGAAATAGGCTTGGCTCTTCACGGCGCCTGCGCATAGCCTGTGCGCAGGCGCCGTGAAGAGCCGAGACCTACTCCGGCTGTCTTCGGGGAGCGTGACGTGCCAGAGCCGGCCGTCAATCATCCTCCCTCTCCATAGGCACGCCCATTCCCCGCGGGAGTCGGAATCTTCAATGTGCAATAGCACTGTGAGTACGGGGATAAAAAATGTAAGACCGGCATACTGTAGCTCGCGCTACGATGCCGAATGTAATGCTAGAATGATGTTAAGGAGGGTGAACCACCGCTTTAACTATACGCCGGAAAAAGCCGAACGCAAACGATGTAAACAAAATGCGCCGGCCGGTCGTACGTTCGTGGATCGCCGTAAATAGCTAATTTGCATACTCGACGCGGAATTCGACGGAAACGCCACCTAGCGGCCGCCGAAAAATTGCAGCTTAGATCCGACGGCGTACTAAGACGTACGCCTGTCGGATCTAGCCGAGATGCCGTCGTATCTTGTTTTGAGGATACAAAACAAAGATACGACGCGCGAAATTTGAAATTACGCGGCGTATCAAGAGATACGCCGGCGTAATATCTTTGTGGATCTGCCCCAAAAGGTTTACGTTTCACATCAATAATTCGTTAGAAGTTTTTCACCAAGCATAGCACTTACATTCACAGGTTATTATAACCTCAAGGAAATTACCCCCACTCATTAAAATGGGCACCTAAACTCCCTGAGATCACCCACACCTACATACCTGGGAAGAACGATTTACAGGGTGGTTCTCAGTTCAGGGGCAGTTTTTGTTTTATCTTTTTTTTCTTTTCTTTTTCTAGTTTTGGTTTATCTAGCTTTCATGTGCTTGTTTACATTCACTTAAGCCGTGTACACACGATCGGATTTCTGATGGACTCCAATCCAATTGATTTTTTCGTCGGATATCCGATGAAGCTGACTTTCATCAGTCTTGCATACACACTATAATGCCGCGTACACACGATCACTTTTTGTGATGAAAAAAAAAGATTTTTTTTATCATGAATTTTTTTTTTAATATTTTATCATGAAAAAAATTAAATTTTTCCAATTTCGTCATTAAAAATGATGTTGCCCACACACTATCGTTTTTGAAAAATGATGAACAAAGCGACGGCACTCTAAAGGGGAAGTTCTATTCGCCTTGAGGCTGCTTTTAGCTGATTCCTTGTTAGTAAAAGACGATTTGTGCTTTTTTGTCTGTTACAGCGTGATTAATGTGCTTACTCCATTATGAATGGTAGTTTTACCTCCCGTCTCATAACTTGCTTCTGGGCATGTGCAGGTTTAAAACTTTGTTTTTGCCCACACACGATCATTTTTTACGACACAAAAAATGACTTCTTCCCAATGACCACAAGTGTAAGGAGCATTCTTCCCAGTGACCATCACACTAATGTATTATGAATTGTAGATATAGTCATTTTTAGTAGAGGTTCTCTGATATCTGAAAGTTTTTTTTCAAGGGTTCCACTGGCTTGTAAAGGTTGAGGAAGGCTGTTCTAGATGTTGGCCTGATATACAGACAGTATAGTAGGCACTACACACAATATACTTTGATCCTCCATCCACTCTATTAGATTACAGAATGATGTTTTTAGCTATTGTGATAGTATCTGCCATATTCATTGCAAGTATAATGCCTAGAACACACGACCAGTCCTTCTCTCTTTTTTTGTCTGGCAGTTTTCCCATTGGAAAAACTGCGATGGAGCATACACACGGCCGGGATTCCCGACAAAAATCTCTCATAGCGGTTTTCCCGTCGGAAAATACAGTCGTGTGTACGAGGCATAACTGTTGATTTTTTTTCCTGATTGAAGTGTACTTTTAAAAAAAAGTAATGCTTTATTTTGCGTATGTAAATTAATACTTATTTGGGTAAAAACAAATCTGGCAAATTTTAATGCCATAACTGCTGCTTTAACGAATACAGTACATCTTAATTTTTGTACACTGGTATGTCTGAAATGGTCATTGGTCTTACCCAATAGGTCTTCTACTGAATTGTGCTTACCTAGATACAGGGAATCAATACACAATAGACTTTACTTCACAAACGGGGTAACATCTCTTCCTAGCAGCTTTTCTGTTCAGTGTTCCATAACTGTACTCCATGGTCTCTGTTTTTGAAGCAAAATAATTATACACAGCTTAAATTCAGCTTACCAACACAGACTAAACAAGGATGTTTGTTTAAACCTGAAAAACAAATGCTTGCAAAAAGTATATTTTTTTTCTCAGCATTAATGTTGTGGATTAAACTGACAGGAATTATATCACATCTAAACTGGATCGACAATTGATAATGTATTACCTGTTACTAGTAACCCTGCAAACAGTTGGGAGCTCTCTAAGCTCACACTCACATTATATACCATAGCAGCATACATAAGGCCCCTTTCGCACTGGGGCGGTGGGTGCGTCAGCGGTAAAGCGCCACTATTTTTAGCGATGCTTTACCGTAAATTTTGCGGCGCTGTTCGGCTACTAGCGGGGCACTTTTACCCCCCACTAGAGACCAAGAAATGGTTAAAACCACCGCAAAGCGCCTCTGCAGAGGCGCTTTGCCGGCGGTATAGCCGCGTTGCCCATTGATTTCAATGGGCAGACTACTGCTTCACCGATCCAAAGATGCTGCTAGCAGGACTTTTTTTATCGTCCAGCTAGCGCACCACTCCAGTGTGAAAGCCCTCAGGGCTTTCACACTGGAGAGACAACAGCGGCTGTTTCAGGGCACTTTGCAGTCGCTATTTTTAGCATTGTAGCGCCTGCCAAACGTCCCACTTTGAAAGGGGTCTAAAATCGACAATATTTATTTAGACATTTTTAAAACAAGATTATGAAAACCATGTACTATACCATACAAAACCAGCATCCAGGCCTAGTTACTTACTGTATTATTGACCTTGAAACAAATATATATTTTTCATAATATCAGGAACCGTGTTTCCCTTCATGGATGTATATCAATGTATACCACTTTAACATAATAATAATTCAATACGTGACAAAGAGTTCCCAGAGCACAGTGGGTTGGCTAAAGGAACAGTATAGCAAAATAAAAAATAAGGAAATCTTTGCAACTTTCTGATTAAAATCTTCTACTGATCCTTTCTGTTAAGGAATAGATGAATTACTACTGTGATGAGCGAGGGAAGACTGGGAGGCCTGATGGGCAAATGTGAGTAGCTAGCCCTTTCAGTGAAGGGACAGAAAGTGTGCCATAGCGCCTCATTGATGTGAATGCTAAAAAGTGTGTGTTTCATAACAGGGTTTCTAGTAGTACTTCTAGTATCAGCTTCTTTGCGACTATCAGATTTCAGACACACATCATCTCAGGACCACAGAGGAAACTGGTGTTTGAAGATTTCCCTTTGTCAGACCCTGTGATCACAACAGGTCTGGACAGGTGATTACACAGATCGCCCATAAAATTAAGTTCACTGACAGATAAAGTGAATAACATTGATTATCTCATTACAATGGCACCTGATAGTGATTGGGATATGTTAGGCAGTAATTGAACATGTTGTCTCTGAAGTTAATGTGTAGAAAGCAAAAAAAATTGGCAAGCATAAGGATTTAAGTGACTTTGACAAGGGCCAAATTGTAATGGTTAGACCTATGCTGACCCTTGTCCACAGCCAAAAGCGCCTACAGTGGGCACGCGAGCATTAGAACTGGAGCAATGGAAGAAGATGGCCTGGACTGATGTATCATTCTTTCTTACCTGGGGAAGAGATGAAGCCAGGATGCACTATGGGAAGAAGGCAAGCCAGTTCTGGCAGTGTAATGCTCTGGAACTTAGGGCCTAATCCACAAAAACCCGGCGCAACGTATTTTTTCCCGTTTAAGTTACACCGCCGCAAAATCTCTACCTAAGTGCCCGATCCACAAAGCACTTACCTAGAAATTTTGAGCGGTGTAACTTAAATCCGTCCGGCGCAAGGCGTTCCTAATTTAATGGGGCGAGTCCCATTTAAATTAGGCGCGCTCCCGCGCCGGACGTACTGCGCATGCTCCCGACGTCATTTTCCCCCCATTTTTTTTGCGCGGTTTTACGTTGCGCTGGGTTTTGAGAATCGTGACGGGCGTAAAAAAAAAAAAACGAGTTGCGGCGGGAAAAAAAAAAATGTAAAAAAAAAATGACAGCGACGCGGGATAGAAGGGTCTACTTTTACAAGGTGTAAACAGTTTAGGCCTTGTAAAAGCATCCCTAACTTTGCGACGGCAAACTAATACTTACGGAGAAAAAACTAAGCATAAAAGCTTCGTGGATCTCCGTAAGTGCTAATTTGCATACCCGAAGCGGCATTTCAACGAGAAATGCCCCCAGCGGCGGCTGCGGTACTGCATCCTAAGATCCGACAGTGTAAGTCCCTTACACATGTCTGATCTTCTGCCTATCTATGTGAAACTGATTCTGTGGATCAGTTCCATAGATAGAAACAGGGATACGACGGCGTATCAGTAGATACGCCGGCGTATCCCTTTTGTGGATTAGGCCCTTAGGTCCTAACATTCATATGGATGGTACTTGACATGTACCACAACATACCTTCATACCTCTGATGAGACCAAGATAAACTCATTCTGTTCAGATGGTGTCAAGCATGTGTGGCGGCAACCAGGTGAGGAGTACAGAGACAAGTGTGTCTTACCTACAGTCAAGCATGGTGGTGGGAGTGTCATGGTCTGGGGCTGCATGAGTGCTGACGACACTGGGGAGCTACAGTTCATTGAGGGAACCATGAATGCCAACATGTACTCTGACCTACTGAAACAGAGCATGATCCCCTCCCTTCAGGGACTGGACCGCAGGGCAGTATTCCAACATGATAATGACCCCAAATGCACCTCCAAGACGACCACTGCCTTGCTAAAGAAGCTGAGGGTAAAGGTAACGGTAAAGGTGATGGACTGACCAAGCATGTCTCCAGACCTAAACACTCAAATGGAAGGTGGAGGAGCGCAAATTCTCTAACATCCACCAGTTGCGTGATGTCGTCATGGAGGAGTGGAAGAGGACTCCAGTGGTAACCTGTGAAGCTCTGGTGAACTCAATGCCCAAGAGGGTTAAGACAGTGCTGGAAAATAATGGTGGCCACACAAAATATTGACACTTTTCACTTAGGTTTGTACTCACTTTTGTTGCCAGCAGTTTAGACATTAGTGTGTTGAGTTATTTTGAGGGGACTGCAAATTTACACTGTTATACAAGCTGAACACTCACTACTTTACATTGTAGCAAAGAGTAATTTCTTCAGTATTGTCACATAATAACATAGTTACAAAAAATGTGAGGGGTGTACTCACTTTTGTGAGATACTGTATCTTCGTTCAGCATATCTGAAGACTAACCATGCTAATGGGGTGAAAAGGAGCCTAGAACTCCACCTGTTTACTCAATAGAAGACTGCATGGTATTAATATTCAATATTTCATATTAACTTAAAAAAAAATGTAAAAAAAAAAAATGTTTTTTTAATATTTTGTTTTCATCCCTGACCATATGAAACAAGGCAAATATATAATGTACAAACCTCTCTACATTCTCTATAAATGAAGTATTCTTGTTACAGTATAATTGGAAAAATAATAAAGTCCATTATATTGCTAACCTATCAATACATATTTACCCACAACAGTTACAAGTTATAATGCTTATAATAAGGTTTACTAATTAAGGGCCACTGCCAAAACTATTTTTGTTGTTAGTTCACCAACTGGACATCTCGAAAAAATAAGTTATCCTTTAGGAAGTAAGAATTCTGGTCTATTTTACATAGGGAAAGGACAAGAAGACACAGCAGTTGTATTCTCTCTTGCACCTTTTTCTCTCTTTTATTATTATTATTTAAATGATAAAGCTGTTTTTTTTTTTAATTTTAAAGAATCCTCTGCATTAAAGGCTAAGTTCACTTTTTGGGCAGAATTAAATTTTTTATAATAAATTGAAGTATTTTGTAATGTAATTTCTCATACCTAGGAAATTTGTGAGTTGGGAATAAGGGACATATATGGGGTCGTGCGACGTGGCTCCCAAACAAAATTGGCGTCCTTTTTTCCCCACAAATAGAGCTTTATTTTGGTGGTATTTGATCACTTCTGCGGTTTTTATTTTTTGCGCTATAAACAAAGATAGAGCGAACATTTTGAAAAAAAATCAATATGTTTTACTTTTTGCTATAATAAATATCCCCCAAAAACATATATAACATTTTTTTCCCCTCAGTTTAGGCCGATATGTATTCTTCTACCTATTTTTGAAAAAAAAATCGCAATAAGCGTTTATCGATTGGTTTGCGTAAAATTTATAGCGTTTACAAAATAGGGGATAGTTTTATTGCATTTTTTTTTTTACTACTAATGGCGGCGATCAGCGATTTTTTTTCGTGACTGCGACATTATGGCGGACACTTTGGACAATTTTGACACATTTTTGGGACCATTGTCATTTTCACAGCAAAAAATGCATTTAAATTGCATTGTTTATTGTGAAAATGACAGTTGCAGTTTGGGAGTTAACCACAGGGGGCGCTGAAGGAGTTATGTTTCACCTAGTGTGTGTTTACAACTGTAGGGGGGTGTGGCTGTAGGTCTGACGTCATCGATCGTGTCTCCCTATAAAAGAGATCACACGATCGATGCAGCCGCCACAGTAAAGCACGGGGAAGCCGTGTTTACATATGGCTCTCCCTGTTCTTCAGCTCCGGGGAGCGATCGCGAGGGGGCGGCTAGAAACGAATAGCCGCGCCCTCATCCCGGATCGCTCCCCGAGGATTTCGGACCCCTGACCCACGGAAAGGCAGGGACGTACGAGTACGCTCATCTGCCTGTACGTGCCATTCTGTGGACGTACATATACATGCGGCGGTCGTTAAGCGGTTAAGCATCATTAAAATCACTGCTCCTGAAAAAACTAAATTTTTTAAAACTTTTATCCATTGATACATGTTCCCTGGGGCAAGACCCGGCTTCTCAAAGACGTTTTACGACAATAACTTGCATATTGGGCTTTAAAATTAGCACTTTGAATTCGAACGTTTCGAGTCCCATCGACGTCAATGGGGTTCTAAATGATCGCGCGAACGTTCAGTCCGTTAGAAGGTTCTGGTGCGAACCGAACGGGGAGGTGTTCGGCTCATCCCTAACCATCACTGACTGTGTAGGTCCACACTAAAGATGGGGAACCAATCAGTGATTGGCCATTATAGAAAAATATCAGGATCTTCGCCATTACAACTTGGTATAGGGAAAGTCATGTCCTTCATTGGCATAAAGCAGGGGTGAATGTCAGGGTTTTAAAATGCCTCATGGAATATGTAGTTCTGCAACAGCTGGAGGGCCGTAGTATGGAGAACCCTGGCATAAACAAACACGCATGACAGACTGACAATTCTGGAGTAGTAAGAGGCTAAAGAACAGCTCCAAAGTTCTTTCTTGGAAAAAAACCTACATCCCCTGTTGCTCAGACCTGGAAGGCACTTATCAATAAAGCCCTACCTTTGTATAGAGCCACATATACTAGTAGGGGTATACCCAACAAATTTGAGAAAGTGTGGGGCGGGTGGACAAACAGTGGGGTAGATCCACAGACGAAGTACTCCGGCGTACTTTCAAATTACCCGTGTCGTATCTTTAGTTTGAATCCTCAAACCAAGATACAACGGCATCTGGGTAAGATCTGACAGACGTACGGCTTCCTACGCCTTCGGATCTTAGATGCAATACTTCGGCGCCCGCTGGGTGGAGTTTGCGTCGTTTTCTGCGTCGGGTATGCTATTTAGCGATTTACGACGATCCACAACCGTACGCGTGGCCGTCGCATTTTCTAACGTCGTCTGTAGTCGGCTTTTTCCGGCGTATAGTAAAATCTGGTATTTTGCAGCGTATAGATAGACTTGCCATGTTAAGTATGGCCGTCGTTCCCGCGTCGAAATGTGAATTTTTTTTTTTTTGCATAAGTCGTTCGTGAATAGGGATGGACGTAACTGACGTCTAAGTTCCAAAAATGACGTCATTTCGCGCAAAGCACGGCAGGAAATTTTAAAACGGAGCATGCGCAGTTCATTCGGCGCGGGGACGCGCTTCATTTAAATGAATCACGCCCCCTACCCGCCGATTTGAATTACGCGCCGAGAGATACACTACGCCGCCATAACTTACGGCGCAAATTCTTTATGGATTCAAAGAATTCAAAAGTAAGTTACAGCGGCGTAGCGTATCTCTGATACTCTGCGCCTATCTAAATGTACGTGGATCTGCCCCAGTGTTTCTACAGTGTCTGAATAAATTGATATGCTATATGTCTCCTAGTAGTAGCAATATGTTATACATGTAAAGTTGATACTGTTATTGTGAGGTTTGGTTTTGAGATTCCCCAGAAGGAGGTTGATTACTTATGCACTTATCTTGGGGTCTGTTGATTGAATTTTTGGAATCCATCAAATACTATTAGATCTGGGAGCTGGCTGAAGTCACATTACATTAATCTGAGTCTGGGATAAATGTGATGTGGATGTTCTGTTTTTATAGATGTATAGTAACTTTGGAGCTATACGACTAGCAAAGTGCTGAAGTATTGTATGTTAAAGTGGAGTTCCGCCAATTTTTTTTTTAAAGTCAGCAGTTACAAATACTACAGCTGCTGACTTTTAAAATATGGACACTTACCTGTCCAGGGCACCCGCGATGTCCTCACCCGAAGCCGATCTGTCTCTTGGTTCTCGGGTGGAGGAGCCGCCATCTTCGCAAGGCCTCGTACACACGACCGGATCTATCCGCTGGGATTGATCCGCGGATCAGTTCCAGCGGACATATCCGCTCGTCTGTACGGCCTAGCGGATATTTATCCGCGGAGATTCCTCGGGCCGTCCGATTTCAAGCGGATATAAATTTCTTAGCATGCTAAGAAATTTATCCGCTTGAATCGGGTCCAGCGGATTGATCCGGTGGTCTGTACAGACTCACCGGATCAATCCGTCCGCTCCCCTCCCTCGCATGCGTCGTAGTGATTCGACGCATGCGTGGAAGTACTTACCTTCCAGCGTCGCGCACGTCGCCGCGTCATCGTCGCTGCGACGGCGCGACACGTCACGCGGATGAATTCTGCGCGGATTTTGATCCGATGGTGTGTACAAGCCATCGGATCCAAATCCGGAGGAGGAATCTCCGCTGGAAACGGTCCAGCAGACCGTTTCCAGCGGAGATCCCCTCGTGTGTACGGGGCCTCAAGGGAGTCAGGAAGTGAAGCCTTTTGGCTTAACAGACTGGTTCCCTACTGTGCAAGGGCGAGTCGCGCTGTGCGTCCTCACTGGTCCTTGCTGTCTTTTGGGACCTGTGTGTCTTCCAGATGACAGCGGGGGGCAGAGGAGGGGCCGGACATGGCGTAGATAGCCGCGACTACTGCGGCTACCTATGCCGGAAGTGAGAGCAAATACCTAGATAATACCTGAAAGCTGCCAAATGTGACACCAGAGGAAGGGTAGATTCCGAAAATCGTAAGTTACATTTTTGGGTGGAACTCCGCTTTAATGCCGCGTACACACGATCGGACAATCCAACAACAAAACCGTGTATTATTTTCCAACGGATGTTCGCTCAAACTTGTCTAGCATACACATGGTCACACAAATGTTGTCGGAAATTCCGAAAGTCAAGAACGCGGTGACGTACAACACTACAACGAGCCGAGAAAAATTAAGTTCAATGATTACGAGCATGCGTCGAATTGATTCCGAGCATGCGTAGGATTTTGTGCGGAATTTCCGACAAGAACCTTTGTTGTCGGAAAAATTGAGAACCAGCTCGAAATTCTGACAGCAAATGTCCGATAGAGCATACACACGGTCGGATTTTCCTCCTCACATTGTTGTCGGAAATTCCGACCGTGTGTATCGCCTGAAATCGGGCTGATTTCAAACACGGTATGTGTTTTTCTTTGCATTGTTATGGAAACTCAAATACAAATAAATGAACGGCTCTAGACAACCTAAAAAGCTTATCATTTTGCAAATCTGTATTGTGAACTGCTAGAGTAAAGTAAAAACTACAGAAGTTTAACTTTCTCTGTGTTCTGACAACACATCAAAGTATGGGTCTGTGCTCTCCTACAGTTATACTAACAGGCTTAGACAATTAGATTAGTTGTAGACAGCAATGTTATGAGCCTGATTACCCAGCTATGACTTGTTAAAAAGCACTGACTGTCCAGAGAATATAATAAGATAATAAGGAATGAAATGTGAAAGTCCAATACCTTTTTAAAATCATTGAAACATATAAATATACATTTTGATATACTAATCTTAAGTTTGTTGTATGTTTGAAGTGTTGTAAAATTTAAAAACTTTGAATAAAAAATTTAAAAGTGAAAAAAAATCATTGAAACATCAATTTTTTTTAAATAAATTTGTAGAATTTCTAACATTGTAGTGTGTTGCAGGGAGAATCAAGTAAAGAAATATTTGAATTGTCTTATTGTGAAGAAACATTTCCGTATTCGGAGATTAAATCTAATTTCCTCCAGATGTAAAGAGTGCTCCCTTGTCCTCTGTCCTTGACCTTAAAGTGAATAACTCACCACCAAGTTCACTGTATGAACCACTTGCATATTTATTCATGTTGATCATATCCCCCTTAACCTCCTCTTCCTCTAATCTTTCCTCCTAGCTGAGCTCCTCCATGAATTTATCAGTTTAGTTGCCCTTCTCTGCACTTTCTCTAGTTCCCCAATATCCTTTTTGAGAACTGGTGCCCAAAACTGAACTACATATTCCAGATGAGGTCTTACTAATGATTTGTACAGGGGCAAAATTATATCTCTCTATGTGGAGTCTATACCTCTTTTAATACAAGAAATTATTTTGTTAGCTTTGGAAACCGCTGCTTGGCATTGCATACCATTATTAGGCTAATGATCTACCAGGACACCCAGATCCTTCTCCACCACTGATTCTCCCAGTTGTGCTCCCCTAGTATGTATGATACATGCATATTCTTAGCTCCCAAGTGCATAACTTTACATTTATCAACATTAAACCTCTTTTGCCAAATAGTTGCCCAATTAAACAGTACATTGAGGTTGGCTTGTAAATTGTAAACATCCTGTAAGAACGTTATTCCACTGCATAGCTTAGTGTCATCTGCAAAGATTGAAATGGTACTTTTTATCCCAAAACCTTAAAAAGTAAGGGTCCCACCACTGAACTTTGGGGTACACCACTAACAACCCTAGACCATTTAGAGTATGAATAATTACTACTACTACTCTCTGAATACGATCTTTTAGACAGTTTTCTATCCATTTGCAAACTGATTTTTCCAGAGCTATAGATTTTCCTTTACACATAAGCTGTGTGTTGGGAACTTTGTCAAGTGCTTTGGCAAAGGCCAAATATACCACATCCACAGCCACTCCGTTGTCTAAGGTTTTACTTACCTCCCTATAAAAATAAATCAGATTTGTCTGATAACTACTGCCTACTATGAATCCATGCTGTCTGTTGTTTAAAATATTTTTTTCCAGCAAGAACTCATCCATGTGGTCTTTAATTAAACTCTTCAGTATCTTCCCGACTATAGAAATTAAACTAACAGGTCTATAGTTATTTGGTAAAGATTTTGATCCATTTTTAAATATAGTCACCACATTGGCCTTATGCCAATCCAGTGTTACTATTCCAGTCATTAAAGAGTCCCTAAATATTAGAAACAATGGCTTTGAAATGACAGCTCTCTATTCTTTTAGGATCTGTGGATGGATGACATCTGGTCCAGGTGCTTTATTCACCTTTATTTTGTCTAAATATTTCTGGACAAAAAAAATTATGAGCGATACTTAAAGGATCACTAAACAAAAATTTTTTTTGGGGCTAAATAGCTTGCTTTACCTTGTAGCAGTCTTGATTTCATGTACTCATTGTCTGTTTTTGCTTTGAAGCAGCCCTAATCCTTTGCTGAAATCCTCACTTCCTGGTTCTCTGGCTCCATAGTAAATTTCTCTTGGGAGCTTCTCACTGTGGTCTAAGTCCTGCTCGTCCCCGTTCTCTGAACTACAAGCACTGCGTGTGACCGTGCAGCAGAGAATTGAAGGGGGTGTGAGCATTGTGTGGCTAAAACCAATAGTACCGCCTCCCTTTGAATAACTTTCGTTTGTCTTTCTGCAGGGCATCTATGTCTGCTGCTGCTGCTGTGTCTGGCTGGCTGGCTGTGTGGGTGGGTCGAATAATTGTATTATTCATCGTTGGCCGGTATAGTGGGAGGTATAGTGGGCAGGCTATTCAAATCTTTGAACAGAGCACGCGTCCCGCTTTTTTGTAACTGCGCATGCGCGATGCGCAAAGCATACTGGGAAATGTAGTTCCCGCAACGACGGCAACGTCGCTCTCACGAACGAGCAGCGAGAATCTGGAAGTAAAAGACTGAAACTAAACCAGCTAGATGCAGGTAAGTGATAGGATTCAATTGAATGACTTTTCACTAATTTAAAAAAAATAAAAATAAACTATTATGAGTTTAGAGCATACCGCAGGTCAGTTTATGTAATAAAATGTTTTTGTTTAGTGATCCTTTAATCATTTGGGGATGTGTCAATACCATCCCCATGATGGACATGAGCTCCCCCCATGCTCCTTTGTATACACAGACCTGAAGATGGAATTTAATAAATTCTCCTTCTCTTTGTCCCCAGTCATCCACTCCAGATTATTTTGTAAAAAGCCTACATGCTCAGACCTGTCCTTTTTGCTATTAATATATTTGAAGAATTTTGGGGGATTTGTCCTACTATATTTTCCAATCTGTCATTCTTTTTGAACTTGTGTGGCCTTTTTACATATTCTGCTATATTCTTTGTAACATTTAAATGATTATAGTGTTCCTTCATTTTTGATTTTTTGTATGGGTTTTTAAACTTGGGCTGTGAGCCACATAGGTTTTATTTTTAGACTTTTAAATGTATTGCCCATGGGAATATACAGTATTTTGCAGTCTATTTACATACAGTCTTTGTGAAGAATTCCCATTTCTGTTCAGTGTTCATCAATGTCAATATTCTCTCCCAGTCTAAGGCCCCATACACACGAGAGGATTTATCCGCGGATACGGTCCAGCGGACCGTTTCCACGGATAAATCCTCTCAAAGATTTCCGCAGATTTCTATGCGATGGAGTGTACACACCATCGCATTGAAATCCGCGCGGAAATCCTCTGGCGATGACGTGTCGCGCCGTCGCCGCGATTATGACGCGGCGACGGGCACGACGCTGTCATATAAGGAATTCCACGCATGCGTCAAATCATTACGACGCGTGCGGGGAATCCCTTTGGACGGATGGATCCGGTGAGTCTGTACAGACGAGCGGATCCATCTGTTGGGATGGATTCCAGCAGATGGATTTGTTGTGCATGTCAGCAAATATCCGATCTGCTGGAATCCATCCCAGAGGAGATTTCTCCGCGGAAACAGATCCGCTGGCGTGTACACACGATAGAATCCATCCGCAGATAAATCCCAGCAAATGGGTTTCTGCGGATAGATCCTATGGTGTGTACACGCCAGCGGATCTGTTTCCACGGAGAAATCTCCTCTGGGATGGATTCCAGCAGATCGGATATTTGCTGACATGCACAACAAATCCATCTGCTGGAATCCATTCCAACGGATGGATCCGCTCGTCTGTACAGACTTACCGGATCCATCCGTCCAAAGGGATTCCCCGCACGCGTCGTAATGATTTGACGCATGCGTGGAATTCCTTATATGACAGCGTCGCGCCGTCGCCGCGTCATAATAGCGGCGACGGCGCGACACGTCATCGCCAGAGGATTTCAGCGCGGATTTCAATGCGATGGTGTGTACACGCCATCGCATAGAAATCTTCTGAAATCCTCGAGAGGATTTATCCGCGGATGCGGTCCGCTGGACCGTATCTGCGGATAAATCCTCTCGTGTGTATGGGGCCTGAGTCTTGGAGAGCAGCCTTCATCCTTGGAAAATGTGCTCTTTTAAAGTTAAGTGTTTTTATATTTCTAGTATGTGGTTGTTGTTTACAGCTAACATTAAATTAAATCATGTTATGGTCACTTCTACCCAGATGTTCTGTTATATTAACATTAGTAATAAGCTCTGCATGGTTTGAGATTCAGTGCAAATATAAAAAACAATTCCGCGCCAAAAAAAAAATATTTATATATATTATTAAACAATAATTTGGGTGCCCATGTAAAGGTCCCAAACCCACAATGCGTGCTAAGCTGCTCTCCTAGAAAGTGATGAAGTGTATGTGACCTCTATCTGATGCGTGCTAAAAAGTGTACTGGGGGCGCTATTGAATAATATGTAATTACACAACTTATCCTATAATATGCAACAACAAGTAAATTAATAAAGATGTGTCCTGTTGTACGTGATAAATCAATCAATACAATCGAAACAAAAACCGTCTCCGGTCGTGCAAACTTAATTGATCTTCCACCACCTGGATAATTAGTACGACACCCAATGTGCACAAGTAGTAAATTGTGCTTACCAGACCTGGTTGACCTCTTTAATGAAAAAGACGGTCAGATGCGCTTGAGCAGGATAATGCCTGCAGACATATAAATCGACTGGAGCATGTACGATACCTAACCCTCGGAACGTTGAGATTTTAGAACATGGAATACAAACAGAGAGCTTCCATAGTGCAACGGAGGTGGGTGAGCCAGTGTTTTTTTTATCAAAGCTTGCAGTGCCAGGAGAAGGGCACTTTTTGTGTGAGTAGCCAATTGGCTGGTGTTTTTATTCCATTTTAATAAAATACTGTTGCACTATGGAAGCTCTCTGTTTGTATTCCATGTTCTAAAATCTCAACATTGCGAGGGTACATGCTCAAATCAATTTATATGTCTGCAGGCATTATCCTGCTCAAGCGCATCTGACCGTCTTTTTCATTAAAGAGGTCAACCAGGTCTGGTAAGCACAATTTACTACTTGTGCACATTGGGTGCCGTACTAATTATCCAGGTGGTGGAAGATCAATTAAGTTTGCACGATCGGAGACGGTTTTTGTATCACAGCAAGAAATATATCTAGAGGATATTCGAGCTTTGATGTTGTATCTTTGTTTGCACCAATGGGACTTTATTATTTACTATTGATTTATTGATTGATTGATTTATCACGTACAACATGACACATTTTTATTAATTTACTTGTTGTTGCATATTATAGGATAAGTTGTGTAATTACATATTACTCCATAGCGCCCCCAGTACACTTTTTAGCATGGTTTGAGATTACCAGGTCCAACAGAGCATCATCTCAAGTCGTGGCCACTATGAACTGGACTATAAAATTGTCGTAATAGGTTTATATATTTTTGCCCTTTAACTGTTCCTACAGTGCCATTACTCCAGTCTCTTTCTGGGTAGTTAAAATCCCCCATTATTATCACTGTCGCAGCCCTTTTCATCTGTGCCAGGAGCTAAGTCTCCACCTCCTCATTAACACTGGGAGGTCTATAACAAACTCCAATGATAACCTCTGTAGTACACACACCCACGTCTTCAGTTCCACCCATAATGCTTTAGCCTTATCACACTCTCTATCAGCTAGGTCTTCCACACTCGCTTTGAGATCACTTCTCACAAGAAGACAGACACAACCACCTTTCCATTTTACCCTGTCTCTCCGAAAGAGAGCATAGCGGAAATATTATTAGCTCAGTTATGTGAATTATGAAGCCAAGATTCAGCAATACCAATTAAATCATAGTTCTCTTTGTTCTTTCCGTTCGCACCTACCTGCGTTTGCAGAAAAAGACAGCCGGACAACAAGCCACTCAGCTGCATCCTCATTCTCCCTCCTCACTGTATTGGGGTTGTCACTTCTGAAGAGCGCATTTTAGCTATCCAGTAAGTATAAACTAAGCATAAACACATAATAGACAAAGAATGGAGAAAACCTTTCAACTGAGCTAAAAGTGAAAATGTAACAAACATTGATGCATTGGCCACAGTTGCAGTGCTCTGTAGGCCTGAATTCAAAAATGTAATAAAAACATATTTTTATTTTACCGATAATAGTGCATTTATTAAATTTTTTAAAATGGAGTATGCCTTTAATTATTACACAGTCTGTAAATTGCCTGTCTCAGAAATGTTATATGTATAGTTTTTGGATAATATTTTATTCTCAGAGCCAAGAAAGATGGCCTTGTCTTAAGCGAGACTTTTGCTCTCTTGTTTTGTGAGTAATATACATAAAGCAGTGAACCACAGCCTTTATAAATATAAAGTTCCAAGCTGTATAAATACCAGTGTTGATGATTCAATCAAATAAATAGTGATGTTGCATCCAAGGTACACATTTACATTTATAATTTGTCTGCATATGCAGGGGCGACTTTATCCTTTGTGCTGCCTGAAATTTATTGAATCTGCATTTGTGTTATCTATGTAGTCATGCATGCAAAAAAAATATGCTAAAATTCTTAACACATTAATGATGAGCAAAATATATCTCGGAAAAGTATTTTTCCTAAATACAGCACCTACACAGTGAGAAACTATTACAAGTTTTTTTTGGTCAGCTTTATTTTATTTTACTTTGTGCTACAGGGCCTGTGCATATGGATTTTATTTTCATGCTAGAACCACTTTTCTCCTAATACAGATCAATGGGAATGCAAAAACAGCTTGATGTAGCTCAACCATTTGCCTACTGGGGCATTTTTGTTACATTTTTTACACATGTGTTAAAATCTGCATCTTTTTGCTCGAAAATTACTTAACCACTTAAGACCCGGACCAAAATGCAGGTAAAGGACCTGGCCAGTTTTTGCGATTCGGCACTGCGTCGCTTTAACTGACAATTGCGTGGTCGTGCAACGTGGCTCCCAAACAAAATTTGCGTAATTTTTTCCCCACAAATAGAGCTTTCTTTTGGTGGTATTTGATCACCTCTGCGTTTTTTATTTTTTGCGCTATAAACAAAAATAGAGCAACAATTTTGAAAAAAATGCAATATTTTTTCCTTTTTGCTATAATAAATATCCCCCAAAAATATATAAAAAAAAGTTTTTTCCTCAGTTTAGGCCGATACATATTCTTCTACCTATTTTTGGTAAAAAAAATCACAATAAGCGTTTATCAAAATTTATAGCAAAATTTATAGTGTTTACAAAATAGGGTATAGTTTTATTGCATTTTTATTAAAACATTTTTGTTTAACTACTAATGGCGGCGATCAGCAATTTTTTTCAAGACCGCGACATTATGGCGGATACATCGGACAATTTTAACACATTTTTGGGACAATTATTTATTTATTTATTTATTTATTTAAAATGCTTATTGGGAGGGCAGTCATTACCCGAAGGCCTCGATGCGCTCATAGAACCAACATATACAAATACAAAACACATCTCTCATTACTATAAGATATCAATATAAAACCACATAATAACATTTAAAAGAGCTAAAAATACTAATATCTTACCCTAATTAGGGCCATACACTTGAAAAAATAGAACAGTTTTTAAAAACTTCCTAAATTTTAATAAATCCTTCTCACGTCTTATGTATAGAGGTAGAGAGTTCCAGAATAATGAACCCTGTGCATCCAGCGTCCTCCCTCCACATTTAGTTCTTCTAAATTTAGGGACAGTCAGATTGGCCTGATCAGCAGATCTCAGTGATCTGTTGGGAACGTAACAGGTAAATTTTCCTGCAGATACCCTGGGCCTATCTTATGGATAGCTTTGTGGACGATACAACCCACTTTGAACAAGACCCGTTCAGCAACCGGTAGCCAATGCAGGGCTTTCAAAGAAAGTGTAATATGGTCCCGACGACCCACACCCGTTAATAACCTGGCTGCGGCATTTTGGATCAGTTGAAGCTTATGCAGAAGGGTTTTTGGACACCCCATGTATAGCGCGTTACAATAGTCCAGCCGACTACCAATAAAAGCATTGATCACTTGGACTTTGTCCACCTCGTCAATAAAATGCAATGTAGAGCGCAGGAGTTTCAGTTGGTAGTAACATGCGCTTACCACCTGATTTACCTGCGCCTTCAATGACAATTTGGAATCCACAATGATTCCCAAGTCCCGAACCTGGGTAGCCAGGGTCGGGGATGGCATAAACGAAACCGGCCAAGAAGGAAAATCAGTCAAACTGGTTTTGCTCTGATTACTGATAATAATACATTCTGTTTTTGAGCCATTAAGTTTTAAATAATTGGCTCCCATCCAGGACTGTATTTCCTCCAGGCAGGATGCCAAATCTACCTGGACTTCCTCATTTTTAGGTAGCTTAAAATAAATCTGCGTATCGTCTGCATAAACGTGAAAGCTAAGATTATGGCGCCGAATAATATATAGTAGCAGCCTTATGTAGATATTAAATAATATCGGCGATAGCGCCGAACCCTGAGGAACCCCGCAGGACAAGGAGCTATTAGATGAATAATATGTCCCTAGTCTTACCCTCTGAGTTCTATTCTGTAGGAATGAGGCCATCCATGTCAGTGCCATGTCCTCGAACCCGGCCACAGACACCAGCCTTTCCAGAAGTCTGGCATGATCTACAGTGTCAAATGCAGCCGACAAATCCAGCAATATTAACGCTGAAGCCTCATCGCTGTCCATGGCCCATAGGCAGTCATCCTTAACTTTAATCAGGGTGGTCTCTGTGCCTCTGCCAGGATGGAATCCAGACTGATGTTGTCATTTTCACAGCAAAAAATTCTATTAAAATGCATTGTTTACTGTGAAAATGACAATTGCAGTTTGGGAGTTAACCACTAGGGGGCGCTGATGAGGTTAAGTGTGACCTCATATGTGTTTCTAACTGTAGGGGGGCGGGGCTGCACGTGTGACATCATTGATCGTGTTTCCCTATATCAGGGAACACACGATCAATGACAGCTCCACAGTGAAGAACGGGGAAGCTGTGTTTACACACAGCTCTCCTCGTTCTTCAGCTCCGGGGACCGATCGCGGTCACGGAGCTTCGGACCGACTGGGCACTTAAAGAGGACATACAGGTACGTGCTTGTGCCCAGCCGTGCCATTCTGCCGACGTATATGTGCAGGAGGCGGTCCTTAAGTGGTTAAAATCCACACACATTATATATTTTCTGAAAGCAGAGGTCCTGGAAAATAAAATGGTGGCAGTTGCAATTTTTGTATGTCACAGAATATTTTTACAGTCGTTTAGCAAACAGAAATTTTCAGAAACAAACACACTTAAATACATTTTAGTGCACACAAACACAATATAATACACATTTTTATTAAACTATAAAACATGAGTAAATAGATACCAAACAAGTCAAGACTGAAAATGTTGCATGTCTGTGAAATGGCAACAAGCTATGACAGCGGTCATCAACCCTGTCCTCAGGGCCCACTAGGCCAGGTTTTATGTATTACCTTGGGGAGATGCAGACTAGAATACTGCAATCACTGAGCAGCAAATTATATCACCTGTGGTGTATTTCAGAAATCTTGCAAACCTGGCCTGTTAGTGGGCCCTGAGGTCTGGGTTTATGACCAGTAAGCCATGGTGGTACCTAAAAATGTCCATAGGTGGTTCTTTAAAAGCCTTTACAGCTTACACGTTTAGATTTAATTGTGAATTATGGCCTAGAATTATTTCTATCACTTCTACATTTGTGGCGATACCTCACATGTGTGATACAATCACCGTTTACATATGTGTGCTGGACCTATCTGCACGTTAACATTAGTGTGTATGCATGGGGGTGCTTTGAAATTTTTAATTATTTTAACTTATCTTATTTACTTGCTTTTATACTTTTTTTCTTAATTTACCTTTATTGCCATGACAAGGGGGCTAACAAGCCACCTTGTGATAGCTTTGGGCAGGTGAGAGGTACTCTTTATGGAGACATCAGGGGTCTATTAGACCTATGGGGGCAGATTCACAGAGCAAGTACGCCGGCGTATCTACTGATACGCCGGCGTACTTTCAAATTTCCCGCGTAGTATCTTTAGTTTGAATCCTCAAACCAAGATACGACGGCATCTGGGTTCGATCCGACAGGCGTACGGCTTCGTACACCTTCGGATCGCAGATGCAATACTTCGGCGTCCGCTGGGTGGAGTTCGCGTCGTTTTCCGCGTCGGGTATGCAAATTAGCTTTTTCCGACGATCCACGAACGTACGCGCGGTCGTCGCATTCTCTTACGTCGTCTCTAGTCGGCTTTTTTCGGCGTATAGTTAAAGCTGCTATTTTGTGGCGTATAGATAGACTTGCCATGTTAAAGTATGGCCGTCGTTCCCGCGTCGAAATTTGAATTTTTTTTTTTGCGTACGTCTGATACGCGCCGCAAGTGTAATTGTATGTGAATCTGCCCCATGATGTTTACCCTGCCTTCCAAAGGACATAATCAGGCATTGATCATGCTTGTCGCTTCGGAAATAATTCATCAAAGAGAAGGAGGTATGGATGTTCCCCCATCTCCTCTGTGGAAAACGGTCCTGGCTGCTTTCCATAGTTCTAGGCTCCACAAAGGAACAAGAGAGCCCGGGAACCACCGCAGGTGACTGCAGGAGGAGAGGGGGCATTTGGAGCGCTGTAAAAGTTACTTCTACAAGAAAGCCAGTCGCCAACTGAAAATAAAACAATATTAGGATCATGACTGCAGCTATGGTCCTGGTATTAACCACTTGCAGACAGAATGCTTATACATGTATGTCGGTTGGCAAGCGGTTAAAGCAAAGTCAAATGATTGTCAGAAATGGCACTAATGCCGCTAACACACGATCGGAAATTCCGACAACAAAACCGTGGATTTTTTTTCCGACGGAATGTTGGCTCAAACTTGTGTTGCATACACACAGTCACACAAATGTTGTCGGAAATTCCGAACGTCAAGAACACGGTCACGTACAACACTATGACGAGCCGAGAAAATGAAGTTCAATGATTCCGAGCATGCGTAGGATTTTTGTGCGTCGGAATTGCATACAGACGATCGGAATTTACGACAAGAACTTTTGCCGTCGGAAAATTTGAGAACCAGAAAATGTCCGATGGGGCCTACACATGATTGGAATTTCCGACCAAAAGCTCACATCGAAAATTTCTTGTTGGAAATTCTGATCGTGTGTACACGGCATTAAACCCAAAGTGGTATTAAACTTAAAAACTAAAATGTAATAATTGCAGGTTTCCAATTATTAAACATGGTAGCTTCATTCGTTTTATTATTTCAGTTTTCTTTTACATTTTTTTCACTCTGTGATCTGGCCAGGAACACACTTCTTGTTAGGGGGTTTCCACTTTTGATGGAAGAGCAATGGAGACATCTTTGGACAGCAGCATTGTCATGGAATTGCAGGCCCCACCCGCCCAAAACCCACCTTCCCGGATACCAACTATACATAGGACACTCAACAACGTTTAAGTGGCAAACCTTGGCTGCGACACCTTTATTGATTTTCAAATAATTTTCCATAACTTTATTAAATCACTCAAAAACATAAACCATCATATACCATCGTATACTGTATTACCACCTGCTCAGTTCTGACAACTCGAGCAGTACACATTTTTAAAATAAATAAAGTCCCCCCTGGATCCAGGGTGAACCATCACATAAAGTAGTCGCGACTGGGGCGGGGGGGGAGGGAGTTCGTGCTGCTTGCGTCCACCGGGCCAGAGGAAGAGCCCCGGAAGCAGCTGTACCTTAAGTAGACTTCCCAGTGCTTCCAGCACATTCCAAGGCGCCCTATTGGCTATTCCTACCTGGCCCGCAGAGCTCATCAGCAGGCCAGGTGCTGAGACTGCTAAACTTTAACCCCTCACACCCCTGAGTTGGCCTAAGGAGGCCGCAATCCCAGGAAAGTGGGCCCATATTGTGCCCACTTTCGCCGAAAATGACGGGTGCGTGGCTTGCATCGGATTTATATAGGCCTCACAGTCCCATCATGCTCTGGTACCTACCCATGTGATACCTACCCACGTGGTACCTACCGGAGCATGATGGGACTGTGAGGCCTATATAAATCCGATGCAAGCCACGCACCCGTCATTTTCGGCGAAAGTGGGCACAATATGGGCCCACTTTCCTGGGATTGCGGCCTCCTTAGGCCAACTCAGGGGTGTGAGGGGTTAAAGTTTAGCAGTCTCAGCACCTGGCCTGCTGATGAGCTCTGAAGAGCCCGGCGTGTCAACATCGGGAGAAGAGAAGAAGAGAAGACGTCACAGCACAGCGGCCTGAAGGGAGAAGTAGAAGACGTCACAGAACAGCGGAAGAAGAGGAGAAGACGTCACAGAACAGAGGAAGAAGGAGAAGGCACCAGACAGCGGGAGGAAGAACTGGGGTGCGCCGAGTCAAGAGCGGAGAGCGGCAAACATAGAAGAAGACCCCCGGAGCGGAGAAGACGTCACAGAAGAGCGGTGAAGACCCCGGAGAGCAGGAGAAGACCCCCGGAAATCGGAAGAAGAAGCTCCCCCTGGTAAAAGAGCTAAAGAAGACAGGGGGAGCCTCCGGAGCAGACTAATAAAATATTTTAATACCCTGTGTTTTTTATTTGTGTTTTTACCACTTTTCCTCCAGGTGAATGGGTAGGGGTACGATGTACCCCATATCCATTCACTTAGGGTGGGGGGCCGGTATCTGGGGGCCCCCTTATTAAAGGGGGCTCCCAGATTCCGATAAGCCTCCCGCCCGCATACCCCGACAACCAACGGCCAGGGTTGTCGGGAAGGGGCCCTGTCCTCATCAACATGGGGACAGAGTGGGGGGGCCCCGCAGTGCGCCCCCCTGCCCCAGAGCACCCAACCCCCCCATGTTGAGGGCATGCAGCCTGGTACGGCTCAGGAGGGGGGGGGCGCTCGCTCGTCCCGACTCCTTTCCTGACCGGCCGGGTAGCGTGCTTTGGATACGGGTCTGGTATGGATTGTAGGGGGACCCCCTACGCCGTTTTTTCGGCGTAGGGGGGCTCTCCTTACAACCCATAACAGACCTAAGGGCCCGGTATGCTCCTGAGGGGGGAACCCATGCCGAATTTTTATTTAAAATCCGGCAGGGACTTCCCCCTCAGGATTCATAACAAACGCTGCACACGTGTAGAATTGGTGGGAATCCAAGTCGGATCTCCCGTCGCTTCTATGACGGCTCTGTCTCCATCGCGGCAAGCCAGCTCGGCGCTGGCTCCCGCGATGGGGCTCATAGGTGCTCAATCTCGCCGAGAAAGGGAGCGAGATTGACACAATATCGCGTGCACCTACTGTAGTTATGCTTTTACCAATTAACGTCCACCCCATAGCAGTTTTACTGCTACAGTGCGACTCTCCTATGCAGGATCACGTATATATACACATGATTCTGCATTTCCACCTTCACAGCAAAAACCGATCTGTGGGTGCCGAGCACTCGATGTCCTCAGGCACCTGTTGATTGTCAGCATTATACAGAGAAATGCGATATGCCTCTGTAAACAAGGCATATCTCAGTTCTGACAGGGGGCATAAATGTATTCTGTGTCTCTGCAAAGGAGGGGCTAGAATTCATCTCATGCCCTAGTAAAAGAAGCACATTGTGTACACAAAAACACTGGTTAGGCACACAGTTAACCCTTTGATCACCCTAGATCAGGGATATGCAATTAGCGGACCTCCAGCTGTTGTAGATCTACAAGTCTCATGAGGCATAGCAAGAATCTGACCGCCACAAGCATGACACCCAGAGGCAGAGGTATGATGGGACTTGTAGTTTTGTAACAGCTGGAGGTCTGCTAATTGCATATCCCTGCCCTAGATGTTTAACCCCTTCCCAGCCCATGTATTTTTACCACTGATAACTCTAATATGCTAGCCATACACTATACGAAAAATTGTTCATACTTGATTTCGAGTACACTCGGCAGTGAGAGCAAACAATAGTGCCATCATGTAATGACCGAATTTTGATCGATAAATTGTTCAATGTCACATATACCCAGTGCAAACAGTTCAATACTTAATAGACAAGAAACACATTATCCTTTCAATTTATCGTTTGTTTGGCAGAATTTTCCAACCCATTTTTTCGCCTCTGAAAAGTTAAAACTGATTTTTTATTTGTGCCCATTAACTGGATGAAAAACCAATGAACGACAGATTTTTCGGCTAGTGTATGGCCAGCATTAGTGTCACTAATTCCCACAAAGTGTCAAAAGTGTCAGTTAGTGTCCGATTGTCCACCGCAATATTGCAATCCCACTAAAATGTCTTGATTGTCCCCATTACTAGTATAAAAAAAAGAATCCATAATTATATCCCATAGTTTGTTGACGCTATAACGTTCGTGTAAACTAATCTTTATATGCTTATTGGGATTTTTTTTCAAAATTGTCAGTCTTTTTCGATTTATAGCACAAAAAAATTAAAAAACACAGAGGTGATAAAATACCACCAAAAAAAGCTCTATTTGTAAAAAAATTACATAAATTGTATTTGGTTACAGTGTCTCATGACCACGCAACTGTCAGGTAACTGCTTGCCGACCAGCAGTTATACGGTGGCAGGTCGGCTCCCCTGCGCGAGAGCCAGTAGCTATACGTCGGCTCTCACGCAGGCCACTAGGGGCACGTGCGAGCCGCCGGAGGCGCGCGCCCCCCGCTCGCCCCTGACTTCCGTGCCCGGTGGGCGCGATCGCCGCCGGGCACACGCGATCGCTCATTACAGAGCGAGGACCGGGAGCTGTGTGTGTAAACACACAGCTCCCCGGTCCTTCTCTGGGAGAGAAATGCTGATCTTCTGTTCATACAATGTATGAACAGAAGATCAGTCATTTCCCCATGTCAGTCCACCCCCCTACAGTTATTACACACCCAGGGAACATACTAACCCCTTTCCCACCCCCTAGTGTTAACCCCTTCACTGCCAGTGGCATTTTTATAGTAATCCAATGCATTTTTATAGCACTGATCGCTATAAAAATGCCAATGGTCCCAAAAATGTGTCAAAAGTGTCCGAAGTGTCCGCCATAATTTCGCAGTACCAAAAAAAATCGCTGATCGCCGCCATTACCAGTAAAAAAAAAATATTAATAAAAATGCCATAAAAATACCTCCTATTTTGTAAACGCTATAACTTTTGCGCAAACCAATCAATAAACGCTTATTGCGATTTTTTTTACGAAAAATACGTAGAAGAATACGTATCGGTCTAAACTGAGGAAACATTTTTATTTTTATATATATTGGGGGATATTTATTATAGCAAAAAGTCAAAATTGTCGCTCTATTTTTGTTTATAGCGAAAAAAATAAACCGCAGAGGTGATCAAATACCACCAAAAGAAAGCTCTATTTGTGGGGAAAAAAGGACGCCAAATTTGTTTGGGAGCCACGTCGCACGACCGCGCAATTGTCAGTTAAAGCGATGCAGTGCCGAATCGCAAAAAGTGCTTTGGTCTTTGACCAGCAATATGGTCCGGGGGTTAAGTGGTTAAAGTAACGCAGTGCCGTATCGCAAAAAATAGCCTGGTCATGAAGGGGGGAAAACTGTGTGGAGGTCACGTGATTAATTATAGAGGGACAGAGGATTTGGTTCCAAAAAAGGGACAGTCCCTCCAAGTAAGGATCAGTTGGGAGCTATGCTTTATAAAAGCATACAGAACCTTTTACATCGGCCCTTGCAAGCTGGATTGTGAGCACGAAGAGGAAAACCATGCTAACACAGAAAAAACATGGGGCCAGATTCACAGAGCAGATACGACGGCGTATCTCCTGATACGCCGTTGTATCTGTTGTTCTATCTATGCGACTGATTCATAGAATCAGTTACGCATAGATAGCCAGAAGATCCGACAGGTGTAATTGTTTTACACTGTCGGATCTTAGGATGCAATACCGCGGCCACCGCTGGGGGGAGTTTGCGTCGTAATACAGCGTCGGGCATGCAAATTTGGAGTTACGGCGATCCACGAAGATTTTTCCCGTTGTTACGTTGTCGCGAGTGTTAGATTTCCGTCGCAAAGATAGGGCACCTTTAACATTGTGTAAAAGTACTTCACCATGTTAAAGTATGCCCGTCTTTCCCGCGTCGCTTTTGAATTTTTTTTGAATTTTTCTTTTTCCCGGCGCAAGTCTTTTTTTCACGTCGCGATTCACAAAACGTTGGTGCGTCGTAATTTTGCGCAAAGCATGTTGGGAAATTTGCGACGGGAGCATGCGCAGTACGTCCGGCGCGGGAGTGCGCCTAATTTAAATGGTACCCGCCCCATTTGAATTGGGCCGCCTTGCGCCGGACCTGTTTACGATACACCGCCGCAAATTTTCAGGCAAGTGCTTTGTGGATCGGGCACTAAATCGGAAAATTTGCGGCGGTGTAACGGAAACGGGTTACGTTACGCTGCGCCGCCGGACTGTGAATCTGGCCCCCTCTACCTGTGAATCTGGCCCCCTCTACCATGGAGTCTCTGGTGGAAAATGAACCTAGAACTCTGCAAGGGTTCAGGGTTGGGTTCTCAGCATACCTGCTGCCATACTAACCATGCCTTTACTTCTGCTTTACAGCTGACTTGCCTGTTGATGGGCATGTTTGAGATTCCATGAGAGGTTATGTAAGGTCAGTAAATACAAGTCACAACACTTCTTCCATGGACTGTAACAGTAATTACAAGGATAGCTATTTCTCAGGCTGTGTACAGAGACAAGGGACTCATCAGTCTTCACAAACCAATTAACCTAGAGCAATAGCCTTGAACAGCAGGCTTATTGGTTTTGCTTACAAAAATATTTACTTTCATAGGAGATGGGTTGTTTTAATGATTTCTTGTAATAGAAATACACATTTATCAGGATTACCAGGAAAAAATTTAGACATTGCTAGACATGTTTTTTATGTCAGCAGAAAAAAAACCTTCAAATATGCTTTGCTAAGCTAATCTTTCTATTTAATTTTAATAAGGAAATAAGAAAAAACAAACAAAAAAACAGGTTTTTAAGAAAGAGTGGACTGAGTAATTTCTGGCCAATTTACATCCTTCACTATGTTGACTGACTTTCACTATATACTTACTTGCATAAAATAAATATAAATCTATAATACCTCATATCAAAAGTACAGCACAGTGATATATGAGGTGTGTTTATTAACCACTTCATTACTGGCCACTTAAACCCCCTTCGTGCTCAGACCAATTTTCAGCTTTCAGCGCTGACGCATTTTGAATGACAATTGCGCGGTCATACAACACTGTACCCAAATTATATTTTTATCATTTTTTTCCCACAAATAGAGCTTTCTTTTGGTGGTATTTGATCACCTCTGCGATTTTTATTTTTTGCGCTATAAACATAAAAAAAACTGAAAATGTTGAAAAAAAAACCACAATATTTTTTACTTTTTGTTATAATAATATCCCATTTTTTTTAAAAAAAAAATAAAAATTTCCCTCGGTTTAGGCAGATACGTATTCTTCTACAGTAAGCGTATATTGATTGGTTTGCGCAAAAGTTATAGCGCCTACAAAATAGGGGATAGATTTATGATTTTTTTTTTACTAGTAATGGCGGCGATTCACAATTTTTTTGTCAGGCCTGCGATATTGCGGAGGACGTATCGGACACCTTTGACACAATTTTGGGACCATTCACATTTATACAGTGATCAGTGCTATAAAAATGCACTAATTACTGTATAAATGTGACTGGCAGTGATGGGGTTAACACTAAGGCCTCGTACAGACGAGAGGATATCCGTTGGAAACGGTCCGCCGGACATTTCTGCTCCCGATTTTGATCTGATGGGCTGTACACACCATCAGATCAAAATCCCCGCGGAAAACATACGCGGTGACGTGCCGTGCCGTCGCCGCGACGATGACGCGGCGACGTGCGCGACCCTGGAAGGTAAATACTTCCACGCATGCGTCGAATCACTTTGACGCATGCGAGGGATGGGGATCGGCCGGACTTATCCGGTGAGTCTGTACAGACGACCTGATAAGTCCAAGGGACTGGATTCCAGCGGATAGATTTCTTAGCATGCTAAGAAATTTTTATCCGCTGGAAATCCGTCGGCTGGATTTTTATCCGCTGGGATGTCCGCTCGGGCCTACACACGACCGGATCTGTCCGCTGGAACTGATCCGCGGATAAATCCCAGCGGACAGATCCGGTCGTGTGTACGGGGCCTAGGGGGTGAGGAAGGGGTTAAATGTATTCCCTGGGTGTGTTCTTACTGTGTGGGGGGAGGGGACTGACTGGGGGAGGTGACCGATGCTGTGTCCCTATGTACACACAGAGCTCCCACGTCCCTGCTGTCACCGACGATCGCGGGTGTCTGGCAGACATCACGGCCGCCAGGAACAGGCATCGGCTCCCAAGCGATGCGCCAGGCACGTTGTTTCCCCACTGCGCACCCCCAGCGGCGCGCATGGGGAATGACAACAATAGGACGTCCAAAGACGTCCACTTGGCATTTGAGAGCCGCGCTGTGGACGTCTTTCGTCCATAGCGCGGATCCCAAGTGGTTAAATGATGAGACTGTGATCCCACCTAGTAAACAAAGCAGTCCGAACCGGTTATAACTGCTTGTGTGGTGACCTTGAACATGTTTGAACCTGCATGACAAGTAGAAACACTCTATGGCCTTAAGTTGATTGTGAGTCGCCATTTAGTTTGGTTGTGTTTTCTGTAGTGTTCTAATTCTAAGATTAAAAGATGAACAACGTGTCAATTTGACATTTTTGGTAAAATTGCACAAAATACCAACAGAATGTTTTCAAATACTTACTTCAGCTTATAGGAATGACGGCTTGTCTCGTGCGCATGTGTTTGAGTGTCATAAAAGATTCAGCGAGGGACGTGACAATGTTCAAGATGAACGCCCCGGACTACATTGCACTTCAAGAAACGGACGCAACTGTGGGAAAATGCTTTAATTCTTCACCAGGACAATGCGCCTGCTCACACCGCACTTTCAGTGAAGCAGTTTCTGACCGACAAGCACATTGCTACACTTGAACATCCTCCATATTTGCCCGATTTAGCACCATGCGACTTTTATCTTTTCCCAAAAGATAAATCAGTGCTTGAAGGGACACGTTTTGAGTCAGTTGATGCTGTAAAGAAGAAAACGTGGCTGTGTTGAAACAGTTGACAGAAATTGATTTTCTCCATGTCAACAACCAGTGAAAAACAAGACTGCAGCAATGTATTAGTGCAAATGGGGAATATATTGAAGAGGACAAGCATTAAATTTGTAATAGATATAAATAAAGGTGAGTTATTTATTCAGTCTTGTTATTTAATACACAAACCTCATATATTTCACAGTATTTTTTTTTTACAGTGATCCTAATAACATAGGGGTATTTTCACAAAGAAATTACGCCGGCGTATCTACTGATACGCCGGCGTAATTTCAAAATTCCCGCGTCGTATCTTTGTTTTGAATCCTCAAAACAAGATATGACGGCATCTCGGCTAGATCCGAAAGGCGTACGTCTTCGTAGGCCGTCGGATCTAAGATGCAATTTTTCAGCGTCCGCTAGGTGGTGTTCCCATCGTATTCTGCGTCGAGTATGCAAATGAGCTATTTCCGACGATCCACAAACGTACGACCGGCCGTCGCATTTTTTTACGTTTCCGTTCGGCTTTTTCTGGCGTATAGTTAAAGCTGCTATATGGTGGCGTACTCAATGTTAAGTATGGCCGTCGTTCCCGCGTACAATTTTGTAAATTTTACGTCGTTTGCATAAGTCGTCCGTGAATGGGGCTGGACGCCATTTACGTTCACGTCGAAACCAATGACGTCCTTGCGACGTCATTTGGAGCAATGCACCCTGGGAGTTTTTACGGATGGCGCATGCACAGTTCGTTCGGCGCGGGGAAGCGCTTCATTTAAATGAAACACGCCCCCTACCCGCCGAATTTGAATTTCGCGCCCTTACGCCGTGAGGGATACGCTACGCCGCCGTAACTTATGGCGCGGATTCGTTGAGGATTCAAACCAACTAAAAGTAAGTTACAGCGGCATAGCGTATCTTAGATACGCTGCGCCCAGCACAGATGTATGTGGATCTGCCCTATAGTGTCCAGGAAAACATTGATAAAAATAAAATTACAATGGTGTCCTGAGCTTACATACAAAAGCGAATCCAATAATAATATGAAATATTCTTTAAACAGATGTGAACAGAATCAATGTGTCCACTTTAATTTTTCATTGCTCTCTTCTGTGAACAAAGATCATACATATTGCAACAAAAAACATTCCACCTTTTGATAAATGTCATTTCTTAACAAAGGGCACACAAGCTCAAGCTGTCTCACAAGGCTGTGAGTCGTCTGTCAGCTTCTAGGGACTTCAGTCTGCAGTGTCTCCCCTCCTCAATAGAGCAAAAGCGGTTGCAAGCTGTCTCTCAAGGAATCCTCTGCTTACTGTATGTGAATGACTGTTTCAGAATTCAAAGGAGATTGATTCGCCCACAGAAAGGCAATTGTCACCTAGTGTAAAAAATTCCTATAAAGTCATTTATTAAAACAACTAATATACAGTTAAACCTTGGTTTGAGAGCGTTTTTCAAGACAAGCTACATTTTTTAACAAATTTTTACTTGATATACAAGCAATGTCTTGATATAAGAGTAGCATCATGTCACAACTGAGTATAAAATAGAAGAGAGGAGCCTCTAAGTGTAGCAATATGGTTACATTTATTGAAGGTACAACATTTAGCAACTCACATGGTTGATGTATAAAACAGGCACATCTAAGTATGCAGGCATCCAGGGTAAAGCTGTCCACATAGACCATCCTCTGCACCGCCATTGATGTCATCCCTTCCACGAGCGGTTCAAGCCTCGCTTTCGGATCGCTCTACTGCAGGGTAGTCTTCCCGGTCACGATTGCAGACTGATAGCGGTGAGAGCCGGCGGTGAGCATGACGGTCTATGTATACCGCTTTACCCTGGATGCCTGCATACTTAGATGTGCCTCTTTTAATCATCAACCATGTGAGTTGCTAAATGTTGTACCTTCATTAAATGTAACCATATTGCTACACTTAGAGGCGCCTTTCTTTTTTATACTTTGTAGCTCCTGCTGGATTTTGCTTCTAAATGTCTAAAGACATTTTATGGTTACACAACTTATCACATTGCTATAATCTTTTTATATGGACTATAAACTGAAGGACTTATGAATAAATGGTTGTGGAACGAATCATCTGAGTTTCCATTATTTCTTATGGGAAAATTTGCTTTAATATACAAGTGATTTGGATTACAAGCATGCTTCCAGAACGAATTATTCTTGCAATCCTAGGTATTCCTGTACTCACAAATAATAAGTGAATAAATGCAGGCATCAAGATATAAATCTGGTCCAGCCCCCAGTAAGCTAAAAGCACTGTGTACACAGGAATTAACAGCTATGTGTACTGGGACTCCTAGAAACCGTCTTCCGCCCACACTGTCGCTCCACTCCAATGCGTTTTGTCGCTATGGTGACTACCTCAAGAGGATTCTCCAGCGTCTTCCAGTCCCATAGCCAAAACAGAGAGTAGTAGAAAAGTGTGAAAATTCCTGATCACCAGAACTGGTCTTCCCTTTCGAAGATTACCCCTCTAATACTGTTCAGGGGACAACCTAAAAATTGGTATTTTCTTTTTTCATTAATAAAAATGGTAAACAGAATAAATAGGGAGGGTAAATCTCCCTAATGGGGACAGTAAATAACTGTAGTAAAGCAGTAAAGTACTCTAACTGTCCAAACTATTTTTTACCTTTAGTTATGCTTTATAATCATTCTCTAGTCTAGCCTTTTTCAACCAGGGTGCCTTCTAAATTCTTGAGGGGTGCCTTAGCAAAATGCCTAAAAATTACCCTAACTGATCAAACATTGTCAACAAGGGGGTGGGTCAAGTCTGCCTTTTTCTTAAACAAATCCACGGGTATTTTGCAGCACCAGAACCTTGAGCACTGTGTGGGTCAGATGCCAGCGTCTAAGAACCAATGACATCAAAGGTTGATAAGGTGGACATCAGGCATCTGCGGACACCTTTGTTTGCCCCTCCTTTGCTCCTCTCTTTCAGTACTGGGGTCAAGTTAGTTAGCTAAGTGAGGGAGAAGGGAAACACTAAATACTAGTCAGTACCCGTGTGCAAAGGTGTATTTGCTTTGTAATATTAAATCACCTCTAATTTTAGGTGTTATACATGCATGTGGTGAGATGTAAAAATATTAGTATAGTTTTCTAAACTTTAGAATGGGGTGCTTCGAAACTATGCATAATTTTAAAGGATGCCCTGACTGAAAAAAGGTTGAAAAACCCTGCTCTAGTCCAATATAACAACTAGGAGGTGCTTTGAGATAACACAAAAAGTGTGCAGATTTCCGGGAGCTGTCCTGTGTCCTTTAAAGTCATTTTTGAACTTATATACTCAAAAACATACAGTATATAACAATATTCTTCCAATGTCATATTAAACAGACCAAAAGGTTACAATTTACATATACTATAGGATTAATTTACTAAGGGCAAATAGGTTGTTCACTTTGCAACTGAATCTTCCCCAGAGCTTGGTGAATGTGGTGATTTAACACTTTGTAATGAATACCCAGTCACATACCAAGGAAAATAAAAAAACAGCATTTTTACTTCCACATGATTGGAAGAGGGCAAATTCCCTTGCAGAGTGCAACTTCTTTTGCAAAGTGAAGTCTATTTGCCTTTGTAGACTAACCGTTAAATGTATTTTTGGTTTAGGAAAAGTGATTGCTGTTGGAACATCCATAATCCCTGTATACAGTATATAGCAGACAATAATATGATTCAAGGGTTTTCCTTTATAATTTAATGGTTAAATTATGGGTAACACAATCTCTCATGGACAAGGATAATTATTAAAAAGGGGGGATAGGGTTGGGACTTTGGTTGAGGCATATGATAGACAATGCCACAGGCCTCCATCCCTGTACCTATAAAAAAGGGGGGAGAGTTGGGACTTTGAATGAGATGCGTTTTTAGCAGTATGCGATCAAATATTTATGTGGAATATAATTTTTTTTTCCATAATAGCCAGGCTCAAATTTGCCAACCAAAAAAGCACTAAACCAAATTAATCTGTCTAACTGTATGTAATTAAAAACAGAGGTTTAGTTGCATGTATTTGCAAATACCTGTTTAAGCTGCAGGCCAACCTCAAGGCACTCCGTGTACTGCAATCCTAGCTATGATTTTAAAGCCTCCTAATAAGGAGCACAGGCGTGCTAATCAATAGATAGGGGGCAGGTGGTAACCTAAACCCGCCCCTACCTATAGTTGGTCTGGAAAAAAAGAGCACTGGAAAAACAAAAGAAATACAGGAGTGGAACCAAAACACGCCTACCAAATCAAAATATCACCAGACTCTATTCCACTCCTGAAAACGCATCTCCATCCCTAAATGGTATTAAACAGGGGGGATAGGGTTGGGACTTTGAATGAGGCATATGATAGACACTACCACAGGCCTCCATCCCTGTAAATGTATAAAAAAGGGGGGAGAGTTGGGACTTTAAATGAGATGCGTTTTTAGCAGTATGAAAAAGTTTGTCCAATGGAGCATACACACGGTTGGATTTTTTGGCAAACTTGCTCATTTTGAAGTTTGTTGGCAAAAAGTCAGACCGTGTGTACGGGCCTTTAAAGTAATACAGTGTCGTATCGCAAAAAACGGCCTGGTCATTAAGGGGGTAAAACCTTCTGGGGCTGAAGTGGTTAAAGGGACTGGCAGCCATTTGTATGCATTGCTCCACTATTCCAGAGGATTACACTCTGAAGCCTCGTACACACGACCGGTTTTCCCGGCAGGAAAACTTCCAGGAGAGCTATAGGCCGGGAATCCTGGCCGTGTGTATGCTCCCTAGCAGTTTTCCCGACAGAACCTGCACTCTATTTTCCCATCGGAATTCCCGGCAGAGTGTTTTCTGCTGAGAAAACCGGTCGGCTGTATGCTTACCTGAAGGGGAATTAAATTGTGCATGCTCAATAACAATTAGACGCATGCGCGGTAGCATAGAACGCAATTTAGCCGGCTCATCGTAGTCTTTGACGTCACCGCGTTCTTGCCATTCAAAAGAACGGCGGGTCTTTTGTGTGGCCGTGTGTATACATGGCTTTTCAAGGCAAGCTTGGCAGGAATCCCGTCGGCAAAACTGACGGTTTTCAAACAGATGAGATTCCTGGCCGTGTACAGGGCTTGAGGTGAAATTCTAGCCCATCCAGTCCCTAGGGGTCTCACTAGCCTTTGGGGATCAGGGGGGTGCTTACCTAGAGCACTGAAATGCTACATAATTGTCTGAATTGCTGTGAGAGCTTTCCTTTGTGTCCAAACCAAAGTAAATAAACAAAAAAGAGAAATAGTATGTCTTGAAATCTATTTATAATGTTATATCATGGAAATGCCTTACTTAATTTATTGCAGACTGTGAGCCATCTAACTGTATTTTATAATGGATGTTACATCATCTGGACCAGGTAAAAGTGCACATTTCACATAGCAGAAGCAAAGTCATATCTGTTCAGCATCTTATAGACAACCACTTTATTACAGGTGTGTCTATATTCAAATAAGTTGCAATACCAATCTTATTGTAATGGATAAATAAAAGGTAAAATATTGGTTGAAATAGATTTCCTACATGAATGCTGCTCCAGGTTTCCTCCACCAGTGCTATTCACGTAGTTGAAAGAAAAACAGAAAGGCTTATTGCTGCTGGACATAAGTGATATGTAGACTTGTTAAACCCCTTGGTGCCGGCCGCCTCCCGGCCTTAAGAAATCTTAAAGAGCTGCGAGGCGGTTGGGTCATGTGACAGGGGTGATTGGCTGTCACAGCAGTCAAAGGATCTGAAAGTTCCTGATGACTAGTTTCAGGAGCTAACCAATCCCCACTGGCTACCATGCTTGGAGCATGCTGTTAGCACGGTAAGTGGTGCACACAAGGCCGCATATATGCGGCCACTAAACATTAAGGCCCACCCGCCGAAAGGCCCCATATATGCGTGCTGTCGGGGCCAACAGGTTAAAAAATCTCTGATAATGATTTGCCAAGTTCCCCCTGCATCTGACAATCTACTGGTATTTTTCCAATATTTGCTTCGCTTGTTATCAATTTTTGTGGTTCTTATTACCTACTGTTCTGGTGAAAACCATATCATCTGGTAACCAGGACAAATGGGGAGGATGAATCTTATAGGGAAACAGAGACAACCGAGGTTCTTAGCCTTCCGCACTCTAACCACAACTAAAGAATGTTAAATATTTAATCCATGACAGTGTTTGACGTGGCGTGTAGGTACATTGCCTTGCAAAATTATTCACCCCCTTGCCATTTTTCGTGTTTTGTTGCCTCACAACCTGGAATTAACATGGATGATTTGAGGATTTGCATCATTTAATTTACAGAACATGCCCACAACTTTGAAGATGTTTTTTTTTCTATTGTGAAGCAAACAACAAATAGGACGAAATAACTATTCACCCACCTAAAATCAATAATTTGTAGAGCCACCTTTTGCGGCTATCACAGCTCCAAGTCGCTTTGGATAAGTCTCTATGAGCTTGTCACATCTTACCACTGGGATTTTTGTCCATACCTCCTTTCAAAACTGCTACAGCTCCTTCAAGTTGGATGGTTTGCGCTTGTGAACAGCAACCTTTAAATCTGACCACAGATTTTCTATTGGATTGACTAGGCCATTCCAACACATTTACACGTGTCCCCTTAAACCACTCAAGTGTTGCTTTAGCAGTGTGTTTGGGGTCATTGTCCTGCTGGAAGGTGAACCTCCGTCCTAGCCTCAAATCACACACAGAGTGGTACATGCTTTGCTTAAGAATATCCCTGTATTTAGCACCATCCATCTTTCCCTCAACTGTGACCAGTTTCCCAGTCCCGACTTCTAAAAAACACTCCACACAGCATGATGCTGCCACCACCATGTTTCACTGTGGGGATGGTGTTCTTTGGGTGATGTGATGTGTTGGGTTTGCACCAAACATAGCATTTTCTTTGATGGCCAAAAAGTAAAATTTTAGTCTCATCGACCAGAGCACCTTCCTCCATACATTTTGGGATTCTCCCACATGCCTTTTCGCAAACTCAAAACGTGCCATTTTGTTTTTTTCTGAAAGTAATGGCTTTCTTCTGGCCACTCTGCTATAAAGCCCAACTCTATGGAGTGTACGGCTTATTGTCGTCCTATGTACAGATACTACAGTCTCTGCTGTGGAACTCTGCAGTTCCTCCAGGGTTTCCTTAGGTCTCTGTGCTGCCTCTCTGATTAATTCCCTTCTTGCCCGGTCCATGAGTTTTGGTGTGCAGTCGTCTCTTGACAGGTTTGCTGTTGTGCCAAGTTCTTTCCATTTGGTAATGATAGATTTGATGGTGCTCTTAGGCCTTGTACACACAAGAGGATATCCGCTGGAAACGGTCTGCCTGACCGTTTACAGCGGATAAATCCTCTGGCGGATTTGGATCTGATGGCTGTACACACCATCAGACGAAGACGCGGCGACGTGCGCGACCCTGGAAGGTAAATACTTCCACGCATGCGTCGAATCATTACGACGCATGCGAGGGATGGGAGCGGACGGACTGATCCGGTGAGTCTGTACAGACGACCGGATCAGTCCGCTGGACTGGATTCCAGCGGATAGATTTCTTAGCATGCTAAGAAATTTTTATCCGCTCGGAATCCGTCGGCTGGATTTTTATCCACCTGAAAATGTCCGCTAGGCCGTACACACGACCGGATCTATCTGCTGGAACTGCGGATCGATCCGGTCGTGTGTACGGGGCCTAAGGGATCAACAAAGATTTGGATATGTTTTTATAAGCTAACCCTGAATCGTACTTCTCAACAACATTGTCCCTTACTTGTTTGGAGAGTTCCTTGGTCTTCATGGCAGTGTTTGGTTAGCGGTGCCTCTTTCTTTGGTGTTGCAGCCTCGGTGGCCTTTCAAAAAGGTGTGTATATGTAATGACAGATCATGTGACACTTAGGCTTTGTGCACACAATAGGATAGCCAGAGGACAACGGTCTGAAGGACCGCTGTCTTAGGTTAACCGATGAAGCTGATTGATGGTCCGTCACGCCTACACACCATAGGTTAAATAACCGATCGTGTCAGAACGCGGTGATGTAAAACACAACAATGTGCTGAAAAAAATGCTTCCAAGCATGCGTCGACTTGATTCTGAGCATGCGCAGGTTTTTAACCGATGCTTTTGCATACTAATGATCGGTTTTGACCTATCGGTTAGGCGTCCATCGGTTAAATTTTAAAGCAAGTTCCTATTTTTTTAACCGAAAGATAACTGACCGATGGGGCCCACACACGATCGGTTTTGACTGATGAAAACGGTCCTTCAGAACGTTGTCCTCTGGCTATCCTATCGTGTGTACGAGGCCTTAGATTGCACACAGGTGGACATCATTTCACTAATTATGTGACTTCTGAAGGTAATTGGTTGCACCAGAGCTTTTTATGGGCTTCATAACAAAGGGGGTGAATACATACGCACATGCCAATTATCATTTTTTTATTTCTGAAAAATAGTTTTAAGTATATATTTTTCTAATTTTACTTCACCAACTTAGACTATTGTGTTCTGATCGATCACATATAATTCAGATTAAAAAAAACATTGAACTAAATTTTAGGCTGTAATGTAACAAAATAGGTAAAAAGCAAAGGGGGGTGAATACTTTTGCAAGGCACTGTAACTAACTAAAGTAATGAAAAATAAATATAGTGCTGTTTGTCCTCCTTTTAGCCGTCCAGCAGAGAAAATAAATTCCACTGCACAGGTAATTTTTTCTAATCTTTTGCTGTAATAATCTCATTTTCAAGATGCCCCATTTCTGCCATTAGATCGCTAGATATTCCTGGGGACAAAGGCAGGGATGGACTGGCCATTGGGACTACGGGGAGTTTCCCGGTGGGCCGATGGCTCAGTGGGCCGGCTTCAGTGTCAGCGGACTGCCGCTCCCTCCGCTCCTCTGTCTCTTCCTTCCCGCAGCGCTCACCTCCTCTCCCTCCCCGCAGCGCTCACCTGGGGGGAACAGAGAAGCAGGGGGAGGAGCAGGGGGGAAGACAGAGGAGCATGGGGGAGGGGACAGACAGCTGACTCAACAGCTATGGCCTGGGAGTTTCTCACTTCTGCCTAATCTTGTCCCATAAGGGGGGCACCAAACTGATTCTTTGCCCTGGGTGAAATAATGTATAGCTTCCCCACTGGTACTGCCTATAAGAGTACCAGTACCAGCCGCTCTACTCTAATAAAGTAGAACCCCTAGTGGCTGGTGAAGGGGGAGAGGGGGCTTGGGTGTGTGGGGGGTGCGGGAGTTGTCCGGCCGCCATGGGAGAGACCTGTCAAAGTGGGCCAGTCTGGATGAAGTCCAGGGCCAAATTTTTGTCCCAGTCCAGCCCTGGACAAAGGGGTAGGGAAAAGTAGTGCTGGAGTTGGGATTTGACTTTATTTTTAGTCCTGTTTAGTTCTAAAGATACATTTTTACATGGATGCAAAGCAATACTGTTTTGCATGTATTTTGGTATGTTATGTATAAAATAGGCAAGGTCCAGATGTAATTTCTTAGAAGAATGCAAGGCCTTGGTAAAAAATAGTATGGATGTACACAGTGTATGTGCATGCTAACAAAACGAAAATTGTAATGTGGGTTATTATCCTCAAATGAACAATCATAAACGTATTGCTTATTAGAGACGTTGCATGGTGTATATGGTATGGAGCTATGTGTCTTACTAAATGTGTCACATTGAGATAAGTGCAACCATATAAGACTGTACTAAAGCTAACACAAGAAATGTCCCTTGATGTCAATAACATTCTTGACACAGCAGGCACCTTTCTTTGGAACATTCTCTTCATCCTGTTTTTAATAAAATAGATATTGTAGACTTTTAATATAGAACGGGTGAAGTCACGTTGCATTTTCATGCTGGCTGAACAGTTTGGAGATTTTTGAGATTACCAATCAGCAGGGACTCTGAATGCCTCCAAGCCATTCTTACTAAGATTTACTCATTCACCTGCAAGTTTGTGTTCTGACAATTTCTATGTGGTAATTTGAAAAGCTGGAAACTTTTAAAGTGAAGTATTATATTCCTTAAGAATAAATATCTGTAGCGTATAAAATGGATATACAGTAAAATTTTCATCTGTAAAAAATGTGCACAACAAATCATTATGCATTATATTGCTCTTATTAAATAAAAACTTTAAATTTCCTGCAAAACAGTTTTGAAACACTGAGTGAACCCAAATGATTTATTTATTTCAGCAACAGAAATGTGAGAATTAGCGTAACAGTATAGAAGAATAAAAAGGGTGATATATACTATACTGTATATATACTGTGTGTGTGTGTGTATATATATATATATATATATATATACACACATACATACACACACACACCAGTCAGCCATAAGATTATGATCACCCCCTTAATATTGAGTAGTTCCTCCTTTTGCCGCCAAAACAGCCCTGACCCTCAAGGCATGAACTCCAAAGTAACAACCACATAAATGCCAGGACACAAGGTTTCCCAGCAGATCATTGTTCAAAGAATCACACTGCCTCTGCAGGCTTGCCTTCTTCCCATACTGCATGGGTCTTCAAACGACGGCCCTCCAGTTGTTCAGGAACTACAATTCCCATCATGCCTAGTCATGTCTGTGAATATTACAATGCCTCATGGGATGCGTAGTTCTACAACAGCTGGAGGGCCGTAGTTTGATGATCCCTGCCATACTGCATCTTTATGACCCAGGTGACACACACACACACAACCGGCCATACACATGATGTTAAAGAGATCATGATTCCTCAGACCAGGCCACCTTCTTCTATTGCTTCGTGGTCCAGTTCTGATGCTCACGTGCCTATTGTAGGCACCTTTGGCTGTGAACACAGGTCAGCTATGCGGCCCCATACACAACAAACTGCGATGCACATGTTCTAGCATTACCTTTTTCAGCAGTCTGAGCTATAGTAGCTCTTCTATTGGATTGGACTACATGGGCCAGGTATTGTTCCCAACATGCATCAATGAGCATTGGCCACCCATGGCCCTGTCACCGATTTGCCAGTTTTCCTTCCTTGAACCACTTTTGGTATGACCTGACCACTGCAGACCAAGAAGATCCCACAAGAGCTGCAGCTTTGGAGTTACTGTGTCTTTTAGTAACTACAAATTGGCCTGTGTCATTGTCACTTGAACTTGCCCAATTTTTATGCTTTCAACACATCAATTTCAGAGGCAAAATGTTCACTGCCTAATGTATCCCACCCACTTTCAGGTGTTATTGTAATGAACAAAATCATCACTTATTATCTTTACCTGGCAGTGTTCATAATGTTACGGTTGATCGGTGTATATAATATATATATCCCAAAAGTATTGGGAAACCTGCTTTTAGACGCACATGAATTTTAAAGGCAACCCAGTCTTAGTCTGTAGGGTTCAATATTGAGTTGGCCCACCCTTTGCAGCAATAACAGCTTCTACTCTTCTGGAAAGGCTTTCCACAAGGTTTAAGAGTGTGTCTATGGGAATGTTTGACCATGTTTGACCATTCTTCCAGAAGCGCATTGATCCCAGCACAGTGACCATATAGGCTAGGCCTTCCTTGGAAGATGATCACAGCCTAAGAGGGGCTGGTTGCCCCCTTAGGCAACCCTGCAACATGCTTGCTGTTCATGAGGTCTTAGACAACCCTGCAATGTGCTTGCTGTTCATGGGCTAGCTAAGGGGCCTGGATGCTGGAAGCTGAAGAAAGCTGACCGAGGGACGAGTTTGACATCAAAGATAGGTGTTGCATGGGTGTTGGAAGAAGACAACCAACTTTCCAAGGAAAAATGTGAGTACAGACTAGTGAGAGAGATCCTAGAGACTGTGGGCTTCTGCCATACCTCCAGTCCTAGAGAGTCAGCTGTGTGTGTGTGAAACAAAGGGAACATCGGCTGGTGTCCTGAGGAGCTCAGTCCATTCAGTTGTTTGTGAAGGCACTCACAAGAGGAAGCTTTTGTGTCTCTAGATACTGTTATAAAACCAAGTCCACTGGCCGCTTTTACAAGGTCTTTACTTACAGTTCTACAGAAGGAAGTCTAGTGTCCTAACGTTCATTTTGGAGTATCCCGCTCAGTCCCCTAACCCTATCCAAGTCCCCCCCAAAAGAAAACACCAAAAATAACCCCACTGGGCTGTTTATTGAACCAAAGAGTGACTTTGACTGTGTGCCTGGCTGTGGGGCAACTGTCGAGAAAAGGAACCCTGGGCAACTTATAACCCGATCCTACGGGTGTAGCGCTACACTTAAAATAACTTTGTAAAGTGAGATATGATGGCAAACATAACAAAAATAAATGTTTTTGGTTTTTATATACTTTGAAGTCATTCCTCTCTAACTGTACAAATGATAAACATTCTCTATGCACATCGTGCATCCTATCTAGCATGATGTTTATTTGTACAAGTAAATAATTCATAAAGATGTCCTATAGCAATACTAAAAAATGAAGCAGTGCTCCCTTTTTCTGTTTTATGTCCTTTGAAAATGGATTGCAGCTCACTCGATTCCTCTGCTGTACAATAATAATCTCAGAGGGGGGCATAACAAATATTATCATACTCTACATCAGTTAGATTCGCACCCTAGACGTTTCTCCCTTGCTGTGACCTTCAGAATGCTTTCATCTTTTGCAGTCCATAGCTGTCAATTCATATAACCCTTGGTACATTAACGTACGCCTTAGGCCCCATACTCACGAGCAAACATGTCTGCTGAAACTGGCCCGCAGGCCAGTTTCAGCAGACATGTTTGGTCGTGTGTGGGCGCGAGCGGGCCGAATTCCAGCAAACATTTGCCCGCCGGGCCTTTTCCCAGCAGACAAATATTCCTGGACTTGTTTTAAAACAGTCCGCTGGAATTCAGCCCGCTCGGACATGTACGGTCGTCAGTACAGACCTACCGTACATGTCCAGGCGCCCGCCGTCCCTCGCATGCGTCGAATGACTTCGACGCATGCGTGGAAGCATTTTAAAGGCGGGCCGCCCACGTCGCCGCGTCATTGTCGCGGCGACACCGCGTCATCGACGCGGCGACACCGCGGACACGCCCCGCGTATTGTTTACGCGCGGACTTCTGTACGATGGTGTGTACAACCATCGTACAGAAGCCCTCTGGCAGACATGTATGGTGGAAACGGTCCGACGGACCGCTTTCACCATACATGTTTGTCCGTGTGTACCCGGCCTTAAAGTGCAGCTCCAATCTCCACCAGGATTTCACACTCTCCCTGCACTATACCTTGCTACAGTAACTGAAAGTGCAGATTACACAAAGAAAATCAGGGAAAGATTGCATTGCTGAGCCTTTTTTTTTTTTATGGTGCTTAAATATTACACATTGATGAAGAAAATAAGTGATCAGCCATAACGTTATGATGACCTACCTAATATTTAGTAGGTCCCTCATTAGCCACCAAAACAGCCCTGACCCTTTGAGCCATTGACTCCACTAGACCTCTGAAGGTATGCTGTGGTATCTGGTACCAAGCCTTCAGTAGCAGATTCTTTAAGGTGGTTGTAAACCCCCCCCCCAAAAAAAATAACCTGCAAGACAAAGACATAATGAGCCAGTATGACTAGCATACTAGCTCATTATGAATTACTTACCTTAGATCGAAGCCGTTCTTGTCTCCCCGGGTATCGCCGCTCCAGCGATCTGATTGGCCGGAGCGGCGATGACGTCACTCCACGCATGCACGCAGGAGCCGTCAAAGCCGGCATTATCCATTCAGAAAATTGGCATTCTCAGTGCGCCTGCACTGTTGTCACGCCGTAGACAACGGTGCATTCTTTGTGGCAAATATCTCCTAAACCATGTGCCTCATATGAGAGGCAGTTGAAAGAAGAATGAGCATAAAATATAGAGCCCAAACTATTTAAAAAAAAATTGTCCTCCATTGATGGACTAAATTTGTTTTTTTTAAATCATTCAGATAAGCAGCCACAAATGGAATACCTGCAGGTTTCAGTGCGATCTATTTTAATTCAGCATGTGAAGTGACCTGTGATGATTCTTATTAACAATCCCTGTTAGCAATCACTGTGTTTTTTCTCTACCAGACACATTTCTTATCTTCAGGATATATTTTTTTTCCTTATGACATGCTGAAAATTTTCTCATTGCTATGTATTGCCTTGGTCACTGTCAGGTTGGTAGCTATGGTTACTGATGGTGACGTGGAAAGAATTAAAATTCTCTAAATGTTTTCCAGTTCGCCTGTTTTAAACAAGCTGTGCTAAGAAAATAAAATAAAACATCTTCTGACAGTGTCAAATAGTGTTGAGCAGAATACGCCATATTCGATTTCGCGATATATCTCGAATATATAGTCGAATATTCGAGATATATTCGCTAAATTCGAATATTCGTGATATTTTATCGAAATGAAATGATTGCGAATTTTCGCTATTGCGAAAATAATTGCGAATTTTCGATAACTGCGGTAGGAGCACTCTGATTGGCTCAGAATATTCGTGATATTTTACAATACAAAATAATTGCGAATATTCGGCAAATGCGGAAGGAGCACTCTGATTGGCTCAGAATATTCTTGATATTTTACAATACAAAATAATTGCGAATATTCGGCAAATGCGGAAGGAGCACTTTGATTGGCTCAGAATATTCTTGATATTTTACAATACAAAATAATTGCGAATATTCGGCAAATGCGGAAGGAGCACTCTGATTGGCTCAGAATATTCTTGATATTTTACAATACAAAATAATTGCGAATATTCGGCAAATGCGGAAGGAGCACTCTGATTGGCTCAGAATATTCGTGATATTTTACAATAGAAAATAAAAAGTGTTTTGCATTGGTGGTGATTCTTTACTCTATCCATCTGTCACAGCCGTTTGTCAATCAAACACCTTGAAGATTGAACACGTTCATGCTGCATGCTTTGGACTTTTTTCACTTCACATATCAAAGACATTTTTATGAAAGATTATTTTTCTATTATTGGGACTATATTTCTTTATATATTTGTTTCACTGTGTATTTCACAAGTTATTTGCGCTTGCTTATTTTATAATTTGCCCACGTCACTAGACATATTTTTTATTCTTGTAGAGCGACTCCATTTTCTGTCTTGTATTAATTTATGTTGTATAACATTTTTGAGTTGCTGCTGTATTCTCCCCTTTTTTTAAGGTATGCGCAATTTTTTCCTTCTTACAAAAAAAAATAATATCAAATTAATTTCAAACATACAAATATTCATAACAGAAACATACACAAAGCCCCCCCTTTTGCATCAGAGACAATCAGAGTTCTCCTACCACAATTCGCAATCATTTTCGCATTCGCATTAGCGAAAATTCGCAATTTTTTTTTTTTTATATTCGGCAACATAAAATGATCGCCTCAGCTTAGCTACTCGGCCCAGGGTCTCTAATCATACCAGCAATGCTTTTAGACGTCGATAGGATGTGATCTGTTTTAAAAATAAAATAGAAAAAATGCGAATATTCGGAATTGCGAATATTCACCGCGAAATTCGAAATATATCGCGAATACTCGAATATGCCATATTCGAGCCGAATATTCGCAATACAAATATTCGTGAGCAACACTAGTGTCAAACAGCTGTCCCCAGCAGGATAATAAACTTTTCAGTTATCAAGCAAATTACACATACAGTGCTCTTGGTGTGGACCTTAAAACATGCACATTTGTACATTTATATAGAACATCATTCGTTGTGACAGAGAGTAAACACATCCGCATTGATTAGTGGCAATGATTGGTTTGGTGCAACAGACCTTTCCTACATGTATGAGTGATGTATTTCTGGATGGATATAGCCGTCTGTGTGATTAGAGATCACTCGTGAATGATGTGTCTAGAAACAGCAAAAACAAGCCGGATTATACATGGATTGTATCCTTTGTCATTAAATGACAGCTCAGATTTTGATGCAAGGGGCTACCGTTTACATTTAGCACCTGTCTGACATTTCATCAACTGAATCTTCAATTTAAGATTTGTAACACAATATTCTCCTGTGCCTGTTGCCTTCTGACCCTTGACTGTTGGGTCATTTCTTCGATTTCATTTATAAGCTGTATTGCTTGGGTTTTCTGTTGATGTGATCATGGCTGATAAAAAAACACACACACAATACCATCAAGAAAACACAGGCAGGCATACAGATTGACATTACTATATAAAGTCCAGGATTTAATTTAGCCCCCTCTCTCATATCTGATTGCTGGGTTAAGAAAAATAAAAGGGAAGCATTGAGGGAAAGCACAGGAGAGCCTTCGGTTGTTGTAGAGATGGGTTGGAGGGAGAATGTGTTGTAGGGATAGGTTTGTGGAAAGTGAAATAGGTCCCTGTGACCTAGCTATCGCCCAATTTCTTTACTTAAAGGGTCACTAAAGGAATTTTTTTTTTTGCTGAAATGACTGTTTACAGAGTATAGAGACATAAAAGTTAACTGATTCCTTTTAAAAATGATTAAAAATAGATTAAATTCTATCATATAATGTGCCTGTAGTTTCACTTTCGGTTTTAACCTGGTTTAATGTTTATGTGAAGTAAAGAGACACACAGAACAAAAACAAACAAATCCAGGGCAGTGTTTTGTTTTTAAAATGAATCTGATTGGTTCTGAGGAGTTTTAGACACACAGCTTAGACCACCGTGAGAAGCTCCCATGAGTTTTTTCATAAGGAGCCAGACAACCAGGAAGTGTGGAGATCACAGCAGAATTACAGCTACTTCAAAGCAAAAACGAGCAATGAGGACATGAAACAAGTACTGCAGTAAGGTAAAGGAAGCTATTTAGCTAAAAAAAAATGTTTCCTTTAGTGACCCTTTAATGTTGACCTCAATATTTTTACAAAAATCTAGCCACTAGACTATTGAGCCATATCTCATACTTAGTGCATCCAGATCAAGCAGGCTTCACCCCTGATAGAGAAGACAGAGACAATACGCAACGAATTCTGAGCGCCTTTCATTTTTCCCAAATTATTATTAAAAACCCTTAGTGCTTACATCCGCTGATACGAAGAAAGCATTCGATAGGGTTGACTGGACATTTTTAAAAACCACATTACAACATATCGGATTAAGATCTGGGATGCAAAGTTGTCTCACAAGTTTATACTCCATCGGCCCGAGTTAAGGTGAATGACATAATGTCCGATGCCTTTCCCATACGGAATGGGCCGCATCAGGGTTGCCCACTGTCGCCCATTATCTTTATCCTCACATTGGAAGCCTTTTTAAGAACTATACGTGCCCATTAAGATATTAAGGGTATTTCAACAAAAGGAGGGGAACAGAAACTTGCCCAATATGCAGACGATTTGATATTTTTCATAACTTCCCCACTTATATCCCTTCTATCACTATTGTCAGAGTTACACACATATGGAGCACTCTCCAATTTTAAGGTGAATTACAGTAAATCCGAGGCGATGGGGGTGGAACTGAATAGATCTTTTCTACGGCTACTTTCACACCGAGGCACTTTGCAGGCACTAAAAATAGCGCCTGCAAAGTGCCCTGAAAGCGCCTGAGGGCTTTCACACTGGAGTATTGCGCTAGCAGGACAGTAAAAAAAGTCCTGCCAGCCGCATTTTTGAGGCCCTGTAGGAGCGGTGAATATACCGCTTCTACAGCATCCCTGCCCATTGAAATCAACGTGACAGCGCCTTCAAACAGCCCACAAAGCGCCGCAAAGCGTCGTTTTTATGGGTGGGTTAAACCCTTTTTCGGCTGCTAGCGGGTGTTAAAACTGACCCGCTAGCAGACAAAAATCACGGGAAAAACTATAGTAAAGCACCGCTAAAAATCGCAGCATTTTAGCGCAGACGCACCCAGCGCTTCAGTGTGAAAGTAGCCTACACCAGATAGCTACCCAATTTAAATGTAAATGGACAGACTCCCATATACGATACTTGGGAACAAAGGCCCAGATTCACGTAGAGCGGCGCATATTTAGTTTGGCGTAACGCATGTCATTTAAGTTACGTGGCTGAATTTTGTGGCGTAAGTGCCGTATCCACAGAGTATTTGCGCCCAAATGTGCTCCAGCGTAACGTAAATTCCGAGGCGTAAGGCGGGGTAATTGAAAGTGGGAAGGAAGTGGGCGTGCTCCATTGAAATGAGCCGTGACCCCATGCAAATGAAGGGCCGGCCGTACTGCGCATGCGCGCACAAATCTGCACTTCACTGAGCATGCTCAGAACTCGGCCCGGCGCAATCAGTGAGATAGGAAAAAGGCCAAGCAGACTTAGTGAGATACGCCCTGTGTATAAATAGCCCCACACAAATGCCCTTCCATTGCAAAAGTACATCCCTGTGTTCCCTTTCCTAAAGCAAGGTGCTTTTGCTCTGTTGTTTGTTGGTGTTTGTTGGTGAGTGTAGTATTGTTAGATTAAAGATTTATAGAAGTAGGAGATTGTAGTAGGTGTGTGTTTTTTCTGACTGTTTTTTGTGTTTGTTTTTTCTGTGTTTGTTTTTGTATTAGCTGTCTGCTTGTGTTGTTTGATTTTGGTGTCTGGTTTTTGCTGTTTGATTTTTGGGTGTGTTTGTTCTGTGTCTTTTTGTGTGTGTTTGTTCTGTGTGTATTTGTGTCTGTTTGTTCTGTTAGATTTGTGTGTGTGTTTGGTGCTGAGTGTTGGGTGAGATGGCACCAAAGAGAAGGAAGCTGAACTTCTCGATGTGTGAGAAGCACTTACTTGCAAGGGCCATCACCCGATTTGGGCGATATTTACATGGCCCTGAGAGCCGGGACATCCCCCCGGCCAGGAAGAAGGCGATCATCCAGCAGATTACGGATGAGATCAATGCGGAGGGGGGGGAGACGAGGACCCCCAGTGGGATCTGTAAGAAGATCAATGACCTGAGGAGCCTGGTCCGTGAGAAGCTGGCCAAGATAACTGCCCATGCCAGGGGCACTGGAGGAGGCCCACCCTGCACCCTAAGGTGGACTGAGGAGGAGCGTGCGGTGGCCCAGTGCTTCCATAGCCAGCAGGTGGTTGGCCTGCCTGGCTTTGACTCCGAGGAGGCCGTGAGGACAGGTAAGTGTTTTTTTTCTATCTGGTGAGTAGCATGTGTGTGGGGGGGAAGGGAATATGTGCCAAGTGTGTGGATCCTCCAACCTGTAAATGTTTTGTGTCATCCACAGATGGCCAGGAGATTGCTGGGCCATCAGGCCAGTCCACACCATCCCCAGGACTTGAGGCTGCTGAAGAGCCCCAAGAAAGCCAGGATTCCCCAGGGCAGGGGAGTGGCCACACCTCACCTCAGGAGGAGGTTGAGGGGGAGGAGGATGAGGGGGGAGGTCGTGGATGATCGGATGGACATTGCCAGGGAGGTCCTTGTGTGTTTGCAGGAGGATCCCCTTGTGGCTGCCCCTGAGGCTGGCAGCAGTCAGGCCTCCATCAGGGGTAGCCCCTCCCACTCCTCCGCCAACAGGGCTCCCGCCCCAAGGGTCTCTCTCTCCCCTCCTCCCAGGCCACAAGCCTCATCTGCAGGCAGGAAGGCCACCCAGAAGACCAGGGGGGTGGCCGAGTTCCTGCCTGCAAATCTGCAGGGACCATGCCCGACAGACCCAACCAGAGGCGTAACTAGAAACTTCTGGGCCCGGGTGCAAGAAATCACAAAGGACCTCCCCCCCCCCGAAAAAGCATGATTTTGATACTTTTTTTTTGAGGGGGTGGCAACGGCGGTAGTTGAGGGGGGGTGGCAGCTGTGTTACTTGAGGGGGAGGTGGCAGTGGTGGTGTTGAGGGGGGTGGCAGCTGTGGTACTTGAGGGGGGGTGGCTGTGGTGGTACTTGAGGGGGGGTGGCAGTGCCATCCTCTCCCACCACCACCTGTGCCTCTTACTGATCCCATCCTCCCATGCACCACGGCCACCCCCCCTCAAGTACCACCGCTACCACCCCTCTTTAAGTACCACTGCTGCCACCCCCCCCCTCAAGTATTACCGCTACCACCCCCATCAAGTACCAGCGGTGGACTGGTAGTACTTGTGGGAGGTGGCAGCGGTGGTGGCATCCTCTCCCACCACCACCTGTGCCTCTTACTGACCCCATCCCCCACCACTGATCTCATCCCTATCCCCCCATCACCTCTGTTGTAGAAGTAATGGGGGGATAGGGATGAGATCAGTGGTGGGGGGATGGGATCAGTAAGAGGCACAGCCAGGTGGTGGAGGAGGATGGTATCAATTGCTGAGCCGAGTGATCTCTGAGACTCTGACTGTCACTTTTGATTGACTTACCGTCAGTCTATCCCCCACTTTCTGTTCTGTGGCCTGGGTCACTCTGTCACCTTCACTGTGCGCGGCTGTGCTGTGCCTTCTCCCGCCAGGGTGTCTTGCCTCATGCCTGGGACATCGGGTAGGTACACGCGCGCACGCTGCTGCAGAGTCCGCCCCGTCTCCCTACATCTGTCTGTCTGTGTCTCTGGATAGGCGGGGGTGGGGACGGTCCACAATCTCAGTGAGACGCTGCCTCAGGCTCAGCGGCAAAAGCACGCCCCGCGGCTGAACGAACAGCACGCAGTGTGCATAGGGTTGCCACCTTTTCGTCAAGCCAAACCCGAACATTTTAGCGGCGTACAGCAATTTTTTTTGTAGTACACGCTATAGGATGGTAGGAGATTTGGGACACCTTTGAGGTACCCTAGGAGAGTAGTAAGGAGGCACGCATAGCGTGCTGCAGTGAACAGTGGCTGTGGACATTGTCAGTCAGAAGTGCAGTCAGCAGTGTCAGTAGGGCAGTGGACGGTGTCAGAAGTGCAGTCAGCAGTGTCAGTAGGGCAGTGGACGGTGTCAGAAGTGCAGTCAGCAGTGTCAGTAGGGCAGTGGACGGTGTCAGTAGGGCAGTGGACGGTGTCAGTAGGGCAGTGGACGGTGTCAGTAGGGCAGTGGATGGTGTCAGTAGGGCAGTGGATGGTGTCAGTAGGCAGTGAGCGGTGTCAGTAGGCAGTGAGCGGTGTCAGTAGGCAGTGAGCAGTGTCAGCAGGGCAGTGAGCGGTGTCAGCAGGGCAGTGAGCGGTGTCAGTAGGCAGTGAGCGGTGTCAGTAGGCAGTGAGCGGTGCCAGCAGGGCAGTGAGCGGTGTCAGCAGGGCAGTGAGCGGTGTCAGTAGGCAGTGAGCGGTGCCAGCAGGGCAGTGAGCGGTGTCAGCAGGGCAGTGAGCGGTGTCAGCAGGGCAGTGAGCGTTGTCAGCAGGGCAGTGAGCGGTGTCAGCAGGGCAGTGGACGGTGTCAGTAGGGCAGTGGACGTTGTCAGTAGGGCAGTGAGTGGTGTCAGTAGGCAGTGAGCGGTCTCAGCAGGGCAGTGAGTGGTGTAAGTAAGCAGTGAGCGGTGTCAGCAGGGCAGTGAGCGGTGTCAGTAGGCAGTGAGCGGTGTCAGTAGGGCAGTGAGCGGTGTCAGTAGGGCAGTGGATGGTGTCAGTAGGGCAGTGGATGGTGTCAGTAGGCAGTGAGCGGTGTCAGTAGGCAGTGAGCGGTGTCAGCAGGCAGTGAGCGGTGTCAGTAGGCAGTGAGCGGTGTCAGCAGGCAGTGAGCGGTGTCAGCAGGCAGTGAGCGGTGTCAGCAGGCAGTGAGCGGTGTCAGAAGGCAGTGAGGGGTGTCAGCAGGCAGTGACCATGCTGGAGAGAAGTCTCCTGCGTGCATGCGCGGGAGTGACGACATTGCCGCTCCAGCCAATCACAGCGCTGGAGCGGCGATACCCGGAAGACACGCCGAGGAAAGATGACATCTCCCTCGGCGTGGCCCAGGTTCGTTCCAAGGTAAGTATTTAATAATCAGCTAGTATGCGGTACATACTAGCTGATTATGGCTTTTGCTTTTCAGGTTTAAAAAAAAAAATGACAGTGGGTATACAACCGCTTTAACATACATACATACATATGCACACACACATGCATACATACACACACACACACACACACACACATATACATACACACACACACACACACACACACACATATAAACACACATACAGTAGATAGATAGTCATAAAAAAAACGGCAGACATTTACCTTGGCTCTTCCTGCCGGGTACTGCACTCTAGGGGGAGACAAAGAGCACACACTACTTTCATGTGACGAGCTCCTTCCCTGCACAGTTCGGCTGACGATCGAGGAGCTCATCTCAGCTGCCCCTGCCGCTCAACTGCCGATCCTTCTATCAAAGAGTACAGGGGGCCCTCAAGGGCCCCCTGCAGCAAGGGGCCCGGTCGCCATTGCGATCTCAGCGACCCCTATAATTCCGCCACTGGACCCAACATCTGGGTCAGGTCTCCCGGACTTTGGCCCAGATGGAGGACAGCCTGGGCTCCATTAAGGAGTCTATGAGTGATGTGGGCACAAACTCGGTGGCGTACATCAATTGCTTCAACGACCTGCAGGCCGCCACAGCAGGCGTGGCCCTGGAGGTGTCTGCCCTGACCCAGGCTATCCACGCCAATACACAGGCTGTCCAGGCCAATACGGCAGCCCTCACTGTGGGCCTGACCAGGATAGCCGTGGCCTTGGAGGGAAGGCCAGCAGGAGGACAGTTACCAGGGGAGGCTCCTCCTTCCCCTGCTCCCCCCCATGAGTCTCCCCTGGTTGGCTGTGGCCGTGCCCGTGGCCGGCCCAGGCATAGCTCACGCCGCCATTGATCATTTGGGATGTTCTTTTTTTTTTTTTATGATTTTCTACTGTAATTTTGATTTGTTATATGTGTGTGAATGATGTATGAATGTGGGGGTGACATTCCTGATGAAAAAAGGGTGTCACCCTCAGTTTTGTTGGAGTAGGGATCCCCAGGACCAGGGAGAAGTGATCCCAGGTCCATGTGAATGGTGTTCGAATGCACAGTGACATAATTGGAGCCGTGGCGTGGCGTTGCTGCTCCCTAGTACCGTGGGGGGTACTTGGGTCTAATTCAATTCAATGAGGATGTGGGGTGTGTGTGCTAGGGACCACAGTGGGTGTGCATGCATGCATTCTCATTGTGCCATGTTTAATGTGTGTGTTTACTGTGCAAAGACGCCTTCTGCGAGGCATCTCCTGTACCCTCGGTCAGGGGGGGAATGTCTGGTTCGGGGGTCAGGTCATCACATATGTCAATCTCCAGGCCCCTTCTCACAGCGAAGTTGTGCAGCATGCAACATGCACCGATGATCTGGCACACAAAGTTTGGGGAATACAACAGGGTACCCCCAGACTTATCCAGGCATCGGAAACGGGACTTCAGGAGGCCACTGCACGGGTACGTATGTGTGCAGCATTGTAGTTTTCCTCTCCTGGAGTTTGGGGGTTCCGGAATGGAGTCATGAGATGGGGTCCCAGTGCATATGCAGAGTCACCTGGAAGGGAAAAGACAGGAGGATGTTAGTCATGCATGTGCCCCTCGTGATGTCTGCATCATGGGGGGGACAGTCATACCTGACACCCATGTCACTCACCAACCAGCCAGCTGTCCCCATACATGTTCTGTTCAAATTGTCTTGGGATGTCGCTTTGACGGTATATGAAGCTGTCGTGGCTGGATCCTGGGTGTTTGGCACGGACGTGCCATATGAGGCATTGGGCATCGGCTATCACCTGGACATTGATTGAATGTCAATGCTTCCGATTGCGGTACATGTGCTCTGTCTCATGGGGGGGCTGTAGTGCCACATGTGTGCAATCAATGACCCCCACGGTGCGTGGGAATCTGGCAATTTTGTAGAAATCTGTCATTGTCTTCATCCGCAGGTCCTCCTGGGTGGGTTTGATGATTTGGTTGGCCATGAGTCTCAGGATTGCAGGGACAACCTGGTGCACACATCTGCTAATGGAGGATTGTGACATCCCAGCTGACAATCCACTTGTGCGCTGAAAAGAGCCAGTGGCAAGGAAATGCAGTGTTGCCAGGACCTTGACCAGTGGCTCCAGTGCATGTGAGCGGTGTGTTGGGCTGGTGATGTCATCCTGCAGGGTTGTGGTTATTTCCAGGATGGCTTTCACGGTTGAATCTGAAGTTGCGATACACCTCAGAAGCAGCCATGCCAAAGACATCTAGGCGTCTGCGGTATATCCTCTCCTGTGCCCTCCTCCTCCTCCTCCTCCGTTCCCTCCTCCTTCTGCGCGCCTCTAAAGTCACTAGTATAGCTATGACCATGGATGCCCCTGGCATGTTGGCATACAGATTGTTGTCCTGCAAGTGTGTGTGCTCAGCTCTTCCTTAATGGTATTGCTTTAGCTGACCTTTACACGGCTGGAGCAAAGTTAGGGCACCTTTTATAAGGTGTAAATTTCCGCCGGCAAACTAGCAGATGCGCACAGGGCGTAGCCTACGCCGCACAAGCGTACTTTTGTGGATCGCCGTATCTCCCTCATTTGCATCTTTGCCTAGCAAAACAATGGTGTGTCTAGCGTATTTTGCGCTCAAAGATGCGCCAGTGTAATCGTTTTACGTCGGACGGAAAAATCTGGTTTTCAGGCGTATCTCGTTTTGAGGATATGGCGCAAAGATACGCGCGGCACATTTTTGAATTACGCCGCGCATCTCTAGATACATCGGCGTAAGTGCTTTGTGAATCTGGGCCAAAGATTCCAAATACATTTAATAGGGTGTTTGAACTAAACTTTGCCACAATGGCACGACAGTTTAAGCTGGATTTCCAATGTTGGGATGAGTTATGAGGTATTTACATAGTTTGGTAGGATAAGTATTATAAAGATGAATATGATGCCAAGACTACTATACTTGTTACAGACCCTGCCCATTAAAATTCCTCTGGGGTTCAAGATTCTTGAGATTTTGTCTGGGCTGGAAAGCCAGCAAGAGTGTGCAGAGCGACCCTGTCACTCCCTAAGGAAAGTGGGGGAATTGGGTTTACCAACCTAGTTAAATATCACAAAGCTGCACATTTGACAAGGGTGATAGACTGGTGTGTGTGTGTGTCAAAATAAGAAACCGTGGGTACATATGGAACAGGGGACAATTACAATACCCCTGAAAGGCCTTCCATTGTTTCCAGATGCTGTTATCCCATGAACAGTGAAGGGGCGCCCAACTGTGGGAGCCACAGTACGGACTACTAAAAAGATTTTTAAGACTACTGACATCCTTCCATATCCGAGCCCTTTAATTCCAATTTTAGGTACACCGGCTTTTCAGCCAGGCCTTACAGACCCTTGCTTTGTGACTTTGTTACAGCAAGGTGTTAGTAGGCTTTTACACTTCTCATCAGGGAATCGGATAATGGTGAGTGGAGAGGTGGAGCATAGTTTTACAGATCTGGACTTTCTTCGATGGCACAGCTTAGTACATTCCTCCGATCGATGCCAGATGCTTACTATAGTACGGACACCCTCCGTATTTGAACAACTATGCTTAAAGAGGGGAGCCAATGAGACATTCACTTTCACATTTTTATGCTCTGTTGATAAGATTAGAAGCACCACAAGAACTGGTGTTCCTACAAATGTGGGAAAGAGACCTAGGGAAAACATTCTCTCAGGCCCAAAAGGACAAGATTTAATTGTTCGCACATAAGGCATCTTTGGCTAGTAGGTACCAAGAGGCAGGGTACAAAATTCTTACTAGATGGTACAGGGCACCTGTTGTATTGCACCAGATGTTCTTGAATCTGAGGGCACCTTGTTACATATATTTTGGGAATACCCAAGATTGAAAGAGTTCTGGACAATGGTGGCTGAATCAGTTAAAACAATCACTGGTATATTCCTTTGGGGAAGACCTGACTGTATTTTTATTACATGATACCTCAATATCAATTAAGAGATACAAAAACTTACCCGTAATACATCTTCTTACGGCAGCAAGGGCGTGTATACCGGCACTATGGAAGAGTACCACCTCTCCAACTAGATCACATTGGCTTACTAGGGTAACAGAAATCCATAAAATGGAAAATCTTACTATGATGATGAAAGAGCAAGAGGAGAAATACTGGAAAATCTGGACCCCCTATTTTATTTATTGGTAACAGATAGAATAAGTCTCCGTAGCCTCTTAGTAGTAATCGAAACATCAATGTAATAACCTGTAGCTAATAAAGGAAAGAGGGGCAAATGGATAAATATGATTGGGGGAAATTGTATTTATATATTTTTATATATTTATTTTCCTCTCTTCTTTCTTTTTCTTCTTCTGTTTGTTATAATTTTGGCCTTGGTCAGGATACTACCTGGCTAAGGGAAATATTAAAGGAAAAAACAAGTGATCTTCAGGGGAACTATGTTTGAAGAATATACAATTTCTGATAACATAGTATAGTAGCACTTGTTGTTGATTATGAAGTGGGCAAGATTTATGTTGAATGACATGTCATGGATGTAAGATGTCTTTTCTTGTGGAATTATCATACAGTTTTTTCACAAATAAAGAATTTATAAAAAAATAAATATAGGTAAAATATAGGTGAGGAAGGTTGTATGCTTGCCTTTATTTAAGAATTTAAATTTTTGTATTTGTGTAATGCCATTTTTTTAAATTGGTTGTTAAAAACGGTCGTGTGTAGGTTCCAGAGCATTTTTCTCGACGAGAAAAATGGGCATTAAAAATTTAGAACCTGCTCTATTTTTTCACGTTGTTTTTCTCGTCGTGAAAAACGGTTGTGTGTAGGCTTTAATGATGCGGAAAAAAACATGCATGCTCAGAAGCAAGTTATGAGAAGGAAAATGTGCATAATCAGCCCAAAGTGTGGCGCCATTTGAATGTAACTTCCCCTTTATAGTGCCGTTGTATGTGTTGTACGTCACTGCGCTTTGCTTGAGCATTTTTTATCACGATCATGTGTATGCAAGGCAGGCTTGAGAGGAATCACGTCGAGAAAAACTTGGGGCCAGATCCACAAAGAAGTTACATCAGCGTATCTATTGATACGCCGCATAACTTCTAGGATGCGCCAGCGTATCTTTTTTCTGTATCCAGAAAGCAAGATACGCCAGATTTATGCTTAGATACGACTGACATAAGTCTCTTACGCCGTCATATCATAGTTGCATTTTTACGCTGGCCGCTAGGTGGCGCTTCCGTAGATTTACGCGTAGAATATGCAAATTAGGTAGATACGCCGATTCACGAACGTACGTGTGCCCGGCGTATCTATATGCGTCGTTTGCGTAAGGCGTCGGACCGGCGTAAAGTTACCCCTGCTATAGTGAGGCGTACGCAATGTTAGGTATGGACGTCGGGACAGCGTAAAATTTTCCGTCGTTTGCGTAAAACGTTCGCGAATAGGGATTTGCACATTCACGTCGAAAGCATTGACTATTTGCGACGCGATTTCGAGCATGCGCACTGGGAAACCCCCACGGACGGCGCATGCGGCGTTAAAAAAAAAGTAATTAACGTGGGGTCAAGATGAATTAACATAAAGCACGCCCACATCTTAGTCATTTGAATTTTGCGCCCTTACGCCGACACATTTACACTACGCCGCTGTAACTTACGGTGCAAATTCTTTGTGGATAAGAAACCTCCGCTCTAAGTTAGGACGGCGTAGTGTATCTGAGATACGCTACGGCTGCCTAAAGATAGGCAGTTCTTTGTGGATCTGCCTCTTTGTGGTTTTCCATTACATGAAAAACGGTCGTGTGTACGCGGCATAAGATTTGTGCTTGATGATTTTGTTTGAAAAAGGTTTTTATGTAATAATATGTAATTATATTTTTTCATCCAACGCTTTAATGATCTCTTCGGCGTCTATGCCTGCTCTGAGGGTTGTCTCAATGTTATTCCGACCACACCCTGGTGGCCCTGGAAATAGATGACAAAGCTACTGCCGGTTTGCAGGCTCCCCCGGTTGCCTGGTACACCTTCTTGAGGTCTGAGTCGATTCTTCGGTCCAGGACATCTCTAAAAGAGACTACGTCCTCTAGAGGGAGAGTCGTATTTTTGGCTAGTCTCATGACTGAGGCATCCACGGATGGAACAGAGTCGAAGAGTTTTGCGTCCGACTCGGCTAATGGATACAACTTCTGAAAACAGTTAAAGGCCACCGGCCTCCTGTCCACCTTCTGCCATTCCCCTATGACAACCCCTTTGATCTCTTCCATTAAGGGAAAATTTGAGACTTTCCTTGTCAAATGAGGAAAATACTTTTTAGTTTTGGACGGGGGTTCAGGGTCTTCCTCCCATTGAATCGCATCCTTAACTGCGACCACAAAGGGATCCACTAGGCCAAAATCAAAGCTTGACAAATCCTCTTCGGCCGTGACTGATCCGTCTTCTGAGATGCTTCCCCCAGGTTGCGGGGTAGGTGCCTCTGCAGCCCCCAGTTCCGTGGGGGGAGTTGCAGCGTTTTGTGAAGAGGCCAATTCTCTGATTGACTCTTTAATCAGATCTTTTATAGAGCTTGCAGGGCCTCGCTTGTCCACTGTAGCCTCCAAAAAACATTGCTCACAGGCCAACTTCCCTGGTAAGGCTTTCCTGCCACATACCCAACAATCATCCTTCCCTGGTTTGGAGGAGGTATGTCGGGAAGAACTCTGATGGCCATGGGAATTATGGCCTGAAGAATGAGAGTGTCCGGAGCTTCTGTGGCTTCTTGAACCCCTGTCGTGAGGACTCTGGTAAGAGGATCTGCGGGATGAGTCTCGTTGCGGGCTGGGGAGACAAAACCAGAAAAGGATATGTTTCCGTGCCAATCGGAGTGCTCTTTTTTTTTTAAACTTACCTTCCTGTTGCAGTCCTTACCTAGTGGTACGTTGAGGATCTTTTTGGTGCGGCATGGCCAGGGCAGCTATGAGCAAATTTTAATATTATTAGTAATTATTATAAGGGATCTAGTAAGGACTACACACCCCAACAACGCAATACATGGGAGAAAACATTTAAAATAAAAAGGAACCAGGAAGCCTTTTTTTTTTTTTACTTTTTTTTTGGGATAAATATATTTATATAAAATAAAACAAAGTATTTTATTGCTGAACATTGGCTACTAAATCCCCTCCTATAATGTATAATATGTGTATATATATATATATATATATATATAATTTCAACACTATTAAATTGTCCTCTACCTTGGCCGGGATCCATATTTTCACATGCAGCAGCAGAGGGGGGTGGAGAGGAGCACCAACGATGCTGCCTCTCTGACAGCCAGACACCTAATAAGGGAAATAGGCTTCTTAAGTACCCTGGGTGTACCAAGATGGCCGCCCGCACTCTATTGCGCATGCGCCTGCCGCACCGACGGAACTCTGCCGCCCGAGATGACGAGGCTGAGCTCCGTGACGCGCACGAAGTGCCAGAGGCCATGGAGGGGACCGCGCTGTATGGGGAGCCAGTCTTGGGGGTCCTTCTCCCCCAACTTTGTCCAGACCACTAGGCGCCTGTAATTTACGCCTGATAAGTGCTCCTGTGTGCTCGGCAGATGACACTGCGGATGTCTAAGGTACAAAAAGAAAGCACAGGTTTATTTAGGGGGAGAGAAGAGGCTATAGAGAGCAAGCCAGCATTTAGTGGACAGCCGGCCTGAATCACCAAATGAGGAGAGAGTAATGCTCTTGAAGGTGTATTCTTTACCTTAAAAAGATCCACAAAAACAGGTTCCCATACTTATCTGGCGCCTTTAGCAGCCCAAGTGATAGGACTCCATCCTGCAGGAGAGCATGAACCTGCAATGGTAACACCATATGGCGGTGAGGTAGGACTGGTGCGCGATCCTGCGGGGATGAGGAAAGAAAAAAGAATGCCTGGATGGGGGAGCAACTCCTTTTTATTAGAGAGTTAAGTGGTCCTCTGGGTTGGTCGGGGGCGGAGCCATGACCATTGGTATGCTGCCATGGAGGCACCAGTAAATATTTTTTTTGTAATTTTTCAAGATTTTGTGGCAAAAAATTAAATCTTCCATGCACTCAACATGCTTCTCAGTAAATACCTTGGGGTATCTACTTTCCAAAAAGGGTAAATAGGGTGGGTGTTTGTACTATCCTGGCACTTCTGGGCCTCCAAAACTGTGATAGGTAGTAGGAAATGAAGTGAGGAAATTACAGCCTTTGAAAGCATGAAGATGGTCATTGGTTTTGAGCCCCTATATGTGGCTACGCTCTCAAAGATTCTCACACATGTGGCATCCCCATACTCAGGAGAGATAGCAAAATGATTTTTGAGGTGCAATTCCACATATACCCATGGCATGTGTGAGAAATATCTCATTAAACTTACAACTTTGTGAAAAAAAGTTGTCATTTTCCAAAAACTTGTGGCAAAAAATGAAATCCTCTACGCAACTCAACATGCCTCTCAGCAAATATCCTGGGGTGTCTTATTTCCAAAAAGGGGTAATTTGAGGGTGTTTAAACTGCCCTTGCATTTTAGCACCTCAATAAATGTGATAGGCAGGCAGAAAGTAAAAGCTACGTAAATTCAGTGTTTATACCATAGTTTGTAGTTGCTATAATTTTACACATATCAATTAATATACACCTATTGGGATTTTATTACCAAAAACTTGTAGCAGAATACATTTTGGCATTTAGGAAATGGAGGACCTCACAATGGCAATGAAAGAACAAAGTGAGAAATACTGGAGAATACGGACTCTGTGGGCCAGATTCTCAAAAGAGATACGACGGCGTATCTCCAGATACGCCATCGGATCTCTGAGTCTGGCCGGTCGTATCTATGCGTCTGATTCTTAGAATCAGTTACGCATAGATTTCCCTTAGATCCGACTGGCGTAAGTCTCTTATGCCGTCGGATCGTAACTGCATATTTACGCTGGCCGCTAGGGGCGTGTACGCTGATTTACGCTTAGAAATATGTAAATCAGCTAGATACGCGAATTCACAAACGTACGCCCGGCCGACGCAGTACAGATATGCCGTTTACGTTAGGCTTTTCCCGGCGTAAAGTTACCCCTGCTATATGGTGGCATAAGTGCGGCGTACCAATGTTAAGTATGGCCGTCGTTCCCGCGTCGAATTTTGAATTTTTTACGTTGTTTGCGTAATTCGTCCGTGAATGGGGCTGGACGTCATTTCACGTTGAAACCAATGACGTCCTTGCGGCGTACTTTGGAGCAATGCACACTGGGAAATTCCACGGACGTCGGGTCAGGGTTCATTTACATAACACACGCCCACCTCTTCACAATTTGAATTAGGCGGGCTTACGCTGGCCTATTTACGCTACGCCGCCGCAACTTTTTTTGAGAATACGGCACTTGCCTGTAAAAGTTTAGGAGGCCTAACATAAATAGGATACGTTACGCCCGCACAAACATACGCCATTCTACGTGAATCTACCCCTGTATCTCTTATATAAAAATCAGCCTCCTTTAGTATCATGCTGCGTACACACGATTGGAAATTCCAACAAGAAAAGTTAGATGTGAGCTTTTGGTCAGAAATTCCGACCGTGTGTATGCTCCATCTGACTTTTTCTGTCGGAATTTCCGCCAACAAAAGATTGAGAGTAGGTTCCCTATTTTTCCGACGGAAAAAGTTCCTTTGGAAAAATGTGCTCGTCTGTATGCAATTCTGACGCGTAAAAAAACATGCATGTTCAGAATCAAGCAGAAGAGCCAAACTGCCTATTGAACTTCATTGATCTTGGCTCGTCGTACGTCGCTGCATTCTTGACGGTCGGAATTTCACAAGTTTGAGCCAAAATTCCATCAGAAAAAAATCCACAGTTTTCTTGTCTGAATTTCCGAGAGTGTGTATGCGGCATTCAGGGATTAATTCTTAGGGTTTTATATCAGGTCTTCTAGGACCAGGGAGGGATGCCAGGCGAAGAGTGGAGAGAGACACTTTTCTTCAGTTTTTTTTATTTTGTATTTTTTTTTAGGTTAGTGCTTTACAGGAAGAAGAGACAGTAGCATAAGCATGTATTTTTATCCTATCAGAGTTTGGAAAAAAATCGGGGGTAAAAAGACAGTGGTCAAGACTAAACAAATATATGGTGATTGTCACCGACGCAAAGAAATAAATTATATTAAATTGACCTGCTGCAGTACTATATAAACCTCCGAAAAGGTTTAAGTGCGTAAATAGAAGAATGTTGTTACTGCGCTGGTCTAGTTATGCGATGACACAAAATATTAGTAACTTATATGTGATACAATAAAGTGCAAAATCCAGTGTAGTGATATACGTGATAAAGCACAATATAAATAACTATGCAAATAAATAAATAAATAAATTGCAATATCCAGCTCTCACGAGCATGTACAATTGCGTAGTGCCAAGTGCAACTACTGTGCCACCAAACAAGATTTAAATAAAATGTCTCTTAAACAATTAATTTACCAACAAGCAAGTCTAAATTGGTATAAATATAAAGTGCAAGGTCATAACATATGTGCAAAAAGTTCATGTGCTTTCATAACATCACTCCCAGTTAGCTTAGAAAACCAACAACTTCTCAGTTTGGAATCCAGTAAAAGGGAAAAAAAGTTGATCAAGACTAGCAGATAGACAATATGCTGTATAATGAAACTTAACATCTATATAAGTCTGATGTATACCAGCAGTACGCTTAAATTTTTTCTTCTTTTCCCCTTTGATCAAATGGCTTATTGTTATCTGCAAACTTCCTGGTTGATTGGTAACCTTCTGGTTATGTACCAATATTATCTTATATATAAATAAGGAGTTTGGAGAAGGGAAGGGGAAGAGAGAAAGGTATAGTTAAACTAGGAGGGGAGGAAGGGGGAAAAAGAAAAAGCGAATAATAAGATTATTGCAGTTTTCCAGTCCGGAATGCTGTGGCTGCATTGGGTTTGCTTTTTTTTAAGGGTTTTTCTCCTTTTGATTTTTTCTTGTTTTCTCCTGGTGTTCTGGCTAGTAATACAGCTCCATTCCACAGGGAGGAGCAATAGAGACACCTCTAGTCGGCAGTATTGTCAATCTATGGAGTAATATTTTATACTGTACCTGTAATTCTTATGTTTATGTTTTTTTTATTCTACTTTCCCGCATTGTAGCTGTATTATATTAAACATTATAAATAAAGAATATAAAAAATTTGGGGATTTTTTTTATTTATAGCGGACAAAATTGTAGCTGTATTATATTAAACATTATAAATAAAGAATATAAAAAAATTTGGGATTTCTTTTTATTTATAGCGCAGAAAAAAAAAAAAAAGTGGTGATCAAATACCACCAAAAGAAAACTCTATTTGTGTGAAAAAAATGATATACATTTCATTTGCGTACAGTGTTGCATGACTGAGCAATTGCCAGTGGAAATAACGCAGTGTTGAATAGCAAAAAATGTTCCGGTCATGAAGGGGGTAAACCCTTCAGGAGCTCAAGTGGTTAACATGTATATACAACAGGTGACATTATCCAGTATTGCTGCTATATGGAATTTGTTGCTTAGTATCAAGAGTATTCACATTCATTTTGGTGTAAAGCTAGGAACAGGTATGTGTTCCTTTGCAGATCCCAAGAGAAATAAATAAGAATGAAGCAAGCAAAGAAAAAGGAGTGCAAAGTGGAAATGGAAAGATGGTAGGTATGGAGATATCAGCTGTCCAAACTACTTGGCATTGTCTAAATTTTTTAGGGAATGTTGAAGGACAGGTCTTCGATATGTTTGCAGTACATGGTGATGTCAATAAGAGTGTCACAAGAGGGAAGTGAAATGGGGGGTTAAATTATTTCATGCTCACCCATAGGAGAGTACTTGGTGCAACTTGATAAGAGAGCAAGTGGGCTAGTTGGGAGGTGTGGTATTTATTAGAGATACGGGGAATCAAGAGGCCATACTTGTGGCGTAGTTGGAAGAGAAGTAGTAAAATGTGCATTGCAATGTACACTGGATTGATTTACCAAAGGTAAATTGGCTGTTCACTTTGAAGGAATTTTTTTCCTAGAGCTTAGTGAATGAGGTAAAGCTCTGCTGACTTCCATCATCCAATCATATGAATGCATGATTTTTATTTTCCTTGTATGTGATTGAGTATACTTTGCAAAGTTAAACTTCACCACGTTCACTAAGCTCTGTCGCAAATTTCCTTGCAAAGTGTAACTTCCCTTGCCAAGTGAACACACTATTTGCTGCTATTAAATCAGCCACAGTATTTGGCAGTATGTGGGCTGGGACATTTATAGGTAACACTCTAAAAATGTTTCCAGGACTCCAGTAATTGTTGTGTTTGGTGAAGGAAGACCCAACTTTCAAATGATGGGAGTCGCACATGGCTTGATACCTGAGCAGCAGGTAGGTACAAGAGGCTGTATATATTTGTGTTTTTATAGCTTTTCCAATATAGAAATTAGTAATGCTTTTCTTCCCAAGCAACTGCCCCTTCTTCACTAAAGAAAATAGAAAAAGTGAAAGAATATTTACCCAATGTGATGCAGACAGCAAAAATATATGACAAGGTCTAACCATTCCGTAATTAAACAGAGCAAATAAAGTTTTGGCTTTAGATACATTTTAACAAGTTTGGAAAGATAAGATGATTACTATGAGAAAAGATCAGCTTTTTTCTCTAAATCCTTTAACCACTTAAGGACCTGCTCACGACTATATACGTCCTGTTTTTATAGATGGATATCTCAGTAACGGCAGCAGCTGCTGCCACAACCGAGATATCCATCTTTTCCTTGAGCGGTCCTGTAAACGATAACGGTGGTCTCCGCGGCAGATTCGCTGCGAAATCACCGTTATTGGCGGCGGTAGAGGGCCCCCCCTCCCGCCGCTCTCTCCTGTGCCCTCCGCCGCTTTCAAATGACAAAGGGGTAGATCCACATACAAGTAGATGGGCACAGCGCATGTGAGATACGCTACGCCGCTGTAACTTACTTATGGCCGGTTCGAATCCCCAAAGAATTTGAGCCGTAATTTATGGCGGCGTAGTGTATCTCAAGCGGCGCAATGGCGCGGAATTCAAATTGGCGATTAGGGGAAGTGTTTCATTTAAATGAAGCGCGTCCCCGCGCCGAATGAACTGCGCATGCGCCGTCCCTAAATTTCCCGCCGTGCATTGCGCTAAATGACGTCGCAAGGACATCATTTTTTTTAACATAGACGTGACTTACGTCCATCCCGATTCACGGACGACTTACGCAAAAAAAAAATCAAATTAAACGCGGGAACAACGGCCATACTTAACATAGCAAGTCTAACTATACACGGCGAAAAAAGCCGAAACAGCAGCGGCATCTGCCATCGATTTGTACAAATTACACATCTGACAGTCGACGCTGGCAGCTGATCCTTCCAGGCAGCCAACCTTGGCATCAAAAGTACTCCTATGTGAATGTTGCCTTATAGTTATAATATAAATATAGGCCAACGTCTAAACATTTCCTGAAGTGTTTAGCTACAAAATTATGTGAGGAAGTATAACTTTACTGGACAGATTGGGGGTGCATTTTGTTTTGTATTACTAAATCACTGTGGGCCAAAGAAAAGAAGTTAGAGGGCCACATATAACATCCTTTTGATATGCCTTTGCCACATACTACCATGTCTAAAAATACCACTTTTGAGACCCAGCGGCACCATTGCTAGGTCTGTCTGCTGGTGTTTGTGTAGAGTTTGGTGGAGGATACCAACAGGCTCCTATGGACATCATAGCATCATGCTTGTCTTTCAAGAGCATTATTTGAAAACACACATACTAAGATCCCTTTAGACATTCATGCCCCTCTCTACTACCCACTGGGGGGCTCTACTTTGGAAGGGATGCTGGGAATGTGTTCTTTCGGGTAAGGCTCAGGAACAAAACTATTGATGGCAGAGAAAGCTATAAGCTGTGACAAGTAGGCCAATGATAGTGCAGATCATGAGGAAAGGTGATTGATGGAAATTGAAATCATTTAGACAGAAAATAAAGTTGTATTCAAGATATCTGCTTCAGCTTTAGAGGTTGAACTGTGGGCATACAAGTTTTCAGAGAGTTGAGGGTAATCAGTTTCAATACAGGAGAGAACTTGCTACAAGTGTGGGTAAAGAATCTGAAGTTCATCTATATAGAGGCCCTGTCAAGACCATTCATCTTATCAAAAATATTCCCATAAAATTACGTGTATTTATTGCATTTTATACACATCATTGTAAAAGCCTCCCTTGTGTAGTGTAGCATCTAAGTGCCCCAGAGATTGCCACTAGGGTGCTGCCATCTTGTAGGTGATGTCAGTAGCCCCAGCAGACTCAGAGTTGTCACTCAAGTGAAATTCTATAGTATTCCCTTAGATTCTCTCCCGGCTGCTAGATAAAAGATTATGAAGGAATTTGAAGGGAGGGGCAGAGATTCTGGGCCAGCACAGAGATAATTTAACACTCCCAGAAAAGAAAATGGCTATGACACGTAAGGAGGGAGGGGGCTGTGCTAATGAACTGATCAGTCAATTTTTCTTGCTCAAAAAGCACATTTTAAGTGAATAAAACAGAATTTAAGAATAGGAAAAACACTGCAAGTAAGTATTCTACATATTTGATTCCCTTGTATATTACCTGAAGATTTAACAGCGTTTACACTTAAGGGACATACAGTACACATAGCAACACATTTATACACACACAAACAAACGTACCCTTGTGTGCAACACATACAATAAAAGCACTAGTACACTGAAAATAATGAAAAGAGAAGGAATTTTACTATTTACAGTTAGGTTTACATTTCATTTCATTTCATTCTTATTTTTCTGCTCCAACAATGACTTCAAATTGCATTTTAAGGCCTTTGACGGTAAATACTTTAGCAATTCCTTTATTCTATACATCCTTGGGTTAGCTTTAACAATCTATTGTATTAACAAGTATAGAACACATAATTATTTTGTTCCAAGAACACTGTTTTGAAATAAACCAACATCAAATTTTATGTAAAAACAATCACTTCCTTCAAATTGAATTTGTATGGTTTCTTCTTGGGTAACAACACCCCTTTTATCTTCTGTCTTATTTCAATGCAAATCCATAACATAGGGTTAATTTTGTAGCAAACTCAAGGAAATGTTTCACAGTGGGAGGAAAAACACACAAACTGTGTAAGTAATTGATAAAAAATATGTCAGTGATCATGATCCTATACAAGAATTTTAAAAAGAAGCGCATAGAAAGTGTCGGTGAAAATTTGATTCCTCAATAAAAATTTATCTACAGAAGTTTGCACTTTCAGATCAGTAAATTGACTCATAAAATGCAGCATATTTTGTGTATGAATTAGAAAATTGATCTAGAAAAGGAACCAGTCTGTCAATTCCTTGCACAACGTTTAATCAAATTTCCTTTTCTCCTTGCAGATTAAAAATAAAAAAAAGCTAAAAATAAATAATAATGCACAGACGTCACTTTTTTTTTTTTTTAACACAATCAACAGTAGGATAAGGTCATACACAAATGTTACCCTGTTTTCTTTAAATGGTTAACATCCAACAAAACAGACAGAACAGATGGATGTGAGTTATACACATTAGACAAATAAATACCGCTTATTATTAATTGAAAAATAAACTTCCCTGTGGATGAATCAGATTTGTCAAGGCAGAGGTACATAAACAGATTACTTTTTTGAATGTGTCATAAGTCATTGTGAAAATCTGAGGCTCACGTTTTAAACCAATTTCCTGAGTTACTTTTTAGACAAGATACTACATGATGCTGTAAGTGTACTCAGTAAATGTAAAATATTATTACCAGGCATCAGCTTCAAAGTTGGAAACAATTGTAACTTAGCAAAAAAAAAAAATTTTTTATGCTTTCTACAGGTGGGTATTAATGCTTAAAATGTTTGAGTCACAACACTATATTTAAAGAAAACTTGTGCTGGTCTTGTACCAAGTGAATGAGCACAGTATCTATTTGTACAGTCAGGCCCCGTACAGACGAGCGGACAGTCCGATGAAAACGGTCCGCCGGACCGTTTTCATCGGACATGTCCACTTGGAGATTTCTGTCTGATGGTTGTACACACCATCAAACAGAAATCCGCGCGGACAGGATACGCGGTGACGTGGCCACGCCATCGCCGCGACGATGACGCGGCGACGTGCGCGACCCTGGAAGGTCAATGCTTCCACGCATGCGTCAAATCACTTAGACGCATGCGAGGGCTTTCGGCCGAGCGGACATGTCCGACGGACAGGTTTCCAGCGGACATGTTTCTTAGCATGCTAAGAAATTTTTGTCCGCTGGAAAACGGTCGGCTGGACAAATGTCTGCTGGAAAACGGTCCGATAGGCCGTACACACGACTGAATATGTCCGCTGAAACTGGTCCGCGGACCAGTTTCAGAGGACATGTTCGGTCGTGTGTACGAGGCCTCAGGGTCAACTTTGTCTCACAGTATACCGAAATCCTTAAACTAGGGAAATTCCACGAAACACATTTTTATCTAATCTAGAAGGTCAGTACTTTCCCCACCTGCATCCCCAGCCTTTCTATGCTATCCTATCAGCCAACCACTATGATAAATGACCTCCCTAATAAATAAAGGTGAAGTCATACTTTGCAGAATGCATTGACCATAGAGAATCTATGTGCACCCAGCCAAAAGGCAGCTTGTAGAGCTGTTGTTGGGTGAAAGTGTCTGTTTGCAAAGTTAGAAACCAGCACAGGTACACTTTAAATTGCATTGTCAAAAGAATTCAGCTAGAAATAGTAATTGCTATTTTTCTTCATATAGTGGTAATACAGACAATTCGTGTGTTTCAATATTAAAAGGACCAAACACTGATTACACTTATATGACAAGACTTTATTCATTTAAAATATAACTTTAAAATATAACTTGAGGTACAACACCAAATCCTGCAGTAAATATGGTATTAGAATAAATGTTTTATTGTGTCTGCATTATAGTTTCCAAAAGAGTTCTGAGCCTATGACAACTACAAGCAAACTGTAGCTTTAAACCACCCTAGCCATAGCTTTTTTTCTTTGTGTTCTTTTAAGTGGAACTTCAGCCAACCCTTTTTGTGATACTGAAGGAGGTATAGAACACTGTTGCAGTATGCCACATGTTAAAGTGTGTTCCTTTAAGGTAGCCTATTCATTTGAATAGGTTGCCTAATGCAGTGTTTCTCAACTCCAGTCCTTGAGGCGCCCCCATAGGTCATGTTTTCAGGCTTTCCATTATTTTGCAGAGGTGATTTGATCAGTTTCACTGCCTTAGTAATTACCACAGCTGTTTCATCTGAGGGAAATCCTGAAAACATGATCTGTTGGGGCGCCTTGAGTACCGGAGTTGGGAAACACTGGCCTAATGCACCAAAACACACCAAAAAAGGTGCATACACTATTGTTACATGGTAGTGTGTTGCAACACGGATGCATTGGTAAGGTGAGTTGGGGTGTCATGAAAATGAATGGCACCACAATGCACACAGAGCAGGTTTTCTCATGTTACAGCAGGGCAACATTGGTAAATGAACATATATGTTTTCAATTGGGAGACACCCTCTTTCCTATCTTGGTGACATAACAGGATGTGAAAATAATTTTTAAGCAGTGCAGTAAAAGTTCAATATGAGAGCCAGTGGTTCTTTAACCACTTAAGCCCCGGACCAATATGCAGCCTAAAGACCCAAGGTGTTTTTACAGTTCGGGACTGCGTCGCTTTAACAGACAATTGCGCGGTCGTGCGACGTGGCTCCCAAACAAAATTGGCGTCCTTTTTTCCCCACAAATAGAGCTTTCTTTTGATGGTATTTGATCACATCTGCGGTTTTTAGTTTTTGCGCTATAAACAAAAATAGAGCGACAATTTTGAAAAAAAAGCAATATTTTTTACTTTTTGCTATAATAAATATCCCCCAAAAACATATATAAAAATATTTTTTTTCCTCAGTTTAGGCCGATACGTATTCTTCTACCTATTTTTAGTAAAAAAAATCGCAATAAGCGTTTATCGATTGGTTTGCGCAAAATTTATAGTGTTTACAAAATAGGGGATAGTTTTATTGCATTTTTATAAATTTTTTTTTTTTACTACTAATGGCGGCGATCAGCAATTTTTTTCGTGACTGCGACATTATGGCGGACACTTCGGACAATTTTGACACATTTTTGGGACCATTGTCATTTTCACAGCAAAAAATGCATTTAAATTGCATTCTTTATTGTGAAAATGACAGTTGCAGTTTGGGAGTTAACCACAGGTGGCGCTGTAGGAGTTAGGGTGCACCTAGTATGTGTTTACAACTGTTTGGGGGTGTGGCTGTAGGAATGACATCATCGATCGTGTCTTCCCTATAAAGGGAATGACGCGATCGATGCGCCGCCATAGTGAAGGACGGGGAAGCCGTGTTTACACACGGCTCTCCCCGTTCTTCAGCTCCGGGGAGCGATCGCGACGGAGCGGCTATAAACAAATAGCCGCGCTGTGGTCCCGGATCGCTCCCCGAGCGGACCCGACCTCCGCATGTAGCGGGGGGGGTCCCGATCGGACCCCCCACCCGCTAATAGGCGAGGACGTACGTGTACGCCCATGTGCCTGTACGTGCCATATTGTGGACGTATATGTACATGCGGGGGTCGGGAACTGGTTAAATCCCTTTCTTAAAGCATTGACATGCACATTCCGTTTTTTTCAATGCTATCTAGACAGGTGTTTTGTCTATCTTAATTTTGTTTAGGTGAAACTGTGCCTGGGTAAGATTTGTAAAATCGAAACATGGTGTTACTACTTTTGTCCGCTCAATGTACATACAGTATCTCACAAAAGTGAGTACGCCCCTCCCATTTTTGTAAATATTTTATTATATCTTGTCATGTGACAACACTGAAGAAATGACACTTTGCTACAATGTAAAGTAGTGAGTGTACAGCTTGTATAACAGTGTAAATTTGCTATCCCCTCAAAATAACTCAACACACAGCCATTAATGTCTCAAGGGCTGACAACAAAAGTAAATACACCCATAAGTGAAAAATGTCCAAATTGGGCCCAAAGTGTCAATAATTTGTGTGGCCACTGCTATTTTCCAGCACTGCCTTAACCCTCTAGGGCATGGAGTTCACTAGAGCTTAGACATGTGCATTAGCTTTCGTCCGAATGCATTTTCGTCCGAATTTTCGTTTTAACAAACGAAAACGAACGCACAGAAACCGAAATCTGAAAGATCCGACATAAAAAAATGCTTTATTTTCGCTGCTACAACATTTCGATATAGATAGGAGATACAACATGACGCTGACAATAGCAATCTGTGTCTATCGAATCTGTGGTCGAATGTGCCTAACCTTAACTCTATTAGTCCAAGATTATTCTACATAGAGAGGAAAGATTCGACATTATAGAGACAGTGTTGGGGTAAACCATTCGACCTGAACGACAAAGATTCGACGAAGCAGAAAAAAACATACAAATGTCAAATCTGTCATTGAAGGCTTATGGTGTCTGTCGAAAGTTCTAAGAAGATTCGACAAGCAGCTAAACTGTACGACGCCACAATCGTACATTTCCGATCAAATTCTTGGCCCATAGGCTATAGAAGCATTCAAATGTTGGTTGACTAGTAATAATAATTTATAAATATAATTATTACTAGTCATACAACATTAGAATTTTACTATAGCTTGTAGGCGGAACATTTGACTGGAAATGTACGATTCAAAGTACAGTTTAGCTGCTCCGTCGAAACTTCTTAGAACATTCGACAGACACCATAAGCTTTCAATGACATATTTGACCTTAATTAATTCGGATTTTCGGACTAATGCATTTTTTAACAAAAAAAATAAAATAAAAACTAATTTCGGGAGTAACTAAATAAATGTATTTTTCGTACGAAAACAAAATTCCGAAACAAAATATTTCAGTGTGCACATGTCTACTAGAGCTTCACAGGTTGCCACTGGAGTCCTCTTCCACTACTCCATGACGACATCACAGAGCTGCTGGATGTTAGAGACCTTGTGCTCCTCCACCTTCTGTTTGAGGATGCCCCACAGATGCTCAATAGGGTTTAGGTCTGGAGACATGCTTGGCCAGTCCATCACCTTTACCCTCAGTTCTTTAGCAAGGCAGTGGTCATCTTGGAGGTGTGTTTGGGGTCAATATCATGTTGGAATACTGCCCTGTGGCCCAGACTTCGAAGGAAGGGGATCATGCTCTGCTTCAGTATGTTACAGTACATGTTGGCATTCATGATTCCCTTAATGAACTATACTGTAGCTCCCCAGTTCCAGGAGCACTCATGTAGTCCCAGACCATGACACTCCCACCACAATGCTTGACTGTAGGCAAGAAACACAGGCAAGACAGACAAGACACCAAACATGCTTGACACCATCTGAACCAAATACGTTTATCTTGGTCTCATCAGGCCACAGGACATGGTTCCAGTAAACGATGTCCTTAATCTGCTTGTCTTCAGCAAACTGGCTTTCTTGTGCATCATCTTTAGAAGAGGTTTCCTTATGGAACGACAGCCATGCAGACCAATTTGATTCAGTGTACGGCATATAGTCTGAGCACTGACAGGCTGAACCCAGATGCCTTCAACCTCTGCAGCAATGCTGACAGCACTGATGCCTTTTTTTCCCCAAAGACAACCCTGGTATGACGCTGAGCATGCGCACTCAACTTCTTTGGTCGACCATGGCAAAGCCTGTTGTGAGTGGAACATGTCCTGTTAAACTGCTGTATGATCTTGGCCACCATGCTGCAGCTCACTTTCAGGGTCTTGGTAATCTTCTTATAGCCTAGGCCATCTTTATTTAGAGAAACAATTCTTTATTTTAGATCCTCAGAGAGTTCTTTGCCATGAGGTGGCATGTTGAACTTCCAGTGAACAGTATGAGAGAGTGATAGCTATAACACCAATTTTAACACACCTGCTCCCTATTCACACCTAAGACCTTGTAAGACTAACAAGACGCATAATCTCAGGTAGAGAAAATTACTAATTGGGCCCAATTTGGACATTTTCACTTAGGGGTGTACTCACTTTTGTTGCCAGTGGTTTAAACATTAATGGCTGTGTGTTGAGTTATTTTGAGGGGACAAGAAATGTACACTGTTATACAAGCTGTACACCCACTACTTTACATTGTAGCAAAGTGTAATTTCTTCAGTGTTGTCACATGAAAAGATATAATAAAATATTTACAAAATGCGAGGGGTGTACTTACTTTTGTGAGATACTGTATACCAATGTACATATTTCTGCGCTTGTATAACTGTCATTATAATGTTTTTTAATAGGTGGTAATATGAGGATATACTGTCCTGATTGTCTTTTCTAAAAAAAAACAATATAAATATAATATAAGAAGTAAAAAAAAAAACTCTGTTGGCTAACATATTCTATTAAGATATTTTTTTTTCACTGTGCATATTGCTACTGGGAAAGATTCCCTTTTCTATTCCAATTATGGTGGTCATAGATACAGAAAATGAGGGACAATATATCCAATGGGGATGCAGATATGACCTCTATGGCTGTCAAATTCTTCATTGGGAAGATTTTACTTTACTTTCTGTCCCAGTGACCACTGCAGCAGAGACAGGAAGTAAAAGAAAACATCCATGAAATGATAAAAAAGATTCTTATAAATTACAGGCATATGAGGATTCATTAAAGACTTCCATTTTCAGATACAGTACATGTACTGAAAGCTAGGTTCAGTATATATAAAGGCAAAACATTCACAGTTTTAAAGACTGACAGACACAGACTGATAGACAAAAACAAAACACAGACTGGGATGAATGCACAGAGGCTTAAGGCCCGTACACACGATCGGATTCTTGGACAACAATTGTGTGATGGAAGGGTTTCTGTCAGATAATCCGACCTTTTGTAGGCTCAGTCGGACAATTATTGTCGGAATTCCCAACAACAAATGTTGGATAGCCATGCTCAAACTTTCCGCCAACAAATGTATTCCATCGGATTATCTGATCGTGTGTACACAAGTCCGTTGGACTAAAATCCAAAGTAAAAACCTGCATGATCTGAACCAATGCTAACCATAAGACAACATTAGCAAAAGTTGCCCAAAGGGTGGCGCTAAAAAGCTGAAAAAAACACGTAGTTTTGTGTATGTTGGCTGAAAAAGTTCTGCCGTCTGTATGCAGAACAAGTCCACGGACAACGCCCTTCACACAAAATTCCACGGATTTGTCCAATGGAAGTCCGATCGTGTGTACGAGGCTTAACAGACTGAGGCAGACAGACATGGGTGGACTGTGATGGATAAACACAGTCTGGGAGACACTGATGAATATAACCTATGACAGGCAGACACAAAGGGGTGATTTACTAAAACTGGAGATTGCTAATCTGGTGCAGCTCTGCATAGAAACCAATCAGCTTCCAATTGTTTTTTTTTTTTTTTTTTTTTATCAGAGCTTAATTGAACAAGCTGAAGTTAGAAGCTTAGGGCCAGATCCACATAAGATACGCTATGCCGCCGTAACTTACTTGGCTTTGTTTCAAATCCACAATGAATTTGCGCCGTAAGTTATGGCGGCATAGTGTATCTCTGGCAGGGGAATTCAAATCGGCGATTAGGGGGCGTGGTTCATTTAAATGAAGCGCGTCCCCGCGCCGAATGAACTGCGCATGCTCCGTTTCTAAATTTCCCGCTGTGCATTGCGCGAAATGACGTCACAAGGACGTCATTTTTTAAACTTAGACGTGACTTACGTCCATCCCGATTCACGGACGACTTACGCAAAAAAAAGAAAAATTTAAATTTCGACGCGGGAACGACGGCCATACTTAACATGGCAAATCTAACTATACGCCGCAAAAAAAGCAGCTTTAACTATACGCCGGAAAAAAGCAGACTATAGACGACGTAAGAGAATGCGACGGCCGCGCGTACGTCCGTGGATCGTCGGAAATAGCTAATTTGCATACCCGACGTGGAAAACTACGCAAACTCCACCCAGTGGATGCCGAAGTATTGCATCTACGATCCGAAGGCATACGAAGCCGTACGCCTGTCGGGTCAAACCCAGATGCCTTCGTATCTTGGTTTGAGGATTCAAACTAAAGATACGACGCGGGAAATTTGAAAGTACGCCGGCGTACTCTCACTGTGGATCTGCCCCTTATTGTCTACCATGCATAGTTGCACTGAATTTTGCACTCTTCAGATTTAGTAAATTAACCATTGCATTCTGTTACCCTGCCATATTATAGTCCAGGAATTGCCAAATTGTCTTCAACATTCACCGAGCTCTGATGAAGAATGACCCTTTGAACCTCCAAAACACGTTGGCTTTTTACAAGTTGTGACTATAATTAAATCACTTTCCTGGACTATACAAATATGTTTCTGATACTTTCCACCTTACATATCAGTTTGCACCCAAGAAATGTGCCAAGCTATGTCCATGGATTCTTGGAAAGCTACCTAAAAAAACTATCGCTTTTGAACCAGCACCAAGATAGCAAACAGAATAGATGATCCAGACACCCATACTTTTTCTTGACTTGACATACTTCATTGGACATAGATTGGAATGGACAGACTCAGATGGACTGATTTTAATGGACTGAGGTGTACAAATGCACAATGACCGATATCAACGGAAATAAATACCTGAATTAAGGCTTGGTTATATTAAACAATATTGGGGATACAAACATCCATACCCATCTCAGAAAGTTCGTCCTACTTTTGAGAATATCCAAAAATGAGTGGGGTCCTGGTCATGGAGAGCAGGACCTAATTATAGATTGGGTAGGGATAATTAGACATTTTGAGATGCGCCCTAACTATAAACGTCATGTTCTTACTTCAGACTGTGCTGCTTATAGATACTTTCAGAAAGTGCTTTGGACACTTATTGGTGTAAGTGTATTACATTGTAAAAATGGTATGCAATTTTTTTTTCTGATATCCAGATTTTTATTTTTATCAATTTTCCTCCAACATACTCTTTACTTGATTATGGTAAAGAACATACAAGAATATCAGAAATGTATGTGGTGTTCATATGCACAAGCTACACCAAATATAAATAGACACAATTTAAATGACACCTACACATATGGCCAAATGTTTGTAAACACATTCAACCATCAGACCTACATAAGCTTGTTGGTTATCTTATTTCAGAACAATGGACATTAAAGCGGAGGTTCACCCTAAAAACAAGTATATACCATTCAATCCAGCATACTGCTGACATGTATACTATGCTGTTTTTTTTTTTTTTTTGCGGTTTACATACCGTAGTATAGGTATTTTCCCCCCTGGCTTCCGGGTAGTGAATCCCGCGGGAGTGGGCGTTCCTATTCAGAGACAAAGCGATTGACGTATGACAAAAGCTTCCCCCCGGCGCATAATGCGCATCACCAGTTTCTGAAAGAAGCCGAACTACGAGTCGGCTCTATACGGAGCTATACAGCACCTGCGCTCCGACGTTTGGCTTTTTTCGGAAACTGGTGACGCGCCTTTTTCACCGGGGGAAATAGGAACGCCCACTCCCGGGGGATTCACTACCCAGAAGCCGGGGGGGGAAATACCTATACTACGGTATGTAAACCGGAAAAACACCAAAAAAACTGCATACTGTACATGTTGGCAGTATGCTGGATTGAATGGTATTTACTTGTTTTAAGGGTGAACCTCTGCTTTAATATAGAGCTGGGCAAAGTTTTGCAATCATAACAGTCTCCACTCTTCACAGAAGGCTTTCCACAAGATTTGTGCCCATTTAGCTAAAATTGCATTTGTGAGTTCAGGTACAGATGTTAGATGAGAAGACCTGGCTTTCAAATTCATCCCAAAGGTGTCAGACAGGGTTGAGGTCAGGGCCCTGTGCAGGCTACTTGCCATCCTCCACACCAATGTTGTCAAATAACATATTTATAAATCTGCCTTGAATCAGAAAAGGGCATCCCCCAAACTGTTGCCACAATGTTAGAAATGTACAATTGTACAACATGTCCTAGTGAGGAATGCTGTGAAATTTATATTACCGGTATTCTGTTGCAGAATTTGAAAATGTAACAAAACAGAACCTGCAATAGAATGAGTTTATAACCACCTGTCTTGCTGCCTGTTCCTCTGATCTTCCATTATTGCACAGCAATAACCCCTTCACATCCAACACACTTCCGAGTGTGTCAGTTGCCTGGTTCCCATTAGCCAACTCTTATGTAGGCATGTGCAAAAGGGAAAATTTTGTTTTGTTTCGTTTCGTTTTAATTCGTTATTTAATTAATTTTGTTAAGTTAGGTTCGTTACATGTGTTAAATTCGTTTTCGGAATTCGTTCGTTTTCGACCGAATTTCGAAAAATCCGGTCAAATTCGGAAATATTTAGACCGTTTTCGGAATTTGTTTGTTTTCGACCAAAGATTATTTTTTTTTTTAATTCCGATCGAATTTTGTCCGCGGGTTTTTGATTCGGAATCGAAAACGTTCGTTCGGATTTGGTAAATTCATTAATATTGCAATTCGGGAATTCGTATGCATCCGAATAATGAAAAATTCATCCGAATTTCGATTCAGAACGAAACGAAATGCACATGCCTACTCTTATGTCCTTGGACCAGATCTTTTGTTAGAAACCACAGGGGACTGATACAGCCAACCTGACAGCCCCCTCAAATAAACATGGTTTAGTGTGCTTCAGTTATAAATGAACAAAGTGAGTGATTGAAACCGTTTACTCCTTGTGTTCATTTAGGAAAGGGCTGGTAAATATTACATATTTACCAGACCCTTCCCCCACTCTCCATCCTGAAGGATTCTATTGTGTACTTGCAGCTGCAGGCGGGAAGGAAAGCTGGAAGCCCCTGTGGGGGGCACATGTGGGGCCTGGACAACAGGGGGAAATGTATAGTTCACAGGGAGGGTGATCGTTGCGGCAGAGGAGGCAATTACCGGAACCGATCCCCTGGCGGGAGGGAGAGGAGAAGAAGCCCCCTTTTCAACTGCTGTAGAGAGAGCCTTACAGAAGATTGGTTCTAGTAATTGCCCCCATGCAATGCGGATCATCCTTTCAGCCCACATCTGATTTACCTTACTGCCTGGGCCCCCCCTGCTGGCCTGGACCCCATACTGGAGGACTGGTAGTACCCCCTTATCTACGGCCCTGCCTTGGACCACACAGGAATAATATAGGTGACGATGGATGTATGCATCCAACATTCCCAGAAGTGTTCAATGTGAAGATTTTTAGTCAGACGCAGCTCCAGAAGAGCAAGGAGTTTAGGAATGGGCATCGGAATTAGTGAGTATAAACTAAATTTGGCGTACCTGTTTTTTTTATTTTTATTGTTTACATTTCTTTAAGGCCCCGTACACACCATAGAATCCATCCGCTGAAAAATCTCAGTGGATCGGTTTCAGCGGATAGATTCTATGGTGTGTACAATCCAGCGGATCTGTTTTTATCCCCTGGGATGGATTTCAAGCGGATATAAATTTGAAGACATGCTTTCAAATCTATCCGCTTGAATCCATCCCAACGGATTGATCCACTGGTCTGTACAGACTCACCGGATCAATCCGTCCGAAGGGATCCCCCGCATGCGTCGTAATGATTCGACGCATGCGTGGAATTCCTTATATGACAGCGTCACGCTCGTCGCTGCGTCATCATCGCGGCGACGGCGCGACACGTCATCGCGAGGCGATTTCGGCGCGGATTTCGATCCTATGGTGAGTACACTCCATCGGATCCAAATCCGCTGAAATCCTCCGCTGGACCGCATCCGCGGATAAATCCTCTCGTGTGTACTAGGCCTAAGTGTAAGTTAACATTTCCACAAAAATTAATGATTAAGGCCCCTTTCACACGGTCGGGCCATTCAGGTCCGCCTGTCAGTTTTGTCAGCGGACCTGAACGACCGCTCCATACAATCCTATGAAGTGTCGGATGTCAGTGGAGATATGTCCGCTGACATCCGACCCGATCCGATAAAATCAGATGGTGATACGTCCCCATCCGTCCATGGCGCATCGAATCGGGTGAGATCTGATGAAAACGGACATGCTGTCTTTTCATCAAATCTCTCCATAGGAGACAGCGGCGCTGCAAAAGCCCCTCTCCGCTCAGTGAGCAGAGAGGGACTTGTCATCCGCCGGCTCAGTGGAGATCTGCAGAGAGATCGAGCTGGTGGACTCCGTAGCGACGTGTGAAAGAGGCCTAACTCTCACTGTCAATGCCATCAGTGCAGTAGTCCTGTGACTTGAAAACCCTACTCTTCTTCACCATTTTCCTTGGAGCTTCTAGGATGGATCAGAGTGATTCTAATTTGACGTTTCACCAAATCCCAGGACCTGGTAAAATCCCTGGACTCCTGCACCAGCTGCATAGGCAGTGACAACTCATTTTAGGCAGTAACCTTCCCTAGCCCCTTAACGCCCGCCGCACGACTATTTACGTCCGCACAATGGCACGGACAGGCAGAAGGACGTATATATACGTCCTTGCCTTCTAGCGGGTGGGGGGTTCGATCGGGACCCCCCCCGCTGCGTGCGGCGGGCGGATTCCCTCGGGGAGCGTTCTGGGACGACGGCGCGGCTATTCGTTTATAGCCGCCCTGTCGCGATCACTCCCCGGAGCTGAAGAACGGGAAGAGCCGTGTGTAAACACGGCTTCCCCGTGCTTCACTGTGGCGGCGCATCGATCGTGTCATCCCCTTTATAGGGGAGACACAATCGATGACGTCAGACCTACAGTCACACCCCCCTACTGTTGTAAACACACACTAGGTGAAGCCTAACACGTTCAGCGCCCCCTGTGGTTAACTCCCAAACTGCAACTGTCATTTTCACAATAAAGAATGCAATTTAAATTTTGCTGTGAAAATGACAATGGTCCCAAAAATGTGTCAAAATTGTCCGAAGTGTCCGCTATAATGTCGCAGTCACGAAAAAAATCGCTGATCGCCGCCATTAGGAGTAAAAAAAAAAATTAATAAAAATGCAATAAAAATATCCCCTATTTTGTAAACGCTATAAATTTTGTGCAAACCAATCGATAAACGCTTATTGCGATTTTTTTTACCAAAAATAGGTAGAAGAATACGTATCGGCCTAAACTGAGGAAAAAAATGTTTTATATATGTTTTTGGGGGATATTTATTACAGCAAAAAGTAAAAAATATTGCATTTTTTTCAAAATTGTCGCTCTATTTTTGTTTATAGCGCAAAAAATAAAAACCACAGAGGTGATCAAATACCACCAAAAGAAAGCTCTATTTGTAGAGAAAAAAGGACGTCAATTTTGTTTGGGAGCCATGTCGCACGAGCGCGCAATTGTCTGTTAAAGCGATGCAGTGCCGAATTGTAAAAACGCCTTTGGGCATTTAGCAACATATTGGTCTGGGGCTTAAGTGGCTAGAAACACCTGAAATCAACAATTTGGAGGAATGTTATATATTATGTATGTATGTTATTGTTATATATTATGTATGTTATGTATTTATGAACTCACTGTTACTGTATTTTAATGTATAAAACTAAGGCTCAAATGATATATTTCCCATGACTAACAAATGTTAATTTTGCACTTGGACAGTTTTGTTACACATAAAATTACTGATTGGTGCATATAGAAGGATAACATTTTTCTGTAAGTTATTATGGACTCTTTAGTATGTTGTCACAGCTTAATAAACATTTAAAAAAGTAATATGGTAAATTAATCTGCTATTTTACTTTATCCAATCATAAATGTAAATGGCACCATTTAAGTTAATATGACTTTAAAACATTCCATTCTCTTAGTCTGTAGCTATCTGTTCATATAACAGCTTTTGATTTCTCTCCCTTCCTCTCTCTCTCAACCTCTTCCCTGTCTTAAAATCAAATTACAAATTCATTTAACTGCATTAGGTTACTCTTGTGAATGCATTTTCTAGTGATACAGCTCCCCTGGGAAAGCTACAAATTGCAATTATTTAATTTTTTCATCTTTATAGAATAGGATCATACAGAGATATGATTAACAAGGAAAATAAGTTCAATATACAGGAGCTCCTTAAAGGAATGTATGAAAACACATGCATCATAATCAAAGTAAGTATACGTTGTATTGTTGGTTGTCTTGTTATTATTTAAAAGTCAATCATAAGAATCATAAACTGTAGTAATGAGGATTAATACTGGATCATTACAGTGTTTTAGAATAAATAGTCTGTAAGAATTTTCATGTAGCACCCTCTACTTTAGGCAGGCGCTAGTAGTAGGATTTTTGTCAGTACAGGTAAGCTTAATCAGGCCTAGCTGTAAGCTAGGCTTGTTTGTTTTGATTTGTGTGGGCTAGGAGTGGCTCAGAGTAGACTGGTGACTCACAATTAGCATCATCTTTCGGTTACCTCGCTTCTGCTTCTAGAAGCTTCTAGAAGAAATAAAGGAGGGGAAGAGAGGTGGGGCTATCTGGGGTGTCTCAGGGGGCCCTGACCAATCCCAAACTAGAATTGGCAGGTGGCAGGCTCCCTTGAAAAACCTAGGGTCAGTCAAGCTGGGGAGGAGTTGTCGGGTGGAAGAACTGGGAGATGGAGTTCTAGCTGTCATGGCCTTTGAGGAAGCTCCCCAGTCTGGGGGGGGGGGGGAGGTGACCTTGGGCCTGGAGCTCGGGAGTGGATGGGACCCTTGTACAAACCACAGGGATGTCCTGACAAGGAGCAGGAGAGGACAGTGGAGAGTACTGCCAGGCAAGTCTTCAGGAGGGATCCACTAGGTATCGGTGAGTGACACACAGCCAGGAAAGCTGGGGAGGCACGTCGGAGCGATTGGGAGGATGCAATGTGAGATAAATGTAGAGCCAGTGAGGACTGTGGTGTCATGGGCAGTGGAGACAGGCAACTGCAGCCATAGGGGCTGGCAGGGCCTGAAGAGGGCTCACTGGGATCAGTTGTCCACCTAGGACAGCTAGTACCAAAACGTTCCATTCTTTTTGCTACACCAAAGGGGCCTGCGGTCCCTGCCTGCAAAAGGCTGTTGCTGGGGCCTGGCTGAAGCCATTGTCAGGCCTAACCACTTGCTAGCTGTGCCTGAAGAGTTGTACTGGAGTAAGAGGAAAGAATAGAGTTGTGCTGGAGGAAGAAGAGAGTTTTTAATTTGTCCCAAGCTATGCAAAAAAAAATTCTGGGCATCGCATAAATTCCTTGAAGGGGTTGTAAAGGTTTGTTTTTTATTTTCTAAATAGGTTCCTTTAAGCTAGTGCATTGTTGGTTCACTTACCTTTTCCTTCGATTTCCCTTCTAAATGTTTTTTTTTTCTTTGTCTGAATTTCTCACTTCCTGTTCCTCCTCAGTAAGCTGTTCTGGCTGACTAACCCCCAGCCATAACAGCTTGGATGATGGGGGCAAGTTTACTGAGGAGAAACAGGAAGTGAGAAATTGAGACACAGAAAAAAAAACATTTAGAAGGGAAATCAAAGGAAAGTAAATGAACCAACAATGCACTAACTTAAAGCAACCTATTTAGAAAATAAAAAAACAAACCTTTACAACCCCTTTAACCCCATTCAAGTTATAAACCCTCAATAAAAACACAAAACAAAGAGAATGGACTGTTCATTGTCTTGAAGTGTTTGGGAGTGAATGCCGGGCTAGGTAGGGTGACAGGTGGACCACAACATTCAGCAATGTAGAAATAGAAAAAGGTTTGGGGAACATACTAAATCTTGCAGGTGGTAAATGTACTAATTTAATGACTTCAGTGCTCCTGATGTAATCTTTAGGGATGAATTTTTTCACAGTGCCTGCAGCTACAGAGCCCAGTAAGGGAATGTTTCAAAGCTCATGTGATGCTTGTTTCGAATCTGCAAAAACTTGAATGTCCATAGCCTGACCAAAGGATCACTTTAGGCTGGGTTCATACTATTGGTTTCCCTGCATCCAATTTGCCAATGTCAGAAGATTGTGACCGAGTCTCTGTAGCTGGTTCATATAGCTCTGGAGCGACTCCGGTGTGAATTGCAAATTAGTCCTGTGCGTCTTCTGGTCCATTTGAGGTCCAAATTCAGCCAGAAATTCAGGCTGAAATCGGACCTGAAACGGTGAAGAGAGACGCACAGGACCCCTGCTGTGAGCCACTCCATGCTGCAGTGTGAAACCAGCCTCAAGGTTTATGTGTCTTTAAAACATATTCATTATTTTCAACAGACAGCAGGAAAAAACTGTGCATTCTTAGTGTCGATGAACAGATGCTGTTTTTTCTTCTCTCCTTTTTGTTATGGGTGCAGATCGTCTTCGATAGATTTTATAGTCAGACCTTTCCCTTTTTTATGGGCAATCTGTCAAATAATAGATGGTTAGAAATACTGCGGGTGATGGATTTGCCCATTTTAACAATTTTGCTGTACTTCCATGCTACTGCAACAGCAGTTGCAGCCATTAAGCGTTATTTAGCATGTGATATTAGCAAAAGGAGGGTTTTGGGACTTTGAATGAGACGCATGGGGCCATGCATCTCCATCCCTGTATCTGGTACATATATGAGAAGGGTTGAGACTTTGAGTGAGGTATTCATGATGTGGCTAATCAAAATGGTCATTGTAAAAAAGTATATTTATTGTCTTAGACATTGAGTGCCATGACATATAGCATACAACAATGAATACATACAAATATTGTAGACAGCAATAATGGCCCAGATTCACAGAGAGTGGGCGCACATTACGCCGCCATAGCGCAAACCAATGTACGCCACATCGACGCAGCGCAGAGAGGCAAGCATGGAATTCAGGAAGCCAGTGCTCCCAACGTTGCATCGGCGCGGCGTAGGTTTCGAAGGCGCAAGCTGGCGTAGGTGGAAGTGGGCTTGACCCATGCAAACCCATGCAAATGAGGCGTGACCCCATGCAAATGATGGGCTGAGCACCAGACAAGTACGTTTAACGAACTGCGCATGCGTCGTGACGTGGACGCATCACCCTGCGCATGCTCACAACCTCCTAAGATACGCCGGATCACTGCCTATGCCATGAACGTAATCTATGCCCAGCCAGACACACGTCCAATGTAAACTACGTAAAATACGCCGGCTTGTGTTCCCTGGTGCAGACCTTTGCATGTCTGCTGCTGGGTTACACCTCCTTTATGGGGCTTAACTTTACGCCAGACGTACAACTTACGCGCACATCGCGTAGCCTGCATCGGGCGCATGTACATTCGTGAATCGCCGTATTTTCCTAATTTGCATATTTGAATGGCTGATCAATGGGAGCGCCACCATGCATCCAGCCTAAATTTGCGCCCACCCTACGCCAGCGTAGGCAAGTAACGTCGGCGGGATTAAGCCTGTTTTTAGGCGTATCTTAGTTTGTGGGTACGGCGCACAGATACGACGGCGCACATTTGCACTTACGTCGGCGTATCTTGTTCTACGTCGGCGCAAGTGTTTTGTGAATCCGGGCCAATATATTGCAAACCACGTGTAGAGATATAAACAACAACATCATATGGTGTATAGTAAAAAGGACTGCCCTCCATCAATGGGATACCTTTAAAAGCAAGATGTAAAAAGTAAACTGAAAAACCAGGCATTTGAAGCCATCTGAATAAACATGGTGCATCTGTGTAAGCCCGACGCATTTCATTGATTGATACCACTCCAAAAACCAAAACGGTCGTGTGCAGGCTTCAGAGCATTTTTCTCGACGAGAAAAATGGGTATTGAAAATTTAGAACCTGCTCTATTTTTTCTCGTTGTTTTTCAGGTCGTCATTTTTCTCTATGCGAAAAACAGTCATGTGTACGCTTCAATGAGGGGGAAAAAACTCTCATGCTCAGAAGTAAGTTATAACATGGGAAATTAGCATAATCAGCCCAAAGGGTGGCGCCATTCGAATGGAACTTCCTCTTTATAGTGCCGTCATACGTGTTGTACGTCACCGCACTTTGCTCAAGCATTTTTTATCACGATCGTGAGTACGCAAGGCAGGCTTGAGAGAAATCACATTGAGAAAAACTTTTTTTTCCATTACATGAATAACGGTCATGTGTATGCGCCATTACTCTTATAGTGATCCTATTGATGGAGGACATTTCTTTTTTACTTCAGATCATGTGATGTTGTTTATATCTTTACTGGTTTGCAACAAATTATTGAGGTGTCTACAATATTTGTGTGTATTCATTGTTGTATGTTATATGTTATGGCACTCAATGTCTAAGGCCTCGTACAGACGAGCGGATATCCGATGAAAACGGTCCGCCAGACCGCTGGCGGATTTTTATCTGATGGCTGTACACACCATCAGATCAAAATCCCAGCAGAAAACATCCGCGGTGACGTGGCCGCGCCGTCGCCACGACGATGACGCGGCGACGTGCGCGACCCTGGAAGGTAAATACTTCCACGCATGCGTCGAATCACTTCGACGCATGCGAGGGATGGGGATCGGGCGGACTTATCCGGTGAGTCTGTACAGACGACCGGATAAGTCCAAAGGACAGGATTCCAGCGGATAGATTTCTTAGCATGCTAAGAAATTTTTATCCGCTGGAAATCCGTCGGCTGGATTTGTATCCGCTGGAAAATGTCCGCTCGGGCCTACACACGACCGGATCTGTCCGCTGGAACTGATCCGCGGATAAATCCCAGCGGACAGATCCGGTCGTGTGTACGGGGCCTTAGACAATAAATATATTTTTTACAATGACCATTTTGATTAGCCACATCATACATACCTCACTCAAAGTCCCAACCCTTCTCATATATGTATCCTGTGATATAACACCTTTTTCTACCACTTGTGTAATACTTCATATGTTATGACCGAAGCACTTTCTTTCTGCTCAAAGCAAACAATTAAATTGTGTATGTCTGTGCAAAAAAAAAAAAAAAAAAAAAAACACTTAAGTATGTCTCTGCAATGCATGCAAATGTTCCACATGCTTTATTAAAATTGCTGTAAATGCAGAAGGATATCTGTTGTTGATGTTGCCAATCAGCTCCTAACTTCCTGTTTGGGCTGACAGTACCCCACTGCCTCTAGTGTACTGCAATTCAAAGCAGTGTTTTCAGTTCTCCCTTGGACTACAATATACCTTCCCCTAAATTATGGAGATGAGTAAAAGGGGAGGTATTCTGTAGGCCAATAAGATATAACAGGGCTTATAATGCTACTAGGGATTGCAGTGAAGCAGCAAACGTGTATTAACAAGCAGGAAGCTTGGAGCTCACTGGATTTTTGGAAAATTAACAGGAATCTCTATTTTTTAACTTAATAAAATATTAATAAGTAATGTTTCATATAGGTCAACTTTATCTTAAAGTGGTGTTCCGGGCAAAAAAATACAAACTGAAAAGCCAGCAGCTACACATACTGCAGCTGCTGGCTTTTAATAATAGGACACTTACCTGTCCTGGAGTTCCTTGATGTTGAGTGCTGCCACCACCATTGTGGGGAACTCTGCAGTATAGCCTTTTGGCTTTACACCAGGAACCCTAATGCGCATGCACAAGGCCCCCGCTTCTCTCGTTTTTTAAGCTTTAATTTACTTTTATTTTCACCTGGTGATGCTGCGACACAACTCCTGTCCTAGGGGGACAATGTTTCCTCACTGCATTGTATCTATGGAGAAGCAGCATTGTCACCCTAGGATCGGAAATGTGTGGACTACTGAACACCTTCCCCTTTCCTCATCTCCATAATACAGGTAGGAGGAATTCTGTACACCTCATAGACTGTGAACTGTTCAGGGACGAGAACAGTGCAGGACATAAAAGTGCAGAGTGCACAGGATAGCACTTTCTGAAAGGATCAGCAGGTTTTCTTTGCAACTATTAATATATACATATAACAAAATATTTTAAATTTTATATTTAACAGAACAAAAGGAAACAATTAAGAAAAGTTAATTGAAAAGGCATAAATACACCTTAATGCCTTATTTGGTTGAAAAAAGATCACAGTTCAGACATCCAAGGTAATGTGCTAAGTCTAATAACCATAGTAACCAATCAGATTTCATTTTCTTAAAAAGAAGAATTCTGACTTGCTCATCAAGAGAAATAAACCACCACCATTGAATATATATATATATATATATATATATATATATATATATATATATATATATATATGAGAAGGCAGAGCAGGGGCCTGTATTTATGGAAGAAGCCCGGCACCCTATATAAACTCCTCACCCGCCTCCGGGCTCTGTCGGCTTCCTGTTTCAGCACAGGCTTCCGTTGCACTTCGCCCACCCCCCCATCCCATTTTTACAGGAATTCCCAGCTTCATTCCTCTCCACAACATCCATCATTTAGCAAGGGTATGCCCCCTTATATTGGGTACCGTCCATTAGGCCAGCGCACACTTCAGGCCCAATGTATGTTGTGAGTCCTAGTCAGTCTGTGTCCATGTCCGTATCGGCCATAGGGCTCCAACCATAAATATATATATATATATATATATATATATATAAAATATTGTCAAATGCATTGTGACGCCTGCCTTTACATGCACATGAACTTTAATGGCATCCCAGACTTAGTCCGTAACGTTCAATATTGAGTTGGCACAACCTTTGTAGCTATAACAACTTCAACTCTTTTAGGAAGGCTGTCCACAAATTGTAGTATTGTGTCTATAGGAATGTTTGACCATTCTTCCAGAAGTGTGAGGTCAGGCACTGATGTGGACGAGAAGGCCTGGCCTCACAGTCTCCGCTCTAATTTATCCCAAAGCTGTTCTATTGGGTTGAGGTCAGGACAGTTGCAGCGGAGTCCGCCAGCTCAGCGGGAGATCTCTCCGTTGATCTCCGCTGAAATAGTAGATGACAGGTCCGTCTCTGCTCACTGAGCGGGGAGGGGCCTGTGAAAGGGGCCTTATATCTGCAAAGGGTGGACCAACTCAATGTTGAACCCTACGGACTAAGACTGGCATTAAAGTTTGTGTGCATGTAAAGGCAGACATCCCAATGCTTTTGACAATATAGTGTATATATATATATATATATATATATATATATATATATATATATATTAATAGAAACTGAACTGAGATATGAGATGAATTTCCAGGAACCCATCTGTCATTGTTATATGGTAGCATTCCACTATATAAAGTTATTCCCAGCAAATATTTATTGGGCTGTTACTAGCAGTAATAAATAAAGTTACAATTTTTTTTAGCTCATTGGCTGAAGTGAAAGCTTATTTTGAGAGCTATGGGCTACAGCCCTTTGCTTGTTGCTTTGAAAACAAACCCATTGATGTGCATACATATGGCTTTTGTACTCTTAAACACCCCTTCTTTTTTACTGAGTAACAATTCTTACAGCCACTGTAGTATCTAAATTATAAAGTAACAAAAAAGCTTGGATTATAAATCAGAATTTCAAGAATATTTTGTTTCAGCCTGTTTCATTAATTAAAGCAGTTTTAATTGTTCTTATATATATATTTACAGTATTAATAGACAAAGTTGTTTAAAATCTTTGAACAACCCAATTATAACAACAGTTCAGTGAAATATATACAGAATTTACAGATATGTTTACACTTTTGACTGTTCAGTCAACAGCCCATCAATGCCTCAGTCCGCAAATATCAGGTTCCTCTGGCAATGATGAGGTTAATACACAGGAACGGAATACAGAACATTGTTTTTCCTCTTTTCAGAAGAATACCTGACCTGTTACAAAATTCTGGCAAGCTTACAATCCATTAGATGAACATTCTCCATTAAATGATTTAACATTTTGAGACGTAACAGATTTTTTTTTTACAAAGAAAATCAATTTGGTATAATGACCTCCGAGTCCAAAAACAGCTATTTTCTGAGGAGCTTAAAAATGTACACGGGATTTCTTTTTTGTTCTTTCTAAAGTTATGTCACCCCTATAAAGTATTTTTTACCTATTGGAAATTGGCCTTTATGTCTTAAAAGCTCTCCTAGGCAGGAAGCCTGCTTTGGGGTGACTAAAAGGTTGGTCTACCTTAAGGTAGTCATTGAAAACAATGGGCAGTGGTATATTTTACCTGTTTTTGAAAAATGATGCACCACAGCAATCTCTTTCCTCAATTAGGGTCAAAAAGGTGAAACCTTTGTAACCTTTTCTTAATGGAAAAAAGAACGCATGGCTATTGATCACAAAGAGATTTTCCAAAAGGCATGAAATATTTTGTTTGAAAATTATCACTTCTGATGAATAAAGGTGCGGCACCACATCTTCACAAAGCCTGATGGTAGAAAGCGATACCTGGATTGATTGCATTGCTTGTGGTATGAGACTGTAAACAGACCAAGACAGCTATCCTATCTCTGCATTACATATCTTGAAATTATTCCCTGTCCTCTTCTCTAATAAAGTATGATTTGTAGCCTTTGCACCTTGCATGTAAGAAACAGGCTTCAAGTTGCTCTTCTCAGCAATGCTTCCATCTTTAATCATCATATTACACATAATGATTTGCTAAGCACATTTAGTTTCACAAGCACATAATTCTTGCAGGTTACCTATCGTAATCCAGATTTAATTTGCCTCTCAATCAGTGTTGATATGCTAAGGCAAAGTAGAGCCACCCTCAAGACATAAATGCCTGAGGCAATAACAAATTCTTTAGAAATCCAAGGGACATTAGTATCCAGAATTGTGTATTGCATTTTTTTTTTTATCCACGATTAAATTATATTTGTAGTATAGCAAATATCTGCATAACTATCAACATCCCTCCCTAATGATGCGGTTTATGAAGACACATGGATGGAACTTCAAAGCCATAGAGGGCTCTGTCCAGAAATGGACACTCCAAGATGGAATAATGTCATGATAAGGCTTAACCATATCAACATTTATTTTTATTTTTTTATTTGTTTGTGCCTTTTTATTGAGTACTCAATTTACATTGACTTTTAATATTTAAATGCTGTCCCCCTGTTGGAACTGCCAACTAGAAAGAGGTGACACATCTTTTTAAAGGCTAAGTTGACTATTTCCAGAAAATATACTATGCAGTCATGGGGCCATGGTACATATTAAAGAACTATGCAGTTTTTAAAACATTAATTAATTTCATTGTCACACCTGTAGGCTGCATGCCTGAAAAACACACACATGTCCAGCCTTGTTGCTGGGATGGGAAAACCTTTGAATGCTCAATACTAACAGTTTTCGCAACATAGCAACAACACAGGACGTGGGGATTGCTAACTAGCTTTTCGACTAGACTTCTAGGGAAACCCAAATAGCCACTACAGGCATGACAAACACAGTTTATAAAGTTACCCTTGCTTTTTTCTTATGTACTGGGGCCCCTTGATTGTATAAGCCGTTGTATGGGAAAAATTTACTTAGCTTTTAAATGTGGAGTAAAATATGCTCCTTAGTTTCCAGGGATGGGGAACTTATGCATGAATTATTCCCCCCAAAAAAACTATTCTATGGCATTACAAAGAAGTATGCTAGAGAAATCACTGTTTCTAGCAGGTCTATAGCAAGTGTCCCTTAAGTACTTTAGGTAAAATGTCCCAGGCAGGGGAGGAAAATAGATTTGAATAATTTTAATATTTTGAACTTTTTAGCTTTTTGTTTTTATGCTGCACAGGCTCTTGAAGCACCCATTGTCCTACTGAAACATTTTGTTACATTTTTTATTTGTCACCATGAAATGTTGGACAGCTTGAATTGTTGTAGCTTGGAAAATGTCTTGTGTATAGCTGCAGATAACTCTGAAACCCCATTGCAATTGGCAAAATTGAAACATTTCTGTCTGACAAAATCTAAGTTGAAAGCCTTTACATATATAAAATGCAGCAGAGCTTCCTGAAGCTGTTAGATGTTCATCAAACTCAGTAGACAGCACACTTGACATGTATACAGGTGTTACCAAAGCCCTTATTTTACTGTACTGCCTTAAAATATCGACAAAACAAAGATGTACGGTAGTTACTCTCTAAGAATTGACATAGTACTGTAATTGTAATTTAAACCTTAAATACTGTTTTTCATTACTGTCTGTCCCGTTTATGTATATAACAAAGTGTTGAAAATTGATATAAGTATATGAAAAAAAATAAAAAATCTATGGAAAATAAAATAAAGTTATTCCAGTTATTCCATAATGGAATCCACTACAGAGAGTAGAAATAGTGTGCAAAATAGGCTATATAATAATATATAGAGAGCATAGAAAAATATATAAATGTATGATTTTTATCTGAACTAATTCTAGACATTTATATATCCAAATGATGATCGTATAGGTTGGCAATTAATGTCACTTCATGTTGCTTTGAAGACTGAAGACTTCTCAAACTGTAACTTATAAAATAGGGTAAAAATGTATAGGCCATAGTTTACTAAAGGGAGTAAGTTACAAGCATCTGTATGATTAAAGACTAGGATCCAGGTTGTAAGGAAAGGTACAAACTGACAATGAAGTGTGGAGGTGTGGGAAGATTAGAAGCATTTGCAGGCTGAGAGCTTGCTTTCATGAAGTCAATTGTGAAGACACTGTGGGGTTGATTTTACTAAAGGCAAATATGCTGTTCACTTTGCAAAGAAATTTTTACTTTGCAAGGGGATTTTTTCTTAGCTTAGTGTATGAGGTAAAGCTCTGCCGGTGTTCATAATTTACACATATGCAAGCAAGAATACAGGTTTGTATTTCCTATTTTCCATGCATGTTATTGGGTATTCCGAGTGAATTTTCACCACATTCCAATTCACAGTCAAAGGAACAAAATCCCTTGCAAATTGAACAGCCAATTTGCCTTTAGTAAATCAACCCCTGTAAACCAGACTTTTTAACCCAAGCTCCTTTCTGTAGGATCTCTGCAGAGCTAGGCGCAAACTTGACCAAAACAGTGATGGCCATGTTTCTATGCAGGTCCAAAAATGCCTTCCTTAATTGACTTTGATATGGAATGTAATATTTGTGGGATGATTCAGCTTTGACTCCAGGACTATAGAGGCAATTAAAAGTTGCTACTTGGTCTTTAAGTAGTATGAGCATAGCATGATATGATATTATCTTATAACAGCGTTCAATGAGTGAGACTTAATCTCCTCCTTTCCCATCTTACAGTCATTCTTCAGTGCAGGCCATATTTACTGGAAGTGCATCAGTGTCGTTCTTTGCTTACACGTCATGTATTTTCAATGCAGTCAGTAAAACAACTAGTAGATTGTCATCGTCTGATGTTGTAATGCTGTTACATGATAATGCTGCACACTGAGGCATTTAAACGCCATCAGTACTGTAGTCAAAACAGCATCTAGCACACAAATCCTATAATGATTTGTTGTAGAAAACCCACTGATATGTCTGAGCAGGGTGAGGTTGAATGACTGCCAAGGTCTCACCAGCAGGCTTTTCCTTAAGGCAAATGGATACTTCTCATTTGTTCCAGTCTATTGAATAATACCTACTGGATGCATACTGTATATTTCAAGAGAATAACTCTGATCCAGGCAAAAGTTCTAAATAAATGAACAGTAAACCCAATATATAATATACTTTTCCAATAACATCCATAAGGCTGCATTCACATCTAGACGGACGAAATCGCGGCGTTTTGTCGCCGCAAATCGCGGTAAAAATAGCGGCGTTTTGTACCGCGATTTGCGGCGACAAAACGCGGGTATTGTCCGCCTAGATGTGTCCCAAGATGACCCCCTCTATGGAGATGATTGCCATCTCCTAGCCGAACGCTCGAAGACGCCTGAAAAAAAGGTCCGGGACCTTTTTTCACGCCGCAGGCGACAGGCGTCCGGCGTTCGGCGTGGAGATGTGAACCATCTCCATAGAGGGACATGTATTTCCAGCCCTCTGGCGGCAGAGGCGTAGCGCTAGAGGCGTAAAAACGCCTACATGTGAATGGGGTCTACACATGATTGTAAAAGTTTGCACCAGGGTGAATTAGGTATTTGCGAATTTTGCAGTTTGCAAACATTTCACGCTGGCTGCTGTTTATTAACAGTGTTCCTAACAGCAAAATACCTTCCCACAAGACACTTGCTTATATTTAATTCTCTAATATGGAGTTGTGCTCGCGCATATTAAATATATTTTGAGATTTATTTGTTTGCTGTCCCTTTAAAGCCTAGTTGACATATCTTTTTGATTCCCTGTATAGCCCTGTATTCCTGCGTCTTATGATTTGTGAGTGATTTGTGCATGAAAGTACAGTAAAATACCTCTTTTATTCAGCAAAAAATGCTGCTTTCTGTGTTTCCACACCAGTGCTCGCTACTGGCATTGATGTGTGAGGCCGTGTACACACGGTCGATCCAAACCGATGAGAATGGTCCGACGGACCGTTTTCATCGCTTCAACGCTGAAGTGGCCTGATGGTCTGATGTGCGTACACACCATCAGTTAAAAAACTGATCGGGTCAGAAACGCGGTGACCTAAACCACACGACGTGCTGAAAAAAATTAAGTTCAATGCTTCCAAGCATGCGTCGACTTGATTCTGAGCATGCGCGGGTTTTGAACCGATGCTTTTGTGTACTAACCATCGGTTTGGACCTATCGGGGCAGCGGTCCATCGGTTCGATTTTAAAGCAAGTTCTAAAATTTTGGACCGAAGGACAAAGGACCGATAGGCTGTACTCACGGTCGGTTTGGACCAATGAAACTGGACTTCAGACCGTTTCCATCGGTTTGGACCGACTGTGTGTACGCAGCATAACGGTTACACTCCTCACGGGAGAGAAGATTTGTAACTGAGTGCTAATTACAGAGTGCAGTAGGTTTAATTCTGGTGTATTCAGACACCAAGCACAGCTGCAATAAAAGTAAAAGTGGGGATAGGACTGTAAAACAGGGATTGAATGATGCTGATCTCTGGATTGAAGCTGAATATTGCAGCAAAACTAGCTTTGTTGGCTGGAGTTATGCTTTACCAAAATTCTTTAAGTTTTAACACTACCAGGGACTTAGGCTGGCCATACATAGGTGGAATTTAGAAATAATTTTCTTTTGAAATTTTGTGCATTTTGTGATCCGACGATGCCACCATTGATTTCGAAAAATTCAACCAACCAAGCCTTCAATTTCCCCTCATGTTGCTACAGAAAATAATTTTTGTGACTGGGAATCTTCTTTTCTTTCAGGGAATCTTCTTTTCTTGCACTCATGCAGCTTTTTTTTTCAATTACAATTCTTGCACGATTCTCCCATTATTGATTAGAAAATAGTTTGTATTTCGATTTTTTTTCGAAATTGCCGGTTACTCAAATTTGAGGACCGCAAGAAAATCGGCCCACTAATTGTGCGAAATTTGAACAAAAATTCTTAGATAAGATTTTTAAAATAAAATCATTTTGGCCAGCCTTACTGGTAGTGTCAGAACTTACCTGCCCCCTCACCCCTCCCTTACAATTTAATTGGTCATAATAGTTCTGGGCCAATAGGAATGTAGGGTAGTCAGGACAATGCCGCAGCTCTAACAGAAAATGTGAGAGCTTTCTATGATCAAAATGGCCCAGCATTCAAAGGGGTACCCTGAATATGCTGCAGATAGGACCTGACTTTGTGCTCTAGCAGAGGAAAGTAATCCTCAAGGATGGTTGAACATATTCAAATGTGTATTTAACTGCATATAGTTGTGCCGTTTTCTAGCACTTTTGCACACTATAGGGTTGATTTACTAAAGGCAAATACACTCTGCAAATACACTCTGCAATCTTGAAAGTGCACTTGGAAGTGCAGTCACTGTAGATCTGAGGGGAAGATCTGAAATTAGGGATTTTATCGTCCAACCATGTACAAGCAAAAATGCTATTTTTTATTTTCCTTGCCTGTCCCCCTCAGATCTACAGCGACTGCAATTCCACTTTTTCGGTTCTCAGTTCGCGACTGGAGAGAGGAGAGAATGTTGGTGATCGGGCCCTGGGGGGGCCATGCCTAAAGATGTGTAAAGGGCCCCAACATTTCTGACAGCTGCCCTGCTTTCAGTGCACTTGTAGTGCAAAGTGGATTTGCCTTTAGTAAATAAACCCCCTGTATTTATTATTTACAGTCAAGACTAAAACTTTTTTTCCTTAATATTTTTTAGTTAGGTCAATATGAAATAGTTCAACCACTCTGCTAACTGCAGGCTTTCTACGGTGGTATTTTAAGTTATGCTGAAAAGATCCTGAATGTGTAATTTGATCTACAGCTATTTAGCTACAATCACAATACAGACACAGCTAAAGACCACATCCCCTTATGACTACTCTTGGGCAGTCTTATAGCTTTTCAAAAAGAAAGCAGCAGTCGGTGTTGGGCTTTAAGGGAAGCCCCATGCTCAGCCAAAACAATGTAAAGCATGTATATATACTCAAAACATTTTTTTAATTTTTAGAATTTAACAAAACAAAAAAAGTTTTTAGGAAATATGTTAATTTATATAAGTTCTAATTTTGTGAAAACTAATGCTGCGTACACACAATAGGTTAGTCTGATGAAAACGGTCTGATAGACCGTTTTCATCAGACCAAACCGATCTTGTGTGGGCCCCATTGGTTATTTATCCATTAGGTTTAAATATTAGGAACTTGTTTTAAAATTATCTGATGGATAAGAAACCTATGAACGTGTTACCAAGATTGCTCTACTTATTTCAAACCCTACCGGTAAAGATCCCGTCGAGTTATTTAAGGGATATAAGATCCAAGTTTGCAAGGTTTATCTGGTCGGGGAAAGCGTCGAGAACTCGGAGGGAAATATTAACTTTACCCAAGGAGAAAGGGGGAGTGGGGTTCCCAGACCCAGTAGGTTACTATGAAGCAACACATATGTCAAGGGTGGTTGAATGGTGCATGCAGGAGAAGCATAAACCTTGGTTACTCATAGAGCAGAAAATTACGAATATCCCTTTGGAGGGACTGGTATGGATACAAGAAGTTAATATACCAGGGGTAGTTAAGAAACACCCAACCATAGGGGCAACCCTGAGCGTCGTGAAAAAATTATTCAGGAAAACAAAACTTTCGATCTCTCCAAGTCCACTCACTCCGGTCATAGGTAACCCGAAATTTCAAATAGGGATATCAGATCCACATTTTAAGACGGTAAAAAGAGCAGGCTGGAGCAGAGTAATACATTTTGAGGGAGAGAATCCAAGGATCAGAAGCGAGGAAAGAGACGAGGTAATAAGAGAAGAACTTGACCCAATGAGACAAAACCAATTAAAAACGGCCATTAGAGCTCTGAACCCAAAAGGGAGACCACTTAGAGACCTCTCAGGATATGAGGAACTGTGCCTTAAGGGAGAGGAGCTGAGACACGGTCTCTCGCTGATGTACAGTCTCTGGGTGGAGGAAACAACACCGCGTGAGCTGCCGTTTATACGAGCATGGGAAAAGGAGTTAGAGGTGGTTTTCTCGGAAAATCAGATAACAAAAATATTTAATTTTACACACAAAGCTTCCCTGGCTACCAGATACCAGGAGGGGGGCTACAAAATTTTAACTAGGTGGTATAAAACTCCTGCAGTACTAAACCGGATATTTCCGGAAGTTTCAGACAGCTGTTGGCGTTGCGGCAAGGAAAAGGGTACCATGTTACATCTTTTTTGGTCCTGTGAGAAGATAGTGGACTTTTGGAAAATGGTCATGGACACTGTGAAAGATATTGTGGAGGTGGATTTGGGAAGGAACCCGGCCACTTATTTATTGTTAGACATACCAGTCTCCATGGCCAGGTTCAAAAGCTCCCTGATAAGACATCTATTGGTTGCAGCAAGGGCCTGTATTCCAATCTTGTGGAAGAGTACAAATATCCCAAACAAACAGCAATGGTTAAATAGAATCTCGGAAATCCAACAAATGGAAAAGCTTACCATGGGCATTAGAGAACAAGAGGAAAAATACAGACTGATATGGAGTCCATATGTAAGATACAGAGAAGGAGAGCTATGAGAAATGTGGGGGGGGGAGGTGAACACAGGAGTGACCCAGGGAGGGGGTTTTCCCCTTTTTTTTTTTTTTTTGAGGGGGGGAGGGGAGGGGGGAAGGGGGGGATTATTTTTTGAACAGGAAATGGTTAAATGTATAGTAAAATATAGAAATTCTGAGGCAGCGAGGAGGATGGTAATATTATTTGTACCAATGCATGGAACTTAGAAATGCTTATCTGTTTATTTGTTTGGAAATGTAATAAAAAAAAAAAAAAAAAAAAAAAAAAAAGAAACCTATAGGAAAAAATGATCGTCTGTAGGTACGTCCATCGGTTAAAAATCCACGCATGCTCAGAATCAAGTTGACGCATGCTTGGAAGCATTGAACTTCACTTTTTTCAGCACGTCGTGTTTTACGTCACCGCGTTCTGACACTATCGTTTTTTTAACTGATGGTGTGTAGGCACGACTGATCATCAGTCAGCTTCATCAGATAACTGATGGAAAAATCCATCAGATCGGTTTCATCAGACTAACCTATCGTGTGTACAGGGCATAAGAGTTGAAAAACGTGCTCACCTGCTTAGAATACAAGGGTTAAATCTATACCTCTCTAGGGCCATCACTCAGCATGAGATTTAGAAGTTACTTATGCACCAAAATTGTTGATTAACATTGAGAGATAACCTTACAATGAGAGAGGTGTTCTGCTGTAAAGTAATGAACAAAAAAACTATGTTGCTCTAGTTGAGCTGGCTGCCTACCAATATGCAGGAAAAAAGTTAAAACTTGGACAAGTCATGTTTACGTTGAATAATGACTTAAGCCACGTACACACGACCATTTTTCATGTCATGGAAAAAAAACTACGTTTTTCTCGACGTGATTCTTGTCAAGCCTGCTCGAGCAAAGCGCGGTGACGTACAACACGTACGACGGCACTATAAAGGGGAAGTTCCATTCGAATGGCGCCACGCTTTGGGCTGATTATGCAAATTTCCCTTCTCATAACTTGCTTCTGAGCATGAGCATTTTTTCCCCGTCGTTAAAGCATATACACGATGAGAAAAACAACGACGTGAAAAACAACGAGAAAAAATAGTGCATGTTCTAAATTTTTAATGGCCATTTTTCTTGTAGAAAAAAATGCTCTGGAGCCTACACACGATAGTTTTTAACGTCCAATTTAAAAAATGGCATTTTTCTCATCATGAAAAACGGTTGTGTGTACGCGGCATAATGTTCATGAATGCATATAAAGAAGTTGTCCACAATGCATTTACCTAACCTGCTGCAAATTAGCGCATGGCTGGTAGCAAACAGAAGCTGCTTTCAGAGGAGATAAATCAGGGCAATAGTATATAATAAAAGACTTAGGGGCAGATCCAGAAAGAATTGCATGGGCGCAGCGTATGTGAGATACGCTACACCGCTGTAACTTACTTTTTGTAGCTTTGAATCCACAAAGAATTTGCGCCGTAAGTTACGGCGGCGTAGTGTATCTCTCGCGGTGTAACAGTGACTTACTCAAATCGGCGAGTAGGGGGGCGTGTTTCATTTAAATGAAGCGCGTCCCTGCACCGAATGAACTGCGCATGCGCCGTCCCTAAATTTCCTATAGGTAGGGAGACCGCCGCTCCAGGTGAGCACAGGCAGGTAATCAATGTCCACTCAGGAATCACACGGGTGCTGGCAATGCATAGAATTAAGCAGGTGGGAGAATGGATGGACAGCCGCACTCCAAAAAGTCTTGTTGAAAAAAGACGTGCTCTTTATTGTAAAAAGGAAAAAATGAACAGCACACAACAGCATACAGTGGGATAGACAGCTGACGCGTTTCGCATTAACAACTAATGCTTAGTCATAGCTATGACTAAGCATTAGTTGTTAATGCGAAACGCGTCAGCTGTCTATGCCACTGTATGCTGTTGTGTGCTGTGCATTTTTTCCTTTTTACAATAAAGAGCACGTCTTTTTTCAACAAGACTTTTTGGAGTGCGGCTGTCCATCCATTCTCCCACCTGCTTGTCCCTAAATTTCCTGCCGTGCGTTGTGCTAAATGACGTCGCAAGGACGTCATTGGTTTTGACGTGGACGTAAATTACGTCCATCCCGATTCATGGACGACTTACACAAACAACATTTTTTTTTTAATTAAACGCGGGAACGACGGCCATACTTAACATAGCAGGTTTAACTATACGCCACGAAACAAAAGCTTTAACTATACGCCGGAAAAAGACGACTAGAGACGACGTAAAAGAATGCGACGGCCGCTCGTACGTTCGTGGATCGTCGGAAATAGCTAATTTGCATACTCAACGCGGATTACAATGTGAACGCCACCCAGCGGACGCCGAAGAATTGCATCTTAGATCCGAAGGCGTACGAAGATGTACGCCTGTCGGATCTAACCCAGATGCCGTCGTATCTTTTTTTGAGGATTCAAAACAAAGATACGACGCGGGAAATTTGAAAGTACGCCGGCGTATCAGTAGATACGCCGGCGTACTCGCTTTGTGGATCTGCCCCAAAGTGTAGATTTTTCAATAAGATTTACAACTGAAATTAGAAAAAAAATAGGGCAGTAATTTAAAATGAATAATGTACTTTAATGTAAAACTTCTCCTTACAAGTATGTTTTTGAAATTCATTTAAGTTCAGTATTTTTTGGTCATAATGGCTTTTCATTTTAATTTTAATTCTAAAATATCAATTTGATCTTTGTTGCCTATATTTCTGCATTTTACTAAAAGTGTATACCATAATATCCGTTTATTTGTTTTTCATTTGAAAATCATGTCTTCAACTACTTGAGAGGTTAAAAGCCCAATGCGCAAGAAGAAAACTACCCTTCCAGTGCAGCTTCTCCACGCTGTAAGGGTTACATTTTCCTTAAGTCTAGGGGTAGATTATAAAGCAGTATTACTCGCTGTATTCCTTGGTCTAGCAGGCACCCTCCATGTTTGCACTTGGAGCCTCTTCTCTAAGGAGCTCCAACCTGCAGTTGTATATTTACCTTCTCACATACAAAACAGGACTATTAGTCCTGCACCGTATGTCATGGTGCCGAGGGACAACCGAAAACCCAACCTTTAGGGAGAAGAGGAAGTTGCTAGAGCCTATTGGAGAGAGCAAAAGGGTAAGTAATATATAATTTTCCTCTACCCCCTAGAGTTAAAGAGCATGTAACCCTTGCAGTGTGAAGGACCCAACTGCAAGGGTTTTTTCTTTTCCAGGAGTTGGGCTTAAAACTGTTCTTTCATGATACAAATGGAAATCTGCTATATAAGGCACTTTATTAGCCAAAGTGTGCAACATTGCAGATCCATGAACTAAACTTTAGCAAAGATCTTATTTTTCCCTCAGAGGCAGTGATAAAGTTGTGAGAAGATGTTTAGAAACCTTTTAGACTTAACTTGGTTTCTACATGGATCTTCATATAATCCATAATAACAATAACTGTAAGGAGATTCTTAAAACATAAGCTTTAACATTGCCTTATTTTACAAAAAAATTTGATTTAAACACTCAAGGATATTGGTGGAAAGGGTATGGTGGGCATTTTTTAATTTAGTAAGTAGTGGAACCTCCTTTACTGACAATAACTTCAACTAAATGATTCTGTAGTTGCAGAATTGAATAGATGTTTTTGGTCTATTTTTGTATATATAACTGTTTCAGCTTATTCTTGGAAGGTTTTTTCCATGTATGAAATAATTTCTTCCTACAATCCAAAAACATGCCAAGCAAGTGACTTATCTTCCTCTCAGTTATGCTGCCATTGTGTTTTTGGGTATGATTGATTGTAAGCTTCCTTGGACAGGTGATGATGTACGGTAATTGCATTCATGTCTCCTAAAATTCACTATGGAATGTAGTATACTGTATATATGTTACATAAATAGATCAAATAATGAACAGCCTGCATTGGGTAATACCACAACATTTCAATGGAACAGAAGTCAAAACCACAACTTGCCCATTTTGTAAATACAGAATTTCTTCTGCTTGATCCATTATTTTGCTAAATTACTCATGTGTGTTAGATCATTGTCATGTTGCATTACCCAACTTCTTTTCCACTTCAGATTACAGACAAATGCCCTGACACTCTGTTGCTGATTTTTCTGAGACAGCTTGGGATTCACTGGTTCCTCAATAACTGCAAGCTGTCCAGACCCTGAGGCAGCAAAACAGCCTTAAATTTCATCTCACTGCGCTGTTCTTCAAAGTTGGGATGAGGTTTTGGTGTTGATAGGCAGTGATTTGTTTTATTTCTCCAAACATAACGCTGTTTACATTCAGTAAGAATTCAATCAGTTTGATTGGAAATGCTATAGGACATCTTTATGTTTTTTATTAAATTGTGCAGCAATTTTTACGTTTTTTAGATGGCAGTGATTTGCTATCTGTTTATAGTTTCTTTTTTGTTGGTCTCTTCATAAATTATAAAATGCAAAGATGTCTGTAAATATGTATCCATGCAAGTACAAAGTAATACTTGCTCTGAATGGGCTGTTTAAAAAAATGGCGTGGATGGGCCCTTAGGTTCCTTAGGTTCTACATTTCTCAGCTGTCTGCTTGACTGTAGACTGATAGAGGCCAAGATTGCTAAAAAACATTTTTGTACTCCTTCACAACTCTCAGGCTTTATGCACACGGGTGTATGAATTTATTCTTCAAATATGCTTTTTTATCTGACAGGACTTGGCAGAAAATATGCTTCTAATATCACATATGTATGTGCGTTATTGTGCATATGTATGCACGTTTACATGTGTATGGCAATGAGCGTAAATTCATTCCAATAATCCTGGTCAGTGGAATACAATCGCACTCATACCTATGTCAGTTATGCTCATAAGTTCCTCTCTGAATGCAGCTTTGGTGCATTTTTTTATGCCTCTGTTCTTAAAATTCTGACTTTACCATCTGATGTGCAAAATCTGATGTAAGCTATTATAGAAGTGCCTTTAGAGGCATAAAAAAAGTCATAATAAATTAAATCTAAATTTATTGCAAAACTTTATTCAATGACTGTTATATGTGACTCCATTTATTCTCTTTTCAGGAGGTTTACATATTGTAATCATCAGTAATTCTGATTATTTAAACCATTTGATCAGCAAAGATATGTAACTGTTGTGTGTGTTGTTTATTAACCACTTAAAGCGAAGTTGCAGTCTTTTTGTGTTTATTAAAAGTCAGCAGCTACAAAAAGTGTAGCTACTGACTTTTAATAAACACACACACCTGTCCCATGATCCAGCGATGTGGCATCGCGAACCCTCGGTTCTCTCCTTTCCATGGCGCTGGCATTACAAGTGTGGGCACCCGGCTGTGAAAGCTTGCGGCTTCACATCTGGGTGCTCATGCGCGAGTCACACTACGCCTCCTCAATGGGCCGGGCTATCTTCTGGGACCTGTGACCTATCCCAGAAGATTGCATGGAGTGACGGGTAGAAGATAACTTCTGCTCGAGTCGCCTAGGCAGCCCGAGCAAAAGTGGGAGCTGGGTTCCTGTCAAAACAATGTACCAACTCCCCCCCAAAAATTGACATGCCAAATGGGGCATGTAAGGGGGTGAGGAATACTTTAAGTGCAACTTCCACTTTTGATTGGAACTCCGCTTTAACTACCAACTGCCATTTAACTACCAGCTGATTTAAAAATCTCCATTTTTAAAACAGCTGGTTTTCTTGACTGCGCTGGATATACTTGGGTCAGTGGGTTCTAGCACTATTTTCAGAACTACAACCAACTCATCTGCTCTGGGGCATTATGCAACCACAATGCATCAGTTTTGTGGTTACAAGAGAAAGTATGTGACGTCATCTCTACCCAATTTGATTTAATCTTTTCTGAAGTAACAGATCACAGTGGTCTTTTCCTTGCAGATACCAGCACTTAGGGCCAGATCCACAACGAGCGGCCGTAACTTAACTTAGCAAAATTTCTACCTAAGTGCCCGATCCACAAAGCACTTACCTAGAAATTTTCAGTGGTGTAACTTAAATCCGTCCGGCGCAAGGCGTGCCCAATCTAATGGGGCGAGTCCCATTTAAATTAGGCGCGCTCCCATGCCGGACGTACTGCGCATGCTCCCGACGCGATTTTCCCGACGTGCTTTGCGCAAAGTTACGTTGCGCCGAGTTTTGTGAATCGCGCCGGGTAAAAAAATTTGCGTCGGGAAAAAAAAGAGATGCGGCGGGAAAATAAATAAATAAATAAAAAATTTGACAGCGTCGCGGGAAAGAAGGGTATACTTTTACAAGGTGTACTAACTTTACACTTTGTAAAAGGTACCCTATCTTTGCGTTTGCAAACTAACAATTTACGGAGACTTCACGAAAGGAAACCGCTTTGTGGACCTCCGTAAGTGCTAATTTGCATACCCAAAGCGGAATTTCGACGAGAAATGCCCCCAGCGGCGGCCGCGGTACTGCATCCTAAGATCCGACAGTGTAAAACTATTACACCTGCTGGATCTTAGGAATATCTATGCGTAACTGATTCTGTGAATCAGTCGCATAGATAGAAACAGGGATACAACGGCGTATCAGTAGATACGCCGGCGTATCCCTTTTGTGGATCTGGCCCTTAAAGTCTATCTCTAACTACTAGACAGCTGCTGAAGAAGGAAGATGCAGCAAGGGACACAGTGACATCAGTAAGTTAAGTATTACCGAGACAAAGGAGGGGGAAATAATATGAAATAAATATAATAGAAATAATACTGGATTTGTGCTTTATGCTCATTCAGCAGCCCATGAGGAAAAAAGTGTAGAAAACAATTATACAAAAATGTTAACAGGTTTACAATTGTAATGCGGCGTACACAAGACCGTTTTTCGGGTTCTAAAAAATTACGTTTTTTTTAATGCCATTAAAAGTGATCGGGTGCAGGCTTTTTTCGGGTTCTGAAAAACGGGCAAACTTTTTTTCGAACGTGCTCTATTTTTTCACAAAGTATTTAACGTTGTCATTTTTCGGGTTGTAAAAAATGGTCATGTGTGGGCTTTAACGACGTGAAAAATCTGCGCATGCTCAGAAGCTAGTTATGAGACAGGAGCGCTTGTTCTGGTAAAACTACCGTTTGTAATGGAGTAAGCACATTCATCACGCTGTAACAGACAGAAAAGTGCGAATCGTCTTTTACTAACACAAAATCAGCAGCCCAAAGGGTGGCATCATCCGAATAGAACTTCCCCTTTATAGTGCCGTCGTACGTGTTGTACGTCACCGCGCTTTGCTAGAGCATTTTTTTTTCACGATCGTGTGGAGGCAAGACCGTTTTAATGATCAAGTTGAAAAAAACTTCGTTTTTTCTAGAGCCTGAAAGACGTAGTTTTTTACAACCCGAGAAATGATCATGTGTACACGGCATAAGAGTTTCAAAAGTTGAATTTCGGCTAACTTCTGACCCCCTGACAGTTCAGCTTATGTGTAAGGCTCAGATAAAGTTAAATAAGAGAGACGTACACAACTTTGATTAAACCTACATCATTATAATGATGACTGGATGTCCAGATTCCTGAATAAGCACAACCTTTAATATCACTTTTTTCCCCACCAGTTAAATTAATCAGTCCTTAAGGCTGGGTTCACACTTAAGCAAATTTGCATGACAGGAGACTGTGACTGGCTCTCAAGAGTCAGAGTCAGTTCACACATCTCCTGGGCGGCCAGGGTCCGCACTGGAAAAGGGTCCTGTGCATCTAGTTGATGGTAAACACACCAACTAGAAACAAAGCGTTACTAGACCTACTGATTACCAACAATACAGACCTGATCACAGGTGTGTAAATAAGGGGGCAATTTAGTAAACAGTGATCACAGGTCAATTAGATTCAGTATAAATCACACTAATATAAAACATAAGGGGAATACAAAGACATTGAATTTCAAAAGAGGAAACTTCCCTAAACTATGAGCCTTGCTAGAAGATACTAATTAGGATAAAATCTTAGGAACAAAGAACACGAAATGGGTATGCTTTAAGAGCACATTAAATAAGGGCATTAGCCAGTGCATCCCAATTGAAAATACATATAAAAGAGCTAATAAAAGTCCTGGGTGGGTTAACTCGAACGTGAAAATGCACATAAAAGCAAAGGAGAAGGCCTTCAAAAAATACAAGGCTGAGGGATCATCATTAGCATTCCAACTTTACAAAGAATACAACAAGAAATGTAAGGGTGCAATCAGGGCAGCTAAGATAGAACACGAAAGGCACATAGCAGAGGGGAGCAAGAAAAATCCAAATACATTTTTTAAGTACATAAATAGTAAGAAAGGGAGGTCAGATCATATCGGTCCCATAAAGAACGATGAAGGGAATCTAGTTACTAAGGATGGAGAGATGGCAAAGGTATTGAATTTTTTCTTCTCCTTAGTCTTCACAAGGAAATCGGGGGGCTTCAGTAACCAAAAATGCAATGTTTATCCTCACGACATGTCATAGGAAGCACCCTTATGGCTAAAAGGAGGACAAAATTAGAAATAGACTTGATAAACTTAACATTATTAAGTCCCCGGGACCAGATGGCTTGCACTCAAGGATCCTTATGGAACTCAGTCAAGAAATTGCCAGACCATTGTTCCTAATTTTTTATGAACAGTCTACTGACTGGTATGGTACTAGCTGATTGGAGAAAAGCCAATGTAGCACCATTATTTTTAAAAAGGGCCAAGATACATCCCTGGGAATTACAAGCCAGTTAGCCTAACATCAATTGTATGCAAGCTCTTGGAGGGGTTGATAAGGGACTATATACAAGATTTTAGTAATGACAGCGGTTTAATTAGCAGTAATCAACATGGATTCATGAAGAATTGTTCTTGCCAAACCAATCTATTAACCTTCTATAAGGAGGTGAGCTGCCATCAAGATAACAGAAGACCCGTAGATGTGGTGTATCTGGATTTTGCAAAAGCATTTGATACAGTTCTCCATAAATGTTTACTGTACAAAGTAAGGTCCATTGGCATGGACCATAGGGTGAATACATTGATTGAAAACTGGCTACAGGGGCGGGTTGAGAGGGTAGTGATATATGGGAAGTACTCTGAATGGGCAGGGGTGGAAAGTGGGGTCCCCCAGGGTTCTGTCCTGGGAATAATCCTATTAAATGTATTCTTAAGCGACCCGGAGGATGGGATAACCAGTTCAATCTCTGTATTTGTGGTTGATACTTAGCTAAGCAGGGCAATAACTTCTCCGCAGGATGTGGAAACCTTGCAAGAAGATTTGAACAAATTAATGGGGTATTAATGTACAAATGTTATGTACAAATGTACAAATTAATGTAACATGTAACATGGCAAATGAGGTTTTATTTTGAAAATGTATAATAATGCATTTGGGTGGCAAAAATATGAATGCAATCTATTCACTAGTGGGGGAATCTCTGGGGGAATCTAGGATGGAAAAGGACCTGGAGGTCCTAGTAGATGACAGGCTCAGTAATGGCATGCAATGCCAATCTGCTGAAAGCAAAGCAAACAGAATATTGGCATGCATTAAAAAGGGGATTAACTCTAGAGATTTAACAATAATTCTCCCACTCTAAAAGACTCTGGTCCCGCCGCACCTGGAGTATGCTGCCCAGTTCTGGGCACCAGTTCTCAGGAAGAATGTGCTGGAACTGGAGTCCAGAGAAGGGCAACAAAACTAATAAAGGGACTGGAGGACATTAGTTATGAGGAAAGGCTACGAGCACTGAACTTGTTCCCTCTGGAGAAGAGACGCTTGAGAGGGGATATGATTTCAATGCACAAATACCATACTGGTGACCCCACAATAGGGATAAAACCTTTTAGTGTAAGGGAATTTAACAAGACACACTGCCATTCACTAAAATTAGAAGAAAAGCGATTTGACCTTAAACTGCGTAGGGGGTTCTTTCCTGTAAGAGCGGTAAGGATGTGGAATTCTCTTTCTCAGGCAGTGGTTTCAGCGAGGAGCATTGATAGTTTAAAAAAACTATTAGATGAGCACCTGAATGACCTCAACATACAGGGATATACAATGTAATATTGGCATAAAATCAGACTCTTAGGTTGGTCTTGATGGACTTGTGTCTTTTTTTAACCTCACCTACTATGTAAGCTTAGTTTCAGGTCCGAATTTAGGCACATATTTGGACCTGATTAGCCCCTGAAGCGGAGAACACTGACGCCCCAGACCTCCTGCTGCAAACCGTGGCCGCAGCTAGTGTGAACCTGGCCTTACTGTCTAGTTTTCAAATTTCCTTCTCAATAATAATTTACAAATGTACCTATCTAGCTGAGGTATTACATTATTAAGGTGACTTGTCAGCTTTCTAGCACAGAAATAGATTTGTCATGGTGGTCACACTGGTCAGGATTCAAATGAGATAGAACTGGAAAAAAATAAAAGAGATAATTATAAATTTACAAGATAGGGAAATAATGTCAAAATTAATTTATAAAAATGTATGCCAGTCCTAACCCTGCTGACCTATCATGACTCTATATCTGATACCTATAATACTCTCAAGCAGATCATGTGAGATTAAGAAGAGTTGAGATAAGCATTTCATTAGGTGGAACCATGTCTGGCGTTTTTGTTTTCATTGATGCCCCTGTTATCTCTTAACTGTGTTTTGTGTCTTAGTCACAGCTCTTCTTGTCATCTTCATTGAAAGCTGAGAAACTCTAACAGTGTTTCTATATCTCAAGGCATGACAAGCATTTGCTACTTCTCTTTTCCCACCTGTCAATGCATTAAATAGCAGAATAGTAAAAGGAGTTTTTTTTTCCATCAGGCATCAGAAAAACCCTGGCTTGGGCTCATTGTTATTATTGGGTGGTGATATTTATAGAGGCAGTGGAATAAGAACTAAAAGTATTAATTTAATGAAAATACGCTATACTTCTTTTAGTAAGGAGGTACATCAAACCAATTTCTATTATAAACTAAAATTGTGTGTGTTATTTGTTCTTTGCATTGTCTTATTGAGCAAGAACAAACTTTTAAGGTTTGGGTAATTTAACCTTTTATATGTGTGGCAGAACTGTACACTATCCAAACAAGAGTGGACAAATTATAATGTATAGTGACTTAATGTAATTCTTTGTCCTTCCATTGTAGTTAATATTCTGGCACAGTGGCATACCCTTTGTTTTTGCTTCCTTGTTTACATTTGACATACCTCCCCGTTGTATTGTATATTTAATTAAAATGTTAATAATGTTAAGTATATACACCATGTCAAGGATAAGAATTAATAATTTGCTGACATTGATTTAGTCATATGGTAAAGGGTCATATTAGAAGAGGAAAGTATTTTCTATAACCCTTTTTTATGTTGCCTAGTTGTATTGATGTTCTTTACCAAATATGGAAAAAAAAGTCTCTATTTATAATGGAGGAGCATTTCATAAATAAATTATGAAATCGAATATCTCTTACACAGTTCTGATACTCAGACTCAGTATGGCACAGATTTGTTTATGGAGTGTACAATAACTTGTATAGGAAGTGAAGAAAACAAATAGTAAAAGGACACCTTAACCACTTGAGACCCGCGCTGTATACGAAAGATGTTCACAGCACGGCTCTCAACTGCCGGGTGGACGTCCTTTTATTTGCATTCCCTGCGGGTGCCGCTGGGGGCATGCAGCGGGGAAAAACTGTGCCCGGCGCATCGCTGAGATGCCGATGCGCGTGCCTGACGCCAGGTACCCGCGACCCGCCAGGTACCCACGATCAGCAGTGAAAGAGCAGGGAGGGAGGAGACCGTTGCTGTGTCCCTTGTACATAGGGACACAGATCGGTCACCTTCCCCAGTCAGTCCCCTCAACCCACAGTAAGAATCACTCCCAGGGAATACATTTAACCCCTTCCTCGCCCCCTAGTGTTAACCCCTTCCCTGACAGTCACATTTATACAGTAATCAGTGCATTACTATAGCACTGTTCGCTGTGTAAATGTGTTGTATGACCGCGCAATTGTCATTCAAAATGCGTCAGCGCTGAAAGCTGAAAATTGGTCTGGGCAGGAAGGGGGTTTAAGTGCCCAGTAATGAAGTGGTTAAAGTAAAACTAAAAAATGTGTTCAGTATACATTTTGTGTAATATGTTTATGAGCTGCATTTTTTCGTTCTCTCAGCTACCAAAAAGAGGCACCAAAAGGTCGGTTGGCACTTTTTTTTCTTTGAGATTATTGGACAGGAATTCAGATATTTAAAAATGTTACTTGCACCTTGTTATCTATTATGTTAAAGTTTTACATATTCACCCATGAAAGTTATTAAAACAGCTAAAAGACACTTTATATTTTTGTATAGCAGCCATTTAAGTTAAAGTCTGATACGTTTCAGCTTAGGCACAGCTGCTCATGAAACTAAAACAGCAATTTTTTCAGGAGTAGCTTTTCATTCTTTGTCATGACTGTTTTGTAAATGTTCTTATTGAATGTACCATACGTTGATTACAACACTATGTACAATATATAGTCACAGCAAGGGTTTGGCAGACAAGGCAACTTTCTGTGGGACACAGGCTCCGTACTAAATGCAATTAAGTTTTTTCCTGCCTTAATAGATTGGCTTTTATGTAAAACCCTTTATCACTGATCTGGAGTAACCGTGTAAACTACTGCTATACATAATGCAAGATTTAGATGCACGATTTGCATGTATGCTCAATGCATTTTTTCAATTTGATCATTTTAAATGTAATCCATTTTCCTTAAGGAAACTATCATCAACCCAATTGTATTTTCCTTTGTAGACCTTCTTTTTTCCAGTTCATGTCAACATTCTACTCATGGAAGTGTAGTGTTGTATAGTCACTTGGTAGGAATTTTATTGGTGATTATTTCTCATCCATACACCCTCTACCATAGGGGTGGATCATGGCAGTAGGAAGCCCCTAGGGCTAACTTTAAAGTCTGCAAGTGTGGAAAGGGCCCTGTCACATTCGTTGCTTAGGGCCCCATCTTCCACCTACAGTATCTATACAGGTCATACTTTTTGTTCTGAAAGCATAGTTATTCTTGTCTCACATAATAGCGTAGTCTTAAAAAACTGTTATCTTTTCCCCCACTTGTACATATTCTTATATCCCAGATTTCCCACATGGTTCTACATGACAGTTATGATGATGATGACCCATATGGCAAGGATTCACAAGACCAAAGGTGTTGACATTTAGCTGTAAACCTCATTATATCCTTAAAAGTTATTCTGTGTGTAGTAAAAATACAATGACTTGAGGTGTAAAAAAGACTTTACAGAGGAATCTATTTAAAGTACAAAATGTGAGAGAATGGTGGATTAACCTCTTTGCTGTACTAGGATGCTGGGATTTTTTTTTCTTTTTTTTGCAGCTGAGAGGTTAATGATGAAAGATGACATGTGATATATTTATAAAGCTTTTTCTTACCATAATGTATTGGAGCAAGTTTTATCTTCAATTAAGAAGACAATACGCTTGTTTTTCATAAAAGCTAAACTCTTTCTTCTAAAGAACCTACAATTTGAAAATTAAATGCAGTGTGCAAACACTAAAATCATTTTAATGGCTGAATATCTTACCTTGAATTTGCAGCACTATTGCTAATGCAGTCCCTTCAGGATCAGAAAAATAGACCTAGCATCTTCAAAAAAGTGATCTAACTGCATAAGTTAGTGTACATAATAAAGCCAATACACAACATTAAAGAAGGAAAAAGCAACAGGAAATATCATCCTTGACCACCGGTCTATGCCATTCACATCAGTCAAATCAGGAATTTTAATTTTAATCTGAGAGGCACTCCTCCTCAGCCGCCCTTTTTTGTGAACCATGTGCCTATCCAATGTGCTTCTGCTGTACATATCTCTGTTGGGAATGGGTTTCCGATACTGGATGCTGGCACTGTCATATGAAAACATGGTAGCTCTCGGATCAATAGTGCTGGTTAGGACTTCTGTTCCGCCTACTTCATTTCTCAGTTCCAGTGTTGTCAACAAAATGTTCCCATGTGCATCAACCTGCAAAAAAGGAAAGTGTCTTCAAGAGATATCTATGCACATATGGGCAAAAGAACTATTACGTTGTAGATTAAAAGGTTTTCTTGAGATACATCTTTAGAAAGGGTTAACTTTTTAAAGGGGTAATATCATTCAAATAATGAAAATATATTTGGTTTAATATAAACATACATCTGCAATTGGAAATTGGAGTGAATGGCTAGTTGATGTTAACTACAAAAAAATATTAAAAAGGCGTTTCCATAGCAACAACTTGTTGAAAAGGAAATGTTGTCCTTACAGCACAGGATTTACAGCAAGACTAGCCATCCTACTTGATACAGACTGGCTAAACCAATTGGCTTTGGCCCAGAAGATCCTTAAGTTAAGCCCCATACACACTATCAGTTTCCCTGCAGGTTTACCAAAACCATCTAATATGAGGTCAAACCTTAAGGCCTCGTACACACGGATGGACTGTCCACTGAAAACGGTCCGCCAGGCCGTTTTCAGCGGACATGTCCTCAAGGAGATTTCTGTCTGATGGTTGCACACACCATCAGACAGAAATCCGAGCGGACACGATACGCGGTGATGTGGCCGCGCCATCGCCGCAGCGACGTGCGTGGCCCTGGAAGGTCAATGCTTCCACACATGCGTCAAATCACTTTGACGCATGCAAAGGCTTTTCGGCCGAGCGGACATGTACGGTGAGTCTGTACAGACGACCGAACATGTCCGACGGACAGGCTTCCAGCGGACATGTTTCTTAGCATGCTAAGAAACATTTGTCCGCTGGAAACCTGTCCGATCCGCCGGAAAATTGTCCAGTCGGACGTACAGATGACCGAACATGTCTGCTGAAACTGGTCTGCGGTCGTGTGTATGGGGCCTTAGGCCCCGTACACACGGCCGAGGAACTCGACGTGCCAAACACATCGAGTTCCTCGGCCAGTTCAGTCCTGGAGCCGCCGAGGACCTCGGCGGCCCGAGTTCTCCCATAGAACAACGAGGAAATAGAGAACATGTTCTCTATTTCCTCGCCGAGGTCCTCGTCGGCTTCCTCGGCCGAAAGTGTACACACGGCCGTGTTTCTTGGCAGAATTCAGCCAGAAACTCGGTCGGAAGCTGAATTCTGCCGAGGAAACTGGTCGTGTGTACGGGGCCTTAGAGTTTCAACTTGTATGCAATCAGGCAGGCCCTTGCACTACGTGGTTTTGGTAAACCTGAAGAGAAAAACCTGCAGGAAAACTGATAGTGTGTATGGGGCTTTAAAATGTAATTGTTGTTTTGGTTATAGAATCTCTTGCATGTGCCATTTGTTTGCAGTCACCGGAGACTGAGCTTCCTTATGCACGCTGTAGTTTTCCACTATAGGATGGTTTGTTTCCTACCCCTGCACAACTTGTCCACCAAGTTTATCATATGTCATTCCAGGACAACCAAAGAAGACTGGACCAAGACTAAAGCATTAAGATGCTAACCATAACTACATATCTTTTCTGACATCTATATATACTACAATATTTATCATATGGCTCTAAACAGAAAATGTTACTATAGTACTACAGATTCATGAAATTTGACATTATCACATATATCTGTAGTGTTTTCTTATCTGATGTTTAGTTCCTCTGTTATAAGAATAATAACTTCTGACAAGTTCTCTGAGACAGGAGATAAAAGCAGCCTGAAATTTTTTCCGGGGGGGGGGGGTGATATAAATAGATTAGCTTGTCTTGTCACAGCACAGCCCTGAAAGTATCTTCCTCTGCCTATATAGAGGAGGGGGTGTGTTTCTTTCCTCCAATCAGCTGTCACAAGGCGTATTTCAAGAATCCACTCCTACTGCTGAATAAGGAAGTAAGAATTATATCACAATATTAGAATTGTAAAGAATATAGCAAGCTGAAGACAGCAGATATACATTTAGGGAGATTTGTTTTATCTCTGTGTATCATCTGAGGCCGTTCACTTCACTGGGTATAGGAGAGGGTTTACATCCACTTTAACACAATACCGCCTACTCTTTAAATAATTACAAACAAATTCAAAAGTTATTTAAGGAAGTTGCGTAGTTCCGTAGATAGCCAGGCTGGAAAAAAAAATCAATCTAGCTCAACCAAAAAAAAAACTATACTTACAGCTGATCCAGAGAAGGCAAATACAAAACCCTATAAAACATGGCGACATTTGATTTAATAGGGAAAAAGTATTTCCTGATTCCCCAAAAGGCAATCAGTTATTCCCTGGATCAGTAATCGCTGGTGTTATTACCTATATATTAGTAATTTCCAGTATTATTCTTTTAGGAGTATATGCATCTCTTTTTTTAAAACTGATCAAAGACATTATTCTACTACATAGCTTGTTTTCATCTGAAAACGCAGAAACTATATTATTCATTTCAACTGCTATAACACTAGAATTAGAATAAAAGGGTCCTATTATTGAATCTTGATACGGGAGCTCTGGGACAATGCAGATTTGGAGTGGAAGTGAATGTGTTCTACTTTAACAGAACAAATCCTCATGCAGTGTATATTTTTTTTACTTGCTTAAATCCATAGCACCTAATGTGGATCCCGACAGCTCCTCCTTCCTTGGTTTTTCCAGTATTTCCAGACACCAGGAAAGCCATGGTGATGCCCCCCAACCACACAGCAGGTGATTGACATCCTCAGATGTGCTTGTTTTCCAATCAGACTGTGCAGAGGGGACTGTGCCCATACCCTCCACTCATGTTTCAGATTACACTCAGCTCTGTGCTATGTTCTTTGCGGTGTGTAACATCAGATCCCAGACCCTTTGTTGACGTACTTGCGAAGGTTGTGGAGGAGAGAGGGACGAAGATAAACAGGATTAGTTATGTAGAAGGATTTGCATCATCACGGTATGCTCTGAGGCTAATCAGTGGGCTTATGTAAGTGTTTAGTATTACCGTATTTATCGGCGTATAACACGCGTCGGCGTATAACACGCACCCCAAGTTTAGGAGGGAATGTTAAGGAAAAAAACTTTTAGGAGGGAAGTTTAAGGATAAAACCTTACATTTATATGCCCATCAATGCAGCCTTATCAGTGTCCATCTGCAGCCTTGTCCATCGTTGCAGAATGATCGGTGTCCATCTGCAGCCCTGCCCAGTGTCATTGCAGCCTTGCCCAGTGTCCATGCAGCCTTGCCCAGTGTCCATGCAGCCTTGCCCAGTGTCCATGCACCTTGAACGTTTAAAATTACAGCAGCGGCGCAGAGATAGACAGAACCGGATGTCCTGTGTACTCGGCTGTACTCGGCTCCTCTCGCAGACCCACCCCTTGCCTAGGCTCCTATGATGGACATAGCACAGGTCCAATGGCGGGACTGGGTGTGACTGCGAGCGGAGCCGAGCCTAGCCGAGTACACAGTACACTCGGCTATGTGTATATCGGCGGGGCTCGCTCCTCTTCCCCTCACAGACAGCGTGGATCGGCGTATAACACGCACCCAGGATTTCCCCCTGATTTTAAGGGGGAAAAAGTGCGTGTTATACGCAGATAAATACTGTATTTCAATCTTCTAAAGGCAAATGGACTGTGCACTTTGCAAGTGTATTTGCACTCATTCAACTTTGTAAATGTAAATGTGGTAAAGCTTCACTTTGAAATTATTACCTATATCAGGTGGAAGGAAAAAAATAATAATAATTTTTGCTTGCACATGATTGGATGGTGGAAATCAGCAGAGCTTTACTAAGCTATGGGGAAATTTGTGCAACTGCACTTGTAAGGTGCACAGTGTGTTTGCCTTTATTAAATGCACCCCACTATGTACTTCCATAATTTCACATAGTAGTTTACTGTAGCCCTGTATGAACTTTCCATGTTCTCATTTGAGAGAACTATATTTACAGACATTATCATATGGATCTCATGGACAGATCTGATAGCCAGCATTCAACAATTTCATCAAGTGTTGAGCAGAGCACATATCAAATTATTGTATGAGAGTTTTGCAGTCTTGCAGTTGCCTGAAAAGTACAACAGTACAGCTCAAAAAATTGAGAATGGATGATTTCATTATCTTACGTTTTCATTTTGATAAAGGGATTTGGGAACTGAGAGTTTTAATACTTTTTTACATTATATTCAGACTTTTCATGGTTCTAACAATTATATATTAGAAAGGAGAACAGTTACAATGTAATACTCAGATCCAGAGAAAAAGAATGTTATACATCCCGCTGGTCTGTTATTTTGTTAGGAGGGAGGATTTTTCAGGTTAAGGTAAAATTTTGGCTATAAAACATTATCTTAAATTTAAAATAGTCAGCAGACATATAATAGAGATGGATTGTTGGAAAAGTAGTTGAAGGCTAAAAGCAAAAGGCTAAACGCGTAGGGGATGGTTGGAGCTGCTGGTGTCAGTTTGTGCAAAGCAATAATTCAACCTGAAAACAGAACTGCTGATTTGTGACACAAGGACGTGAAACTCTTAGAAAAAGATTCCAAAAGCATAATACATTTATTTGTGTTTAACCAATTCAGCCCCAGACCATTTCGCTGGTCAAAGACCAGGCCACTTTTTGCGATTCGGCACTGTGCCGCTTAAACTGACAATTGCGCGGTCGTGCGACGTGACTCCCAAACAAAATTTACGTCCTTTTTTCCCCACAAATAGAGATTTCTTTTGGTGGTATTTGATCACCTCTGCAGTTTTTATTTTTTGCGTTATAAACAAAAATAGAGCGACAATTTTGAAAAAAAATGCAAATTTTTTTACTTTTACCTATACTAAATATCCCCCAAAAATATATAAAAAAACATTTTTTTTCTCTTCAGTTTAGACCGATACATATTCTTCTACATATTTTTGGTAAAAAAAAACGCAATAAGCGGTTATTGATCAGTTTGCGCAAAAGTTATAGGGCCAAATTCTCAAAAAGTCTGCGTAACTTAAATTTCAGCAGTTAAGTTACACTGACTTAAAATTTCTACCTAAGTGCCCGATCGTCAAAGCACTTAGGTAGAAATTTCAGGCCGTGTAACTTAAGTGCCGCCGTCGTAAGGCGGTCCTCCTCTCCTGGGGGCGTTTAAAATTTAAATGAGGCGCGCTCCCGCGCCGGCCGTACTGCACATGCGTGTGACGTAATTTTCCCGACGTGCAGCGCGCGAACGTAATTAACGCCGGGCGGCTTTGAGAATTTCGACGGGACACTAAAGTTGCGACGGGTGAAAAAAAAAGACGCGCCGGGGGAAAACAAATGATTATAAAAAAAAATGACAGCGTCGCTCAGCATGCATTCCTGAGAGGGTGAACTCCATGCCAATTTTCAAAGAAAAAAACGGCATGGGTTCTCCCCCCAGGAGCATACCAGGCCCTTAGGTCTGGTATGGGTTGTAAGGAGACCCCCCCACGCCGAAAAATTGACGTAGGGGGTCCCCCTACAATCCATACCAGACCCGTATCCGGATGCCCCCCCTGTCTTCGTTATTAGCTCAATTACCAGGGGGGGCTTCTTCTTCCACTCTCCGGGGGTCTTCTTCCACTCTCCGGGGGTCTTCTCCGCTCTCCGGGGGGGGTTTCTTCTTCCGCTCTCCTGGGGGGGCTTCTCCGGACTCCGGGGGGCTTCTTCCATCTTCTCCCCTCTTCCGCTGTTGACTCGGCGAACCCCGGTTCTTCTGAAGCTCTCCGGTGCCTTCTTCTTCAGCGCTGGCTGCCTGCTATGTTTGTGTGTTAGCTCAATTTCAAACAGGCAGCCGGCGCGGTCTTCTGTGACGTCAGGGTCTTCTGTTCTTCTCCCCTCTTCCGATGTTGACTCGTCGCCTGTTGTCGCTGTAATGATGGAAGCGCGCCTTGCATCACATTTATATAGGCATCACCGTCCCATCATGCTCCGGCAGGTACCCACGTGGTGGGTGCCTACCCACGTGCACCCACCACGTGGGTACCTACCGGAGCATGATGGGATGGTGATGCCTATATAAATGTGATGCAAGGCGCGCTTCCATCATTACAGCGACAACAGGCGACGAGTCAACATCGGAAGAACAGAAGAGAAGACCCTGACGTCACAGAAGACCGCGCCGGCTGCCTGTTTGAAATTGAGCTAACACACAAACATAGCAGGCAGCCAGCGCTGAAGAAGAAGGCACCGGAGAGCTGCAGAAGAACCGGGGTTCGCCGAGTCAACAGCGGAAGAGGGGAGAAGATGGAAGAAGCCCCCCGGAGTCCGGAGAAGCCCCCCCCGGAGAGCGGAAGAAGAAACCCCCCCCGGAGAGCGGAGAAGACCCCCGGAGAGTGGAAGAAGACCCCCGGAGAGTGGAAGAAGAAGCCCCCCTGGTAATTGAGCTAATAACGAAGACAAGGGGGGCATCCGGAGCAGAATAATAAATTATTTTAAAAAGCCTTGTGTTGTGTGTTTACTAACTTACTTTTTGCCTCCAGGTGAATGGATAGGGGTACGATGTACCCCATATCCATTCACTTAGGGTGGGGGGCCGGTATCTGGGGGCCCCCTTATTATCCGATAAGCCCCCGCCCGCAGACCCCGACAACCAATGGCAAGGGTTGTCGGGAAGAGGTCCTGTCCTCATCAACATGGGGACAGGGTGCTCTGGGGTGGGGGGGCCCGCAGTGCGCCCCCCTGCCCCAGAGCACCCAACCCCCCCATGTTGAGGGCATGCGGCCTGGCACGGCTCAGGAGGGGGGGGACGCTCGCTCGTCCCCACTCCCATTCCTGACCGGCCGGGTAGCGTGCTTTGGATACGGGTCTGGTATGGATTGTAGGGGGACCCCCTACGTCGAATTTTCGGCGGAGGGGGGTCTCCTTACAACCCATACCAGACCTAAGGGCCTGGTATGCTCCTGGGGGGGAACCCATGGCGGTTTTGAATTTAAAAATTGCCGTGGAGTTCTCCCTCAGGAATGCATACCAAATGCCGTCGCTGGAATGGGCCTTTACAATGTGTGACTAACTTTCCACATTATAAAACCAGCCCTAGTTTTGCGCAGGCAAATTCGGAACTTACGCAGAAATCAAAGTGCTGAAATGCTTTGAAAATCTGCTTAAGTCCTCATTTGCATACGCAAAGCTGCATTTCAATGAGAAATGCCCCCAGTGGCGGATGCGGTACTGCATCCTAAAATCTGACCGTGTAAGTGTCTTACACCTGTCAGATTTTCTGCCTAACTTTGGAAAAAGCCTTTTGAGAATCGTTTCCAAAGTTAGGTACAGGGATACGCAGGCTGAACAGCAGTTAAGTCTGCGTATCTCTTTTGAGAATCAGGCCCATAGGGCCAAATCCTCAGCCAGGCGGCGTAACTTAACTTTCAGCAGTTAAGTTACACTGACTTAAAGTTTTTACCTAAGTGCCTGATCCACAAAGCACTTACGTAAAAATTTCAAGCAGTGTAACTTAAGTGCCGCCGTCGTAAGGCGTTCCTCCTCTCCGGGGGGCGTTTACAATTTAAATGAGGCGCGCTCCCGCGCCGGCCGTACTGCGCATGCGTGTGACGTAATTTTCCCGACGTGCATCGCGCGAACGTAATTGACGCCGGGCGGCTTTGTGGATTGCGACGGGACACTAAAGTTGCGACGGGTGAAAACAAAGACGCGCCGGGAAAACAAATAATTTTAAAAAAAAATGACAGCGTCGCTCAGCATGCATTCCTGAGAGGGAGAACTCCCCCCGGAGAGCGGAAGAAGAAGCCCCCCCTGGTAATTGAGCTAATAACGAAGACAGGGGGGGCATCCGGAGCAGAATAATAAATTATTTTAAAAAGCCTTGTGTTGTGTGTTTACTAACTTTTACTTTTTGCCTACAGGTGAATGGATAGGGGTACGATGTACCCCATATCCATTCACTTAGGGTGGGGGGCCGGTATCTGGGGGCCCCCTTATTAAAGGGGACTCCCAGATTCCGATAAGCCCCCGCCCGCATACCCCGACAACCAACGGCAAGGGTTGTCGGGAAGAGGTCCTGTCCTCACCAACATGGGGACAGGGTGCTCTGGGGTGGGGGGGCCCGCAGTGCGCCCCCCTGCCCCAGAGCACCCAACCCCCCCATGTTGAGGGCATGCGGCCTGGCACGGCTCAGGAGGGGGGGGGACGCTCGCTCGTCCCCACTCCCATTCCTGACCGGCCGGGTAGCGTGCTTTGGATACGGGTCTGGTATGGATTGTAGGGGGACCCCCTACGTCGATTTTTCGGCGGAGGGGGGTCTCCTTACAACCCATAACAGACCTACGGGCCTGGTATGCTCCTGGGGGGGAACCCATGCCGGTTTGGAATTTACAAATTGCCGTGGAGTTCTCCCTCGGGAATGCATACCAAATGCCGTCGCTTGAATGGGCCTTTACAAGGTGTGACTAACTTTACACTTTGTAAAAGCAGCCCTAGTTTTACACCAGGCAAACTAACACTTACGGCGAAAAAACTAGGCACAAAAGCTTTGAGGATCGCCCTAAGTGCTAATTTGCATACTAGAAGAGGCATTTCGACTCGAAATGCCCCCAGTGGCGGATGCGGTACTGCATCCTAAGATCCGGCAGTGTAAGTCCCTTACAGATGTCGGATCTTCTGCCTAACTTAGGAAAACTGCTTCTGAGGATCAGTTCCAAAGTTAGAACCAGAGATACGACGGCTTACGCCGGAGTATCTCTTTTGTGGATATGGCCCATAGTGTCTACAAAATAGGGGATAGTTTTATGGCTTTTTTATTAATATTTTTTTTACTAGTAATGGCAGCAATCAGCATTTTTTATCGTGACTGCGACATTATGGCGGACACATCGGACACGTTTGACACATTTTTGGGACCATTGTCATTTTTACAGCGAGCAGTGCTATAAAAATGCACTGATTACTGTGAAAATGACAGTGAAGAGGTTAACCACTAGGTGGCGCCGTAGGGGTTAAGTGTGCCCTGATGAGTGCTTCTAACTGTACGGGGGATGGGCTGTGTGTGACAAGACAGTGATCACCGCTTCTGATTACAGGAAGGGTTGATCACTGTCAGAGCAGGGAGATGCTTGTTTACATAAGCATCTCCCCGCTCTATCTCTCCGTGAGACGATCGTGGGTATCCCTGTGGCGATCCAGTCCGCGGGACCCGTGGTCAGACTCACGGAGAAGGCACCGGCGGCACGCGACCACACGGCGGCATCTTAAAGGGGACGTACCTGTATGTACCTATGCCTGTCCCTGCCATTCTGACTACGTAAAAAGTCGTGAGATGGTCCTTAAGTGGTTAAAGATTACTTATTTATTTTTTGGTAACTGTTGCAACTGAAACTCAACTTACCAGACAGAATTGTAGGTATGAATGCATGAGGGTTTAAATGAAATGTTTGACAATGTTCACATGGTGGATAGACAAAGATTGTAAAAAGTGCTGATTTTCATACCAAATCGTTCATGGAATTTGTGTATATATGTCTAAATTATGCTTTTGGACATGTCATACTTCTTTCCATGTTTATTCACCATGCACAATGCTTTAGGTAAATGGCAGTCCTCTAGCCAAATGTTTGCCTCCTTTGTCCACAGGGAGGGAGAATGGGCACAAAATTCAAGTTTAGTTATTCTGCACTAGGCAAAAATATGTCATTCCTTCTAATGTGTTTCTTACTCTATAAAATAAATTGGTCTTATTCTAGTCCCAATTTAAACCTCATATTGTAGGCATTTACCAGCTCAATCAAAACTAGCGTGTTCCTAAATCAAGCTGTCTTCTAAACCTTTTAACCAATGGCAGCGGTTGGTATTTTTTTGGGGGTGTGGGAGACAAACAGTGCACCCAAAGCCACCCCCCGGTCAGTTAGGTAATCCGCACCCACCCCCCTACCCTGGTCTGGTCAGTCGGTCGGGTCATCAGCAGCACTGGAGCACTTACCCCATCTATGGGAGGCAATGCTTCACCAGGGTAATGGGCAGTGGCTTCTCCTTCCCCTGCTCTCCTCCTCAGCATCACAGCATTCACGGCCGGCTTTTCCTTCTCCTGCTCTCCTCCTCTGCATCATGGGTGGCTTCTCCTTTCCCTGCTCTCCTCTGCAGGCATCACAACAGCTTCCGTCTCCTCCCTCCTCCTCCGCGGCCAATCAGAGTGCTTCTCCTTTCGGCCAATTGGGAAATGGGTCTCAGACCCACTTCCTGATTGGCCAGAAGGAGAATCAGTGTAAATATAGCGAATATTCATTCACTATTGTCACACAACTGGGTGGGCTCAGTGTGCAGTGCTCTGCACCCCAAGCCCCCCTTTTTTGAAGACTATAAGAGCCTCTTGCTCTTATCACATGCTTAACCCCCCCCATTGGAATCCATGCATCTGGCGCCCTGCATGTAGAATAAGGGGCCAGGCGCATGGATGGGGTCGGCGCCCGCACGCCCCTAATGAATGGGCCGCCACTGCTTTTGGCATTTGTTATGTTTCAGATACTTACTTTCCAGTGTGGAAAATAGAACACCCTGATATCCCAAACCAGACATAGACCTCTCTCTGTCATGGTAATGTGGTGAGATATTTGCAATTCCATAAGGATGCTTTTTTTGCAGCACTGTGATTTTCCTTTTGTCAACAGCATTGTTTATTTCCCCATTACCTGGAGTTTATTCTTTTCGTTATTTGCTTTCTCTGCTTTTTCTGCTGCTTTCTTCTGTAGCTGAGGACCTTTTCCAAAGAAGATGTAGTTCACAAAAGCATATTCCAGCAATGCCAAGAACACAAATACAAAGCATCCCATTAGGTAGATGTCTATAGCCTTGACATAAGGGATCTTTGGTAGGGTTTCTCGGAGATGGGTACTGATGGTAGTCATTGTCAGCACAGTGGTGATTCCTATAAGAAGAAGTTATGCATGACTCAATGATCTATATGTCAGGTACACACATACATTTCTGCACAGTAGGCTGTGTATCTAAATGATAACATATTTTAACTTAAGCTCAAGTATCCTTTTGAAGATGAGTTTATATATACACTGTACTGTCAATACAACTTCAATATAATTTTAGAAGACCAATAAGCCTAACTGAATATTTTCCTGGAGATAAAAAAAACTTTTAATTATCCTAGGGCTGTCTACCTTTTCCCAAAAAGAGGTATATTCACCAAAGGAAAAACAACACTGCGATTCATAGCATCAAATTGTAATTTTCTAGAGGTCTGCTACTCATAAAGTATGTTCCCTGTGGTTATAATTGTAGATGTTTGCTGATGCAATACAATGAGAACACCAAAAGCTCCTAGAGACAAATATACAACCTAAATTCCAAAAAAGTTGGGATGCTGTGTAAAATTTACATAAAAACAAAATGCAATGATTTGCAAATCTCATAAGCCCACAGTAGAAAATAGAAAACAAATCAAATGTTTGAACTGAGAAAATTTACCATTTTAGGAAACAAAGTAAGGTAACTTTGAAATTGATTGCAGCAACTTTTTTGGAATTTGGGTTGTTAGTAAATATGATTTCACTTCTCTGCTACAAACTATTAAGTACCACTCATTTTATCCACTCATTAAAGATTTAATGCTGCACCTCAGGGGAGGGATGAGCTTGAAAAAAAATCTTGTGATGCTTTAATGGCCTAGAGTATATGGTAAAAATTTCCTTAGTGATTCTTAACCCCCTGGCGGTATTCCCGAGTGTGGCTCGGGGGGGGTATTTCATTACCAAAAGCGGTAACCCCGAGCCAGACTCGGGATCGCTTTGCAGCAGCCACAGGCAGGGAATTACTTACCTTGTCCGTGGATCCTGCGATGCCGCTACGCTGTGTGATCGAGCGGTGTCTCCTCGCTCGATTCACAGTGTCCCTGTGTGCCGCCGAGCTCCATTCCCTGCGCCTGGGCGGAGAACGGCGCCAAATTCAAAAAAGTAAATAAACACAATACATACAGTATACTGTAATCTTACAGATTACAGTACTGTATGTAAAAAATACCCACCTCCTTTGTCTCTAGTGGTCTGCCCAAAGTACTGCATGTACTTTTATATAATAAAAACTGTTCTTTCTGCCTGCAAACTGTAAATTGTCCATAGCAACCAAAAAGTATTCCTTTATGTCAAAAGTGGTTTTAGACCAGCTAGAAAACAGTGATTATAAATTATAATCACTTGCAGAATTGAGCGATAGCGAATTGTGGGGAAATTCGTCATAAAAAAATAAAAGTAATGACAGCGACAATTCTGCAACTGAGCAAATTTCAGTGATTTTGAGTTGATTACATTATTGAACAATTTTTATTATAATTGTATTATTATTTTTTATAATTATTTACAATTATTTATTATATTATGATTTTGTTTTTCAAACTTTTTCATACCCGACTGTTGTTCGGACAGATTTAAGTGAGTTTTTCCTAAGAATTACAGGCCTACAATGTAAAACGCCAAATTTCCTTGCAAAATAATGGTACCACTTTCAGCACCTAAAATCTGAAATAATCATACCGCCAGGGAGGTTAACACTTTACAGCAGGGGCACTAAACTATATATACTTACTAATAAGACATTTTGTTCAGGCTCCCATTTTACATACTAACATTTCAAATTGTGTCAAGCCCTTTATCAAGCGAGTGAATTGCAAACTAAAGCATAAATAAAGAACATTCATACATCCCCCCACTAATCACAACAAAGGGTCTACTTTGACCACTGGTGGAGGCAGTATGTTACCAAAAATTAAATGTTCGTAGCCGAGGTTACCTAAAATATGATTTGTATCTTAGCACAGAGCTCTCATAAAATCAATGAACCAATCACACAAACAGGAAATTATATTTCTGGAGGGGTGTTCCGTACACCAAGTGCCAAATCCACAAAGATCCGGCGTAACTTATTTTTTTCCATTTAAGTTACACTGCCTTAAAATTTCTACCTAGGTGCCCGATCCACAAAGCACTTACCTAGAAATTTTGGGCTGTGTAACTTAAATTCCGCCGGCGCAAGGCGTTCCTATTCAAATGGGGGCGATTCCCATTTAAATTAGGCACGCTCCCGCGCCGGCCGTACTGCGCATGCTCGTGATGTCATTTTCCCCGACGTGCATAGCGCGAAATTACATTACGCCGAGCTTTGTGGATTGCGAAGGGTCAATAAAGTTGCGTCGGGAAAAAAAAAAGATACGGAGTGAAAAAAAAAATAAAAAATTAAAAAAAAATTAAAAATTAAAAAAAAATCGCGTCGCTGGACAGAAAGGTCTGCTTTTACATGGTTTACTAACTTTACACCTTGTAAAAGCAGCCCTAATTTTGCGTATGCAAACTAAAACTTACGGAGAAAAAACGAAGCTGAAAAGCTTTGTGGATCTCCGTAAGTGCTAATTTGCATACCCGAGGCGGCATTTCGACACAAAATGCCCTCAGCAGCGGATGCGGTACTGCCTTCTGCCTAACTATGGAAAACTGATTCTGTGGATCAGTTCCATAGTTAGGAACAGGGATACGACGGCGTAACAGCAGTTACGCCGTCGTATCCCTTTTGTGGATTTGGCCCCAAGTGTTTATAGAACACATCCAGGTTGCCTTACTGCATTGAATTTTACTGAAAACTACAGCACTGCAGATTGAAAAGGATAGGTATTTTTTTTATAACTTTTGATTACAATATGATTCGTGTAGCAATTGTACACGTTATGTTTTTTTTTTTCAAATTAAGTGAAGCTACCCATTAAAATAAACCTCTACTAGCCTTTGTAGTTAGAGCCACTGTGGAGTAATTCATCATCAAGTTCACAATAGTAGCAGTGCAGTCAAAGAGATCAGTGAGGGCTTGTTTTAATGTTTATTTAGTGAAAATTGTTTAATGTACATAGCCTGGCCATAGTTCTACTTTAAATGAACCAAAAAGCCCTTCACTAAACCAATGTAAAGGAGAGCAAAGTTTCTGCCCACTACCTTAAATGAAGAATAAACCTCCTCATTATTTGGATTTATGAAATGGATGACATGAAAATAGCTAAAAGAAGGCTCTACTGTGTTGCTTTCTATGCAAAATAATGAATTATATAACTAATATGTACATGTTCTATATTATATGGTTTACTGTAAACTGAAATAACCTTACCTAGTGCCACTCTTGCAGCAGATGCATCATAGTTGATCCAGAAAGACACCCAGGACAGAATAGTAATGAGTGTGGAAGGCATGTAAGTTTGTAAGATGAAGTATCCAATATTTCTTTTAAGTCGGAAGCTCAATGACAGCCTAGGATAAGAACCTGGAAATCAAAGCAAACATGTAAAAATAAACAAGCCACATTAATATTTATTCCTTAACCTGTTTTGCTGAATCCTTACCAGTAGAAAATACTACTTTCTTTGAGACCATTTTGTAATCAACAATGGAAAACTGAGGCAGCTCGATCTTCTCTACTCCTGTGATTGCTTTATCTCCCCCATTCCAGTAGAACTCAATGTCATCTGTTGTATAGCCATCTGCAAATAAGATTTAATAGCAGATTCAGAAAATAAACATATTTTATTCTAAAAGTTGTTCGCTGGGACGTCAATGAAATTACAGTGTTACCAGAAAGAGTTTACCCACTTGTCTTGCATTAACTATACTATCTCGTAATTTGTAAAGTACTGTACAAACTATTGGTGCTATATAAACTCTTTATAACAACAATAATTCCTCTTTGTAAGTTACATTGGCATGATGTGCTTCATAAAACTGCCAAACACAAGCTAGCAAAAGCCTTATTACTTGTGAAGTCAGATCTGTTCCGACAATTGCTCTCCAGTTTGTGGTTCAAGGAAGGGCTGCCATGGCCTGGTGGATTCTCTAGCTCCCGAAAAAGTGATATGTACCCTACTCGCCTTGCTATTTTATTCTTCTAGAAAAATTATTCTCTTATTGTGGAAACAAACTGTAGATTCTACTGTTACCACCCGAAAGGCTCCAATTAATAAAACTCTACCATTATATAAAGCTACTTATGCTAGTAGAGGGGGTGCTGAGCTAACTTAATAAGGTTTGGGGAGGTTGGGTGAATGACATGTCTATAGTGTCTGATTAAATGTTGGTTCTCTTCCTTCTGTGCACTTCCCAAAGCCACTGAGCATTGTATGGGCCTTAGAACCCTAGACACTGTACTGGGATAGAGTGTTGTTAGGATCAGCTGTGCTTTTAACTGCCATGGTCTTGCAGATTTCTGTTGCTCCTTCCGGGTTCTAGCTATTACTACAACATTTCTTGTACATATACGTACCACCAGTGCTCCTTTTGTGATGTTGTTGTATGCATTGATCTTCAAAGCTGTACTGACTTCTAGTGCTGATGCATTGTGCTGTACATTTATGTTGCGGTTTTAACCATTTGGTGTACTAATGTATGTGGTATACTTAAGTTAAAAGTAATTAACATAATTTATTTAAAAAAAGGAAGGGCTGCCATGGTGGACTCAACTTGTGTATACCATTAAGGCCGGGTACTCACGACCAAACATGTATGGTGAAAGCGGTCCGTCGGACCGTTTTCACCATACATGTCTGCCAGAGGGCTTCTGTACGATGGTTGTACACACCATCGTACAGAAGTCCGCGCGTAAACAATACGCGGGGCGTGTCCGCGGTGTCGCCGCGTCGATGACGCGGTGTCGCCGCGACAATGACGCGGCGACGTGGGCGGCCCGCCTTTAAAATGCTTCCACGCATGCGTCGAAGTCATTCGACGCATGCGAGGGACGGCGGGCGCCTGGACATGTACGGTAGGTCTGTACTGACGACCGTACATGTCCGAGCGGGCAGAATTCCAGCGGACTGTTTTAAAACAAGTCCAGGAATATTTGTCTGCTGGGAAAAGGCCCGGCGGGCAAATGTTTGCTGGAATTCGGCCCGCTCGCGCCCACACACGACCAAACATGTCTGCTGAAACTGGCCTGCGAGCCAGTTTCAGCAGACATGTTTGCTCGTGAGTATGGGGCCTAAGGGTCACCAATAATACAGTGAAATTGGCTCCTGCTTCATTTAAACAATATTGTTAACAAATTGACTTTTCTGGATACACCAGTCATAAGGATATCATGTAGAAGGATAAAGCTACTGAACTATTATGGCCTCTAAACTTGGATTCTTTCCAGTAGTGGTTTTGGTACAGCTGTTACACTGGCCAATTAATTATGCTGATCTCTGTGGCCTATTAAATACCATTACTACCCCCTCTATTTTTCTTGTTTGCTTTATACCATTACCCATGGCAAAGTAGGTAGGAGATGGTTTTAGTGAGCAGCAGGCAGAGATCCCATTGAGAAAAGCACACTATCATACTGACTAAATGACACCTTATGCCGCGTACACACGATCAGTCCATCCGATGAGAACGGACCGATGGACCGTTTTCATCAGTTAACCGATGAAGCTGACTGATGGTCCGTCGCGTCAGACCGTGTCAGAACCAATCGTGTCAGAACGCGGTGACGTAAAACACGACGTGCTGAAAAAAATGAAGTTCAATGCTTCCAAGCATGCGTCGACTTGATTCTGAGCATGCGTGGATTTTTAACCGATGGTTGTGACTACAAAGATCGGTTTTGACCTATTGGTTAGGAATACATCGGTTAAATTTAAAGCAAGTTTGCTTTCTTTTACCGATGGTTAAATAACCGATGGCGCCCACACACGATCGGTTTTGACCGATGAAAACGGTCCATCAGACCATTCTCATCGGTTTAACCTATCGTGTGTACGCGGCATAAGCTATCTCTTAAAGCGGGAGTTCACCCATTTATTTGTTTTTTTATCTTTTCCCCTTAGATTCCTGCTCGTTTTGTCTAGGGGAATCGGCTAGTCGTTTTAAAATATGAGCAGTACTTACCCATTTTCGAGATGCATCTTCTCCGTCGCTTCCGGGGTATGGGTCTTCGGGAGCGGGCGTTCCTTCTTGATTGACAGTCTTCCGAGATGTTTCCGACGGTCGCATCCATCGCGTCACTAGTAGCCGAAAGAAGCCGAACGGCGGTGCGGCTCTATACTGCGCCTGCGCACCGACGTTCGGCTTCTTTCGGAAAATCGTGACGCGATGGATGCGACCGTCGGAAGCCTCTCGGAAGACTGTCAATCAAAATAGGAACGCCCAGTCCCGCAGCCCATACCCGGAAGCGACGGAGAAGATGCATCTCGTAAACCGTAAGTACTGCTCATATTTTAAAACATCTAGCAGATTCCCCTAGACAAAACGAGCATCCATCTAGGGGGAAATAGTCATATATACGGGTGAACCTCCGCTTTAAGAAGTAGTTTAAACTGTTAGGGATCCTCCTTATCATAAAAATATCACATTCTACCTATATAACAATGATATTGTTTCTGTAACTTTTTGGGGTTTTTGAGTATTTCAGATATTTCAAGATATTTGTATTCTGTCATATCCCAAACAACTAACTTATTTTTTTTAACATAGAAACAGAAAAAAAAGGAATTGTAAATATTATATATCATTTCACATGTATAATGTGCACAGCAAATATGTTCTTTTCTGAGCTATATTTATAATATACTCCAGACATTAGACATGCTTTCATCTGTATATTTCACAATGCCATGTGTGGTGATGTATGATGGCATTTTGAACCACCAGGATGAATGAGACAGAAGTGTTGTATAAGCCATGGAAGGCAATCTGTAACACTGGAGGCACAGATGGCCAACTTGCAATCTTCTGTCCTTTCTGTCTCGTACTTTCCTCTGGGTGTAACATAACATACCGTTTGTGCATTTGCAGCCCCATGATACAAAAATGCCTTCTGTTGCTGCATTGTTTCTTTGTTGATAAAGGCAACCAATTCCTTCTGTTTAGAATGGGCATAGTGCATGATGATGAATAATTTGCATCAAGGAGAGCATGGTGTATCTCCTGAGCAGCTTCCAGCTTTAGAGCAGCAGAAGGTCCCTGTATGCTGATCATTTTCTTCACCGACACTGCTCAAACCTCCTATGGGATTCTTATATATCAGTGTGGTGCTTTAACATAGAATGTTTAGTGTCCACATTTATGTGAGTCTCCTAGACTGGGTAGAAGTGTACGTTTTGCCATCGCAGCTGATCTGGTGTAGTAATGTAGCTATGGATGTTTTTTTTTTTTTTTTTTTACAAAATAAGATTAAAGCGGTAAGAAAAAAAGCCAAAAATTTGATATTTTGCAGCTTACCAATCATTAGATGCGGTGGCTGCAATATTTTTTTTTAGGCTTTTTCCTCTTCTGTTTTTCCCTGGTGATCTGGCCAGTAACACACCTCCTGTATTCAAGTGCTCCCACTCTGGATGAAGGAACACAGGGGCACAGCAGAATTGTTAATCTGGGGGAGGGGAGTGTTAGATAGACTAGCAGATTTAGATACACTAACAAATTGAAGCCAAACTCCAGCTCATGCTAAAGTTATACAAGCAGTTACAGCAACGGTATTTTTTCCTTTTGGGATAAAGGTTTTACATAAACAAATACAATCTGATCATTGTAAGCACCTCTGTCCTTGGTAAATAGCTTGTCTCAACACTCTTAACTGAAACATTTGCAGGACAGCATGTTCTGTTGAAATGCAACAGACCTACTAGTCAGATCACCAGGTGAAAATAAAATAAATAAATCCAAAAATGAAAACGAATGCAGCCACATCTCAGGCCCCGTACACACGACCGAGTTTCTCGGCAGAATTCAGACAGAAACTCGGTTCAGAGCTGAATTCTGCCGAGAAACCCGGCCGTGTGTACACTTTCGGCCGAGGAAGCCGACGAGGACCTCGGCGAGGAAATAGAGAACATGTTCTCTATTTCCTCGTTGTTCTATGGGAGAACTTGGCCCGCCGAGCTCCTCGGCGGCTCCAGGACTGAACACGCCAAGGAACTCGATGTGTTTGGCACGTCGAGTTCCTCGGCCGTGTGTACGGGGCTTAAGAATTGGTAAGCTGCAATGTACTAAATGTTTGATCACAAAGGTAAACAGATCATCAGTGATATATCAATAATAAACCGAACAAAAAACTAAAAGGCCACGACCCCTTGTGACAAAGTCGGGTATGACAAAACGCTTTGGGACGTCGTTATTGCAAAAGCTTTATCTGGTGCCATTTTATGTTAGATGAGTGTTTTATACCATTTTAAATGTGAGTGTAGTTCTTTTTAAAATAAACAGCTTGTAGGTTGAAGAAATACACTTTCAGAGGTATTTTTGTTCTTTTTCTTCTGCATATGCTTGCTGAAATGAGAATTGAATAAGGGATTTGGAGCTTGAGCTTGAATTCCTAAAATGTAGTTGCATAGCATTTAAGCACTATTGCCTCTCATGAGAATGAATGGCAATTAGGTTTGGTGAGTGGGAAATGCTTTTCTAACTTTGGTGGTGGGTCTATGGTGCATAATCTTCAGCAAGAATAAATACTTGTGTGTGACACTTATATGGACTTTTATGTAAAGGACTTATTTATACATTGATTTTTGTCTTATATTTATTTGCTGAGATTTTTTGTTTTTTGTTTGTGCTACTATGGATTATTATTGGTGTATCACTGATGATCTTTTCACTATTGTGATTATATTTTTAATACTAAGTTGCAGCAGAGATAGAAATATCACGGAATAGAGAGGTTTATTTACTAAAGGCAAATGCACTTTGCACTATAAGTGCACTTCTAGTGCACTTGGAAGTGCAGTCGCTGTAGATCTGAGGGGAACATGCAAGGAAAATGAAAAACAGCATGTTTGCTTGTACATGATTGGATGATAAAATCAGCAGAGCTTCCCCTCATTTCAGATCTTCCCCTCAGATTTACAGCAACTGCACTTCCAAGTGCATTTGCAGTGCTCTTGTAGTGCAGAGTGGATTTGCTTTTAGTAAATCAACCCCATTGTGTTTTACCACTTTAGGAGAGCAGTGTAATTTTGTTATTATTTTTTCTATAATAAATGTTTGCTTTTCGGTTTACTACTGCTTTAAGGGATGCCAAGTAGCTCTTACCAACATTACTTTACAGCATACATTTTGGCTAAGGCCAACATTGCCAAACCACAGTCCAGGCTTCATATTTGATAAAGAAAAGAGAAAAGTGATTGTACACTCTTTATTTAACCCAGACGATCCAAGGTCATAGTAATGTGAGAATTTATCAGCCATGTTTAAGGTTTGTGATCTGTTAGACTTGTTTGTGAGTCAGCATCATTTATTTCCAGGTCTTGTCAAACATGCAGGTTCATGAAACGAGGGGTGACTACATTGTCACACTTTTTTTTTCTAAATTCCAGGTCCCCTATGTACCAATATACCAATGCACTCCTTTTACAAAAATAAAACAGCTTTCCATTTATTCTACACATGCTTACCTCACTGTCTTGATAGCTTATTAATTTCTGCCTTACTTCTTGGACAGACTTTAGGTCATGACACAGGAAGGAGTAGACCAGCTGATCTCCTTAGCACACACCCTGCATCATCTACCCTTAGCTGGTCAATTCCTTCCTCTCTGTGTTCCACAGCATCCATTATTCTTAGCAGTCGAAGACAGAGTCCCCAAAGGCAAGTAGAAACAGTAGAGGGTGGTGATTGTATATCCTCAAGGACAAAATCAGGTTTTAGGTCCCCGAAATAGCTACTCGCCAATTAAAAACACTTGTTGACCATGTACCAACTAATAACTATAAAGGTCTACAAGTGGGAGGGTCCTCGTCAAGTACTTAGTTAGGGAGGAGCCTGATGGTCGAGTCGAACAGAAGTTCGACTCGAACACCGGGTGTTTGCCTGTTCACCGAACAGCGAACATTATGTGATATTTGCAGCAAATTCGAAAGCTGAGAAACACTGTTAAAGTCTATGAGACACTACAGGCTTATATGCAAGTTATTGACATAAAAAGTGTATGGGGACCCGGGTCCTGCCTCAGGGGACATGTATCAATGCAAAAAAAGTTTTAAAAACGCAATTTTTTTCCGGAGCAGTGATTTTAATAATGCTTGAAGTAAAACAATAAAAACAAAATATTCCTTTAAATATCGTGCCTGGGGTGTCCTTTGTATGCCTGTAAAGTAGCGCATCTTTCCTGTGTTTAGCACAATACCACAGCAAAATTTAATTTCTAAAGAAAAACATTTCTAAAGAAAAAAATCCCATTCAAAACTGCTTGCGGCTGTAATGAATTGTTGCATCCGAGCAATATAGACAAAAACCATTGTTTTTCATTGATACATGTCCCCTGGGGCAGGACCTGCATCCCCCATTTTGGCAGTAACTTGCATATAAGCTTTTGAAATGAGCACTTTTGATTTTTCATGTTCGTGTCCCATAGACTTTAATGGTGTTTGCTTGTTTGTTCGGCTCATCCCTATACTTGATCCACATTTGGTATAAATCCCCCCCTAATACAGCTGAACATTATGCACAGATGGTATGGACACTCCAAATTCCTAGCCTAGCTTTCACAGTGCCACAATCCTTTAAAAATACTATCAAGAACACTGTGGTATGCTATTGACAGCCGGGTTTAACTGATAAACTTAGCATCTCCACTGCTGAGCATTGATGGAACACATAAACATAATCCTCCCTTTATTTTATTTTATTTAGTTATTTGTCCAAAACTGCATTTGAACATGCAGCCATTTACTAACAAGATATAACAAAAATTTGTATCAAGTCTTGTAATTGACTGGATTAATCGCAGTATAATGGAAAATTCATTCAAGATGAATGCTTATTGACAATGTTCCAGTAACGATCATAAATGAAATCTCACAATCTTTTGCAGTTTTCTGAAAGGGTATTAGGGAACAGGATTAAAAGCTGCATAAAACATTTGTTTTCACTGCCTCTTACTCAACAAAGGACCCATGAATTTAAAAAAGTAAAAGTGAAGTCTGCAGTCTGCTCTACTATATGTTTTTGTCTTGCTTTTTATTTCTTTGCGTTTTAAGCACACATTTTCCATTGTGTACCCTATACTTGCACTGATGTACCAGAAGCTCTAGTTACTGAATCATACCACAGCAATTAAACATACTAATTAAAAGACAAGAGGTTGATGAGTACAGAATCTGTTAACTCAATAGTCCAAAGTTAAAATCGTTCACTGGAGCCATTAATATCCGAGTCTGAGTTTTAGAGTGCGTATGTGCTAATCTAACTACGTTACACCGAGCATCATTCATTTACTGTATTCACACTCAATTGACCCTGCACATAATAATAGCTGATATGAGTGTGTTTGCTGTGGTAAAAAAAGCTGAACTAGGTGTTTGAAATTCTGTAAAGATTACTGATTTAACTTGGAAAGGGTAAAGGTAAACGACCTCACAGGCATTAGACCAGCGATAACAGTAATAATAAACTGACTAATGGCGCTCTAATAATGGCACTCAAGAGACTAGAAAAGTCATTTTGAGAATAATGTTTTCAAAGAGTCCCCATCACCAGAACAAGATTATAATTTTTAGGCCTTCGGACAGATTTTTTTAATGCTTCTTACAGGATTACCCTTTTAATAAGATTTAGTACTTTGTAAAATGCAAAAAAAAAATAATTTCACAGTAAACTATCGTAAATTAAGAGTGATTCCAAGTGAAAAAATAAGGTTATGCACACACTTATGATCTGTTGAACCTAAAAAAGACTGACCATTTTTTAAAAATAACCAATAGCAAGTAATGCCAAACTGCAGCAAGCAAGGCCATCAGACTGTTATCATGCATTAAAAAGGGTATATACTCAAGAGATAAAACTATAATTCTACCATTTTACAAAACTCTGCATCTTGATCATGCAGTCCAGTTTTGGTTACTAATCCTCAGAAATTATGTGCTTGAGCTGGAGAGTTAAGAGAAGTGAAACAAAGCTATTAAGGGAGCTAGAGGACCTCAGGTTTGAGGAACAGCTACAAACAGTAAGGCTGGGTTCACACTAGTGTGAATTGGATGGTTTCCCCGCATTCCAATTCGCATGACAGGAGATTGTAACCGGCTTTCTATGGAGCCAGTTAACATATCTCCGTTGCGGCGCGGCTTTAGCAGGAGTCCTGTGCCTCTTTGGCTCAGTTTCACAGCTGAATTCATGCAAAATTCATCCCTGATTCGTCCCTGAATGGAGAACAGGGACGCACTGGACCCCTGCTGTGAACCACATTCAGCAGCAGTGTAAACCCGACCTTATTTACTTTCAGAACAGGCGCTTAAGAGGGGATATGACCAAAATCTTTAAATGTTGTTTCTAGAATTGAGAGAAAACTCTTTATTCTTGGGTCTCAAAAGAAGACATGAGGTCACACAATAAAGTTAGACAATAAGCAGTTCAATCCTAAACTACATAAGGAATCATTTTCTGTTAGAACAGTAAGAAGGTGTAACTCCCTTCCACATTTGGAGATGTCAGTAAGGAGTTTGGATGAACTAAAAAAAAAAAAATTATTAGTGAACACAATGTACAGGGATATTGGCATAAACACACACACACACAATGTTGTTTTGTTTTGTTTCGTCTTGTTTCCGTAGATTCGTAATTTCGTAAGACGCAAGTTTTCATATTCGGACTCGTTCGTATTTTCGTAACAGTTTTATTTTCGTTGATACTGAATGATTCGTAATTCTGTCTAATTTATTTTCTTTGATTCGAAATTCGTAATTTTGTTAGATAATAATTTTCGTTTATTCGATACACTACTCGTAATTTTGTAATTGTTACTTTTGTGAGATTGCCTTTTCCGTTGATTCGTAACATTGTTTTGTTTTCGTTGTTTTGTGTCTACTACCGTGCTTTGAATGGATTTGTACTTTCGTAAATACATTGCGGTCATTCGCAATATCGTATTTTAGTTTTGTTTTCAACACGCGGCTATAGCCTTCTACCATGCTTCGAATGCATTGGTATTTTCGTAAATACATTGTGGTCATTCGTAATAATTCACAATCTTGTATTTTAGTTTCGTTTTTAACACGCGGCTATAGCCTCTGCCCCTGTATGCCATTTTGAGAGGGTGTATCTTGCTTAATTTCTAATAAGTCCTGTACTTACTCCCAGTCCACTCCCTCAGTCACAAGACCTGACTCAGTCTCCTCCTCAACTGAATCTAAAAAGATTCAGGAATGCATTGTAACTCAGACACAAAAGAGATAAGCTGAATGGCTAATTCGAAAGAACGATTCGAGAACAAGAAATTACGAAAAGACAAAGAAACAAATTTACGAACATACGAATGAAAATACGAACATACGAAATTACGAACATACAAATTAAGATACACTTTCTTACGCTGTCCGCGCTGTCGTCACCCAAGAAGCTTCAAATGTTCCCCCAGTGGACGGGTGTCTGTGAATTTATGTACCGGCTGGCACATTAGATTTAAGGGGACTTTTTACTGCATGTTTGTAAGTGCAATACTATTTTTAATAAATCCTTTTACTCATTTAATGCAGTGGAGCTGTTATTGTTTCTTGCATGGTGGGCATTGATGCCGGTGAAGCTTATCACTTGTGAATGAGACCCAATAGGACCGTATCTGTCTGAACTGCGATGCTGGGAGTGACTACCTATTACATGCTGTTCATGATCCCCTGTCATAAGGGATCATGGAAATTTGGTAAGGAGCCAATCCATAGCTTGGTGGAGGATACATCACTGTTTCTTTGGACACGTTTTCAACTAATTTGAAATTTGGCACAAACACACAAGTGTTCACATCTCATCTGCTTAATATTTTGGACTTTATTGCCACAATTAACTTTTTAATTTAAATTTTTTAATTTCTATTTTTGTTTACATATGTTTTTTGATCGAAATGTATTATATTTTTTTCCTTTTTTGACGGAATTATTATATCACTGTTTCACTAATAGTGAGGGGTTTGAGATTGCTATTTAGTGTATTCTAGTTATCACCAAACTCTATTTTCGTTGATATATTAGTGGGTTATATATATCATCATATATCACTTATATATAAATTAATAATTTTGCATGTTATAAATGTTTTATACTTTAGAGGTAGCACGGTTTATATTTTTCTCACTTTGAAAAACACGCCTAGCATTTCTGGCCATAGCCATCTAGAGTAAGGGCAGAAGATTCATGCACATTTACTTTCCAAATCCATCTAGCTCATGCATGCATGCAGGAGCGTGTGTTTAGCTGAGTAAACTCCTCCTACCCTCCTGAAGACTCGTGGGATGTATGACGTAATTTTCTTAGGTCAGAAAACCAAGTAATAACTGAAAAAAAAAGTAATTATATAATACGATTGATTTTTGATTGGTATTATATGAGAGTGATAACGAAGAAGGAAAAGTTATACTTATGCCCAAGCTTCAACAGGACTCCAACGATATACACTGTCCCCAAAATACAAAAACATCCAACACTCCCACCAGCGAGGCCGATCGTAAATGGTATAGAGTCGGTGACAGCTAGGATTGGACAGTATTTGGATCACTTCATGCAGAGTAGTGTCATCACTACCAAGGCATTCTTAAAAGATACCACAAGTTTCATACAAAAAATAAAGGAAGTGAAATTCCCTAGAGACTCTGAAGTATTTTTAGTGACGGCGGATGTCGCTTCACTTTATACCAATATTCAGCATGATGACGCCCTACTTGCCCTTAATTGGGCCATGAGTAAAAGAGAAGATCTACCGTACATTCAAAAGAAATTCCTCAAAATGGCATTGGACTATTGTCTCACGCACAACTATTTCTGGTATGGGGGGCAGTTTTACACTCAGAAGATTGGCGTGGCAATGGGTGCAAAATTTGCACCCAGCCTCGCAAACCTATTCATGAGTGAATGGGAAGACAGATGGATATATAACAATAGGAAGCAAGAATTGATTTTTTTACCAGAGATATATTGATGATCTCTTCATGATATGGCAAGGATCGGAGGAATCCCTTATTGCATATTCAGAGTGGCTTAATGGCAATAAGAACAACATTAAATTGGAATTCACCTGGAGCCAACATGAAATTCATTACTTAGACGTCACAGTCATTAAAGGACCAGATCACCTATCGACCAAGGCCTATTTTAAGGCAACGGATAGAAACAGCTTTATCCCGATACAAAGTGGACACCATCCACGCTGGCTCCGCAATATACCTAGAGGCCAGTTCATGTGAATTAGGCGTAACTTCACGCAAGATGAGGATTATATAACACAATCTCTAGTGATCAAACAACGATTTGTGGAGAAGGGGTATAATGATGAGCTTCTTGATAAACTTATACATCAAGTGGGAGAAAGCTCACAGGTAGCATTACTACAACCCAAAGAACGTCCACCTGAACAAACGCATGCATGGGGTTTCATCTCTAACTACCATGAACAGTACCGTGAAGTAGAAACGATCTTTAAAAAACACTGGAACATACTGGCTATGGACAAAACATTGAAATCAATATTACCTAAAATCCCAGTTTTCATCTACAGAAAAACAGCAACTTTCGGTCATCAAATAGTCCATAAAGTTCTGGACCCTCCAAAGAAAGTGCAGATGTTTTGGGATAAGGCGGGTTTTACAGCCTGCAGAAGATGTAAATCCTGCCGTCAGGTGGCAACCCACCTGAGGGGCATAACCAGTTTTACATCTACAGCAAATGGTAGAACCTTTGAAATTAAAGAATCAATAACTTGCGCAACAACACATGTGGTCTATGCTTTAGAATGCCCTTGTGGCTTAATGTATATAGGACGAACAAAAATAAAACTATCTAAAAGAGTGTCTGAACATATATATAATATTACCATTGGCTATAAGGAACATAGTGTTTCGCTACATTTTCTGGAGAAGCATGACAAGAACCCCATAGGACTGAAGTTTTGGGGGATAGATCGAGTAGGCCCCAACTGGAGGGGGGCCAATATGGTCCGAGAAATTTCGAAACGCGAAACGCAATGGCTATACATGACCAACACTCTGAGCCCGAATGGCCTGAATATAGATGTGGATCTTAATTGTTTTATCAGTAACCATTAATAATATTGATATTTGCATTTCTATATAACCTTTTTAAATGAGTAGGTCATCCGCCCCCAAATATAGGGTTTTCTTGAGAAGGTACAGCCATGTAAACTAGAGGATTAAAATGACACTCATATGTGCACATAAGGGCCCATTATATATATTGACCAATAGAGGGGTTAAACGAGAAGAGCAGCGGTTGTTGGGGGCAACTAAATATTAAGGTCAAAAGTAGGTAGGCTGGGATGTTTTTGATATCGGTTTACCTTTACATTTTGGTTTTACATAATTTTCGTAAGTATCTTTTTTAATTATATTTTAATTATGTTTACTGTATTTCCTTCTATATGATCTGGATGCAGGTATGCATTCATATCATTGGAAGGTACTTTTGAGAAATGAATACAGATTCAGTACGAAAATGTTCGATAACTCTGAAGAAGGATCGAGCAAAAGGGGCTACATATGATTATTATTATAATTAATCTGTAACCGTAGGAAGTGTGCGAGATGTGGAACTAGTGTGGCATCCCAATGACGGTCCTAAATCTATCTTAATGGGTATGCAGTGATGTACAATTTATTAGATGGATAGTATGGATATCGTATTGTAAGCAGTAGCCATTGTATTCGATTAGAGGGGTTTGTCTAATTCTGCAAGAAAGATGGTAATAATGTCTACTGTTAGGACAATCATATTTAAAAAAAGTTATGTGCAATTGTTGTGGTGAAATATTAGATGCTGTACAATAACTAGATTAATTTTGAATGTATTTGTTGTTTTCCCATATAATGTCTAAATGATTCTGGGTGATACAAGTGTCTGCTCACACAGCAATAGGGCGACAGCCTTGTATAGTGTCACCGATATCTTTTAAAACATGTATTTTTAAAACATGCATTTTTTAAAACATGCATTTTTTAAACATGTAATTTAAATTTTAAACATTGTTCCTCTGTTTACCTTTAGGACAAATGATAGTCCGAGAGGAGGACCTGGGTCCGAGGGATTAACAAGGGGAGAGATACGGCTCCTTAGTCAGAGATGGGCTGAAGGAGAAGTTGTATCTAATTGCTGACAAGACACAGCAGCCGACGTATGCGGAAGCATGACGTGGGCTATGCTGTACCTTTGGACCGTACGAGCAGCAGAGGGGGCGGACTCCCGCTCGGGCTGACGACGTGCGTCCAATCAGCAAGGCAGAAGGGCGGGAACTCTGTTCTCTCCGTCCCCGTGACCAGCACCAGCCAATCACCTTAGAGCGGCTTACGTAGGGACAAGCAGGCTCGTAAGGACGGCACTACAGCTGATGGGGAGGTTCCCCACGAACCTGTCAGCGGGCGACCAATAAGGCTGGGAGAGGGGAGGAGATCCAGGAAGGTTCCCTAGTATATATAGGACTTACTAAATACGTGTAGCCACGCCCTCTGAAGACGTGGACCTATCACGAAACGCGTCAGGGCGTGGCTACCTGACGATCCAGCTTGTGAGGCAGCTTGCTTCTACCCGGGACTTACGAAGGAGATATTGAGCCAAAACCTTGAAGCCATATTTCTGAGTGAGCAGAGGCAGCAGCAGCCCATATGACAAGCCTTTTTTACTTTTAACTGTGTAAGCATGAGCGGGTAGCAGGGGCACAATATTGAAATAAAAAGGGTTTTACACTATGCAAAGTTTCTTTTTGCTTCCCTGCATGTCTGCCGAGCTACACACCTCATAGCATAAGATCACTACCACCACACACCAGAGGAGGAGAGCCGATGTGAGATCGCTGCAAGTGGTTGTATCCAATGCTTTGAACTTACTACATTCTGGTGAGTACAAAATCTTAAGGGGGATATCACAGAGAGATCCTTTCAGCATTCAAGCAGACCAGTGCCTACACCTTGAGATTTCTTCCAATAAGATTGAGCAAATCTGTATCTGAGGAAGTGTATGGACTATTGTTAATGGGACTTTTAGGATCAGGGATCCTTTTAATCACTGATTTGGGACATCCACCATTATATACATACACAGTCCAAATTCTATTCATTATATAATTAATATTTGCAGTATATGGGTGATTGACTCAAAAGCCAGTTTTAAATGCTTATTTCAGCGCTGTTAGTGTCTTATTAATATTGCTTAATAATACATTGTTTTTTTAGTAATTATAATATACCTTCCCATCTATGTACTAATGCTAGCAGCATAAGGGTTATAAATAGTCAATGATTGACGTTCCACTTTAAATGTATTAAAATATTTATTTTTTTAGAGATAGGAGGTTATGTTTGCAAATTGTTTTAATAATTGTTTTATAAGGTTTTTAATGTTATTTACTTAATATTTATTTGTTTATGTTTCTTTATCAACAATTGATCTAAAAGAGGCCATGTTACCAAACCATTCATTTCAACATTCTTGTCATAGGAATTATATATGAATGTGTTTTAATCATAATATTTATCTGTAAAAGTCCTGAGACTGCTGCTGGGTATCACCATCTTGGATGTGATGTCCACAGCTCAAGCAGATTCAGAGGTGTCACTCATGTGACACTATATAACACTAGAGCATTGCTCTTTGCTCCTTTCCCAGCAGCTACATTAAGGATGTATAGGGAGGGGAGCGGCCAAAGGGCTTGGTCAGCACAGACAATAATTAGACATCTTTAGAAGAGGAGAGGGCTATGATGTGCAAGAAGGGAGCAAGCTGTGCTAGGGAGATGACTCTGTTCATATAGTAAAAATTTGCAAGCAAGAGGCACTTGGGGAGTGAATAAAAAATTGCTTTGGGAAGGTAAAAATGCTGCAAGCAAGCATTTCCAATACCCATTTTTTTTCTGTGCTTGTATGACATGGTTGCTTTATAATGTTATGTTTTAAGCATGCTAATATTCCTTACAATACTTTATCACATCTATTACATTAAGTTACGGTGTGAAGAAAATGAGAATGTAACATTTTGTCTTAATGGTGTTGCAAAGGCATTCTATGCATTAAGATAAAAAACCTTCTGTGTGCAGCAGCCCCACAGCTCTCTTAGTACTTACTTGAGCCCCATCTCAATCCATGTTTCGTGAGAGCCTTAGTTGTCTTCTCCCTTCTCAGCTGAGGCAGCAGCAGATGCCATTGGCTCCCACTGCTGTCAATCAAAATCAGTCAGCCAATGAGGAGAGAGCTACTTGCTGTGGGGGCACTCGGCAGGAGGGAGAGGCCATGAGTGCCAGCGAGTGACCCGAGAAGAGGAGGGTCTGGGTTACTCTGTGCAAAAACACTGCACCGAGGAGGTAAGTTTAAATTTTTTTTTTAAATAATAATAATAATAATAATAATAATAATAATAAAAAAAGACTAATATAACGTAATGCTTAACATGCCCAGTAATATATCTGAGCCCAAGGACATACACTTTTTCTAACCTCTCCAAATATCCAGTGGACAGGGATGAGCATGTAGTTCTGTTTTGGGCACCAGATCACAAAAAGGATGCTGAGGAACCGAAGAGCGTGCAGAGAAGAACAACTAAATCCAAATACTTTGGCGCTTGAATATTTTTTTCTGTTAGAGCAAATTAGATCACATGTTTTTTTACCTTTCCCTGGATCAACTGCAGGTTTAAGGTTCTGAGGATGCAAGTCTTATTTTTCCAAATTTTTTTTGTGTTTTGGTTGAACCAACTGAATATGAGTCTTTTTTAAATCTGTGCAGTGGACAAATATACGTATTGTAATGATTGGGATATCAAAACTGCGCCCAACTGATAACCCACTACTGCGCCTGTATGGAAAGAAGTTGAAGCGCCTAGCTGCTGTTTAAATAAATAATATGTGAAATAAAGGAATATATCATATGCATCAAGTGTCAATACAAATCCACAGCGCTATGAGAATATATTAATATTCAAATCTAAATACATATAAGTGCACAATGTGATATCACAATTATAAGTGAATAAACTCATAAAATTGTAAACATGCAAATTGGGTGAAAAAAAGTCTGTGATATTACAAAAAAACGTGAAGTATTAAGAGGAAAGTTCATATAACTTCAATATAGTTGATCCACTCTTCCAGGGCTTCCACCACACCTCAGTGTTCAGTGCTCCAATCCCCCCTCACAGTGGACACTCACCACAATACTATGCCTCCCACTCTCGTGTTTGGCTAACGAGCTTGTGATCAAAATATCTCCGATGTGTCACCAATATATGAATTCCAGTGTTAGATTCACAGATGTTCCAAATTGCAATGCAAAAAAAGAGAAGGTGCACAATAGTGTAAAAACGTAAGACCAGTTTAATTAAAACACTCAAATAAACCTCCAAAAATTGCACTCACAAACAAAATCAAATGCAAAACTTTGTGTAATAGCATATCGCTGCACACTTCAAATCCTTAACTGAAGATAACAGTGGTCACGGCGGACCATCGATCAACTGGACACTCTCACCGCAATCCAAGTTACATCTAGGACTAGTTGCAGCCATCTCTTTGCTGCTTTGGATTTTCGAGTTAAAAAGTTATCGTCTGAGTGGTGTGCTGTGCCAAGGATTGCGGTGAGAGTGTCCAGTTGATCGATGGTCCGCCGTGACCACTGTTATCTTCAGTTAAGGATTTGAAGTGTGCAGCGATCTGCTATTACACAAAGTTTTGCATTTGATTTTGTTTGTGAGTGCAATTTTTGGAGGTTTATTTGAGTGTTTTAATTAAACTGGTCTTACGTTTTTACACTATTGTGCACCTTCTCTTTTTTTGCATTGCAATTTGGAACATCTGTGAATCTAACACTGGAATTCATATATTGGTGACACATCGGAGATATTTTGATCACAAGCTCGTTAGCCAAACACGAGAGTGGGAGGCATAGTATTGTGGTGAGTGTCCACTGTGAGGGGGATTGGAGCACTGAACACTGAGGTGTGGTGGAAGCCCTGGAAGAGTGGATCAACTATATTGAAGTTATATGAACTTTCCTCTTAATACTTCACGTTTTTTTGTAATATCACAGACTTTTTTTCACCCAATTTGCATGTTTACAATTTTATGAGTTTATTCACTTATAATTGTGATATCACATTGTACACTTATATGTATTTAGATTTGAATATTTATATATTCTCATAGCGCTGTGGATTTGTATTGACACTTGATGCATATGATATATTCCTTTATTTCAAATATACGTATTGAACCATAATTTTGAGCAAGAATCAGTTCTATTGGGAAATAAACATTTTGTCCAAAACATTTTAGGGTTGATTTACTAAAAGCAAATAGGCTGTATAAGGAATTTTTCATTAGCTTAATGGATGTGGTAAAAATTTACTTTGAAAAAAATATCCAATCACATGCAAAGAAATAAAACGATATTTATGCTTGTATATGATTGGATAAGGTAAATCAGCAGAGCTTCACTCACCTCATTCGCTAAGCTAAATTCACTTCCAAATTGAAAATTCCCTTCTAAAGTGAAAAGCCATTTTGCCTTTAAATCTCTAAAGCAAAAAAAAAACCTTGCAAAATGAAGATATTTTAAAAGCCATTATGTGAACAATTATGTGTAGAAATTATTGTTTATTAAAAGACCATTTAATTTTTCAGCAATGCCTATCTTGGTTAATGACTATAGCACGCAGGCAGGAATCTAACCTTTCGTGTGTCATAACTGAAATCTCTGCACTTGCAGTGCTTTTTGTGACTATAATGTGTTTTCCAGTCGACTGCCAAAGCAGAGAGGAATACACAGGGTGTCATTAAATGTGATGTCCTGCCGGAAGTATTGTTAGTGAAACAGAAAATCAAAGCCCAATCCACCGTCTCTGTTTGATTCCTCGGCAGGACAGAATATATATTATTTTTTCTGCCGATTTCAAGCCATTTTCAAATAGTTGCTAGGATTGTCTATGCCTTGCATAGAAAGCATGTCAAATCTACTTTAGCACAGAGCTGTGTCTTGACGTCAGGGGAAGAGTTAGGTAGTAATTACAGAGAAGGAAAAAATGAAATAGTGCAAATGGGAAATATCTGCATGATTATCTTACAAAAATGGTACCCAGTGAACTTTTAGAATCTACAAGTGTGATAGCTGTGAGTGCCATCATCTTTGGAATAAATATGTTGCAGAAAAAGCTATCATTTCCCATAGGAGGCATAGAATTTTCAATTTCCTTGATCCTACCGGATGAGTAAAGGGAACAAAGTTGTCATCTGCATAATTTTTAAGAATATGTAAGAAAGTACCAATGTACCGCTTAGGGAGGGATTTTTTTCCTTAGCACCTCAGTCTATGATAAACTTCCCCACAATTTCCTCCGTATTCTCAAAGCTCTCCAGCCCTAGTTGGCTGTATTTTCTGCATTTGTTCATCCTTTTATTCCCTCGGGACTACTGAAAATAACACACATCCTGTTCCTTTGTGTCTACACTCACTTCTCCATGGTATCTTTTGGAAGGACCAATAGTTGTTACAAAGGCTGGACTTTAACTATGCCTGCATTTGTTCATCTTCATTACATAGTGGATTAAAAGAAATAGATGTACACAAAAGAGAGATAACATTGTTTGTATTTTCTATTTAGCACACAGGAAGTGACAACGCTTCATTTCTAGCAAGATAAACAAATATGTTCTGTACTGGCCATAAAAGCAAACAAATGCATTTATAATATTTTTATTTTGAGGTCTAGATGCACTTTTTAATCAATAGTTTGCATATTCAACAGGAAATGAGTGCAGATGGGTCTCTACTTTTTGTTTATTTGCTCTTTATTTAATTTTACTGTTTATTTTAGTTGCATGCATTTCTTGTTGTGCTGGCCATGTTAGGTCTCACAAAATTCCCAGGATAGAAGTCTCATAGTGTTTCTCAGGTGTGGCCTCTGCCTAGATGGACTGTTTACCAGGAGAGGGGACTTGCACAGCCTCTGGAGAGAAACACATTTATTTGCGTATACTAATCAACAGTTCCCATTATCTCCTTTTCTTCATCTGGAAACTCTTAATTGCCCAGAACATACTACAGTCTCCTCTCAGACTTAAAGCAGAGTTCCACCCAAAAGTGTGGATTTCTCCCCCCCTCCTCTGGTGCCACAGTTGGCACCATTCGCGGGGGGGGGGAGTGGGTACCTTGTCCCCACATCCGGGAGACCGTGGCAAAGTACATCAGTAACTCGGCCCCACTGCTGGGTTCCCTTAACAGCACTGGTGGCGGAAGCACCCGACCAGCCGATATAAACACCGGCTGCGGTGCTGACATCGCTGGACTTCAGGACAGGTAAGTGTCCTAATATTAAAAGTCAGCAGCTACAGTACTCCTCTTTAAACCAAGTACACACTATTCCTTTTTCTTTCATTCAACCCGAAACTGTCAGCTCTAGTCGGAGCCGCTGTACTAACCATGCAAGGTTAGTTCAGCGATCTCCCCCACTAAGCTGATGTGTTCTGACAGGGGAACACCCCCGCCAGATAACTCTGATCAGCGTTCTCTGCCATTGGCTGATCGGAAGCCGGTCGGATGCTGGTATTCCAGCATGTACATCTGACAGATGCCGACTGAATGGCCTGCTTTTGTCGGACAGACCGACATACTCACGGCCCGAATGTTGGCCGTTGATCGATATCCGGCATTTCTACATTCGACCCATGTGTACCAGGCTTTAATAACCATTAGTGGCAATCCACAGGATGTCTCTAGAACACTCTATGAGCATACAAGAAAAGTTAACCCTGCCTTTCATAGCACGCCACTACACATACAATTTAAAGGCATTGTAAACCTTCCTACCTGCACCTTGTGTTTTTCACATTCTGATGTCAGAAGTTTCTGTTTGCGTTCAAACATGAGGCATTCAGAATGACACTGCACAGATAAATTCATGACATTTCCTGTAAAGAAACTACAAATCCCACAATCCCTGGGTCTCTTAGTCACAAACATGGAGATAGTTGAATGAATACACGAACATAAGACATAATCAGGCATGATACTGCAAACTGCAACCATAATATGTGAACTCATCATTACAATTTAAGGCAAATAACTACACTAATATCTAGTTAACCTCCCTGGCGGTATGATTCTGTCTGGAATTACGTACCAAAAGCGGTACAATTATTTTGCAAGGAAATTTGGCGTTTTATACTGTAGGCCTGTAATTTTTAGAAATAACTCACTTAAATCTGACCAAGCAAGAGTCTTGTAGGCATCCCGGGTATGATTTTTTTTTTAAAACAAAATTATAAATTATAATATAATAAATAATTATAAATAATTATAACAAATAATAATATAATTATAATAAAAATTATTCAATAATGTAATCAACTCAAAATCACTGAAATTTGCAGTTGCAGAATTGTCGCTGTCATTATTTTATTTTTTTTATGACGAATTTCCCCGCAAATCGCTATCGCACATTTCTGCAAGTGATTATAATTTATTATCGCTGTTTTCTAGCTGATCTAAAACCATTTTTGACATAAAGGGACACTTTTGGACAATCTACAGTTTTTAGGCAGAAAGAACATTTTTTATTATATAAAAGTACATGCAGGGCACTGGGCAGACCACTAGGGACAAGGGGGGTGTGTATTTTTTACATACAGTACTGTAATCTATAAGATTACAGTATACTGTATGTAAAGTGTTTGTTTACTTTTTTGAATTTGGCGCCGTTCTCCGCCCCCGTGCGTCGTAACGTCGCAGGGAATGGAGATCGGCGGCACACGGGGACACTGTGAATCAAGCGAGGAGGACCCGCTCGCTCACACAGCGGGGTGGCATCGCTGGATCCAGGGACAAGGTGAGTAACTTGCCTGTGGATCCAGTGAAAGGTAAGCCGCGCCGCTGCACGTCCACCCCGAGCGTGACTCGGGGATACCGATCTTAGCATTGAAAACCAACCCCGAGTCACGCTCGGGGATACCGCCAGGGAGGTTAAAACATCAAAAAGTGTACAAAACCAACATGTGCAGCTTCCTGACTTCCTAATTTTCTGACTCTTCAGCCTTACAGAAAAGGTGAATGCCCAGTTTTAGAGATCTTGAATGTGTACAGAGGCGTGTTTAGTACAAAAGTTCTTCTCACTTTGAGGACTTTTATGAAGCATCTCATTGTTAAATTCTCTTATTGACAATCAGATACAGCCTTCTTCTGGACTTGAGCAATCTGTGTTATATTCACAACAGAATACACAAAGGGACCTGTATTAAGGTTTGATGAAGACTGGTGTCTCCTGACAGCACTGTAGGCAGCTGACTCCGTTAGGAGACGTTATTTTCATCAAGCCTTAACACAGGTGACTTTGCTCCTAACCATTTAATACTTCAAAAAGTACTCAAAGTGTGATGATCAGGCACTCACCTTACACATTTAAGAACCAACTATCTCGTGAGCGATTCCTTGTCTCGCTATCAGAGAGGTAGCAGCCTAGGACCAGAACAGAGTCCATCTGTACTAGACTTCAGTCATGGATTTGTTTAACCAAAGAACCATCCGAGCCAATTTTTACATTTATGGGTCCAGCACTATCACACATATATGAGTTCTAGGGAGAGAAGAATGGCTAACAGTAAAAATCTGTTATCCGTCTTGCTAGAGTTGTTTCATCGAAGACTGCCTACTGCTGTCAAAGCTTTTTGTTTCGCTGTCCAGAGTTTACCCAGGCTTTACAGATCAACACATTCTGTTTGCCAGGAATCCCATAAAATCCTTATATAAAAGTTTAATGTTTTCCATACTTCAGGTATCACAGTAATTGGAACCAAAAAAAAAAAAAAAAATCTAACCTGTATCACTTCAGTCCTCTCCCAATGCATTCAGAAAATACTCTAAACTTCAACAAATTTGGGCCGGAATTCAGAGAGATCGGAGCATCTATAGATATGCGTAGCGCATCTCATATGCGCTACGCCGTCGTAACATTGAGAGGCAAGTACAGTATTCACAAAGCACTTGCTCCCATATGTACGCCGGCGTAACGTAAATGGGCCGGCGTAAGCCCGCCTAATTCAAAGTAGCAAGGCATTGGGCTGTTGTATTATAATTAACCGTGACCCCGTGAAAATGCAAGGCCGAACAAACGGCGCATGAGCGCGCATGCTGAGAATCACGTCGCAAATACTCCCTAAGATACGTCGGCTGAATGCTTTAGACTTGAACGTAACCTACGCCCAGCCCCATTCACGTACGACTTACGCAAACAACGTAAAATACGACGCTGTTCCCACGCCCATACCTTAACATGACTTACCCCTGCTTTATGAGGGGTAAAGTTACGCCGGACGTACGCCTTACGCAAACGGCATAGCTTACTGCGATGGGCGCAAGTATGTTTGTGAATTGGCTTATCTAGCTCATTTACATATTCGACGCGTACATCTACGGAAGCGCCCCTAGCGGCCAGCGTAAATATGCACCCAAGATACAACGGCGTAAGAGACTTACGTCGGTCGTATCTTGGCATAATTCAGGCGATCTGCTTTCCTGAATAAGCGTATAGATACGACGGCGCACATTTGGACTTACGACGGCGTATCTGGAGATACGTCGTCGTAAGTCCCTTCTGAATCCCGGCCATAATATTTAATGAATGTATCACCAATTCACATGATTCAAACATTTGTGTATTTCTGTTATGGTTTTAAGACCATTAATTAGGCAAGTAAAATGCTGTTAGTTATAAAGCAAAGCAAACAAGCCTAATAAAAAAAAGTTAATCTTAAACACACTTCAATAAAGCAGTTCAACATTATATTAAAAACTGACAAGGACCATGCTGGTAGGGGGATAGAGCAGAGTGAGGCCTCATACACACGGCCGAGTTTCTCGGCAAAAACCAGCAAGAAGCTTGCTGGTTTGTTTTTTTTGCAGAGGAAACTGCTCGTGTGTACACTTTTCAAGAGGAAACCGCCGAGGATCTCGTTGGGCCAAAAAGAAAGCATGTCTTCTTTTTCCTCAACGGCAATGGGAAAATTTGGCTCGCCGAGATCCTCATCGGCTTCACAAGGAACTCGACTAGCAAAACGATGTGTTTCGCTCGTCGAGTTCCTTGGACGTGTGTACGAGGCTTGAGAAATGAATGGTCTGATGCTGTTCCTTTACTATCTAATCACAAGATAGGGGCAGTGAGCTGAAGAAGCCTGTCACCAACCCAACAGCACTGTCTGGCAGGACTGTGTAATTCCTAGGATTGGACAAAGAACATTCAAACCATTTGACATGTTAAATAGTTCCCATATTTGTATTTCAAACAACAGTAAAATCAGTCTGTATGTGCAGTAAAGCATGCTTGTTATTAAGGTTGCACCGATACCACTTTTTAAGACTGAGTACTGATGCTTTGAGTACTAGCCGATACCGATTACTGATGCTTTTTATGTTGTGTGACAGTAGCACTAATTAATATGCAGCACTGATGGGCACTGGTGAGGCGTGGACTGTCTGTAGTTTTTTTTTTTTTTTTTACAATTCAATTTTTTACAATATATATTTTTTTTTTTACAATTTATATTTTTTTGTTATTCTTCTACAATGCTTTCTCCTTTTTTTTTGCGGGGGGGGTGATGTCAGTGTTTTTTTTTTATAAAAAAAATATTATTTTTACAATTACAATTCCTTTTTTTATCAACCCTGTTTGGGGAGGGGGGGGGTCTTTGGTGAGATGTCAGGGGTCTAAACAGACCCCTGACATCTCCCCTTTGAGACAGGGAAAGGGACTGAGGACACAGATTCCCTAGTTCCTTTCTCAGCAGCCTCAGCTGCACTGAAGATGAAAACAAAAACAGAAGCGTCATAAACACAGTTTACCATTCTCAGTTATGAATAGACAGAGTCAGTGATCACTGGCTCTGTGCACTCGGAAAAGGAGGAGGACCCTGGGAGCTGGAGAACCAGACAGAGGGAGGGGGACACCGCTGGGAGGGAGGACCTGGGGAGTTGGGGACCCAGAGAGAGGAAGGAGTACAGAGATGAGAGGGAGGAGGACAGCGATGAGAGGGAGGAGGACAGCGACAAGAGGGAGGAGGACAGCAACAAGAGGGAGGAGGACAGCGATGAGAGCGAGGAGGACCCGGAGGAGGATAGGGTGGCAGCCGGGGGTGATCAGTGCAGCAGCGATCTCCCTGTATAGCCTTTCTGACAGCCGATTCTCCTCCCCTACCTCCTGCGGCTGTCAGAAAAGCTATACAGGGAAGTCATGATTGTAACTGCCCCCATCAGCGCACCCATCACCTGTGCCCGTCCACCTGCTGAGCTTAAGTAATTATGCTTGTGCAAATGCTCCGATGCTTGATCCGATACCTCTTGTATTGGACCTACTTGTTATACTCACTGAGGTTAAGGTAAGGTAAGGTAAGGAGTCAATCCTCTACATTGTGTGCAAAGGCTGTTTAATCCTGTCTTCTCTGATCCTCCCCTTCTTCCACAGTCCCCAAACCTCCTAATAGAACATAGACTAGGGGACAAGTGGTACATGGTCCGTTTGTGTACTGCTAGAGAGTTTTTTTTTTCTTGGGAGTGTGCATGTGATCAGCACAGGGCCAAACAGCACTGTCCAGACAGAGGATCAGGGGTCCTGAAGTCTCATAGGACAATCAGGGGAAAACTCCTCCTACATTTTTCAACAAGACTGCTCTAACTGCTGATAAAAAAAGAGATTTAGAAGTTTATATTTACTAAAACGATTGCATTTCCATGTTCTGTGTACTGTGGGAGACCAGATATAGTGAATGCAGGGTCCTGGGTTTAGTAACACTTTAAGCTGTGTATTTGTTCTGTTTGCCTGAAGTTAAGCTCTATATATCAGTACAGATTGTAATTCACAGTGTAACTTCCTACAGTAATTGTAAAGTCTATTGTTGCTCCGAGTTATTTTTGGAATTGGCATTGGAAAAATATACTGTATGACTGGAATCAAAAAGTCTTGGAGACTAAGCTAAGAATCTCACCTCATGAGAAGTGTAGAGGGCGTGATCTAAGATAAAACATTCTGCAATTTGAAACTCAAGTAAACAGTTAACATTTCCATACAGGGCCTATTCTGGCACTCCTCTCCTACATGTAAAAATCATATTTTCTTTTGCTAGAAAATTACTCAGAACACCCAAACATTGTATATGTTTTTTTAGAAGACCCCAGGGAGTAAAATGGTGGTCGTTGCAACTTTTTAAGTCACGTGGTATTTGTGCAGCAATTTTGTAAATGCATTTAAAAAAAAAATATATGTTTTTACACTTTACCTTTACATTTTTTTTATCACCTTTATTCCTATTACAAGGAATATAAACATCTCTTGTAATAGGAATATAACATGACGGGTCTTATTTATCCTCTAGGCATGAAAGACCAAAAAAAAAGAAGAAGCAATCGGCAGTGTTTACATCTGCAGAGCTGGAAGTGACGTCTGAGGCCCCGTACACACGACCGAGTTTCTCGGCAGAATTCAGCCAGAAACTCGATCGGAGCTGGATTCTGCCGAGAAACTCGGTCGTGTGTACACTTTTCAGCGAGGAAGCCGACGAGGAACTCGTCGGGCCGAATAGAGAACAAGTTCTCTATTTCCTCGTTGTTCAATGAGGAAAGTCGGCCCGCCGAGATCCTCGGTGGCTTCAACACTGAACTCGACGAGGAACTCGATGTGTTTGGCACGTCGAGTTCCTCGGACATGTGTGTACGGGGCCATAAAGTCACGCCTGGGTCACCAAAGGTCATAGAGACTGCCAGGGACCATCTGGCCCACAGTATTCTCTATGGTAAACTTCCGCTGTCAGCGGATTCCTTCACCGACTCACCAATCATACAGGAGGGCGCCGGGAGGGGGGCGTTCCCTCCCACCGCTTGTAAAAACAATGATTGTTCTTATGGTGCAGGGAATCTCCGGCTGAAAAAGAAGATATATCTGAATGATGCCTGCAGCTGCAGGCATCATTCAGATATCTCCACTCAAAGTCCAGGACATCATATGACATACCTTGGGCGGAAAGTGGTTAAAATACACTGACAATTTGCTTAAAGGGTCACTAAAGGAATTTTTTTTTTTTTGCTGAAATGACTGTTTACAGGGTATAGAGACATAAAAGTTAACTGATTCCTTTTAAAAATGATAAAAATTGAATTTAATCTATCATATAATGTGTCTCTAGTTTCACGTTCGGTTTTAAATGTACATACATGAATTTCCGGGTGAGAGGTGAGTCGGGAAGACTCATAGAACAAAAACAACAAATCCATGGCAGTGGTTTGTTTTTAAAATGAATCTGATTGGTTCTGAGGAGTTTTAGACACACAGTAATGACAGCTTAGACCACCGTGAAAATCTCCCAGTACCATGGTTATAAGGAAACAGGCAACCAGGAAGTGTGGAGATCACAGCAGAGTTACAGTTACTTCAAAGCAAAAACGAACAATGAGGACATGAAACCAGTACTGCAGTAAGGTAAAGGAAGCTATTTAGCTTAAAAAAAAAATTCCTTTAGTGACCCTTTAAATAAAAAAATATTTTATATTTTATGCCATGTGTCAATAGAATCCAAAATCTTATAAATTAGACATAATATATAAATCTATTTCCCCATGAAATACCACATCATGTATCTATTATATCTTTCATATCTCACTCTCACACAAATATTAAGCTGAGTCTGAGACATAGTTCTATGCTTTGCCTGTAATTTTCCATGACTGCAGAGAGAGCCCTGCACCACTCTGCAGATCTGTTCTCCAGAAGTAAACAGAACTGTTGGTTTTTAATAGACAGCAAGCATTTTACATGTAACCAGAATAGATGTGTGTTCAGTGTAGTGATATAACGCCCAAAAATTGGCAAGCATGAAGAATAAATGAGACCTCTTCCCGGGAGAGGGTGTTCCCTTCCACCGAACTGCCTTTCAGACATGGTTAGCAAGCTCTGTATTCCAGCTGCTGTGCTGATTCTGACTTAAAGATAACTCACACACATCACTCTAGGCTGCTGATTGGCAATTCTTCCCCTTACATACAGTTACAACAGAAAATCAACAGCTAGCTTAGCCCAGGCAAAGCCAATACTATACAATGAACAAGTAAGAAAATCAATAAAACTATCTGTGCTGTAAAGTGTGTCAGGGAATCTTTTTTCGACTTTTTTTGCTCTATTTGTCACATTAGTCCATTCATTTAAGACAGTCTTGACATCTTGTAATGCATTGTACTGGGTTATGCGATGTGACAGGCTATGGTTTCACTTACTGAATGTGCATGGTAAAGCTGCATTCTGCAGAAGCAAACCCAAATTTTACTTTAGAGCTTTACAGTAGAAGATGTTGGTGCCTGCTATAGTTTATAAAAATTATTAACACTGACTTTGCTTAGAAAATCTGTAAGAAAAAGCAGTGAAAGGTCTGTGTTGTATTACAAGGAACAGCAAAAATCCATTGGAAAATTTTAAATCCCCTGATTGTCTGGAACCCACTATGTAGGAATACAAAGGGTCAACTTGGACCAGTTTTCTCAGGATAAAGATCTTCAGCTTCAGTTTTTGCAATTTCATGAAATTTGTTGTGTGCCTTATATTTGTAATAGTAATTTATTTTCCCCATCGAGAAAACTGCCATGACAGCTTTTGGCCAGGAAAACTGGCCGTGTGTAGGGGGAAAAAGCTGCCGGCTTTCCCTCAGTTTTCACGGCGGACTTTCACTGCCAGGAAAACTGATTGTGTGTACGGGGCATAAGGAAAGAATCCATACCTTTCTTAAAGTAATCTACTGAGCTTGCCAGAACCACCTTTGGAGGAAGTCTATTCCACATTTTTACAGCTCTTACTGTGAAGAAACCATATTTGGAGATTAAGGCCCAGATTCACAAAGGAGATAAGACGGCGTATCTCCATATACGCCGTTGTATCTCTGAGTTGTGCCGTCGTATCTATGCGCCTGATTCTTAGAATCAGTTACGCATAGATTTCTATTAGATCCGACCGGCGTAAGTCTTTTACGCCGTCGGATCGTAACTGCATATTTACGCTGGCCGCTAGGGGCGTGTACGCTGATTTACGCCTAGAGATATGTAAATCAGCTAGATACGCGAATTCACAAACGTACGCCCGGCCGACGCAGTACAGATACGCCGTTTACGCTAGGCTTTTCCCAGCGTAAAGTTACCCCTGCTATATGGTGGCGTACATGCGGCATACCAATGTTAAGTATGGACGTCGTTCCCGCATCAAATTTTTAATATTTTACGTCCTTTGCGTAAGTCGTCCGTGAATGGGGCTGGACGTAATTTACGTTCACATCAAAACCAATACGTCCTTGCGGCGTATTTGGAGCAATGCACACTGGGATATGTCCACGGACGGAGCATGCGCCGTTGGTGAAAAACGTCAATCACGTTGGGTCATGGTTATTTTACATAAAACACGCCCCCCTGTTCCACATTTGAATTAGGCGGGCTTACGCCGGCCGATTTACGCAACTCCGCCGCAACTTACGGAGCAAGTGCTTTGAGAATACTGCACTTGCCCGTCTAAGTTGCGGAGGCGTAACGTAAATCGGATATGTTACGCCCGCCTATAGATACGCCGCTGTACGAGAATCTGGCCCTAAATCTTTTTTTCCTCTAGACGTAAAGAGTTCCCCCTTGTCCTCTGTGATGACCTTAAAGTGAATAACACAAAGTTCAATATATGGACCATATCCCCCTTAATCTCCTGTTCTCAAGAGAGAATACATTCATATCCCCCTTAATCTCCTGTTCTCAAGAGAGAATAAATTCATATCCCCCTTAATCTCCTCTTCTCAAGAGAGAATAAATTCATATCCCCCTTAATCTCTTCTCAAGAGAGAATAAATTCAGCTCTTCTAATCTTTCCTCATAGCTGAGCTCCTCCATGTCTCTTATCAGTTTGGTTGCCCTTCTCTGCACTTTCTCCAGTTCCCAGATATCCTTTTTGAGAACTGGTGCCCAAAACTGAACTTCATGTTCCAGGTGAGGTCTTACTAATGATTTGTACAGGGGCAAAATAATATCTCTCTCTCTCTTTCTCTGGAGTGGACCTTTCTTAATACAAGAAAGAACTTTGCTCGCTTTGGAAACCACAGCTTGGAATTGCATGTCATTATTGACCTTATGATCTACCAAAACCCCCTGATCCACTATGGATGCCCCCAGTTGTACTCCCCCTAGTATGTATGATGCATTCATATTTTTAGCCCCCAAGCGAATAACTTTACATTTATCAACCTCATTTGCCACTTAGTTGCCCAATTAGACATTGAGGTCAGGTTGTAAATTGGAGACATTCTGTAAGGATGGTTTCCACTGCATAGCTTAGTGACTGGGTCTTTTAATCCCAGACCCTATATCATTTATAAAGGTATTAAAAAGTAAGGGTCCTCAACACTGAACCTTGGGGTACACCACTGATAACCTTAGACTATTCAAAGTAAGAATCATTAACCACTACTCTCTTAATCAGTTTTTTTAGCCAGTTTTCTATCTATTTACAAACTGATCTTTGCAGGCCTGTAGACTCTACCTTACACATTAGCCGTGTGTGGGGAACTGTGTTAAACGCTTTTGGAAAATACAGGTATACCATGTCCACAGCCACCCCTCTGTCCAAGTTTTTACTCCTCATAAAAATAAATCAGGTTTATTTGACAATCCATGCTGTCTGTTGCTTAAAATATTTTTTTATAGCAAGAACTTGTCTATGTGGTCTTTTCTTAAACTCTCCAGTATCTTCCTGACTATATAAGTTAAACTAACAGGTCTATAGTTACTTGATAAAGACTTTGATCCCTTTTTAAATATGGACACCACATTGGCCATACACCAATCCAGTGGTACCATTCCAGTCATTATCTAGTCCCTAAAAATGAGAAACAATAACAAAGCACTAAACAGCAGCAGAACAAGGTTTCCACTATTGGTTGCTAGGAGGCTGTAGGAAATACTGATCCCTCCATGTTACTTACACTGAGGTTGCACAGTCACAGTGGGTGTCCTTATTTTCTTTGAAGAAGACCTTTGTTTGCTTAATAATGTTGGACATGAATGGATGGATGGGTTCACTTTGATAATAAAAAATGTATTAAAAAGCATTTTTGGTTTGTGGTGCTCAGATGCAGTTAAGTTCTGCTTTAGGCTACATTCACACCTAGGCGTACAAAATCGCTGCGTTTTGTCCCGCGAATTGCAGCGACAAATTGCAGCGTTTTGTACCACGATTTGCGGCGACAAAACGCAGCGATTGTGAATGCAGCCTCACCCCCTCCATGGAGATGGTTCACATCTCCTATGCCGAACGCCGAAAGCCGCCTGAAAGAAAGGTCCGGGACTTTTTTTCAGGCGGCAGGCGTACGGCGTTCGGCGTTCGGCGTGGAGATGTGAACCATCTCCATAGAGGGCAATGTGTTTTCATCCCTCCAGCGTCTCGGGGCTGCTGCGGCGTCACACTACAGGAGACAAAACGCCTAGGTGTGAATGGGGGCTAAACCCTTCTTTGACAAATACATACATGACAAAGGTTTTTGTAGTACTCCTCTGTAGTACTAGGCAAATGTACATTATACTGTATTAGCAATAAACAATGCAAGGACAATGCAACCTTACTGAGTAACCCTTACATACATTTTGGCCATTATAAGGTAATTGTGTACCATAAAAACTCCATGTCTCTAGTGGAAATCTGTCTCAAGGACCAGCACTGTAAGTTAATTTAGCAGAATGGTGAAAGGTTAGTATAAGACTTACATCTTTTAAACTTGCATCGTTTTAGGAAATATTCACTAGTGAAGCCACCAGTGAAGTCACCGGCGCACCATGAACAGCGGCTCCCACATGCATGTGCGGGAGTGACGTCATCGCAGCTAGTGCAATCAACAAAAACAGAGTCTGCCAACCCAGAAGGAAGACCAGGTGAAGATGGAAGCCCTATCAGCAGAGACAGCGTGCTGTTGGAGGGCTTCCTTTTGAGGTAGGTTTCACATAATGTGCTGGAATGCAATGCATATATATTATGCACATTATAACTTTGCCCTGAAAAAAAAAAAAAAAACAGAGGTTTACTACCGCTTTAAAGAAGAGGTTGCTCAGGGGCAACTTTTTAAAGTATATCTTTACTAAAAATACAGTAATCTTTCTATGGTGGAGACCAAAGAACTTTTACAATATAAGGAAACAGATTGTTGTTTAAAGGGGTTGTAAAGACAAAAATATTTTCCTTATAAATTAAAGTCTGACAGTAGCTGATAAAGTAAAAAGTAATGTTTTGCATTATAACTAGTTTGATACCTGTTGAAATCGAGCTGTTTTATTCACCTCCGTCACTCCTGAATCATTATTCTCACTGACTTCCTGGTTTGCGGTGCACATTCATTCTTGCTACATCACAGCCTAATGGGAACTACAGTTCCCATTAGGCTTAGCCTCTATGCCTGTGAGGGATAAGAGAGCATCTTCACGTAGGGCTGTAGTCATAGAGAGGGGGTGAGCACATTCTGCTTTCCACCATGCAAAACGGCTCAGAAGCTGGTGGAAAGCAAGAAGAGGAGTGACAGGAAATGGCATTTTCAAACCTGGATTACTATATTTTGGAGGTCAAAAGGAAAAACGAGGTAAGTGATATTTAAATGCTTTCACAAAAGCGAGGTGTAAATATTTAACGGAAAAGAGAATTATAGCATATATAATTGCTACACACGCCATTTTGTAATTTCATTGTATTAAAGCTACCTATGTCATAAAATGAAATGTGTACCTTGCTTCTCTGTGTGTCAGTTTCCTCTGCAAGAGGAGTCTTGGATTAGCTGGTGTTCCACCAGGGACCATCTAATGGTAGTTTAGTTTAAGCAGCTAGCTACTCCCAGGTCACTTAACAGGTACTTGCAGATGCGAAGGAGGGTTGATGTCAGGTAACAGAGAACTGGAGTGTGAGAGAAGGACAAGGCACTGAGCAGCTGGAAGCAGGAGTACGGCTGGAAGCTTGGGGTGCAAAGATGGCTCATCAAAGGATCAGATTGTGTATGCAGTGGAGCCTGTGGGTGCAGAGATGAAGCAGCTGCGGCTGTGGGTACTGCAGAGACAGTGATTGCAGCTGAGACTGTGGACACATCAAGGGCAGTCGAGCAATGAATTATGTGGTGCATCTGTGTAAAACCCAGAAGTGCCAGCAGCCATGGGGGATAGAACAGGTGTAGACACTGGAACATTGAAGGTAAATTACTATGACAATCCCTTTCTTTTGTGGGGTCTCCTCACCTGTCAAGGACCTGGTGTCAGAGGTAAAAAGATGGAATTCCCATACAAGGGGAATAGCAAAAACATCTAATGCCAGGGTCCAAGAGTGGTTTTGTAGGCAATAGACTTTATAATCCAACAGGATTAAAACTTGCCCTTGGAATGTTGCAACTTTCCTTGCAAACTGAACAGCCTGTTTGCCTTTAGCGAATCAACCCCAATGTACCCAATATATTGTACTTCTTGTTACTTGGAAAGACACTTCTCTGCAGGCTATATAAAACAAACTGCATATGCTAAAGTTTTTCCTGAAGGCTGGAAGAGAAGACAAGACTATTATCAAGATACACTACCACACACACATAGAGTAGGTCTTGAAAGACTTCATTAAGTAGGTACTGGAAGACTGTAGGGCATTAAACAACCCAAAAGCTTACTTTTGTAGTGCCTTTCATGAATGTTAAATATGGCCTTCCATTTGTCTCCCTTCCAGGATGCAGCAGAGACTTTTGACTGTGGATGCAGCAATGATTGTGCTAGGTTGCGGCAGAGACATAGGCTGTGATGCACCAGTGACTGGGTTGTTGATACATCAAAGACAAGGCTGGGGTTCAGCAAAAACTAGGCTGTGGGTGCCTTGCTAGGCAGTATAGCAACTTTGGTAGCTCAGGGAGTGTAATAAAACTGTGCTCTAGCAGTGACAGAGAGTTCTGCTTGAGCTCAAGTTTAAATAGAAGACACAGTTATGTAACATGGCAGTGAAACTCCATGGGAGACAGAGGTGGCACCAGAGCTGGAATGTGGATGATAATTATGATATTCCATTTCAATTTGCAGCCACTGTCATTTTTTTAAATGGTTAACAAATTGGGTACATTATGGGAACATAGGGGCGTTTTGTACACCATGTATAGAATGCCCCAAAAATGTAATTTCCTGCTTTTGTGAATATGTAGTATGACACATTTAAAATGTTAGTCATCCTCTACTATAGGAACTTTATTTTTGGTGAGAAACTGCCTGAAGCCTCGTACACACGACCAAGGAACTCGACGGGCGAAACACATCGTTTTCCTCGTCGAGTTCCTTGTCAGGCTGTTGAGGAACTCGACAAGCTAATTTTCTCCATTCCCGTCAAGGAAATAGAGAACATGCTCTCTTTTTGGCTCGTCGAGTTTCTCAACAGTTTCCTCAACGAAAATGTACACACGACCGGTTTCCTCGGCAAAAAAATATCTCCCAGCAAGTTTCTTGCTGGTTTTTGACGAGAAACTCGGTCGTGTGTACGAGGCCTGAGGCTTGTTTACTAAAGTGGTGCAGATACAGTGGTGCCTTTGTCATTAGAACACTAAGGCCCCGCACACACGACCGAGTTTCTCGGCAGATTTCAGCCAGAAACTCGGTCGGAGCTGAATTCTGCCGAGAAACCCGGCCGTGTGTACACTTTTGGCCGAGGAAGCCGACGAGGATCTCGGCGAGGAAATAGAGAACATGTACTCTATTTCCTCGTTGTTCAATGGGAAATTTTGGCTCGCCGAGATCCTCGGCGGCTTCACAAGGAACTCGACAAGCAAAACGATGTGTTTTGCCCGTCTAGTTCCTCGGACATGTGCACGAGGCCTGAGATTCACTCAGGGGGGGTAAAATAAACACAGACCCTCCGATTCTGTAATCAGACTGGAAAGGATATCGTGAAACAAATGGCTGCAACAAAGTTTGTTAAAAACCCAGTAAAATGATCACTCAACAAAAGTGGAGTTTTTCTTTTATGCCAGAAAAGACTTGAAATATATTTCAATAATCAACTAGAATGACTGCACATTTTCTAGAAGAATTTAGCTGTACTACTGCTTTTAGTTTCACTAAATGTTTGATTTATAAAATTATATATCAATTACCGTTATTGTAAATGTAATACTCACACCTTGATGGAAATTAATATACTTTAAATTGTATTAACATTTTCTGTGTAAGCTATTGTTTTATTTAAATGGGTTTTATTTTACTGTTTTATTTAAATAATCCAATTACACTTTATTAAACTGCTAAAAGAAATATGGATTGAACTTACATAATGTGTCATATTTGGAAGGGACTGGATGTGGGTTGCCCCAGAAACTCCTAAGATCTTAGTCCAAAGGAGAATTCTAGGTTTTCTGGGTTTTCTATAATAGGAAATAAAAGGACTGAAAGCTTTACAGTATAAATGCATTTATATGTTTCTTCTATAACCAAAGCAAGGGAATTACAATAGAAATACCATTTGCTTTAAGTCTAATGTTTGGAAATTTCAAAGAAGAAAGCCAAGTAAAAGGAAATCGGATTATTTTCTAGGGCTCCCCAGTGCATTGTTGGGGTACTGTGGACAGAATCATGTAATGAAATTAACATAGCAATGAAACAAATACAATTTAGAAAACTTGCGTTTAACTTGTCAGATCTGCTAACTTTAGCTGTGGGCCCAATTGTTTGGAAATGGATGGTGTTCCAATGGGTATAGTAAATCCACTTTCAGATGCCTGTTGTAATATGGTCCAGTAGTGGAGTGTAATTAGGAAAACAAAGAGAAACTAGATTTGTAGGAACCTGTATAGTTAAATATTTAATTAGTAGCGGCTATTATAAAATGTAAAAATAATTGAGAAAACGTTTTAAATTTAAATTGTATGTGTAGAATGCAGGCGTCAGTTTTGATGTAGTGTTCCTTAACCACTTGAGCCCCGGGCCATCGTCAAATGACGGCCTCACGGTGGCTCTGAATATCCAACAGGACGTCAATTGACGTCCTGGATTCCTCCGGCCACTGGGGGGCGCGCGAGCGTGCCGGCGGCGCACGCGCCCGGCGCGTCCCCAAGATGCCGATGCGCGTGCCTGGCGGTCACGATGTCCGCCAGGTACCCGCGATCGGCGGTGACAGCAGGGACGTGGAGCTCTGTGTGTAAACACAGAGCTCCACGTCCTGTCAGGGGAGAGAGGAGACCGATCTGTGTCCCTTGTACATAGGGACATAGATCGATCACCTCCCCCAGTCACCCCCCCTCCACACACAGTGAGAACAAAATACAGGCACACATTTAACCCCTTCCTCACCCCCTTGTGTTAACCCCTTGAATGCCAGTCACATTTATACAGTAATTAGTGCATATTTATCGCACTGATCGCTGTATAAATGTGAATGGCGCCAAAAATGTGTCAAAAGTGTCCGATGTGTCCGCCATTATGTCGCAGTCCCAATAAAAAAATCGCAGATCGCCGCCATTACTAGTAAAAAAATAAATAAAAAAATAATAATAATAATAATTCTGTCCCATATTTTGTAAGCGCTTATTGCGATTTTTTTTTTTTTTTTTACCAAAAATATGTAGAAGAATACGTATCGACCTAAACTGAGAAAACATTTTTTTTGGAAAAAAAATTAGGCTATTTATTATAGCAACAAGTAAAAAATATTGATTTTTTTTCAAAATTGTTGCTTTTTTTTGTTTATAGCGCAAAAAATAAAAACCGCAGAGGTGATCAAATACCACCAAAAGAAAGCTCTATTTGTAGGAAAAAAAGGACGTCAATTTTGTTTGGGAGCCACGTCGCACGACCGCGCAATTGTCAGTTAAAGCGACGCAGTGCCGGAACCTGAAATTTCACCTGGGCAGGAGGGGGGTATATGTGCCCGGTAAGCAAGTGGTTAAAGGATAACTCCACTTTCATGGAAAAAAAATAGCAAATGAAAAAAATGTATATAGCGCATACAGTTGCTACACAAGTCATGTTGTAATTAAATGTTATTAAAAATAACCTTTCATTTCCAATCTGCAGCACTGTAATTGTCCAGTAAAATACAATGCAATGTGGCTACCTGGAGGTGTTCTGTACACAGATGGTGTACAGAATGCCCCCCTGTTATGTCATTTCCTGCTTGTTTGATTTGTGATGTGTCATTTTTGGTGAGATACTCCCAATGGAAAATCACATCTACCCTGACACTTTCCTCATTAGAACCCTGTAAGTTCCGCAGCTAATTTATAATTATAAAACCACTCCCATTAGATTCACTTTGTACATAGACAGAGAAAAAGAAACCGCTATGTCTTCAGAATAACAAAAGGTAGGAATCTGCAACAAAGTTTGTTAAAATCCCTGGACTGTACGTAGATAACCTAGAGGGGAATGTTTTTTTTTTTTCCTCAACAAAAATTGAGTTACTATTTGAAGTAGAATTGAATAAAAAAGAAAATAATGATTTGATGGAGAAAACTTAGAAATGTTAATTGTGCCTTAAAAATATAAAAAATATATTTTGTTTTGAATTTATCCTAAAATCTAGCAGTACAACTGGTATGAGGGTGCCTAGGCACTCCTGTATCTACTGCATCATAGCTGTATATTTTTAGTGTGAAATCTAGGGCACTAATGCCTTTAACTGAAAGCCTCATGGGATTTGGAGTAAAATCACTCCTGTGCCACTTACTGTTCTTCTTGCTCTGACATGAGGAAGCAAAACTTTGTCTCCACCAGGGTGACCGCCTCCACACAGAGACACACTGCAGAACAGTGGCGCCCCATCCATAGAGGGCCACCTCCCCTATCAATGCGTCCGGCCCCCTGATCTACAAATCAGTGGCACTAGACAATGGATTTCAATGGGGGGTGGGTGTTTTTTTAAGCACCCGATTAGAGCCAGAGGCTCTAATAGGCTTCAAAAAAGGGAGGCCTCGGCGCGCAGAGCATTGCACTCTGAGGCCACCCAGTTGTGTGACCATAGCAAATAAATTTTCACTATTTTCACACTAAAGTTCCTCCCCACCAATCAGGTGGCAGGTCTGTGAGATTGGCCAAAGCACCAGGTGATCTTTTTGGATGCCTAATGCTTTAGCAGAAGAAGAGACACAGCGGAGGAAGCTGGAGGAACAGACCCGCTGTGGCCGCTGCCCGCACTCCAGGAGAGGAGGAGAGGACACCAAAGCCCCGGTAAGTGCTGGACCGACCAGGGGGTTGTGGGGTTTCAGTGCTGTGTCATGCCGCCAGGGGGAGTGTTCTTTGTTTGTCGCCCCCCCCAAAAGAAGAACCCACCAGCCGCCACTGCTGCAGAACAAGGCATGGTAAGAATGGGGGAACAATCAGATACACAGAAAACATAGATAATGCTAGGGACTAGTCCTTTTCTCTGTGTTATTGAACCTGCAGTGTTCAATCAAAAAAATAAGACACTGTGGCTGATTTAGTGAAGAAGTCATTTGAATACCAAACCTTGTTCAAGGGAAATAAATTGACGCTACCACATGATCGGTTAATTGACATGAACACAGCTTCAATCTATTTACTAAGCTCAGTAAACATTCAGTTTGCAAAATGAACTGCCACTTTGATAAGTGAACAGCTTCTACTTCTTAAGTAAATGACCCCATTATATTTAGGTGAACATACCCTTTAATCAGATGACTGAAAATAATGTACAGTCCAAAATTCAACCAGAAGACAATTTTATTGGGTGCCATGATGTTGCATATACTATGGATTTGTATGTATCATGCAATATATGCCTGTTGAAACAACTTTGTTCAGATATACTGTATGAATTCTGGGTGTTACACACCAACGTTACAACATAACATATTATTGGTGGAAAAATGCATAAATTTAGAAGTATTACCGTATTTATCGGGTTATAACACGCACAGACGTATAACACGCACCCCGGGCCAGATTCAGAAAGAATTAGGTTGCGCAGCGGTGGCGTAACGTATCCCATTTACGTTACACCGCCGCAGGTTTACAGCGTAAGTGCCTGATTCACAAAGCACTTACCTGTAAACTGTAATTCAAATGGGATGGGCACCATTTAAATTAGGCGCGTTCCCGCGCTGAGCGTACTGCGCATGCTCCGTCCGTCAAATTACCTGACGTGCATTGCGCTAAATGACGTCGCAAGGACGTCATTGGTTTGCCGTTAACGTAAATGGCGTCCAGCGCCATTCACGGACGACTTACGCAAACGATGTGAAATTTAAAATTTCGATGCGGGAACGACGGCCATACTTAACATTGCTTAGACCACCTAGGAGGCAGCCTTAACTTTACGACGCGTATCGCTACGGAAACAACTTAAATTTAGATCGACGGGCATCGCGGACTTCGTGAATCGCCGTAACTAGTCATTTGCATATTCTACGCCGACCGCAATGGCCTCGCCACCTAGCGGCCGGCCTAGAATTGTGGCCTAAGATCCGACGGTGTAACACAAGTTACACCTGTCGTATCTTAGGGCTATCTATGCGTAACTGATTCTATGAATCAGTCGCATAGATACAACAATCGTATCTCAGAGATACGACGGCGTATCAGGAGATACGCCGTCGTATCTCTTCTCTGAATTTTGCCCCCTAACTTTAAGAGAGAAGTTTCAGGAAGTTTGTATAACACGCAGGCACAGTTTACTCTCTATTTTAAAAAAAATGAGTGTTATACGCCAATAAATACAGTAAATGCTAATATAATTTATATTTTATTCTTGTTCATCATTTACCTAATTGTATTATTCCTATTTACTGTTCTTATTTCAAGGGAGGCTATCTCAAAATGGCAAATGGACAGACTTGGGAACCCAAGTGAGTTGATATTTCTGCCACAGGCCTCAAGATATAAGAAAAAAGATGTAGAAATTAAGGTTCTTAGTAATATAAAAAAAGAAATGAAGGCTCTACAGAATACTGTATGCTCCACAGTTACAGTTAAAGCAGTGGGTACTAAGTCTAAGCCAAAAGCGGCATAAAAAAAATAATAACACCTATACAACAAAACCTCTAAAAGCTCATAATAACTAATTGTAACCCAATATGGCATTTAGATTAAAATTCTGCGATAGGGGGAAAAATTTGCAAACACTTACAAGATTAACAGTTTTCTTTATCGAGTTAACTTTGAGAAATAATAATTGCAATCTGAGTGATATATTTCTGCCATTTGTTGACATAAAGTGCTCTTAATGTTTTACAGTCATTTGAATTAGCATAAGAATGCAAACCCTTTAACCCACTCAGCATGGAAATTGGTTCTGGTTTGCTCAGCTAAAAAAATATATTAAAGGCTGGACCTTTTAGAGAAAAATATTTATACAAGTCTCTAAGTCAGTCAGCCCATCAATTGCTGCCACTGTGCCCATCAATTGGCGCTATTGTGCCCCATAAATTGCTGCCACTGTGCCCCATAAATTGCTGCTACTGTGCCTCATCAATTGCCGCTACTGTGCCCCATCAAATGCAGCCAGCGTTCATCCCCTGCCTGGCACTTACCTGTCTCGATGCTGTCCTCCACACTCTGAGTCCTCAATGTTTTCTCCCATCCTCTTCCCATCCTCTGCTATGATTGGATGCCTGATAGGCGTCCAATCACAGTGCCTGTCGCTTTGGCCAGTCAGGTGACAGGTAACCAGATTGGCTGAGAGGCGGGTCAGATTTATTCGCTTCCCTAACACAACACTGAGTAAACAGCGAACGCACAGAATTGCACCCACTGTTTACCAATTTGGAAGCCTATTAGAGCCTATGGCTCTAATCAGGACGCCTATTAGAGCCTGATGGCTCTAATCAGACGCTTCCAAAAAAAACCCTGCAATGCATGAATCTATCTATGGTAATAGAGGGGTGACAGGAGAAAGGGGGCCATGGTCCTGCTTCCTTTATGGATGCACCGCCACTGAAGTACAGATATATAGAAGTACAGAACAACTTTCTACTGCAATATCACTTAACCACTTAAGGACCAGCCCCTGTATATATACATCGGCAGAATAGCACAGACAGACATCAACATACCTGTACGTCCCTTTTAAATGCCTGTCCGTGTAGTCGCGCGCGCCGCCACGCTTGCGACCCTGCCGCCATCCCTGTAAGACGGACCGTGGGTACCACGGACTCGATTGCCACGTGGATCCCCATGATCGTCTCACGGAGGTATAGAGAGATGAGATGCTAGTGTAAACAAGCATCTCCCTGCTCTGACTAGCGACAATGACACCGATCTCGGCTCCGTATACTCGAGCCCATCCCCCCTTCAGTAAGAAACGCTATGCAGGGAACACTTAACACTTAACCTCTACAGCGCCACCTAGTGGTTAACCCCTTCACTGCCAGTGTAATTTTCACAGTAACCAGTGCATTTTTATAGCACTGATCGCTGTGAAAATGACAATGGTCCCAAAAATTTGTCAAAAGAGTCCGATGTGTCCGCCATAATGTCGCAGTCACGAAAAAAATTACTGATTGCCGCCATAAGTAGTAAAAAAATAAATAATTAGTAAAAATGCCATAAAACTATCCCCTATTTTGTAAACGCTATAATTTTTTTGCGTAGACCAATCAATAAACGCTTATTGCGTTTTTTTTACCAAAAATATGTAGAAGAATACGTATCAGCCTAAACTGAGGAAAACATTTTTTTTTATATATTTTTTGGGGATATTTATTATAGTAAAAAGTAAAAAATATTGTTTTTTTTTCAAATTTGTCGCTCTATTTTTGTTTATAGCGCAAAAAATTAAAACCGCAGAGGTGATCAAATACCACCAAAAGAAAGCTCTATTTTAGGGAAAAAAGGACGTAAATTTTGTTTGGGAGCCACGTCGCACGACCACGCAATTGTCAGTTAAAGCGACACTGTGTCTTCTACCTCTGCCCTATTCCAAATCGTTCTCTTTCACATCCAACACTTCCAGAAGTGTCAAATGCATATGTCTACCACCACATGCTGTAATTTATTCCTCTGACCCCTACCTTGCTGCTCAATCATATTGTGATATACAAGTAAGAGGATGGAACCATGGCACAAGGCATTCATTACACTTCAGGAAATGATAAATGTCGAAGAGACTTGTGAAGCCTGCAGTGCAGAAAAAGAGTGGAAGTAGGAGACACAGGTCACTGGATCAGTGAGTATAGGAGCTCTTCTCTTGTGGGGCACCTTCCTTTAGAATTATTTGCAACTCAGATAGGGTTGCTTTAAAAAGACGTATAGCTAGATTCACATACGGCGGCGTATCTTTATGCTGGCGTAGCACATCCCATTTGCACTACGCGACGTAATATAGTGAGGCAAGTACTGTATTCACAAAGCACTTGCCTCCTAAGTTACGTCGGCGTAGCGCAAATGACCCAGCGTAACCCCGCCTAATTCAAAATAGGCAGGTAGGGGGCGTGTTGTATGGTAATGAATCGTGACCCCATGTAAATGAGGGCCGTTTTTACGGCGCATGCGCGCCCATGCTCAGAATCACGTCGGAAATACTCAATGCTTTCGACGTGAACGTCACCTACGCCCAGCCCCATTCACGTACGCTTACGCAAACAACGTAAAATACGACGGCTGTTCCGTCGTCCATACCTTGCATGGCCTGCGCCATCTTTTTGGTGGTTTATCTTTACACCTGAAAAACACCTTATGTAAACAGCGTATCGGGCGCAAGTACGTTCGTGAATTGGCGTATCTTGCTAATTTACATATTCTAGGCGTAAATCCACGTACACGCCCCTAGCGACCAGCGTAAATATGCAGCTAAGATACGACGGCGTAGGAGCCTTACGCCGGTCGTATCTTAGCAACATTTAAGCGTATCTCAGTTTGAGAATACGCTTAAAGATACGACGGCGCAGATTCAGACTTACGACGGCTTATCTACTGATACGCCGTCATAAGTCTTACTGAATCTGGCTAATAGAATATTTGCAATGCTTAGCCATATTTCTTAGAATTTAACAAATAGGGTTTTGTATAGATCTCTGGTATCTGTGGACTCATCTCATTGACAACTAAGCTGCATTGAGGGAATACTTTAGGGGCCTGTCTTGATTAGCATTTGTTTGCATCATACAAGTTTTTGTCCCCATACAAAGCTATGGGAATGCAAATCTCTCTTGATGCAGGTCAAATGCAGATCATAAGAATGTCAATAAGAATTTCAGTAAATTCTGAATGATTGCAAAAGTGCCTCAAACGGATGTCGAACGGATGCCATTAATACAAGCACAAAGCCTGTGATAAAGTCTGTGACACAGGCAGAACAGTTGTTTTCTTTGGAAAGGTAGAGATGACATTCTGTTCTTGACCATCAGGACTTGGATATCTTACCAAGAGACTTGCATATAAATTATCTTTAATTGTAGGGCTGTAAACTAGCTCAGACCCTTGGCACTCTTGGAAGCCAAGAGACACCACATTTCTAAGTGGAGAGCATTTGACTAAAGTATGAGGTCACTGTCACCCTAAATATCCTTGATCAAATTAAAAAGTAAGTATAGTGCCTAAAGCTAACTTTATTCAAATCTTTTTTTGATGTCAGAAAAAATGGGGTTGTTTTGGAAGATGTTGCCTTTGCCATTTGTTCACCTAGGCAGGAAGTGAGGGTAAATCTTTACAAGAGTTAGAACATCAGTATTCAAAATAGAAAACCAAAATGAATGGGCTGGAATTTACTTAAACTTCATCTGCCCAGCCTATTCATTGACCTACAGTGCCTTGAAAAAAGTATTCATACCTCTTGAAATTGACCACATTTTGTCATGTTACAACCAACTGAGCCCAGTGGGAGCAACGCCAGTGGGAGCAACGCCATCAGAACCCACAAAGCCACACTCCAGGCTCTCACCGTCCAGTTCTCCTTCTCCTTATCCTTCCCCTCTATGCTGGCAATTGTCCTCCACTCCACCTTCCATCATGCCTTCTTTCTGCAAAAAGGCAGGCTTCCGTGGCCCAAATGTTCGATTGTAAAAAAAAGATGGCGCCGGATAACCCTCTTGCCCAACGGTTGACCGCTGGTTTGTCGGAACAGATAGCTCGCCAACTACTGCCATATAAACTGGTGGAGTCGGAGGCCTTTCGAAAATTTGTGGCCATTGGAACACCACAATGGAAGGATTTTTTTTTCACAGAAGGGCATCCCAGAGCTATATGGCCATGTTTAGCGGTAAGTTGATGTAGGTGCCAAGATACATCTGACCACAGACACGTGGTCTAGCAAACATGGGCAGGGAAGGTATATAACTTTCACTGCCCACTGGGTGAACCTTCTGACGGCCGTCAAGCATGTAAGCCGTGGCACCCATGTAGATTTGGTTTTACCGCCACGGATTACATGCAGGCCTGCCTCTTCTTCTCCTCCTCCTCCTCCTACTCCATCCTCCCTCTCCTCCTCGGCTGACTATTCAGCCAATAATTGAAAAACTGCAAAAATCGTCTGGGGTTTACTTCAGAAATGTTGTTCTATTTAAAGTAGGGCCCGAAAGTGACTCAAGCCCAGGGGCCCCTACCACCCTAAGTCCTGCCCTGGTCATCGGACACACCCGACACTGCACTTTACCTGATTAGACATTTCCCATAACCTCAGACGGACCATTATTTCTTTAGTACATTTTTCGAATGCAATGGAAACACTGGTACGTGCCCTTGGGAGAGGGTTCGTCCCCTTCTCTCTACTATTTTTATCCTTTTTGTTCAAATACATTATTGTCCTGATTAGGTCTGTCACAATTATTATCAATGGTGGCATTTATTGGTTATACCATCATAAGACATATGCCCTCTAGTCGCAACCCCTCCCTCCCCTTCTGGTTCTAGGGAGAGGACTTATTTCTGTGTTCTGTCCTGTGTTAGCCCGCTTTAGGGTGGGACCTCTGGTTGTGGGAGGTCTGATGGAGGCCTATTAGGTCCCCCTCTTTCGCCAGAGGCCTGCAGGATAGAACAACGCTGTTCCTATCTCTGTGGATAGGATGATTACTAATGGAATGTTTTAATGCTCACTTGACACTGCCTATGCATGCCTGGGTCAAAATATGTGTTAGTCTTATGGGCCCGGATTCACAAAGGACTTACGACGGCGTATCTCCACGTACGCCATCGTAAGTCCAAATGTGTGCCATCGTATCTTCGCGCCTGATTCATAGAATCAGATACGCCTCACGGTTGCCAAGATACGAGCGGCATAAGTCTTCTACGCCGTCGTATCTTGGGGTGCATATTTACGCTGGCCGCTAGAGGCGCTTCCGTATATTTCCGCGTTAAATATGCAAATGAGCTAGATACGCCGATTCATGAACGTACTTGCGCCCAGCGTATTAAAATATGCTGTTTACATAAGGCGTCCGACCGGCGTAACTTTACCCCTCATAAAGCAGGGGTAAGTCATATTAGGTATGGACGTCGGAAGAGCGTCGTATTTTACGTCGTTTGCGTAAGTCGTCCGTGAATGGGGATGGGCGTAGGTTACGTTCACGTCAACTAAGCATTGAGCCGGCGTAATTTACGGAGAAAATTCGACGTGATACTGAGCATGCGCGCGCATGCGCTGTTCGTTAGGTGGGGTCACGAATCATTACCATACAACACGCCTCCTACCAGCCTAGTTTGAATTAGGCGGGCTTACGCCGGCCCATTCACGCTACGCCGCCGTAACTTAGGGCGCAAGTTCTCTGTGAATATGGTACTCGCCTCTCTAAGTTACGGCGGCATAGTGTATCTAGGATACGCTACGCCCGCACAAAGATACGCCCTCTTACGTGAATCTGGCCCAAGATGTTCTTCTTAGTAAGAAACTTCCCAGCAGTAAAGCAATTTTTTTCAGCAATGATAAGATAAAAATGGAAGTATGCTTGACGAAGCTCATGCTGATTGGGCAAAACATGTCAGCTCTCACAACACCACGTGAGTGACGTTCTGTCTTCGCCCTTGATGCAATTTTGCATGTCGGCACAAATGCTTAATGGACTCCTTGAGAACTGCAGTATCCATCTTGAGAAAGGCACGTTCAGTTGCTGCTATATAGACTAGACCCAGAGCAAGTTGGGAGCTACTATCCCTGCCTCCGTTTGACTCCCAGTGCATTTCCTGGATGAGTGTGCAGGTCATCTTCTATCATCACGGGTGAAAGTCTATATTACCAAAGGCTGGGTGATCGGACCTGCTGGTCCACGATCTGCTTTACTAGCGCCATACTTTTACATTCATAGTGAACTCTTGATGGCCACGCACAGTTTATTAAACCTATATTTCACTATGGGCCACTATCAGTGATACTGAGACTGTGTTATCTATACCAAACTTCACTCAATATATACCACTACAGCCCTGTATCCAGTGAGAACTCCTGGACTTTGAAGACACACAGAACAGCATAATGTGATTAGGTGCTTGCTGTTATAAATCGGTGACCCAAGGATCCTTCTCTTGACTGATATACTCACAGAGTCACACATCCACACATTTGCTTATATGAGTTTGAAACCAGGGCAGTAACTTCAACAGCTGATCAGACATCCTGTGGATCTTTATTTCACTAAACAAAGTCAGTGTACTATTTGATTGTGATATGTGTTTGTGAGCGGTTCTGAATGTTGCATCTGCATTTTGATTAGACAATGTTGTCTTTTTAAACTCTTTTGGCTGAGGTGCTGGTGGTGGGAAATTATTACCCAGTTTTTTGTATTACTATTTGTAATTTTGTAATAAAGTTCCCTTATCTTAAAGGGGTTGTAAAGGTTTGCTTTTTATTTTCTAAATAGGTTCTTTTAAGCTAGTGCATTGTTGTTTCTCTAACCTTCGATTTCCCTTCTAAATGTTTTTTTTCTTTGTTTATTTTGTCTGAAATTCTTACTTCCTGTTCCTCCTCAGTAAGCTGATCTGGCTGACTAACCCCCAGCCAGAACGGCTCGGATGATAGGGGCAAGTTTACTGAGGAGAAACTAGAAGTGAGAAATTTCAGACAAAGAAAAAACATTTAGAAAAGGTAAGTGAACCAACAATGCATTAGCCTAAATGAACCTATTTAGAAAATAAAGCTTTACAATCCCTTTAACCGCTTCCCGACCGCCGCATGTAGATATACGTCGGCAGAATGGCACGTACAGGCACATTGGCGTACCTGTAGGTCCCTGCCTAGATGTGGGTCGGGGGTCCGATCGGCACCCCCCCCCGCTACACGCGGCGGTCGGATTCCCTTGGGGAGCGATCCGGGATGACGGCGCGGCTATTCGTTTATAGCCGCTCCGTCGCGATCGCTCCCCGGAGCTGAAGAACGGGGAGAGCCGTATGTAAACACGGCTTCCCCGTGCTTCACTATGGCGCTGCATCGATCGAGTCATCCCTTTTATAGGGAAACTCGATCGATGACATCAGTCCTACAGCCACACCCCCCTACAGTTGTAAACACACACTAGGTGAACCCCAACTCCTACAGCGCCCCCTGTGGTTAACTCCCAAACTGCAACTGTCATTTTCACAATAAACAATGCAATTTTAATGCATTTTTTGCTGTGAAAATGACAATGGTCCCAAAAATGTGTCAAAATTGTCCGAAGTGCCCGCCATAATGTCGCAGTCACGAAAAAAATCGCTGATCGCCGCCATTAGTAGTAAAAAAAAAAAATTTAATAAAAATGCAATAAAACTATCCCCTATTTTGTAAACGCTATAAATTTTGCGCAAACCAATCGATAAACGCTTATTGCGATTTTTTTTTACCAAAAATAGGTAGAAGAACACGTATCGGCCTAAACTGAGAAAAATAAATATTTTTATATATGTTTTTGGGGGATATTTATTATAGCAAAAAGTAAAAAATATTGCATTTTTTTCAAAATTGTCGCTCTATTTTTGTTTATAGCGCAAAAAATAATTAAATTTGGTGATCAAATACCACCAAAAGAAAGCTCTATTTGTGGGGAAAAAAGGACGCCAATTTTGTTTGGGAGCCACGTCTCACGACCGCGCAATTGTCTGTTAAAGCGACGCAGTGCCGAATTGTAAAAACCCCTTGGGTCATGTAGCAGCATATTGGTCCGGTCCTTAAGTGGTTAAACTGTATGGTCCTTAGTAATCTCTTTTAGGTGAGGTACTTCCCCACCTTGTTCTTTTTGTGTTTGACTTGAGTCTTCTAAATAACCCAATGATGATTATACCTAAAAAGGAACTATAATAGGTTTTACGATAACTTCTAACATTACAAAAAATGCACACCTTTATTTGGACTACTAAAAATGTATATAGCTTAGATTTTCTCAGATTCAAATGGATGAAACTGACAAGTAAAAAAAATAATCATGTAGAAGATTATTTTTAGCCATACAATCTCTTGTTCATCGTTATCAATGTTTCACAGAAAACTGTAGAGGGCAATGAAGAACCACATCTGCTTTAGGCAGTAGACAGTGTTTTTTTTACTGAATCCAGGACTTTTTATTCAATTTGCTTAATATATGCATTGCATGGAGTCTTCCCCAAAGGCCTCAGATTGCAGGTTTCAAAGTCAGGCCACTAAGCAAGACTTGAGGGACAGAACGGAAGGCAGACTGGAGCACAGTTCACCGGAATACAGCTAAGCCTTGTCAAGAACTGCTGTGGCAACGTAGCTAACTTAAGATCCTATTCAAACTGAATGTCATATATTTCAAAATGGAATTCTATTTCAAATTTCTATAATATACATGTGTTTTTGTCTTCTAAGTATAATGTTTAAATTGCAATTTTATAAATAATTAGAAAAATTAATATGGTACTGTAGATTCAATCTCCATCACAAAGGAAGCACTTGTAGGGAGAAAGATTCTCTGTGAAGGTATGTAGGTACTGCTCATGTTGTTAAAAAAATATACTGAAAAGTCTGTTTAGGTGGACGGCCATGTCTTGGTAGGTTTGTAGTTGTGCCATATTCTTTCCATTTTCAAATGATGGATTGAACAGTGCTCCGTGGGATGTTCAAAGCTTGGGATTGTTTTTTTTTATACCCTATACAAACAACCGGATTTGAGGTAAATTGATGGTTAATTTCAACCCTGCTTGATCCTGATTCAATCAACAGGGGTCAACAGACGTGATTACTTTTATTGTTTCTAAATTAAAATACATATTTGATTTTTAGTTTTTCAGAAATTCATTCCCTCTCTATGGTTGCGTTTATGTCCCTCCATGTAACTCAAGCGTGTATCTAGGAATTATTATCTAGGAATTATTAAACTATTTTTGGTCGAACAAAAGCATCTGGTAGGCATGCACTTTCAGCTCTTTATCAAACTATGCTCTGTCAAAACTATATAATTATTTGTATTGTTATTTGAAATCATATGATTTAGTATTATAGTAGTATTTAAGTACAAAAGAAAACAAAAAAAAACTTTTACGATTGTTGTTTCTTTTGTAGTATCAAAAAAACTTCATGCAACACTTTCGAAAGCTCCTGAGGAAGCTCTTTCAGCGAAACATGTAGAGTGTGAAATGGTTACACATGATATTCAAAGATATGCTTTTGTCTGAACATTTAACTGTCATTTTGAAGAAACTTCATCTGTTAAATTTATATTTTTATATAAAAAAACCTTTGTATAATCTTTTGGTACCTTTAAAGTCACACCCTTTTCACAATAAATGTTGCTCTTTAGGAGATGCGGTACCTATTAGTGATCTTTTCACTGACCAGCTCTATTAAATATCAGTTTTATTTAGGTAAGCGTCACACGACCGCGCGATTGACAGTTAAAACAACGCAGTGCCGTATAGCAAAATATGGCCTGGCCAGGAAGGAGGCGAACCTCCTGGAGCTGAAGTGGTTAAACAAGTGTCCCCACTGGAGGGTCCTCCTTCTACTACTATTCTGGTAACAGCTGAAAATGTTGGATTTTCATTCATTTTGATTGAAAAATGAGCATACAACCAGCAATAAAAACTAGACAGGGGTTCCAACCTTTAACCACTATATCCAAAACGAATAAAAACAAAGGTTTGACTTAAGATACACATAAATGGTAGTTACAAGGAAAACTAACCATAAGTGCAAAAGGTAGAAATAAAGTTTTGCTTCAAGATTGCCAGGCATATGCTTTGTGAGCTGAAGTGATTTTGGTATCTTGTATAGACGTATCAGATCCTTACCAGTGTTACCTACAACTAATATAATTATTTCTCCTCGCTGATCTGGGACCTCTATAGAACCTCTCCCAAAGAGCTTGAAATTTGAGACTTTTTTTAAAACGGAGAGCAGGTCAGCCTGATTCTCCAGAAATTCCTAAAAAACCCTTAAAGAAATCGGTAGGTGAAAAAATGATAGTGATAATTATACTTTTTATAGAATAATGTAGCAACTAACTTCCAAATAGATTCCAGTATCTCGCTCCATTATCATTCCAGTAAAAAGTGTATACATGTTGGTGTATTAAAGTGAAAAGTGCAAGTGAGGGCCTAAAATGCACACCCGGCGCCAAATGAATGCACAGAGTGATTGAAGGTGACTTAATACAGGAGCTAGATGTACCACTTGCAGAATAAAAAAACACCAAAATGGGTGAAAGTGGTGTTTAAAATGATAGAGCGGCTATTTTATTTTTTCATCTTTTTGAGCTACAGTTCACGGTTAGAGATATTTGTATTTATGTTGGTGTATTAATCAATCAATCAGAAACATATTTTCCCCTCAGGCATTTGCCAGGTCTAGGTGACCAAATAGATTTTTAATAATGATGTAATTGTCTTGCCACTCTTCGACCCTTAAAAGGTCAATCAAGCATAGATTGATTTGAAGTCCACACAGTTTAGGCTACAAGAGCAAAATTAGACAATGCAGTCTTATAAGTGACAATATTTCCAATGTTGGGCTAAAAAGTACAAAATTTGCTTAGTAAATTATAGCAAAGTCTGAGTGGAAATCCCTCTTCCTCATCTCACAAGCATATTTCTGAGAAAATATATTGCAAAAACGCACAGATGTTCTCCACTGCTACTGGTATTGCCCAACCATAGCTTTCATGTCCCTCAATGAAGAAGAAGAAGCAGCTACCTTGTGGTCATTCTTCTGCTCATTTCTCCTGTCTGCAGTCCATCACTACAGTCTATAACTAAGACATTTTTTTTAATGTTTTTTTTATTTCCCTGCACACAGTTGGATGCTTGAAGCGAACACTGTTTTTTTTTTCACTTCAACTGTTCAATAGGCCTGTACTCACCTCAATTGCACATTAATAAGTCCATCCCTCTGACCTTGTAATGCTTCTAAATAGCACTAGAAGTCCTTGCTGACTTTTCTTGCCACACAAGATGAAATATTTATTTTTTAGTGTCGTTTTTTGGGGATAAGTCCCACTGATAATAGTACAATTTAAAGTGTTGCTAAAGTCAGATTTTTTTTTTTTTTTTAAATAGCAAACATGTTATACTTACCTGCTTTGTGCAGTGATATTGCACAGAATGGTATAAACAGAAAAGTCAGTGCTACTACCCAAACAACACATAGATAGCAGAGCTCCCAGGTGCTCTATCCACAGTCGCTAGCTGAATAGAGTAATGTGAAAAAAATGATCCGTACTCCAGTTGTTGTTCTTAAATTTTTTTAATTTGATTGAATACCCACAGTGGACAAACGCAGATAAAGTCAGTTGACACATTTCAGCCTATAAGGCCTTAGTCATAACTGGGGTGCGGATAATTTTTTTCACATTGCACAGAATGGCCCTGATCCTCCTCTACTGGGGTCCCCGGCAAAGATCTTGGCTCCTCCTCTTCTTTTTGGGACAACCATAGCCAGCCGCTTGCTATAGGGAGGAACATAGTCTGCATTCTCCCGACCTGTGTGTCTATGGAGCCGCCCTCCATAGACTTACAAGGCAGGACTTAGGCCCTGCCCCACTTCCTCTTCACTGCATTTGAATGACAGGTGCAAGAGCCAATGGCTCCTGCTGCTTCTCAAATACTGTGTGAAGAGGAAGTAAGGGGCGAAGAGATGCAGCCGTGCACAGAGCTGATCTCTTCTTCTCTCTCTTCCCCTTCACACAGGAAAAGGGGGGCACACGGAAATGTTTTTTACCTTAATGTAAACAATGCATTAAGGTAAAAAATGTTTTTAGGTTTAGAAACACTTTATGTGGACTTGAAAAGACTATTGTAAAACTGGCCAAGAAACATATAAGTGGTAATACTTTCAAAGTCAAAGCAATGTAAAGCATTGATTTTCAGGCCATTACTACTCATATGTATCTTGAGCAGCAATAACTCCAAGTACAGAATGAATTTCCTTTATTTTAATCAATCTTTGAAAAAGAACTTGTATGTCATAGAAATAGTTTCCAGGAGAAAAATAAATATCAATGAGATTCTGCAATTTAATTTCCCTGCCATTCCCTGGACATGGCTGCCTGCTGACAAGATGCCATGAGAGACCCTCAGCTCTCTGCAGAAATATGTTTAGCCATTGATTTTGCGCTTCCTTTCTTGCCAACCAAGGCAATGGCATATAAATACATATCTCTTTTTAGTCTGTGGAGAAAGTGCCTTCAAGCGTATAATGATAACACTCTGTAGACTTAGTGACTTTTTCTGCAGTTTGTGAAAAATAAAGAAATCCATAATGCCGATTTCCAGAAAATAAAAAAGTGCAAAGACTACCACATAATGCCAAACCTAAACTGTATATATTTAAACCAGATAACGCTGTAAAGGAGACATAGGGGAATTCCACAACAGAAACCCACATGCATTGTTATCTATAGCCCAATTGTTATCTATAGTCCCATTGTTATCTATAGCCCTTGGGACCATCCCTGTTGCTACCATCTCTCACAACACTGCATAACCTCCTCTGTCCATGATTCAAGAACTTCTCTATAGCAGCAGTAATTCCTGTTGATTAATTACTGGTCTGTGAGAGATCACCGGCAAATAACTTGCAGAAATAGCAAAGAGACTATGTGTAAGCTATTTGCTTGGCTTAGGATTTGTTCTGTGCATTGACATACCAACTTATGGCTCGTACACACTATAGAAAAATCGGGCGAACATTTTTGTCTGAGGAACGTTCATATTTTCTGATAGTGTGTACACAACTTTCGACAGACAATTCTGACCTTTCTGAACAAAAATTTTCTAAAGGGACAAACACCAACATTTTTCTAGTGTGCACGCGGGGACGGGCAGGAACAGGGTCGCTTTAAATTTATTTAATTTCTTTAGTGTTTATTTTACCTTTATTTGTATTTGTTTACACTTTCTCTTTAATTTTATTTTATTTTGATAATTTTTATTCTTATTACAAGGAATGTAAACATCCCTTGTAATAGGAATAGTGCATGACAGGTCCTCTTTATGGAGAAATGTGGGGTCAATAAGGCCCCACATCTCTCCTCCAGGCTGGAAAGACAGAGATAAAAAAACTAAGGCCCCTTTCAGACTGGGGCGGGAGCTGCGGTGGCGGTATAACGCCGCTAAAAATAGCGGCGCTATACCGCCGGAATTGCCGCGGGTATCAGCCGCTAGCGGTGCGGTATTAACCCCCGCTAGCGGCCGATAAAGAGTTAATACCGCCCGCAATGCGCCTCTATAGAGGCGCATTGCGGGCGGTATTGCCGCGGTTCCCATTGTTTTCAATGGGAAGGAGCGGTGAAGGAGCGGTATACATGCCGCTCCTCTCACCGCTCCAAAGATGCTGCTGACAGGAGATTTTTTTGTCTCCCGCCAGCGCATCGCCTCAGTGTGAAAGCCCTCGGGCTTTCACATTGAGTCTGCAGTGCAGGAGTTTTTCAGGCGGGATAGCAGCGCTATTTTTAGCGCTTTACCGCCTGAAAAACTCCTCAATGTGAAAGGGGCCTAACTGTCTTGGCCTTTCCAGCCGAGTCCCCGGCTTTGTTTACATCCGCCGGGCCGGACGTGAAATCATAATGTAATGATCAACTTCCAGCGACAACCGATTTGTTCTCGGGCTCGTTTTAATCGGACAAACCGATCATGTGTGGGCCCCATAGTTTTTTTTCCCATCGGTGAAAAAACGTAGAACCTGTTTTAAAATGATCTGATGGTTAAAAAAACGATAGAAAAAAATTATCGTCTGTGGGCAAGTCCATTGGTTAAAAATCAACGCATGCTCAGAATCAAGTCGACGCATGCAAATGAAGCATTGAACTTCATTTTTCTCAGCATGTCGTAATGTTTTATGTCACCGCGTTTTGACACTAATGGATTTTTAACTGATCGGCCTGTTTTCATCGGATGAACCGATCGTGTGTACAGGGCATAGGGTATTTTCCCACTCATAAGAATGGGGGGGGGGGCAATACGATTTGGTAAGTTGCCGTCTTATGGGAGTGGGTCAGATGTGACACACAGCGGTGGGTGATTTCTTGGTGACGTATTTCCAATAGGACATCACTGGGGTTCACACATCTGCATGGAGTACTTTCAGGGGACTTCATTTGTGTGCACTATTGATTTTTTTTGTTTGGATCACTGATTTGGTTTTGTGACTTTGCACTACTGTGAACTTACATTTTTAAGTCGTATAAAATGTTTGTATTTTCACTTGTTTTATAATCATCTATAAACAGGCTAAGATTATGGTGGGAATCTCGGGCTGAAAAGCCTGTGAGATTTTGAGTGTTCCTGATTTTGATGGCTCAAGCCCTGTACAAACGATCAGTTTGTCCGATGAAAACAGACAATTTTCTTTGGAAAAACTGATCGTGTGTAGGCCCCATCGGTTTGTTTTCCATCGGTGAAAAAAATAGGACATGTTTAAATTTTTCTTATGGATAAAAAAACGATAGAAAAAAACAATTGTCTGTGTGGAAGTCCATCGGTCAAAAATCTACGCATGCTCAGAATCAAGTCGACACATGCTCGAAAGCATTGAACTTCATTTTTTTCAGCACGTCGTAGTGTTTTTCATCACCACGTTTTGGCACGGTCGGATTTTTGACTGATGATGTGTAGGCAAGACTGATGAAAGTCAGCTTCATCGGATATCTGACGAAAAAATCCATCGGACTAGATTCCATCCTGTGTACAGGGCTTAAAGGTACTATAAGAAGGACACAGAGGAGTGGAGTGGGGAGAGTGGACACCCCTGCCTTAAGCCTTGTCTTATTGCAAAAGTAATGGGCCTAAATTGGTAGTATTTTACATAAGCCTGTGGGGAGATGTTTAAGGAAGAAATCCAAGTACAGACGTGGGACCTATGCTCCATTTTCATAGCAGGCAAGAATCAGAATGTGTTTATTCTGCCTTTAACATCCATAGAATGGGCAGAAATGCACTTTAAAGCAACCACCTGACTGGTTTTCATGTCGGAGCCCCCTTTTTCAACTTTTTTACAATCCAAAAAAAAGGCATAAAACATTTTCCCAATAAAAAGTTTAATGTTTTTTTTATAAAAAAAAAATTAATGCATATTTTTATTTCTTATAATGTTAGTAAAACTTCTATTCCAGCAGCCTTTACTCCTATTTTGAGCAGTTTTGCAATTGAACATTACTTCAATACCTTGGTCTCCGTTGTCCTCATCTTTATTATCTTTGTTTCTGTAGCCAAATAGCAGAACATGCACCCTGCTGAGATAATTAATATTTTACAGCTCATTTTAAATGAATGTCATAAAGAATGGACACTGCTGGTAACACATAGTGGACACATGCATCAAAAGAATTCACATTCACAAGATTTTATATGGTAAGCCATCACACTGCTATAGTAGCATCTTTTAGCCTACATACTTATCTCTCTGCTGCAGAGGATGCTTGACTTATAGCGGCTAGTTAATGAAATATTCCCAGAGCGGAATTACAAATATTTTCAGAAACACAGATAGATTCTCATGTTGATTTCTCTGTACCTTTGTCTGAAGGCAATAGGAGCTGGCTTCAGATAAAAGCAAACTATGATCCCTCAAGCCTGTGGAATGGGACAATTATTTTCTTTCACCATTCAATCATAGTAAAAGATGAACACAACAAATCATGTACTACTTTTCCTGTTATTTTTTTTTCTTGGTGAACTATTATTGATGTCAAAAAAAGTTTCATGAAGAAAATATGTCACCTCTATATAGGATATTTATTGATTAGTGCTGTGTGAGAATTTATACCACAGCTGCAAAAAAATGCATTTACTAAAACTGTAGAGTGCAATATCTGGCGCAGCTGTGCATATTAGCTGATTACGTTCCAACTTCAAAGAGAAGTTTATTTTTTTATTTTTTCCCCTCTTATACTTACCTCGGTAGATGCAGCATAGGACTGATGCTGCATCTGTCCCCTGGGGTCTCTACACTGTTAACCGAGCCATCGAACACCGCCAATGGCTCGGTTCTCACAGATCCCTGAGAGGAGAGCTGCTGACTGTCAATCAGCAGCTCTCCTCTCTGCTCCTCCACGCTCACTGGAGCGCTGAGTTGTGGAGGGGTGGGGATCATCCATCTCAGTCTCTTAGGCTCGCTGAGTGGCTGAGACAGGCATCAGTCCAGGCACCTGGCGGATCCAGACTTCATTGTCGTGATGACGCAGTGCCTGGACTGATTCCAGTGACATCAGCAAAGAGTGGACTTTAGACCACTCTGCTGAAAACGGGTCACAGGAATGCAAAAATAATTGCACTCCTGTGACCCATAAGAGAAGCCCAGCCAAACAAGCTGAGGCTGGACTTCTCCTTTCAGCTTGTTCAATTAAAGCATAACTATAGGCAAAACTTTTGTTTTTCATTCATTTTTGATAGAATAAGGGAGCGGTATAACTCATCAGATTTTTTTTTCCGCCCTCTGTGTCCCATTGCAGAGATTTCCCTTTACTTCCTGTCCGATAGCTAAACAGGAAGTGAGAGGAAATCCCTGTAAATGAAGGGAATTCATTGGGACCCTCAGGTCGCCAGAACTAATGTCCTCATTGCAAGATTTCCCCCTGTTACTCTTCTGGTGACTAGAGTTGGGCGAACAGTTTGACCCGTGCATCAGTTCGGGCCAAACATTGTCTGTTCCCCCCCGTTTGGCGGAAAACACTCAAATTTGCAGGGTGTTTGGCGGGTGTTTGCACACTGCGCAGTGCATTTTGCACCCTGATTGGACAAAGCTTTGACCAGTCAGGGCGCAGTATTAGATGGTTGTTAAGGAGTTGGGCCAGGAAGCCAGCTGTGGTGTCCTTAACAACCCATATATTAAAAAGCAAGGGTCCCAACACTGAACCTTGGGGTACACCACTAATAACTTTAGACTATTCAGAGTATGAATTGTTAACCATTACTCTCTAAATATGGTCTTTAAACCAGTTTTCTATCCATTTACAAACTGATTTTTCCAGGCCTATAGATTTTACCTTACACATTAGCCATGCGTGGGGAACCAAGTATACTACATCCACAGCCACTCCTTTGTCCAAGGTTTTACTTACCTCCTCATCAAAAGAAATCAGATTTGTCTGACAGCTTCTGTCTTTCTTGAATCCATGTTGTCTGTTGCTTAAAATATTTTTTTCTAACAAGAACTCATCTATGTGATTTTTTTTTTTTAAACTCTCCATTATCTTCCCAACTATAGAAGTTAAATGAACAGGTCTATAGTTACTAAGCAAAGACTTTGATACCTTTTAAAATAAAGGCACCACATTGGCCTTAGGTCTTTGCCAATCATTAAAAAGTCCCTAAAAATTACAAAGAATGGATTTGAAATGACAGAATGCAACTCCGTGGGCACACACCCACGGATTTTAAGATCTGTGGGTGGGTGCCATTTGGTCCTGGTGCTTTATTCACCTTTAATCTATCTAAATATTTCTGGACCATATACATTTTGAGCCATTGTAGATCATTTGGGCCTGTGTCAATACCATCCCCATTAAAAACATGAACTCCGCTATGCACAAAACACAGAGCTGAAGAAGGTATTTTATAAATTGGCCTTTCCTTTGTCCACAGTCAACCACTCTAGATTTTGTACAGAGCCACACAGAAATTACCTTTTTACTAATAATATATTTGAAAACATTTTTGGGGGGTTTGTCCTACTATCTTTAGCACTGTGTCATTCGTTTTGAATTTTTGCTGCCTTGATTTTCTATTTACATATTCTGTCATGTTATTTGTAAAATTTAAATGATGATAGTATTCCTTAAATGTTATGTTTTTTAAAAGCTTGTTTCTTATTATTTATAGCTTTTTTAACTTTGGCCACATAGGTTTCATTTTTAGCTTTTTAAATGTATTGCCCATGGGAATATACTTTTCAGTGTGTTCACATACAGTCTTTTTGAAGAATTCCCATTTCTGTTCCGTGTTTAATAATAATTTCCCATACCACAGTGCTGTCATAAAACCAAACTAAATATATTCAAATTGGCCCTGGAAGAAGTCCTTTTAGTGATAAAACAGGTCAGGTGACGAGACGCTATCTACGCCACTGCAAGTTCTTTAAACATTGAATTTTAAACTGCAGTTTGTATGCTTTATATGCACTTTGTATCTTATGTTGTGCACAGTGTCTGAATAAAACACCTTTTAAACATTTTTTTACACTATTGGAAGCCTAATAGAAACAAATTACCATATAACCTTCAACATGAAATAGGCAAAAATGTGCTTAGCGCACAATAACAATAGGAAGTAAAAGATAAATAACCTGAGGACCATCCACTTCCACCAATGGCGTTAATACTCTAGGATGGAGGAGGAGCGATGTGCTGACGTCACTGCATTTGCGCAGGTCCCAGAAGGACGGGCTGTCTTAAAGCGGAAGGACGGCACGTGCCATGAATGTAACTGTCACATTGGTTATACTCTCAACTAAACTGTCAAACCAACCAATGGCTTGTGTCATAACTGATCACATGTGCAGCATCATGGCAGTTGAAGATTAAACAAAGGCCAAGATGGCAGCTTCCTTATCTGAAAACAATAGGAGGGTTTACTTCCACTTTAAGTCAGCCGGCCGGCTTATTCATGCATATTTTAAAACTAGTAATGTAAAAAGAAATGTAAAAATAAATAAAATCAGCTCAATAAACAAATAAACCCTATATACAGCAGCTGGACACCAGGGTCAATAATAAAAAAATCCCTAGAGGTCAAATATAAAAGCGATAAAGTGCTGATACACAAAGGACATATTAAGTGACTCCACAAGTGCGATAAAACTCCACCACCAAACAAAATGGCCTCTCACCTCACCATATGGACCCTGTGATTATAGAGGGTCATTGGCACATTCCCTTGCGGGCAATTGCGGGTATATCCAATCTCGATCAGGAACCAGCAGAAAATAACCAAGGCAATTCCGGGTCTCATACAATCTCATGCGATCATGCAATCATAAGAAAAGCAATGGCATAGTGCTCTCTGTCTCGATAATACAATTTATTTAAAATAAAGTAAAAAACTTACATACAAGGCACCCAAATCATAGGTGCCGATGAATACAGTGTGTAGTACAAAAATTATCGTGATGGCCGCGGGTGAAGTCACAACGCTCCTTCCGTACGCGTTACGTCCCTTGCTAGGCGAGGAATTCTTCAGCGGATACGGAAGCATCAGGGTCACCCACTATTGTATGGATCGGTTGTCATGGATACCCAATGCCGCGCTTAAGACACAGCACAGGGACAGCATTATTTAACAATTACAACCGATACTAACGAGTTGCCATATCCAATACAGCAAACGGAAAGCTAACATATTAAAACATGATATCATAACCATGCCAGCATGATACAAAAAAGCTATCCCAACATCTCGCAGCAAACAGAATTGCAATGGATAAAGCAATTCCCATTATAAAACTAGAAAAGGTATATCATTTATTGATAAAGATTTTTATCATAATATAAGAAATATATATATAGAAATATATATATAAAAAACTATTAAAATAAATACATTTTTTAATAAGAGAAACGCAACATCAATCGCGGCCATCTGTACATATAAAATAAAATAAATTAACGATCAGTAATGAAACAATTAATATCTTCTAATCTTACATGCAAAGGTTTAGATGTCCTCCCAATGTATTGCAACCCACACCTACATTGTAACATATATACGACACCCACCATGTCGCATGTTATTATTATTACTATTTATTTGGGAAGCGCACATATACCACCGGTCGGTGGTGCCAAAGCGCTTTGTGACAAAATAGCGCGGATGTTCTGGCGTGGGGAGCATAATTAAAAGAGAAGGGAGAAGAAAAAAAAAAGAAATCAGCGAAGAAAAATTGGCCTAGGATTGAAATGCTTGGCAGAATAGCCAGGTCTTCAGCTTCTTCCTGAACGCATATAGGCTTCGGGAGATGCGAATGTTAAGCGGGATTTGGTTCCAGAGAGTCGCCCCCGCGGAGCCAATCCGTTTTCCTCCTATAGAAATTAGCCTGTCAGTATTGCCAATGAGTAGAGCTTTGTCGGCTGAGCGAAGACAGCGTCTAGGTATATAGTGTGGAGTCAGATCTGATAGGAACTGTGGGCCCAGCTGGTGGTAGCCCCTGTAGATCAGACAGAGGATTTTAAAATTGACCCGTTTTGTAACATGGAGCCAGTGAAGTTCTTTGAGCACAGGGCTGATATGGTCTTGCTTTTGGAGATTGTAGATAAGCCTGGCTGCTAGATTCTGCACCAGCTGCAGTTTCTTAGACCATTTCATTGGAATGCCTAGTAGGACTCCATTTGAAAAGTCAAGGCGAGAAATAATTAGTGCCTGGACTAAGTCTTTCCTCTGGTCTTGGGTCAGGAGATGTTTTGCCTTGCGGATAAGTCGTAGAAAATGGGAGGCTCTCGAAACCGATTGTCTAACCTGGGGAATCATACTTAGTTTTTCGTCCAGGATAACCCCCAGGACCGTCACCTTATCTTTCGGATTAGGTGTCAAGCCCAACTCAGTGGGCCAATTTTGAAGAAAGTCAGTCTTGCCTTTTCCAACTATCATGACCTCCGTTTTGTTACCATTGAGGCACAGTTTGTTGATGGTCATCCAGTGGTAAATGTCGCGCAGACAATTGGCCAATCTTAAGGGCATGTCAGGGTAAGTTAGATCATCGGCTACCAACTGGACGTCGTCCGCGTACAACTGGAACCAGAGACCATGTTTAGCAATAATGTCGGGTAAAGGCCTAAGATAAATGTTGAAGAGAATGGGGGACAGGGCTGATCCCTGAGGGACCCCATTCTCCACTGTGGTAATCGGGGATAGAAAAGAGCCCATCTTAACTTGGTGGATGCGAGCTGTTAAAAAATCACGGAACCAAGCAAGGGCGGTATCTCCCAGCCCGAAAGAGGACTCGAGTCTGGAAAGCAGGATGGAGTGATTCACGGTGTCAAAGGCTGCAGACAGGTCGAGCAGCACCAGGGCTGCCGACCCGCCCGCATCCACCACGTTAAGGAGCTTCTCTCGAGTGGACAAAGCTACCAGCTCGGTTCCCCTCCCAGGGCGGAAGCCCGACTGTAGATCATGGAAGAGCAGGCCCTCCTCGCAATGAGTTTGAAGCTGGAGAAGAGCCACTCTTTCGATAACTCTAGCTAAAAAATGAGAAGCTGAAATGGGTCGGAAGTTGTTAGTGTCGGTCGAGTCCAAGCCGGCTTTTTTTAGAAGTGGAGTCAGAAAGCCGTGTTTTAGAGTTGTTGGAACAATCCCATGTTGGAGTGAACGGTTGACTAGGTAGCGTAAATCATCAATAATGGTGTGTAAGTTCTCCTGGATGAGCCAAGCAGGGCAGACTTCTCCGGGGTAGTAAGTAGTTTTTAATTTCAAAATCAAGGCTTCCAGGTCGTGGGTCTTTACCAATTCGAAACTAAAAAGTTTTTTTGGGCAGTGATTCGTGTTAAGAGGGGCTTGAGTGGGGAGGCCTGAAGAGTTGTTGGCACATTGCGTGAGGAGTCTTGATACTTTGCTCGAGAATCCCAACGAGATGTTGTTACATAGCTCTTGGGATGGCACAATGTGTGGCTGGAATCTTTTAGGGGCACAAAGTTCCTTCATAACTTTGAACAATTCAGATTGCTTGTTGTTTGCGTTCCTAATCTGTGTCTGGAGGAACGTTCGTTTTGCTGAACGAATACTTTTAGCATAGCTTTTACTAACAATTTTATATGCCGCAAGATCTTTGGTAGATCTGGTTTTAAGCCATTTTCTTTCTTGACGACGGCAGATGGTTTTATTGAGATGGAGAGAGTCGTTATACCAGGGTCTAGATTTTGTAAGTCTAGGTCTGTTTTTATGGATAGTCAGAGGAGCTAGGATGTGTAGTAGTTAGTTTTTGTTCGAATAGTGAAATAGCCTTTTCCAGCGAGTTTGTGTCCCGTTCTGAGTCGTCCAGCGTGGCTTCTTTGCGGTCCAGGCGGGTTGACAAAACGTGCTGTTTTTGATAAGTTCGGGAAAATGAATTTGTGGTAATCTTTTTCAGATTTCGACTAGGGGGGCCTGAAGTCATTGGTTTTTTTGACATAGGGGAGCATGGGACAAATTCGGGAAATTTGCAGCTCACCATTTTATGGTCAGACCAGGGGATGTCGGTGATAGTAAGGAGATAGATAGGAACTGTGGGCCCAGCTGGTGGTAGCCCCTGTAGATCAGACAGAGGATTTTAAAATTGACCCGTTTTGTAACAGGGAGCCAGTGAAGTAAGTAGTTTTTAATTTCAAAATCAAGGCTTCCAGGTCGTGGGTCTTTACCAATTCGAAACTAAAAAGTTTTTTTGGGCAGTGATTCGTGTTAAGAGGGGCTTGAGTGGGGAGGCCTGAAGAGTTGTTGGCACATTGCGTGAGGAGTCTTGATACTTTGCTCGAGAATCCCAATGAGATGTTGTTACATAGCTCTTGGGATGGCACAATGTGTGGCTGGAATCTTTTAGGGGCACAAAGTTCCTTCATAACTTTGAACAATTCAGATTGCTTGTTGTTTGCGTTCCTAATCTGTGTCTGGAGGAACGTTCGTTTTGCTGAACGAATACTTTTAGCATAGCTTTTACTAACAATTTTATATGCCGCAAGATCTTTGGTAGATCTGGTTTTAAGCCATTTTCTTTCTTGACGACGGCAGATGGTTTTATTGAGATGGAGAGAGTCGTTATACCAGGGTCTAGATTTTGTAAGTCTAGGTCTGTTTTTATGGATAGTCAGAGGAGCTAGGATGTGTAGTAGTTAGTTTTTGTTCGAATAGTGAAATAGCCTTTTCCAGCGAGTTTGTGTCCCGTTCTGAGTCGTCCAGCGTGGCTTCTTTGCGGTCCAGGCGGGTTGACAAAACGTGCTGTTTTTGATAAGTTCGGGAAAATGAATTTGTGGTAATCTTTTTCAGATTTCGACTAGGGGGGCCTGAAGTCATTGGTTTTTTTGACATAGGGGAGCGTGGGACAAATTCGGGAAATTTGCAGCTCACCATTTTATGGTCAGACCAGGGGATGTCGGTGATAGTAAGATCCTCATAGGTGCAGTTTAATGTGAATAAGACGTCGAGCTGATGGCCTTTGTTATGTGTGGGTCCATTGACGAGTTGGGAAAAACCAAGTTCCGTCATATCCAGTAGAAGGAGGTTGGCGTTGGAGGCCGAGGGACAATCCAGCCAATAGTTTAGATCGCCTTGGACTATAATCCTGTCGGCCAGGGTTAGTGACTGTAGAATGTAGGCGTTGAAGTCTGCAATAAAAGTGGCATCTCCTAAACCTGGAGGGTGGTAAATGGTAAGGAGGAGGACACTGTTGTTTCTTATCGATCAGGCATCGGGTAGCCAGCGCTTCAAAGGAGGAAGCATAGGGGATGGACAGTTCGGTACATGCAATGGATTGGTCGAAAATGACTGCGACCCCGCCACCCCTGCGGGAGCCTGGGCGGTTTTTAGTGATAATGTTGTAACCCTCTGGTAGCATGTCATCCAAAAGGGCCGGGTAGTCGGCTTTGAATTGTTTCGGTGATAGATATAATATGAGGATGCAACCGAGAAACTAAAGATTCTATGTCGTGTCGGTTTTTCCCGGCTGATCGTACGTTAAGGTGTGCTAGATGTAAGAGATCGACTGATTTTGGGATGACTCTCCGGTTACTTGTTTGTGTCATAGTGGGGCATTTAACTTTCCCATTGCCTTCAGAGGCACAGAGGGTGGAGATGTGCAAGGGTAGTAGGGTCATGTGATTATTCAACAATCGTAGTTGACTAAAGTCATAATGCAATTTACCTTTGTGCATCTTGGTTACGCAACAGGATGGTGGCTGTAAGTCCTGGCAAGGTGCCCCGAGAGCAGTATAAGCAGTATAGTGGGCTGAAGGCTGTACCGGCTGGGCCGGGCGAGCCTCCGGCACGCCTGCCGCGCGCCTGGCGCGCGCGGCACGTCGGCGCCATTTTATGGGCGGGAGCCGAGTCCTGATTGGCAGGCGTCCTAGTTGCCTCTTCACATGCACAGCGCTGCCACCAAGGGAGACGCAGCGGCAGCTGGGGGAGACCAGGAGAAAGCTGGGGTGAAATAGCAGCAGATGTCAGCAGGAAACAGAAATCTTTTAAAACAGGAGTCCAGCACAGCAGGTAAAAAGTCACTGTTTGTCAGGAGGGCGTCGGCGCCATTTTATGGGCGGGAGCCGAGTCCTGATTGGCAGGCGTCCTAGTTGCCTCTTCACATGCACAGCGCTGCCACCAAGGGAGACGCAGCGGCAGCTGGGGGAGACCAGGAGAAAGCTGGGGTGAAATAGCAGCAGATGTCAGCAGGAAACAGAAATCTTTTAAAACAGGAGTCCAGCACAGCAGGTAAAAAGTCACTGTTTGTCAGGAGGGCGTCTGCGCCATTTTATGGGCGGGAGCCGAGTCCTGATTGGCAGGCGTCCTAGTTGCCTCTTCACATGCACAGCGCTGCCACCAAGGGAGACGCAGCGGCAGCTGGGGGAGACCAGGAGAAAGCTGGGGTGAAATAGCAGCAGATGTCAGCAGGAAACAGAAATCTTTTAAAACAGGAGTCCAGCACAGCAGGTAAAAAGTCACTGTTTGTCAGGAGGGCGTCGGCGCCATTTTATGGGCGGGAGCCGAGTCCTGATTGGCAGGCGTCCTAGTTGCCTCTTCACATGCACAGCGCTGCCACCAAGGGAGACGCAGCGGCAGCTGGGGGAGACCAGGAGAAAGCTGGGGTGAAATAGCAGCAGATGTCAGCAGGAAACAGAAATCTTTTAAAACAGGAGTCCAGCACAGCAGGTAAAAAGTCACTGTTTGTCAGGAGGGCGTCGGCACCATTTTATGGGCGGGAGCCGAGTCCTGATTGGCAGGCGTCCTAGTTGCCTCTTCACATGCACAGCGCTGCCACCAAGGGAGACGCAGCGGCAGCTGGGGGAGACCAGGAGAAAGCTGGGGTGAAATAGCAGCAGATGTCAGCAGGAAACAGAAATCTTTTAAAACAGGAGTCCAGCACAGCAGGTAAAAAGTCACTGTTTGTCAGGAGGGCGTCGGCGCCATTTTATGGGCGGGAGCCGAGTCCTGATTGGCAGGCGTCCTAGTTGCCTCTTCACATGCACAGCGCTGCCACCAAGGGAGACGCAGCGGCAGCTGGGGGAGACCAGGAGAAAGCTGGTGTGAAATAGCAGCAGATGTCAGCAGGAAACAGAAATCTTTTAAAACAGGAGTCCAGCACAGCAGGTAAAAAGTCACTGTTTGTCAGGAGGGCGTCGGCGCCATTTTATGGGCGGGAGCCGAGTCCTGATTGGCAGGCGTCCTAGTTGCCTCTTCACATGCACAGCGCTGCCACCAAGGGAGACGCAGCGGCAGCTGGGGGAGACCAGGAGAAAGCTGGTGTGAAATAGCAGCAGATGTCAGCAGGAAACAGAAATCTTTTAAAACAGGAGTCCAGCACAGCAGGTAAAAAGTCACTGTTTGTCAGGAGGGCGTCGGCGCCATTTTATGGGCGGGAGCCGAGTCCTGATTGGCAGGCGTCCTAGTTGCCTCTTCACATGCAGAGCGCTGCCACCAAGGGAGACGCAGCGGCAGCTGGGGGAGACCAGGAGAAAGCTGGGGTGAAATAGCAGCAGATGTCAGCAGGAAACAGAAATCTTTTAAAACAGGAGTCCAGCACAGCAGGTAAAAAGTCACTGTAATGAGTTGCGTAATATCATATTCCCTATTTGTGGCAGAAGCTAAAAACTTTTTCAGTTTTTTAACATTCATTTTAGAGTATTTACAAGAAACACACCGTCCACAAGCGTAAAAACCTCCTAAAAACTTAAATGACCTATTTTCCGTAGGGACAGGGGGGTTAAGAATGCTAGGCGCTAAGCGATCCCTCAAGGAGGGTGCTTTTTTATAAATGAACTGAGGGTGTATGGGCAAAACTGGTCCCAACACCTTATCATTCTTCAAGATAGACCAATTCCTACTGATGATTCTCTCAAACGTCCTATACTGTACATTATAATCTAAAATCATCCTAAAATTATGATTATCAGTACTAGGTTTTTTAATATGGTCGGCGACCAATCCATCTCTGTCGATCATTTTAACCTTCTCCTTCAAGTTCATGTTTAGCATATCCCTTTTCTTCAAATCTAGACAATAGCACTTGGGATTGACTGATAAAATCACCATCCTCAGTGCAATTGCGACGCAACCTAATGAACTGTCCCCTAGGGATGTTGCACAACCATGAACGATGGTGGCAACTCCCTAGGGGAATATAAGAGTTGCGATCTGTAGGTTTGAAATGATTAATTAGTTTAAATTATCCAAAGATTTGTTAATAACTAGATCCAAAAATACTACTTTTTCATGATCAATTTTCCATGTAAGGGAAATATTGTTATCGTTATTGTTCTTGTAAGTGCAATAGTTTTTATATCTTCAATAAATGTAAAGATTTTACACTATGGAAGCCTTATCTCTTTTGGGGTCCCCATATGATTTAGCTTTCCCTTGAGTGACGTTTGCTCTTCAGCTGGATTCCCTTGGAAGAATAAAGGCCTTGGCTGGATTTAATAACCTAAAGCGATATAGGCCGTCTGTAATAGGAGGTCTAAGGAGCTGGTGAGCAGGCCTGTCGCGGCAAAGCAGGCAAACCAAGCAATTGCTTGGGGCCCCGAGCTGGCCTGGGGCCCCAGCAGGGCGGGCCCTTGCCGTGCTGCCGCTTCCTATAAATGCTGCATCCTGTAGCGAGGCCGAGCTCCTCTTTCTTCCTCCTGTAGTCCGGCCGGGTATCGTGCAGTACATGAGATTCAGTTTCCTGTTCCCGGCCGGACTGATAGGAAGTGCACATACTGAGTGCTCACTTCCTTTTAGTCTGTCTGGGAACAGCAAACTGAATCTCCCGTGGCAGTCATCAAGACCCATTTTGTATGAAAAATATGGTAGCTGTCTGACCATAACCCTACCTGGATGTATCATAAACAATTACCATAGCTTTCTTTCCATTTTCTTTCTTTACCATACCATTTCCATCTTATTGCTTTTTTTTTAATCAGGTAATATTTATTAAAGCTTTTTGCAAACATTTACAAAGCAAAGAAAAGACTCTACAGTAGACTATGGTATGGTAAAGCTATGGTAAATATTTTTTTTTTGCTCTCCTCATTAGATATGGTTATATATACTGTGTCCACTGTACAAGATGTTTATCCCTTATCCATTATATGCCCAGCCATATGGTTGCTTTAAGACCTCATTGTTTACTCCCACAATGTTTCCATGTTGGTGTGTACGTAACCCTGCTATTTTGGTTGTTCCAGAGAGGCGTTGCGTGTGTGCTTACGGTTGGTGGGGCCTTCATGTCCATTTTGCATGGGGCCCCCAAATTTCTTCAAACGGCCCTGCTGGTAAGCGGCCAATCTAAATGGTGGCGGGTCCTTTTATTTTCCTTTAGAAATCACATAATACTCTGGTGAACATTAGTGCACTGTGGAATATTGTGAACTTTCATCCCTATGTGGACTTTCTTGCAGCGTGCTTGGAATATTTGATTTGGCTGTGTCACAAAAAATTGCTGCTGTTAGGTCACTTTATTTAATTATTATTTGATCTAATTAATATATTTGGACAGTGCAGAATTACTTAACATTTAATGTAGGAGAAAACAGCCTGAAATGTATTAGGGTAACAGAGAATCAGAACCGGCAGAGATCCGATCAGTTGTTGTTGACTGGTATCCATGGATCAGAGATCCTCGATGGCTGTTTAGACCGTGGGGTGTTCCGTGGAGCTGCAGATATTATGAGGCCCCAGTTCTGTAGTTGCTTGAGACCATCCTTTGTGGTCAGGAAAGGTATAAACAGTTTTTTGTAGGAGTTGCATACTGAGGCCACCACGCTTCTCTGATTGTGTCTTTTAATGCATTTTTAATGCTTTCTTTATGTAAGTGTGACGTTATATGTTGGATTAAAGTTTTATATGTTTTTAAACTATGGTGAGCCTTATATATTTTGGGGACTTTCTATGAGTGCGATATCCCAAGGGTGGACTCCGTGTTGTATGAGCTTATTAAAGGGCCCATAGCTGGTATTGGGCTGCGATAATCCACGTATGGTGGGAGTTGCCATCTTAATCCCCCTCCTGGATGGGTAAAGGCCCTGGCTGGGTATAAGTTACAAGTGTCGTTGACCTCCCGTTATCAGAGGTCTATGAAAGCTGGCACTTTATATGGTGGAGGTCTCACTACATTTTTTTGGTGCTGGATGGTGTCAATATCACTGGAAGGACTCCTCACATTAGAATTTGGACTTAATTTATTTTATCTGTCACTATTTGCACTGGTGGTTCAGTGTATTTTTCAATGATTGCTCAGTAGGGAGGGTCATTTCACAGCAGGACTTCTTTTTTATAATTTGGAATTTATTTTTATTTATTATATATGTATTGGTGTTTCAGGGCAGCTCTATTTATGATTGTTCACTAAGGACTGTGCATGTCACACAGCAGAGTTGCTGCTTTTAACCGCTTAAGACCCAGACCAATATGCAGGTAAAGAACCTGGCCCCTTTTTGCGATTTGGCACTGCGTCGCTTTAACTGACAATTGCCCGGTCGTGCTACTTGGCTCACAAACAAAATTGGCGTCCTTTTTTCCTACAAGTAGAGCTTTCTTTTGGTGGTATTTGATCACCTCTGTGGTTTTTATTTTTTGCGCTTTAAACAAAAATAGAGCGACAATTTAAAAAAAAATTCAATATTTTTTACTTTTTGCTATAATAAATATTCCAAAAATATATATAAAAAAATGTTTTTACTCAGTTTAGGCCGATACATATTCTTCTACATATTTTTGCGACATTATGGCGGACACATTGGACACTTTTGACAAATTTTTGGGACAATTGTCATTTTCACAGTGAAAAGTGCTATAAAAATGCACTGATAACTGTCAAAATGCCACTGGCAGTGAAGGGGTTAACCAGGAGGGGGCACTGCAGGGGTTAAGGGCCCTTTCACACGGAGCGAATCAGTAATGATCCGCCTCCGTGTGTCCGTCAGCTCAGCGGGGATTGCTCCGTATATCCCCGCTGAGCCGGCGGCTGACAGGGCGGTGCCCGCACACTGTGCAGGGACCGCCCTGTCCTTTCTCCACTCTGCCCAATGGGGGATCGGATGAACACGGACCGTGTGTCCGTGTTCATCCGATCCACAGACGGAAGAAAAAATAGGGTTTTCTTCCGTCCGCAAAATCGGATCTTTGCGGTGGTGGGTGATTACAGGTGTCAGCTTATCCGCTGACACCCGCAATCACATAGGGACCAATGTATGTCCCTTTTTCATCCACAAACGGATGGATGAAAAAGCAGACATACGGTCCGCACATGTGAAAGGGGCCTAAGTGTGTACTAAGGGAGTGTTCTTACTGTGGGGGGTGTGGCTGTGCGTGTGACATCACTGATCGTCGTTCCCTAACACAGGGAACAGACAATCAGTGACAGCCACACTAGGAAGAATGGGGAAGGTTTGTTTACACTCACCTCTCCCTGTTCTTCCTCTCTGTGACCCGTTCGCTGGACACCGGCGGCGATCGGGTCCCGCGGGGGCGGTCACAGAGGACGGGACCGGCGGCGGCGGGCATCTTACAGGGGACGTACCTGTACGTCCATGTGCCTAGCCTTGCCATTCTGCCGACGTAAATAGTTGTGTGGCGGTCCTTAACCGGTTAAACATCACTTTGAATTATTTTGCAGTTTCTTTTTCTTTGTTAACTTTTAGTACAAACTGTGTAGGCAGAGAACGTATCCCTGCTAGGACCCCCAATTACAAGGACCAATAGGAATTAATGTACAAACATGTTTGGGGTAAACCCTGTCCTCTGTTCAGAATTACTGTGTGCTATAAACTTGCAGCAATACATATTTTCAGCAGAGGTAAATTGTTCAGACAAAACACTGGAGATGCTGAAACATCATGGAACATAACACTAGTAGACCTAGTCTGAATCTACATTATACAAGTACATACACATATAACCCAGTATGACCTAATTGTTTTAGTTTTCCTGCCTAAAATTTTATACAGTAATCTGTCACTGAGTAATGTTGAAATGATGCTTCAAACGCCTTGTTTCAGGTCATCTCATCTGCAGCTGTTTGGTAACTAGGCTGACAGTATAAAGGGATGATTTAAAACTAACTTGATCATAAAGGTGGTGGCATGACAGTTCTTGCCTGTGGCTGTTGAACTGTGATTCCCTATATGCTCTGTCAGTCGCTAACATTATGGATACAAAAACAGAATCTTGGGAGTTTCCATTTCACAATCGTTGATATGTAACTGGAATAGCACTTATGCTTCATGAGCAGATCTTTACACACAAAATCTGGAAGCTGCTTTTCAAGGACAACAGTCACAAAAACCGAAAATAATGCGGAATGCCATCTGCACAGTTCAAAGGATAAATCAAATACAAATGTGATGCATCATCTATGAAGCCAGAAACCAGAGTACATTTTGTCTTAACTTTGACTTTCAAAGTAAAATTTATGAAAAAGAATATCAGAAAAATGCCTTTAGAAGCTAGCACCACCTACATAATTTATTTTTCTGTGCAGCTTACCTTTAGCATTGTCAGTGTACTGTACTGATTTATGTCACCCAATCCCTGGGAATGACAATGTTTATTGAGCAGAATGGCTCAGCACCAGGGGCGGACTGACCATTCGGGCACACGGGGACTGCCCGAGGGCCCCATGCCACTAGGGGGCCCAATCAGGGTTGCCAGCCTCAGTAAAACCAGGGACAGTATGTAAAAATCTGTGTTTTAAAAAAAAAAAAAGATTATAGCTGCCCCATCTCTCCAGTACCTTTTCAGTGTGTGTATGTGTATTCTGTGTGTATGTATACTGTGTGTCTGTATACTGTCTATGTATACTGTATGTGTGTGTGTGTATACTGTGTGGCCCCATAATCTATTGCCTGGGACCCCATAATCTCCTATTGCCCGGGGGCCCCATAATCTTCTCCTATTGCCCGGGGGCCCCATAATCTTCTCCTATTGCCCGGAGGCCCCATGAGTTATCAGTCCGCCCCTGCTCAGCACACTTTGGGGCAGATTCAGGTACCTGCGCGCCTAGTTACGGCGGCACAGCGTATTGTATTTACGCTACGCCGACGCAACTTACAGGAGCAAGTGCAGTATTCACAAAGCACTTGCTCCGTAAGTTGCTGCGGCGTAGCGTAAATGGGGCTGGCGTAACTACGCGTAATTCAAATGTGGAAGGGGGGGCGTGTTTTATGCTAATGTGTGATGACCTGACGTGATTGACGTGTTTTACGAACGGCGCATGCGCCGTCCGAGTACATATCCCAGTGTGCATTGCTCTCAAGTACGCCGCAACGACGTATTGGTTTCGACGTGACCGTAAATTACATCCAGCCCTATTCGCGAACGACTTACGCAAACTACGTAAAAAAATATCAAATTTTGAAGCGGGAATGACGTCCATACTTAACATTGGCTGCGCATCCTAATAGCAGGAGCAACGTTACGCCGAAAAAGCCTTACGCAAACGACGTAAAAAACTACCGCCGGGCGCACGTACGTTCATGAATCGACGTAACTAGGTAATTTGCATATTATACGCCGAAAACAACGGAAGCGCCCCTAGCGGTCAACATAATATTGCACACAATTATACGCCGCCGCATTCAAGTTACGTCGACGGAGGAAGCCTATTTTTTAAGCGTATCTGCCTTTGAGAATCGGCGTAATGATACGCCAGCGCAGATTTCAAATTGGAATAGCCTGTTCCTATTGACATGCCAATCAATTGGCATGCTAAACGACGGTGCACACAGCGCGTCACGACTTCCCGAAGGAAGCTCGGGTCGGCTTGGCTCTATTCGGCGCCTGCGCACCGGCGCCGAATAGAGCCGAGCCGACCCGAGCTTCTTTTGGGAAGTCGTGACGCGCTGTGTGTGCCGTCGTTTAGCATGCCTATTGATTGGCATGTCAATAGGAACGCCCACTCCCGTCGGGATTCCCTACCCGGAAGCCGCGGTGAATTCCACGGCTAAACGATATCTACGGAAAAAAATAAATAAAGGTCAGTGACATTTTATATGCAGCACGGTGCTGGATGCAGTGTTAAAAATTGTTTATAGGGTAAACCTCCACTTTAACATTTAGCAGGAGTAACGTTATGCCGGAAAAAGCCTTACGCAAACGACGTAAAAAAATCCGCCGGGCGCACGTACGTTTCTGAATCGGCGTATCCAGGTCATTTGCATATTCTACGCTGAAATCTACGGCAGCGCCACCTAGCGGCCAGCGTAAATATGCACCCTAAGATACGACGGCGTAAGAGACTTACGCCAGTCGAATCTTAGCCTAATTTCGGCGTATCTTGCTTTCTGAATACAGAAAGAAGATACGCCGGCGCAGCTTTGAATTTACGTGGCGTAGCTATAGATACGCCGGCGTAAATTCTTGCTGAATCTAGCCCATAGGTATGAATGATCCCTCATAGTTTCCCTGTAAAGACACACTAAGCTTTAATAAAAAAAAATATATTTTAAAAGATTAAAGATCTAAACATATTAAAGATTACAATTTCTAATTGAAATGCACTTTCATGTGTTTTACTGTAGGAAAATGGACATAATAAATTGGCCTTGAAGCAGAACATCACTGTTTCAATTAACATTGACTATTTTTGAATCCTAGGGCCAGATTCACAAAAGGGGTTACGACGGCGTATCTGCTGATACGCCGTCGTATCCCTGTTTCTATCTATGCGGCTGATTCATAGAATCAGTTACGCATAGATATCCCTAAGATCTGGCAGGTGTAATAGTTTTACACTGTCGGATCTTAGGATGCAGTACCCCAGCCGGCATTTCTCGTCGAAATCCAGCGTCGGGTATGCAAGTTAGCACTTACGGAGATCCACAAAGGTTTTTCCCTTCGTGAAGTCGCCGTAAGTGTTAGTTTGCCGTCGCAAAGATAGGGTACCTTTTACAAAGTGTAAAGTTAGTACACCATGTAAAAGTATACCCGTCTTTCCCGCGTCGCTGTCAAATTTTTGTTAAATTTTTTATTTTTCCCGCCGCAACTCTTTTTTACCCGTCGTGATTCACAAAACCTCGGCGCAACGTAACTTCGCGCAAAGCACATTGGGAAAATAGCGTCGGGAGTATGTGCAGTACGTCAGGCGCGGGAGCGCGTCTAATTTCAATGGGACTCGCCCCATTTGAATTGGCCCGCCTTGCGCCGGACTGATTTAGGATACACCGCCACAAATTTCCAGGTAAGTGCTTTGTGGATCGGGCACTAACTTGGGCAATTTGCAGCGGTGTAACTTAAATCGGAAAAGTTACGTTGCGCCCGCTGGTTGTGAATCTGGCCCCTTATGCTGATAGCATTAGTAATAGTAAATGGAAATAGTATTTTTTTTATTATTACATTTCTCCAGTTATTTTCTAGTTTACAGGCCTAGGTAAATTATGTCATACATCCCAGGAGTCATCAGGAGGTGAGGATGGGTTTTCTCAGCTAAGAACACCCTCCTGTCTTCATTGCTGAGCTATAAGGACAGATGGATTCCAGGAAGTAAATGCTACATGAATCATCTGGCGACAGTCAGAAATGCAAGGGGGTGTTTTTCAAAGTGATTTCTCATCAAAATAAAGCAAGAAGACATGGATGGATGGGTGAGTTTGCGTTTAATATAAAAAAATAATCAGTAGCGTTTTTAGTTTGTGATACTCAGATACAGTGTAGTTCCACTTTAACAACTGTTCATGTAAGATACACACCTTCGGTCTAGAAAAAATACTCAAATCATGAGGTCTTGTAAGTTGAAAGACAGTAATTTTGCTGCTATAGTATGAGCAATTCATCATCATTATAGCATTCTCCTATCAGCAGAGCAGATAATGACATTTTCATCCCTTGACAGGGAATCAGCTGCAATCCTTTGTGCACTGCTGAGTATCTGGTAAACTGGAGGTGGTTTCCTCAATATAGTGTGCACATCTTTAGGAACTATTCTAAAAAACAATTATGAAAATGTTGATGCAATAATATGCTAAAATATTTAAGCAGATATTGTTTGTTGACATGTTGCAGTTCCTTTTTTTTACATTTTGGCGTATTTTAAAATTCAAAGGAACAAAGCGAAAAAAAACAAAAAAAAAAACATTAATGTAAAATTTTATAAAAGACCTTCTTGTGTAGGATTGTTTAACCACTTGCCGAATGACGGCTATAGCACGGACCTGAATTTCCGGATGGCTGTCAATAGACGTCCTCCCCTTTGCATGCGGCACGCGCGCTCTGTGATCACTGAGTCACTGAGACTTGGGTGATCACAGATCTGAGTAACGGGCCCAGGCCTTACCACATGATCAGCTGTCACCAGTGTCCCCTCTCGGTGCCCACCAATGCCGCCTCTCAGTGCCCACCAGTGCCGCCTATCAGTGCCGCCTTATTGGTGCCCACCAGTGCCACCTTATTGGTGCCCATCAGAGCAGCCCATCGGTGCCCATAAGTGCAGCCCATCAGTGCAGCCTATCAGTGCCCATCAGTGCAGCCTCTTCAGCGTACATCAATGAAGGAGAAAAATTACCTGTTTTCAAAATTTTATTACAAAATATAAAATGGTTTCGTATTTTTTTTTTTATTCTGTCTTTTTAATTTTTTTTAACAAAAAATAAAAACCGCAGAGGTGATCAAATACCATCAAAAGAAAGCTCTATTTGTGGGGAAAAAAATAATTTGAGTACAGTGTTGTATGACTGCGCAATTGTCATTCAAAGAGTGAGAGTGCTGAAAGCTGAAAATTGGTCTGGGCAGGAGGGGGGGTTTAAGTGCCCAGTAAGCAAGTGGTTAATTTATTAATACGATGTTTAGAAATTTGTTTTATATAGTTCTGGATAGACAAAATGTAACTCCAATTTTAACCTCAAACTTGTAGAATGCCTAGTCTACAACCATAATAGCTACCACCTCACCGATAGCAACTTTCTTGACCCCTTTCAGTCTGTATTTCACCTGCAACACTCCACAGAAACGATATCCTAAAACTAATGACTTAGGGCCAAATCCACAAAGATCGTGCCTAACTTAATTTTTTCCATTTAAGTTACACTGCCTTAAAATTTCTACCTAAGTGCCCGATCCACAAAGCACTTACCTAGAAATTTTGGGCTGTGTAACTTAAATTCCGCCGTCGCAAGGCGTTCCTATTCAAATGGGGGCGATTCCCATTTAAATTAGGCGCGCTCCCGCGCCGGCCGGACTGCGCATGCTCGTGACGTCATTTTCCCGACGTGCATAGCGCGAAATTATGTTACGCCGAGCTTTGTGGATTGCGACGGGTCAATAAAGTTGCGTCAGGAAAAAAAAAAAGATACGGCGGGAAAAAAAAAATTCAAAATTTAAAAAAAATCGCGTCGCTGGACAGAAAGGTCTGCTTTTACATGGTGTACTAACTTTACACCATGTAAAAGCAGCCCTAATTTTGCGTATGCAAGCTAAAACTTACAGAGAAAAAACGAAGCTGAAAAGCTTCGTGGATCTCCGTAAGTGCTAATTTGCATACCCGAGGTGGCATTTCGACACGAAATGCCCCCAGCGGCGGATGCGGTACTGCATCCTAAGATCCGGCAGTGTAAGTCCCTTACACATGCCGGATCTTCTGCCTAACTATGGAAAACTGATTCTGTGGATCAGTTCCATAGTTAGGAACAGGGATACGACGGCGTAAGGGCAATTACGCCGTCGTATCCCTTTTGTGGATTTGGCCCTTAATATCTGCTAAAACCAATGGCTACTACTCCATACTATTATTCTCTGACCTTACTGCTGTCCTTGACACACTTGACCACCACTCCTCTTCAAAATCTCCACTCCTTACCTCTTTGCACTTCAGTGTCACCTACAACTCTACCTCCTCCTCTACTATCAGCAGGGGTCCCCAAAGTCCCCCCAGGGGTCCCCCAAGTCTCGGTCCTCTGACCAGCTCTATTCTCTAGTCACACCTCCTCCCTAGGTCAGCCTCTCATGGCTTCCAATACCATCTCAATGCTGACTACATAAAATTATCTCTCTACTACTCTGCTTACCCTGTCTCTTTGTGCATCACTAATCTACTAACTGATATATTATTATGGATGTCACACTACTTTCTCAAACTCAGTATCTTCAAAACTGATCTCATAATATTTCCTGTCCACTGTACACCTTCCCATTGTTTCTTCATTAAGATCAATGGCACAACCCCCCCCCCCCCATGATAGGGTGCTAGTGTAATTCAGGTAGAGGAAGGGAGTAACATGAGCCTACAGAGAGGGGAGTACACTGATAAACAACAAATTGGCAGTCATGTTCCCACGGACGCAGCGTATTGCCAAGTTGGCTCCAGTGATAATGAAGGGGATGATGATGATGAGGTCACTGACTGGGGCATCAAATTGGATATTTTTACAGCAAAGCAAATTCTTGCTTTCATCAAGATTACCTCTAGAAGGTTATGGGTGAAGGAACCACCAACACCCAAAGACCAATTCTTCCACAACTATGTGACAGGGCCAACAAATAATTTTTTTTTTACAGCAAGGCTAATTCATGCTTTCATCAAGAGTACCTGTAGAAGTTTACAGGGTGAAGGCACCACCAACACCCAAAGCCCAATTTTTTCCGCACCTGTTACTTCTATCCAAAGTCTGCGAAAGAGACACCAGACTTTATAAAACATTTTTTTTTTAATCTTGGCCTGAGGGTACTATAATTTGGCTTCTTCACATAAAGCTTGCTCACTGTGGTGCAAAAATGTGTTATTTCCATCCAAAGTCTGCCAAAGATACACCAGAATTTATCCACAAAATCTATAATCTTGTTCCAAGTGCACTAAATTGTAACCTCATTTTACAGACATGGTACAGATGCACCACTTTACAGGCATACTAAGCAGATCCCCCAGGCATTATATTTAGCCACTTGCTTACTGGGCACTTAAACCTCCTTCCTGCCCAGGTCAAAATATTTATTTTTACCTTTTGCTATAATAAATATCCCAAATTTAAAAAAGAAACAAACAAATGTCTTCATAAGTTAGGCCAATATATATTTTTCTACATTATTTTTGTTAAAAAAAAATTGCAATAACAGTAAATTGATTGGTTTGCGCAAAAGTTTTAGGGCCAGATTCTCAGTGGAGATACGACGGCATATCTCCAGATACGCCGTCGTATCTCTGCGTTGTGCCGTCGTATCTATGCGCCTGATTCTTAGAATCAGTTACGCATAGATATCTATTAGATCCGACAGGCGTAAGTCTTTTATGCCGTCGGATCGTAACTGCATATTTACGCTGGCCGCTAGGGGCGTGTACGCTGATTTACGTGTCGAAATGTGTAAATAAGCTAGATACGCAAATTCACGAAAGTACGCCCGGCCGACGCAGTAAAGTTATGCCATTTACGTTAGGCTTTTCCCGGCGTATAGTTACCCCTGCTATATGGTGGCGTAAGTGCGGCGTAACAATGTTAAGTATGGCCGTCGTTCCTGCTAAGAAAATTGAAAATTTTACGTCGTTTGCGTAACTCGTCCGTGAATGGGGCTGGACGTAATTTACGTTCACGTCAAAACAATACGTCCTTGCGGCGTATTAGGAGCAATGCACACTGGGAGATTTCCACGGACGGCGCATGCGCCGTTCGTGAAAAACGTCAATCACGTCGGGTCACAGAACATTTACATAAAACACGCCCCCCTGTTCCAAATTTGAATTAGGCAGGCTTACGCCGGCCAATTTACGATACGCCGCCGCAACTTAAGTTGCGGAGGCGTAACGTAAATCGGATACGTTACGCCGCCGCAAAGATACGCCGCTGAAAGAGAATCTGGCCCTTAGTGTCTAGAAAATAGGGGGTAGATTTATGGCATTTTCTTTTTTACTAGTAATGCTGGCGATCTGTGATTTTTGGAGGGACTGCAACATTGCAGCAGACAGATCGGATACCTTTGACACTTTTTTGGGACCAGTGACATTTATACAGTGATCAGAGCTAAAAATAGCCACTGATTACTTATAAATGTCACTGGTGGGGAAGGGGTTAACACTATGGGGCGATGAAGGGGTTAAGTGTTCCCTAGGAAGGTGTTTCTAACTGTGGGGGGAGTGTACTGACTGGAGGAGGAGAGAGATCACTGTTCCTGATCACTAGGAACAGCAGATCTCTCTCTATTCCCCTGTCAGAATGGGGATCTGTTTGTTTACATACACAGGGACCGTTCTGGCTCTCTGTGGAGCCATCGTGGGTGGCCGGCAGACATTGCGGCAGCTGGCCACGCACATTGGCTCTGGCGCCGCCCTGCCCACTATCGTTAAAGCGGCCGATGTACACCTACAGGGAGGTAGGATACTGAAGTTCAGTATACAGGGAGCCCTCCAAATGCTATTGTGTTCAATTATATTGTAACTCTACTGACTTTATTTTTTGAAAGGCTGTTAAAAAGGTTGGGACTATATAAGTTCTGTGTAATAAACTAATAATGATGTACAAGTTTTTATTTTTCATTTTGCCTCGATGCAAACTTTAAAGTGGTTGTAAGGGCAAAAGGTTTTTTACCTGAATGCATTCGCTGCATTAAGGTAAAAAAATCCTTCCAATACCAGCGCTCCCCAGCCCCCTCTTAAAGCCGAGTTCCACACACTTTTTTATCTTCTCCTCGATAGCTTTGATATTGGCCATAGTGTCAGCATTTTTATTGTTATCTTACCTGATTTCCAAGGTTTTCATTATCTCTTCTGCCTTCTCCCACCCATGGCTATGTGTGTAATACCCAGGAGCGCACTGGATTCCCAGGAGTCCGTGGGCATCGCCGTCGCTCAGTATTGCAAGATAAGAGAAGTAAACTGAGCTGCGAGGTGTGCATAATGCGCATGCACAAGATCGGGCGGTGCATGCTGGTTATTCAGCAGCTCCATATCCAAGGAAATCATCCTTGTGGGCTTTTTCTGCCCATAAGCAAGAAGGGAATGCACAATAAGGATAAATATAAAATATAAATTTCTATAAAAAAATAACTATAATTTAAAAGAGTAGTGAGTGCAACATTATAATTATATGATGATAATAGATGGATTAAAAAAAAAAGAAGAAAAAAAAAGCTATATGATGTTGGAACTTCACTTTAAACACTTACCTGAGTCCTGTATCAATCCAGCACTGTGCTTTGCTTTAGTTCTCCTCTCGCCTCTCCCTGCACTCACAATCTTTGCTGAGAGCAGCGGGAGCCATTGGTTCCTGCTGAAATCAGTCAAATCACGTGAAGAGGGAACAGGAGGTGGATCAAATGCGCATTAGTGCCCCCATAGCAAGCAGCTTGCTTTGGGGGCACTCAGAGAAGATGAGGAGCCAAGAGCATGGGCGAGGGAACCCAGAAAAGAAGATTTGGTGCCTGTGACGAGATCCTTCCTCGCCCAGGTCCTGCTCTCCCGACACTCCTCTGCTACCAGTGAGTCAGCTTGCAGATTGCAAAAGTCTGATGGTCCAGTCATCCAAGGTTCCGGGATCCGAATTACAGCTATGTGCCATTCGGACCCATTAAGAACAAACACCAGGCAGGCTGTATGTAAGTTCCAACAGGACTCTTTATTTTCAATTACACAGCACACTTTTATACAGAATTTGGAACATCCCACTCCCAACAACCGCTTTCCTATTGGTCAATTGTAAAGTATATGCAGTCTTCACTCAGGTCCCCCTTGACCATGCAAATGAGGACTTGAAATTGTCAACAGGGATTGGTCCAATAGCTTGGATAGAAAGACTTGTGTATTGAGACAGAAGCCCCAGGGGGTAATCAATGTACACAATAACCCGGTTCTAGCTAGACGGACTGACTCCGACACCCGCTCTTAACCTGCAGAACACAATAAAAGGTATTTCGCAAGCTGGTTCCACTTAGCATTTCAAAAGCCTTGCATTGAATGTCCCTCTCCTGTGTAACAGATGTCAAGTAGAAACACTTTAATATCTCAAGGTCCATGACATTACTTCCCCTGGGAAACAGTCCAACAGCCGCAGTGGGACCCAAACGGGTCAACTCGAGGATGTTGGAAAAATAGTCTTAAAGTTCCAGGACTGTCTGCTGGGATGACCCATCTGCCTTCCTGTTTTGAGGTCCTGGCCCATAATCGGACGGCAAGAGGCTCACATTCGGTCCTCTCCAAAAGCCCCTGTCCCGGCTAGGTCTGTCACACATCACCCCCTTTGGCAGGAGACTAACACTGGGAGAGACCCCAATTCCGGTACCCCCCCAGTACCCCAGATAACTTGTCCCAAACAGAGCATTACTCACCCAGCCAATCTCTGCCTCTCTCAGAGAACACGCCTGCCGCTGGGGAGAGGCCTGGACTGGCCCTTCTCCCTGGAGTCCTTTCAGCCGCTGGAGAGAAGACAGGGTGGCTGGGCTCAGTTCATCATGCCGTTGGTAATCTGGGCCAACTGGCCACCATTCCTGGGGTATACCAGTGGAGACTGCAGTCCCATCCACTGATGCTAGGTAAAAATCCCCCAGTGCTTGCAAAGCAAAGCCGACATCCTCCTGTCTCAGTGCCGCACCATGTTCTGGGGTTGTGTCCATGGAGATCGGAGTCCCATCCACTACCACAGGAACCCTCCTGTTAGTTGAGAGCAGAGGCCTGGGGCACTCTGCTCTGTTGCCAGCTCTTCCGCTGGGTTGCTGTGAGTGGAGACCACAGTCCCATCCACCGATATCCGCTCAAGCTGTAGTGGGGTGCAGCCGCCAGTAGCATCCTGTCCTGCTGCCAGTGATTCAGCTGGGAGTACGAGCTTTACCACCTCAGCTTGTTGCTGGGGAGGGGGGCCAACCGCCCCGGCTCCCTGGAACTCCACAGTTGGTCCCAGTACTGGGCAGAGATGGCTAGCATTCTGCCCTGTTGCCAGCACTTCTGCTGGGGGTGCATAATCCATAACATCCTCTGAACAGTCCATACACTCTGTAATCTGTGGCTGGGGAGTGATCGCCATCTCCTCACCCTGAGCCTCCGGAACTGCCACAGGGGTGGGGCAGAGGTCTTGATCCCTCTGTCCGGTGACCAGCGCTTCAGCTGGGGAAGTTCCTTGTAACTCCACAAATACTGTACTTGGTGCTGGGCAGAGCACAGTGAAGTTTGGCCCTGATACCAGCTCTTCTGTTGGAGGCTCCCCAGGTTGTTCTTCCTCAGCAGAAAAGTCTATCAAATCCCCTGTCTCTACAACTGGTGTCTGGGGATAGAGGTTCACCATCTCCTGTCCATGGAACCCAGAAGATGCTATGGGCACTGAGCAGAGGTTAGCAGAGCTCGGCCCTGCGGTCAGCACTTCAGCTTTGGGAATGGCAAGCTCCCGATTTTCCACTGCTGATTCATCAGCCAGGATTTCATCACTGTCAGCTGATATTTCCTCATAGTCCCAGGTAAAGGGAACCTCACCCTGCTGCTGAGCGGAGTCTAGCAGCTGTTTGTAGGCGATTTCCAGTTCCCATTCCTGAGCGGCCAGGAATTCCAAATCTTCCTGTAACCAGTGCACTTCCGGGACATTCAGTCTTCGCTCTCTGTGCTCCATTATTTCCTCCCAACGCCACTCCCGATCGCTCCCAAAGTTGGGATCCCTGGACATCCTCCAATACAACAATCCCAGGCCATCATAGTCAAAGCCTTCCGTGGGGCTGTCATCCGCTGACCACGGGCACTCTTGGACTACATACCACCGGAGGGCTCTGTAGCTCTCGTCCAACCGCATCTCTTCCCGGATCAGCCTGCTTAACTCTGCTGTCCACTCCTGCTTTGGTTGTTCCCCCAATAACAGCATCCGTACTTCATACTGTGACCAGTACCTTACATGGATGGAGGGGAGAGCTTTTCCCTGGTGTCGCTGCTCGCGGGCTAGCGCTTCTTTCCAGAGTTCGCAGCGGATCGAATCAGACCATCCAAGCAGGACCTCCTCTGATACTGGTCCTCTGCGCTGTATCTGCTTCTCTCGCAACCTCCTTCTGAATTCCTCTTCCATGGTTACTGATATCTGTACCTCTCCTCTTCTTTCATTTGGTGCTGCTTCTTTAGGCGTTGTCACCGATCGCCGTATTTCTGCAATTCTCAGCTCCTGTTGCCGCTCTCGTTCTCTCTGTTGTCGCTCTCGTTCTCTCTCATCCTGCCGCTGGAGGTCTCTAATGGTATTCTGTATGGCGGTCTCTGATGGGTTCGCACCATATAATGCCAACCGCTGTTGAACTCGCTGCTGGAACAAGTCTTCAACTGACCGGGGTCCTGCATCACCATCCCTCTGATCCATCTCGGCTAGCGCAATGATCAGGGTGGCCTTGTTCTTCCCACCGGTCCCTCCACGGCTCTCAAGCAAGTCTTTTAGCATGGTTCTCCTCCAGGCTGCATAGCTGGTCATTCATGGTGGTGGTTTGGAGTTGTCCCAGTAACTGGAGAGCAAATCCCACTGCTGCCACCAATGTGACGAGATCCTTCCTCGCCCAGGTCCTGCTCTCCCGACACTCCTCTGCTACCAGTGAGTCAGCTTGCAGATTGCAAAAGTCTGATGGTCCAGTCATCCAAGGTTCCGGGATCCGAATTACAGCTATGTGCCATTCGGACCCATTAAGAACAAACACCAGGCAGGCTGTATGTAAGTTCCAACAGGACTCTTTATTTTCAATTACACAGCACACTTTTATACAGAATTTGGAACATCCCACTCCCAACAACCGCTTTCCTATTGGTCAATTGTAAAGTATATGCAGTCTTCACTCAGGTCCCCCTTGACCATGCAAATGAGGACTTGAAATTGTCAACAGGGATTGGTCCAATAGCTTGGATAGAAAGACTTGTGTATTGAGACAGAAGCCCCAGGGGGTAATCAATGTACACAATAACCCGGTTCTAGCTAGACGGACTGACTCCGACACCCGCTCTTAACCTGCAGAACACAATAAAAGGTATTTCGCAAGCTGGTTCCACTTAGCATTTCAAAAGCCTTGCATTGAATGTCCCTCTCCTGTGTAACAGATGTCAAGTAGAAACACTTTAATATCTCAAGGTCCATGACAGTGCCACTCTGTGCAAAACCATTACACAGAGCAGGCAACTACAACATGTTTGCTTTAAAGGGGTGGTTCCCCTAAAAATAAACTTTTAACATTGCATTTCCCACATTAATGACAATTAGAGTCGGCTGGTTTTACTAAAAAAAAACGTCCGTAAGTACCGTTTGCTATATGCATTCTCATCGCCACTTCCGGGTACGATGGTGGGGATGGGCGTTCCTAATTGATGGACAGGCATCCGACCGACGCATACATCGCGTCACGAGATGCCGAAAGAAGCCGAACGTCGGTGCGCATGCGCCGTATAGAGCCGCACCGACGTTCGGCTTTTTTCGGCATCTCGTGACGCGATGTATGCGTCGGTCGGATGCCTGTCCATCAATTAGGAACGCCCATCCCCGCCATCGTACCCGGAAGTGGCGGTGAGAACGCATATAGCAAAGGGTACTTACGGGGAACCTCCACTTTAAATAAAAAACCTTTACAAACCACTTTAAGTTTACTTTAAAATAATTATATCATCAGTTCCTAAATGGTGGTTAACAGTTTGTGACATTTATCATAGGCTGCTTCCTTCTTGAATACAGTGGGGAAAATAATTATTTGATTCCCTGCAGATTTTGTAAGTTTGTAAGTTTTGTAAAGAAATGCAGGGTCTATATTTTTTTTTATCATAGGTGCATTTTAAATGATAGAGACAGAATATCAACCAAAAATCCAAAAAACACGATACAAACGTTATAAATTGAGCTGCAGTGAGTACAATAAGTATTTGATCCCCTATCAACCAACAATAATTCTGGCTCCCACAGACTGGCTACAGTATGTGCTCATGTGGTACACAGATTATTCCTGTAAATTTAAGAAGGTGCTCCTAACAACAACTCCTTATGTGTATAAAATACACCTGTCCACAGAATCTCTTTCATTCAAACCCCACCATCATGGGCAAGACCAAAGAGCTGTCAAAGGATGTCAGTGACAAGATTGTAGACCCGCACAAGGCTGGAATGGGCTACACGACCATCAGTAAGAAGCTTGGTGAGAAGGGGACAACTGTTTAAGTGACTATTTGCAAATGGAAGAAATACAGGATAACCATCAATCCCACTCGGTCTGGAGCTCCATACAAGATTTTGCCTCATGGGGTAAGAATGATCTTGAGAAAAGTGAGGGATCAGCCCAGAACTATACGGGAGGAGCTTGTGAATGATCTCAAGGCAGTTGGGACCACAGTCACCAAACAAACCATTGGTAACACAATACGCCGCCATGGATTGAAATCCTGCAATGCCCACAAGGTCCCCTTCCTCAAGAAGGCATATGTACAGGCCCATCTGAAGTTTGCCAATGAAAATCTAAATGATTCAGAGAAGGGTTGGGAGAAAATGCTGTGGTCAGATGAGACCAAAATTAAGCTCTTTGGCATTAAAGGGTCACTAAAGGAAAAAACATTTTTTGCCTAAAATTAATGTCTGCAAGGTAGACAGACAGAATAGTGTAATGATTCTGTTAAAAAAAGAGTAAATACCTATTAAATTCCTTCATCTATATCACCTCCGGCATTCTAGTTTCTGTTCTCTCATTCACTTCCTGGTTTGCATCGTTCGTTCATGTAAGAACTACATTTCCCAGTATGCATTGCGGCACGCCCAGTAATTCCCACCTCCTTGAAGTCTCTAACATGTAGAGAGCGTCTTGCCACACAGATGTAGTTCCCAGGAGGGGGTGAGCACGTTACTGACCACCGCAGTAAATCCTCCCATCACGGTGGTCAGTAAAATCAGACAAGCAGGAAGTGAACAGAACAGAGAAGAAATAGAGCAACTTCTGAGCAAAAACAAACAATGAGGAAGTGAAAAGAGGAATGTCTGCAGGTAAAGGATACTTATTATGAAAACAACTATTTTCCTTTACAACCCCTTTAACTCGCCATGTTTGGAGGAAAAAAAATGCTGACTATGACCCTAAGAACAACATCCCTACAGTCAAGCATGGAGGTGGAAACATTGGGCCAGATCCACATACATTTGGATCGGCGCAGCGTATCAGAGATACACTACGCCACCGTACCTTACCTGTCGTATATTCGAATCCTCAGCGAGTTTGCGCCATAAGTTACGGCGGCGTAGTGTATTTCTGGCGGCGGATTTCAAATTGGGCGGGTTGGGGGCGGGTTTAATTTAAATGAAGCGCGTCCCCGCGCCGAATGAACTGCGCATGCGTCGTCCAGAAATTTCCCGCCGTGCTTTGCGTGAAATGACATCGCAGCAACGTCATTTTTTTAACTTAGACGTGAGTTACGTCCATCCCTATTCACGGACAACTTAAACAAAAAAAAAAAAATATCAAATTTCGACGCGGGAACGACGGCCATACTTAAAATGGCAAGTCTATCTATACGCCGTAAAATACCAGCTTTAACTATACGCCAGAAAAAGCCGACTACAGACGACGTTAGAAAATGCGACAGCCGCACGCCTGTCGGATCTTACCCAAATGCCGTCGTATCTTGGTTTGAGGATTCAAACTAAAGATACAACGCGGGAAATTTGAAAGTACGCCGGCGTATCAGTAGATACGCCAGCGTACTTCGTCTGTGGATCTGGCCCATTATGCTTTGGGGCTGTACTCTGCTAAAGGCACAGGCTGACTTTGCAGCACTGAGGGGTCAATGGACAGGGCCATGTATTGTAAAATCTTAGATGAGAACCTTCTTCCCTGAGCCAGAACACTGAAGATCATGGATAGGTCTTCCTGCATAACAATGACCCAAAACATACCACCAAGACAACAAAGGAGTGGCTCAAGAAGAAGCACATTAACCACTTGTCCACCGGCCCTATTCTGCCACTTCTCTCCTTCATGTAAACATCTATTTTTTTTTGCTAGAAAATTATTCAGAACCCCCAAACATTATGTTTTTTTTAGCAGACACCCTAGGGAATAAAATGGCGGTCATTGCAACTTTTTTCTCGCACGGTATTTGCGCAATATTTTTTCAAATGCCTTTTTTGGGAAAAAAAAAAACGGTTTCGTGAATTAAAGAATAACAATACAGTAAAGTTAGCCCAATTTTTTTGTATAATGTGAAAGATGATGTTACGCCGAGTAAATAGATACCTAACATGTCATGCTTTAAAATTGCGCACACTCATGGAATTGCGTCAAACTTCGGTACTTAAAAATCTCCATAGGCAACGCTTTAATTTTTTTTACAGGTTACTATTTTCGAGTTACAGAGGAGGTCTAGTGCTAGCATTGTTGCACACGCTCTAACGCACGCGGCGATACCTCACATGTGGGGTTTGAACAGCGTTTACATATGTGGGCGGGACTTACATGCGTGTTCGCTTCTGAGCGCGAGCTACCGGGGACAGGGGCATTTTAAAATTTTAATTTTTTTTTTTTACTTAATCTTTTTTTTTATTTTTTTACACTTTTTTACTTTTATTCTGTTTTACAAGGAATGTAAACATCCCTTGTAATAGGAATCACTGTGACAGGTCCTCTTTATGGAGAGATGTGGGGTCAATAAGACCCTACATCTCTCCTCCAGGCTTGAAAGCATGAGATCGTGAAAACAAAATACACGATCCCATGCTGACAGCCGCGATTGCGGCTTTGTTTACTTCCGGGTACCCGGGCGTGATGTCACAATGTCGCGCCCAGGCCTCCGACGGTTATAGAGATGACTGGTGACCACCTGGTCACCAGTCATCTCTATCGCTGTGAGCCGGCGCCGGCCGATTCGTTCTCCGGGCCCCCGATGGCACAGGAGAGCCCGGAGAAGCACCGGATGGAGGTGGGAGGGGGGGATGTACCCTCCCGCCGCCTATAAGAGCAATCAAGCGGCGGAACTGCCAATATGATCATTCATTTTCGTGCATAGAATCGCCGGCAGAAGACGGTGATATCTGAATGATGCCTGTAGCTGCAGGCATCATTCAGATATCACTGCACAAAGTTGAGGACGTCATATGACGTCCTTGGGGGACAAGTGGTTAAGGTCATGGAGTCTCCACACCTTAATCCTATAGAAAATGTATGGAGGGAGCTGAAACTTTGAGTTGCCAAGCGACTGCCAGGAAACCTTAAAGTGGATGTAAACCCTCACATATACCCAGTGAAGTGAACAGCCTCAGATGATACACAGGGATGAAACAAATCTTCCTACATAAGTTTTGTATATCTGCTGTCTTCAGCTTTATATAGAAAGTTCAGATTGTGTTATTTTCTCTTCCTGTTCAACACCGCAGTGATGCCTGGGCATACATCCACGTCAGCTGATAGGAAGGAAGGCAGACCCCCCCCCCCTCTCCTCATAGGTAGAGACTTTCAGCTCTGCTTGTTGAATAGTTCAGGGCTCTGCTAATGTATTTATAGCATCCTCCCAACACAAAACTCAGGCTGCTTTTATCATATGTGACCGGGAACTTGTCAGGAATTATCAGGCTGATAACAGAAGAATGGAGAATGGGGCAGGAGACAGCTACGGGACACAGTGCTTTGAAGAGAGATCACAAAACACTGCAGACATATGTGTCCAGCTCAAACTTCATGAATTGGGTTTACATCCACTTTAAGAATATAGGGCCATATTCTCGTAGATCGGCGCATATTTACTCAGGTGTAGCGCATCATAGTTGCGCTACGCCGGCTTAACTTGGAGAGAGCTCTCCCATATTCCCGTACCACATGCGTCCTACGTTGCGCTCGCGGAGCTGAAATGTGTCGGCGTAAGTAGGCGCAAGTGACGGTAGGAGGGATGTGGGCGTGAAGAATGCTAATGAACCGTGACCCCATGCAAATGATGTCCAGACCGAACGGAGCATGCGCCGGACGTGCCCCGCCCTCTGCGCATGCGCAAAACAACAGTAGGCGTAAATCCCTGCTGAGTTGGGCCGGCCCAGTGCATAAAAGCGTCACCACATGCGCCCAACGAGTGCAAAGTGACTCCATTTATTCTGTTGGTGGTGTCCGTGAGATTTTGCTCTTTAGCTTTGCAATGCCTGGACCCAGGAAGGAAAGGAGAAAAAAAAATTTCAGCCAAGATGAGAGGGCCATCGTAGTCTCTGCCATGGAGAGATACGATTCAAGACTCCATGGTGCTGACAGTGGCAGCACAAGTAAAACCAAAAAGGAGGAGATCCTTAGGAAAGTGACTGCCCAGGTCAATGCCTTAGGCCATGAGGCAAGGACCCCCCAGGAAATTCTGAAAAAAATGAATGACCTGCGTGGTGTGGTCAGGAACAAGATGGCCATCATTGCAAAGCATGCCAGGGGCACAGGAGGGGGGCCACCCTGTTCTACCCGGCTCACTCAAGAGGAGGAAGTGATTGCCCACTGCCTTCGGAGGGAGCAGGTGGAGGGCCTGGAGGGCCATGACTCAAGTGAGCCACCCATGAGGACAGGTAAGTGTGTTTTATCTTCTGGTGTGTTGCATGTGTGGTGGGGGTGGTGGGTTATGTGACAAATGTGTGGGTCCACCAACATGTGAATGTTTTGTGTCATCCACAGGTGAGCAGGATGAAGCGGGGCCATCCAATGCTGCCAGTGGCCGTCACAGACCATCATCCACTGAGCAGTCTGCTTCTGTGACTGACCTCCTGGGAAGCCAACAGGCCTTGGTGGAGGGGAGTGGTCAGTCCTCCGCGCAGGAGGTTGTTGAGGAGGAGGTCCATGAAGAGGAGGTCCAGGAAGAGGTGGTCCAGGAAGAGGTGGTCCACAGCGAGCAGGAGGTCTTCATTTTTTTGGAGGAGTCGCATGTGGTGGCAGGACCATCACAAAGCCCCCGCATCTCCAGCCCCTCAGGGTCCTCCAACACCCTCTCCAGTCCCTCCCGTCCCATCCCCCTCATCTCCAGCCCCTCCAGGTCCTCACTCTATGCAAGGGGCCCAGCCACTCCTGTCCCCAGGAGGGCTACCCACAGGACAAGGGGTGCGGCAGAAATGCTGCATGAGAATCTGGCCAGGCAGCAGGACCAGCAAACCCGTCATATGGGGGAAATCTTGGTGGAGTTGAGGCGCCTGTCCGACAGCTTGGCCTCCTCGGGAGCAGTACCAGATGCTCTCCAAGATGTGGCTGGAAACTGCGCAGCCACAATCACCAGCCTGGGTGAGCTGCAGACTACAACTGCCGAACTTGTGGGGGAGGTCAGGTGCCTGCGAAGGGCTGTTCAGGCCCAGACAGCTACCCAGGAGTCATTGCTCACCCGCATAGCACTAGCTTTGGAGGGCAGACAGGCAGGCAGGGAGGCACCTGGGAATGTTCCTCCACCTGGAGATGTTCCTCCACCTGATGCCCCAGCTCCCCCCAGGCAAGTGAGGGCCAGGAACCTGGGCACCAGGCGTAGCCCGCGCCGGGGCAAGTGATTATTTATTCTTCATTTGCTCTGGTTAAGAGCTTATTTTATTATTTGCTCTGGTTAAGAGCTTTTTTTATTATTTGCTCTGGTTAAGAGCTTATTTTATTATTTGCTCTGGTTAAGAGCTTTTTTTATTATTTGCTCTGGTTAAGAGCTTATTTTATTATTTGCTCTGGTTAAGAGCTTTTTTTATTATTTGCTCTGGTTAAGAGCTTTTTTTTTAATTTTGGGTGCTGCACACAGGCAGTGTTGCAGAGTACAGTGTGAATGGTGTGTGAATGTGGGGTGGTGACATTCCTGCCAGTAAGGGGTGTCACCCTCGGGCGCTGGTGATAAGTTCTCCCCAGGTCCGTATGAATGACGTATGAATGGACAGCAACATCATTTGGGCCTTGACGCGGCGTTGCTGCTCCTTAGTACCGTGCGGTGTACTTCGGTCTAATCCAATGTTCTGTGCATGTGGGGTGTGTGTTAGGGACCACAGTGGTGTGCATGCGTGAATTTTCTGTGTGCCATGTTTAATGTTTGTGTTTAACGTTCAAAGATTCGCTCCACGAGACATCTCCTGACTGCTGTACCATCAGCAGACGGGGTAGCCTCGGTTAGGGGGGGACATGGTGGTTGGGGGGTCAGGTCATCACGTAGGTCAATCTGCTGGCCCTTTCTCACTGCGAAGTTGTGCAGCACGCAACATGCAGCGATGATTTGGCACACGAAGTTGGGGGAATACAGCAGGGTACCCCCAGTCTTATCCAGGCATCGAAATCGTGACTTAAGGAGGCCAAATGTTCGCTCAACCACTGCACGGGTGCGTGCGTGTGCTTCGTTATATCTTCTCTCTCCTGGTGTTTGCGGATTGCGGAATGGAGTCATGAGATGAGGTCCCAGGGCATATGCAGAGTCACCTGGAAGGGAAAAGACAGGAGGATGTTAGTAATGCATGTGCCCCTCGTGATGTCTGCATCATGGGGGGGGGACAGTCATACCTGACACCCATGTCACTCACCAACCAGCCAACTGTCCCCATACACATTCTGCTCAAATTGTCTTGGGATGTCACTTTGCCTGAATATAAAGCTGTCATGGCTGGATCCGGGGTGTTTTGCACGGACGTGCCATATGAGGCCATGTGCATCCACGATCACTTGGACATTGATAGAATGCCAATGTTTTCTGTTGCGGTATATGTGCTCGGTCTCGTGGGGGGGCTGTATTGCCACATGGGTACAATCAATTGCACCCACAGTGCGTGGGAAACCATCAATTAGGCAGAAATCTGTTATTGCCTTCAGCCGCATGTCCTCCTGGGTGGGTCTGATTATGTGGTGCGACATGCGTCGGAGTATTGCGGGGACAACTTGGTGCACGCATCTACTCATGCTGGTTTGGGATATCCCAACCACGTCTCCACTGGTTCTTTGAAAAGAGCCTGTGGCAAGAAAATGCAATGTTGCCAGGACCTTCACCAGTGGCTGCACTGCATGGGATCGTTGTGTTGGGCTGCTGATGTCATTCTTCAGGGCTCTGGTAATTTCAAGGATGGCATCAGGGCTGAATCTATAACGGTGATACACATCCACATCAGCCATGCCAAAGAGGCTAATGCGCTGTGGGTAGATCCTCTCACGTGCCCTCCTCCGTGCCCTCCTCCTTCTAAGTGCCTCTTCCTCCTCACACACTAGCAGTGCTAAGACCACGCCTGCCCCTGGCATGTTGGCATACGAATGTGTTGTCCGCAAAATTTGGTTGCTCAGCTCGTCCGGGATGGTGCTGCTGTATTTGCTTTTTTCAAGCTAACTTACTCAGGTCTGGAGCAAAGTTAACCGAGCTTTATAAGGGGTAACTTTCAGCCGGACAATCGTCTTACGCGCACAGCGCGTAGCCTAAGCTGATCGCGCGTAGGTTCGGGAATCAGCGCATCTACATCATTTGCATATTTGAATACTAATTCTATGGCAGCCTAGGATGCCATCAGCTGAAATATACGCCTACACTGCGTAAACTTAAACTAGTTAAGACGGACAGGAGTAGCCTGATTTCTGGCGGATCTGGTTCTGTGACTATGGCGCATAGATAGGACGGCGCATCTTTACACGCACGCCGCGCATCTCCATATACGCCGGTGTAACTTGTTTGAGAATATAGCCCATAGAAACGTTCTTTAAAGAAGAGTGGACCAAAACCCCTCCTGAGATGTGTGCAAACCTGTTAACCAACTACAAGAAACGTCTTACCTCTGTGCTTGCCAACAAGGGTTTCTCTACCAAGTACTAAGTCATGTTTTGCTTAGGGATCAAATAGTTATTTTACTCAGTGAACTGCAACTCAATTTATAACATTTGTATCTTGTGTTTTTTCTGGATTTTTGGTTGATATTCTTTCTCTGTCATTTAAAATACACCTATGATAAAAATGATAAACCCTTAGGCCCAGATTCACAAAGGAGATACGACGGCGTATCTCCAGATACGCCGTCGTATCTCTGAGTTGTGCCGTCGTATCTATGCGCCTGATTCTTAGAATCAGTTACGCATAGATTTCTATTAGATCCGACCGGCGTAAGTCTCTTACGCCGTCGGATCGTAACGGCATATTTACGCTGGCCGCTAGGGGCGTGTACGCTGATTTACGCCTAGAAATGTGTAAATCAGCTAGATACGCTAATTCACGAACGTACGCAGTACAGATACGCCGTTTACGTTAGGCTTTTCCCGGCGTAAAGTTACCCCTGCTATATGGTGGCGTACATGCGGCGAACCAATGTTAAGTATGGACGTCGTTCCCGCGTCGAATTTTGAATATTTTACGTCATTTGCGTAAGTCGTCCGTAAATGGGGCTGGACGTAATTTACGTTCTCGTCAAAACCAATACGTCCTTGCGGCGTATTTGGAGCAATGCACACTGGGATATGTCCACGGACGGCGCATGGGCCGTTCGTGAAAAACGTCAATCACGTCGGGTCATGGTTATTTTACATAAAACACGCCCCCCTGTTCCACATTTGAATTAGGAGGGCTTACGTCGGCCGATTTACGCTACGCCGCCGCAACTTACGGAGCAAGTGCTTTGAGAATACTGGGCCAGATTCACAGAAGAAGTATGCCGGAGCATCTGCTGATACTCCGGCGTACTTTCAAATTTGCCGCGTCGTATCTTTAGTTTGAATCCTTAAACCAAGATACGACGGCTTTTGGCTTCGATCCGACAGGCGTACGGCTTCGTACGCCTTCGGATCATAGGTGTAATACTTCGGCGCCCGCTGGGTGGAGTTTGCGCCGTTTTCCGCGTCGGGTATGCTAATTAGCTTTTTCCGGCGATTCACGAAGATACGCGTGGCCGTCGCATTCTCTTACGTCGTCGTTAGTCGGCTTTTCCCGGTGTATAGTTAAAGCTGCTATTTCGTGGCGTATAGATAGACCTGCCATGTTAAAGTATGGCCGTCGTTCCCGCATCGAATTTAGAATTTTGTTTTTTTGCGTAAGTCGTCTGTGAATAGGAAAGGACGTAACTCACGTCAACGTTCAAAAAATTACGTCGGTGCGACGTCATTTCGCGCAAAGCACGGCGGGAAATTTCAAAACGGAGCATGCGCATTAGGTTCGGCACAGGAACGCGCCTAATTTAAATGATCCACGCCCCCTACCCGGATCATTTGAATTAGGCGGGCTTGCGCCGGAGAGATTTACGCTACGCTGCCGCAACTTTACAGGAAAGTGCTTTGTGAATCAAGCACTTGCCCGTAAAACGTGCGGCGGTGTAACGTAAATGCGATACGTTACGCCGCCGTTAATGTACCTGAATCTGGCCCTCTGCACTTGCCCGTCTAAGTTGCGGAGGCGTAACGTAAATCGGATACGTTACGGCCGCCTATAGATACGCCGCTGTACGAGAATCTGGCCCTTAATTTCTTTGTAAGTGGACAAACTTACAAACTCTGCAGGGGATCAAAAAAAATATTTTCCCCACTGAATATATACTGTATATATATTTCCATAACTTTATGTACACCCAATTCTTTTGACAGTTTGAGCAGACGTGGTGTTCCATTTTAATGTGTCTTAAAGAAAGGCCGTCAGCATTCTCTGCACCCACCAGATTCCAGCTGTCAGATTTAATGTATCAACTGGAATCTGAGTGTTAATATCTGATCTGTAGGCAGCACACACTTGTCTTTTTTGAGATACTTTTATAAACGAAGTTGTTTTTTAGAATGTGTGTCACCCAATGTAGACATGCAATTCTTATCATAAGAACCTTTTGGGGGTCTTTATCCTAGGAACAGTATTTGGCCAACTCTCAACCCCCCTATATTTTCATAGTGAAGACTGCGATTAGCCAGTGCAGCAGTTAGATATGCATACTGAGCTTAGAGATCATTCCAAAATGAAATACCGTTACCCAGTAGCCTAAAGCTGAACTTTAGGCAAATGGCTAATATGTATACATGCTGTGCTACCTAGCCCGCTGCACAGAAGTTTGGCAAACCTTGACTTAAAGGGTTACTAAAGGAAAAACATTTTTTAGCTGAAATGACTGTTTACAGGGTATAGAGACATAATAGTTAACTGATTCCTTTTAAAAATGATTAAAAATAAATAAAAAGCAATCATATAATATACCTACAGTTTAGTTTAGTTTTTGCTGTTGTTTCCTGTCTCTCTGCTGTACAGAGCCAGAGAGCCAATAGAGGGCAGTGATGATTTGTAAAACGAAACTGGATTGGTGCTGAGGGGTTTTAGACACACAGTAATCACACCTCCTTGATTAGTGACCACAGTGAGAAATCTCCCAGTACTGTGGTGATCAGGAAACAGACAACCAGGAAGTGTCCAGAACAGAGAGGAATTACAGCAACATCAAAGCAAAAACGAACAATGAGGACATGAAACCAGGACTGCAGTAAGGTAAAGGAAGCTATTTAGCTAAAAAAAAATTCCTTTAGTGACTCTTTAAGTAATTTATTTAACCTTTGTGTGCTACTTTTTTTTCATTATTAAATGTTTTATCATCTTAAAGCATGTGTATTAAAGGGGTTGTAAAGGTACAGTTTTGTTTTCCTAAATAGCTTCCTTTTCCTTAGTGCAGTCCTCCTTCACTTACCTCATCCTTCGATTTTGCTTTTAAATGTCCTTATTTCTTCTGAGAAATCCTCACTTCCTGTTCTTCTGTCTGTAACTCCACACAGTAATGCAAGGCTTTCTCCCTGGTGTGGAGTGCCATGCTCGCCCCCTCCCTTGGACTACAGGAGAGTCAGGACACTCTTTACGTTGCAGATAGAGAAAGGTGCTGAGTGTTAGTGGGCGTCCTGACTTTCCTGTAGTCCAAGGGAGGGGACGAGCACGGCACTCCACACCAGGGAGAAAGCCTTGCATTACTGTGTGGAGTTACAGACAGAAGAACAGGAAGTGAGGATTTCTCAGAAGAAATAAGGATATTTAAAAGCAAAATGGAAGGATGAGGTAAGTGAAGGAGGACTGCACTAAGGTAAAGGAAGCTATTTAGGAAAAAAAATTGTACCTTTACAACCCCTTTAACTGTATCTTTGTGGCTATGTTACTAGTGGTGTTGTCCCTGTAGAACTAATTGTATCCCTGCAAATGTGTTTCTGAAGATGTCATTGCAGAACTGGCTATTTCTGGTGATTAGGGATGAGCTTCGAGTTCGAATCGAACTCATGTTCGACTCGAACATTGCCTGCTCGCCTGTTCGGCGAACAATGAACAATTAGGGGTGTTCGCGGCAAATTCGAAAAGCCGTGGAACACCCTGTTAAAGTCTATGGGAGAAATCTAAAGTGTTAATTTTAAAGGCTAATATGCAAGTTATTGTCCTAAAAAGTGTGTGGGGACCTGGGTCCTGTCCCAGGAAACATGTATCAATGCAAAAAAAAGTTTTAAAAACGGACGTTTTTTCAGGAGCAGTGAATTTAATAATGCTAAAAGTGAAACAATAAAAGTGTAATATTACTTTAAATTTCGTACCTAGGGGGGGGTGTAAAGTCAGCATGTGAAAAAGCGCATGTTTCCCGTACATAGAACTGTCCCTGCACAAAGTGTCATTTCTGAAAGAAAAAAAGGCATTTAAAACCGGCTTTGCGGCTCTAATGAATTGTCGGCTCTGGCAATTCAGAGATGATTCATTCATAAAAAATAAAAAAAAAAGCATGGGGGTCCCCCCAAATTCCATTAACAGGCCCTTCAGGTCTGATATGGATATTAAGGGGAACCCCGCCATCAATTAAAAAAAAATGACGTGGGGTTCCCCCCAAATATCCATACCTGACCCTTCAGGTCTGGTGTGGATTTTAACCACTTAAGCCCCGGACCAATATGCTGCCTAAAGACCCAAGGGGTTTTTACAGTTCGGGACTGCGTCGCTTTAACAGACAATTGCGCGGTCGTGCGACGTGGCTCCCAAACAAAATTGGCGTCCTTTTTTCCCCACAAATAGAGCTTTCTTTTGGTGGTATTTGATCACCTCTGCGGTTTTTGTTTTTTGTGCTATAAACAAAAATAGAGCGACAATTTTGAAAAAAATGCAATATTTTTTACTTTTTGCTAAAATAAATATCCCCCAAAAACATATATAAATGTTCTTTTTCCTCAGTTTAGGCCGATACGTATTCTTCTAAAAAAATCGCAATAATCGTTTATCGGTTGGTTTGCGCAAAATTTATAGCGTTTACAAAATAGGGGATAGTTTTATTGCATTTTTTTTTTTTTTTTTTTTTACTACTACTGGCGGCGATCAGCGATTTTTTTCGTGACTGCGACATTATGGTGGACACCTCGGACAATTTTGACACATTTTTGGGACCATTGTCATTTTCACAGCAAAAAATGCATTTAAATTGCATTCTTTATTGTGAAAATGACAGTTGCAGTTTGGGAGTTAAACACAGGGGGCGCTGTAACATTTGGGGTTCACTTTGTGTGTGTTTACAACTGTAGGGGGGTGTGGCTGTAGGACTGACGTCATCGATCGAGTCTCCCTTATATAAGGGATCACTCGATCGATACGCCGCCACAGTGAAGCACGGGGAAGCCGTGTTTACATACGGCTCTCCCCGTTCTTCAGCTCCGGGGAGCGATCGCGACGGGGTGGCTATAAACGAATAGCCGCGCCGTCGTCCCGGATCGCTCCCCGAGGCTTACCGACCGCCGCATGTACCGGGGGGGGGGGGTCCCGACCCACGTCAAGCAGAGGACGTACAGGTACGTGCATGTGCCTGTCCGTGCCATTCTGCTGACGTATATTTACGTGAGGCTGTCCTTAAGTGGTTAAGGGGAACTCCACCCCAAATTTAAAAAAAAATGGCGTGGAATTCCCCCACAAATCCACACCAGACCCTTATCCGAGCACGTTAACCTGGCCGGCCGCAGAAAAAAGAGGGTGGGACAGAGTGCGGCCCCCCTCTCCTGAACCGCACCAGGCCACATGCCCTCAACATGGGGAGGATGTCCCCATGTTGATGGGGACAAGGGCCTCATCCCCACAACCCTTGCCCAGTGGTTGTGGGGGTCTGCGGGCAGGGGGCTTATCAGAATCTGGAAGACCCCTTTAACAAAAGGGACCCTCAGATCCTGCCCCCCCTATGTGAATTGGTAATGGGGTACACTGTACCTCTACCATTTCACGAAGGAAGTGTAAATAGTTAAAAAAAAACACACACACACACACACCGTAAAAAAAAATCCTTTATTAATAAAAAGAAAAAAAAATCCAGCTGTGGTAATGCACTCTTGATGCAGCTCCCTGCTCCAACGTTGTCTTCTATCCAGCGACGGATGATCTCTCCAGCGACAGGTGATCAGCGGTCCGGTCCAGCAATGAGAAGATCCATCCGTCCAGAGCGCAGCAGGCAAGCTCCTCTCTCCGCTGGACACAGCCCAGCGGAATGACGCGCTGGAGCTTTGACATTTCTTATATAGGGGAAGTGGCCACGTGTCATGCGACCCCGCCCCCTCTGACGCACCCTCGTACGTCACTGGGAAAGACCGCTACCAGAAGTGCCCACTACCAGAAGTGCCCACTACCAGAAGTGTGCACAGGACCTAACTGAACTAGATGCCTGAACACTCAGCAAAAGAATGAGTGATTCTACCAGTATACCAGTTATGGAAGGGGCGAGTTACAGGCTGGCATAGGCTGAGTAATTTGTGAGCTGTTCAGTCTAGACCGCCACTAGCTGCGGGTTGTAGTCTGCTGGTGCAACACAACAGAACGTCCCAGTCACCAGACAGGTTTATATTAAAACATGCAAATATATAAAAAAGCATTGATAAACCTAAATATGAAATGTATTTTCTTCTTTTAGTATTAATGTGCCTATAAAGCAGATTTGTGTTCTCTTTCTTACCATTGTTATTAAACAGTTAAGCTTTTGGAACATGCAAATTGGCAAGGGCTACAACTGGATAGATTTCTTGAAGTAATCCAGCACACTCATGACACTTTATACACTTGTATCAACTGGTCAGTTAATTTGTTTATGAGTCACAATTCATGTCATTTAACAAATTTTATGTCTCCTAGCACGGATGATCATCAGAATATTTTCTTAATAATTCAGGAATAATCCATGCACAAATAATGTCTAGCATGGGGCACTAGCCGACAATGTTCATTAAAATTCAGCATATGCATAATACAATATAAAAAGCATCGTACTGAATTCATTAACCTTATATTTGTCCTTTTTTGTAACGTGGCAATTCACTTTATATATATATATATATATATATATATATATATATATATATATATATATATATATATATATATATATATATATATATATACTGTATATAGACAGAGAGAGAATGAGAGCTAGAGATTTTTTTTATAGCAGTCTACGTAGAGGTATCACCCACATCTAGTGCTTTTGTAGTACCAGCACTAAGGGCACAGGGGCTGCTAATCATACAGAAAATGTAAGGACATATCTAAAACACTGTGGTAGGCATTATTTAGTGCTGAGCAGGCTTGGCCTCTGTTGTTATGGACAATATGGTATGACCTGCAGCTAAATGAAGGATGCACAAGATGTTCAGTACCATTAGTTATCCTTTGTGGCATGCTTGTGTTACAGAGAAGGCATGCAAGAGCTGTTCAGACCCCTCTTTTCTAGCATGGTTTTGTCACCACAATGGAGAAAAGTTGACAACTGTGAAAAATGGTAACATGAAAAAGGCACAGTTAGACCTTAGTTTAAAGGACAAGGCCACCCAAAACAGATTTTTTTCAGCTTTGGGTGGTTGCGTGCTTGTCAAAAGTTTCCACTAACTGCCTTTGTATTTCTGGGTCTGAGATCTCTGCATCTGATTTCTAATCGTTCCACAGCAGTTACAAAGGGATCTTAACTTGAGTGCTCAATACACCAAACAATTTACTCTATGGAAAATAAAAGTTTAGCACTCAGATCAGTTTGCCTGAATTTTCAAAGGCTACTGATCTTAGGCCTCATTCCCAAGAGGCGGGTCCGCTCAGCGGCGTCCGCCAGCTCAGTGGGAGATGTCTCTTTTGATCTCCACTGAGCCGGCGGATGACAGGTCCCTCTCTGCTCACTGAACAGGGACGGGCTTGTCGAGCGCCGCTGCTTGCTATGGAGAGATCGGACAAAAAACAGACAGCATGTGCGTTTTCATCAGATCTCTCCCGATATCGCCATACGTCTGATTTTACCGGATCGGAACGAATGTCAGCAGACATGGTCACCGCTGATATCCGACGCTAGATAGACTTTCATGGTGAGCCCATTCAGGTCTGCCGAAAAAACTGATAGGTGGACCTGAACGATCCGCCCGTGTGAAAGGGGCCCTTATTCAGTTAAATTCTTATTGACATTCATAAGGATGCCAGCTGTATTCCCCTTAAAGTGCCCCCCCTTTAAAACCTGTTAACACTAGAAAAAAAAACTGTAGCTAAAGATGGGGACTTGCATATGTGCGCAACTTTCTTGTTATGTCTAGGTGTTACTTTTGATTTTTCTTCGTACGAAAACCATACTAATGAAATGAAAATCGGACGTTGAGTTCACATCCACATTTTGTTATAGTCTACACATCCAGCTTTTGACAAAAAAGAGAAATAAGTTGTCGAAAGCACCATACTAATGATCCGAAAATCGGCAGACAGCTCGTTGTATGAATTTTTCCATACGTTTTTCGTATCGTGCGTACGAGCTTTCACTCTCACAGGAGTGGATTCCCATTATCTAACAACCATGGACATGAGTAGAAGGTACTGGAAGATCCCCCTAGCACCTGAAGCTAAGGGAAAAACAGTCTACACCTCCCCATTTAGTCAGTTCTCCTGTACTATAAGCTGCATATTTCAACCATTGGTTTCTGGTACAAACCAATGCTTTTACCTATGGTTTAGGTCCAGCCATGAGCCAGTTGGATCAGTCAGGGGAAGAACATCCCTTCCTCTACCAAAGCAGGAAGCTACTCCCCAGGGAGGTAATGTATACCCCCACAGAAAAGGAGTGCCTTGTCATGATGTGGGCATTGCAAAATCTGCAACTCTACCTGCAGCTTCATAGTTGGTTGAACAGTGTTGCTAGTGAGAATGAAAAGCTAGTCCAGAGCTTGATTCTCAGCAATATGATTGCACCATACATGAAAACATGAAAACGTAACCATATCACTAGGGATGAGCTCCGCGTTCGTATGTTCGAATCGAACATCGGTCGTTCGATCGTTCGTCGAAAATCGAACAAAACGGGTCGTTCGCGCCAAATTCGAATGACACTAAACGCCCATAATTCACTGGGGCGTTGAGCGCTGATGATTGGCCAAGCATGCTGTATGTCCCGCATGCTTGCCCAATCACAGCGCTCAAAAAACGAAGAGCCATAATTGGCCAAAGCCAGGGTGGCTTTGGCCAATTATGGCTCAGGGGGATTAGTACACGCCCCCCACTATAAAAGGCAGCCTGCACGGCTGCCTAGTGTAGTGTGTTGGCGGTTCTAGAGAAGATCAGTCAGTCAGACAGAGAGAGATAGAGAGATAGAGACACAGGGCCAGATCCTCAAAAGAGATACTCCGACTTAAGTGCTGTTCAGTCTGTGTGTAACTTTGGAAACGATCCTCAAAAGGCTTTTTCCAAAGTTACACAGAAGATCCGGCATGTGTAATTGATTTACACTGCCTAATTTTAGGATGCAGTACCGCATCCGCCGCTGGGGGCATTTCGAGTCGAAATGCCGTTGCTAGTATGCAAATTAGCACTTAAGGCGATCCACAAAGCTTTCTAGCTTCTTTTTTGCGCCGTAAGTGTTATTTTGCAAGTGTAAAATTAGGGCTCGTTTTACAAAGTGTAAAGTTAGTCACACCTTGTAAAGGCCCATTGCAGCGACGGCATTTGGTATGCTTTCCCGAGGGAGAACTCCACGTCAATTTGTAAAAAACAAAACCGGCATGGGTTCCCCCCCCAGGAGCATACCAGGTCCTTAGGTCTGGCATGGGTTGTAAGGAGACCCCCCCACGCCGAAAAATTGACGTAGGGGGTCCCCCTACAATCCATACCAGACCCGTATCCAAAGCACGGTACCCGGCCGGCCAGGAAGGGAGTGGGGACGAGCGAGCGCCCCCCCCCCTCCTGAGCCGTGCCAGGCCGCGTGCCCTCAACATGGGGGGGTTGGGTGCTCTGGGGCAGGGGGGCGCACTGCGGGCCCCCCCACCCCAGAGCACCCTGTCCCCATGTTGATGAGGACAGGACCTCTTCCCGACAACCCTTGCCATTGGTTGTCGGGGTCTGCGGGCGGAGGCTTATCGGAATCTGGGAGTCCCCTTTAATAAGGGGGCCCCCAGATACCGGCCCCCCACCCTAAGTGAATGGATATGGGGTACATCGTACCCCTATCCATTCACCTGGAGGCAAAAAGTAAAAGTTAATAAACACACAACACAAGGCTTTTTAAAATATTTTATTATTCTGCTCCGGACGCCCCCCCTGTCTTCGTTATTAGCTCAATTACCAGGGGGGGCTTCTTCTTCCACTCTCCGGGGGTCTTCTTCCGCTCTCCGGGGGGGCTTCTCCGGACTCCGGGGGGGCTTCTCCGGACTCCGGGGGGCTTCTTCCATCTTCTCCCCTCTTCCGCTCTTGACTCGGCGAACCCCGGTTCTTCTGCAGCTCTCCGGTGCCTTCTTCTTCAGCGCTGGCTGCCTGCTATGTTTGTGTGTTAGCTCGATTTCAAACAGGCAGCCGGCGCGGTCTTCTGTGGCGTCAGGGTCTTCTGGTCTTCTGTTCTTCCGATGTTGTCTCGTCGCCTGTTGTCGCTGTAATGATGGAAGCGCGCCTTGCATCACATTTATATAGGCATCACCGTCCCATCATGCTCCGGTAGGTACCCACGTGGTGGGTGCCTACCCACGTGCACCCACCACGTGGGTACCTACCGGAGCATGATGGGACGGTGATGCCTATATAAATGTGATGCAAGGCGCGCTTCCATCATTACAGCGACAACAGGCGACGAGACAACATCGGAAGAACAGAAGACCAGAAGACCCTGACGCCACAGAAGACCGCGCCGGCTGCCTGTTTGAAATCGAGCTAACACACAAACATAGCAGGCAGCCAGCGCTGAAGAAGAAGGCACCGGAGAGCTGCAGAAGAACCGGGGTTCGCCGAGTCAAGAGCGGAAGAGGGGAGAAGATGGAAGAAGCCCCCCGGAGTCCGGAGAAGCCCCCCCGGAGTCCGGAGAAGCCCCCCCGGAGAGCGGAAGACCCCCGGAGAGTGGAAGAAGAAGCCCCCCCTGGTAATTGAGCTAATAACGAAGACAGGGGGGGCGTCCGGAGCAGAATAATAAAATATTTTAAAAAGCCTTGTGTTGTGTGTTTATTAACTTTTACTTTTTGCCTCCAGGTGAATGGATAGGGGTACGATGTACCCCATATCCATTCACTTAGGGTGGGGGGCCGGTATCTGGGGGCCCCCTTATTAAAGGGGACTCCCAGATTCCGATAAGCCTCCGCCCGCAGACCCCGACAACCAATGGCAAGGGTTGTCGGGAAGAGGTCCTGTCCTCATCAACATGGGGACAGGGTGCTCTGAGGTGGGGGGGCCCGCAGTGCGCCCCCCTGCCCCAGAGCACCCAACCCCCCCATGTTGAGGGCACGCGGCCTGGCACGGCTCAGGAGGGGGGGGGCGCTCGCTCGTCCCCACTCCCTTCCTGGCCGGCCGGGTACCGTGCTTTGGATACGGGTCTGGTATGGATTGTAGGGGGACCCCCTACGTCAATTTTTCGGCGTGGGGGGGTCTCCTTACAACCCATGCCAGACCTAAGGACCTGGTATGCTCCTGGGGGGGGAACCCATGCCGGTTTTTTCTTTGAAAATTGGCATGGAGTTCTCCCTCAGGAATGCATGCCGCTGTCATTTTTTTTTTCCCCGACGCAACTTTAAGCCGTCGCGATCCTCAAAACTCGGCGTAACGTAACTTCGCGCATGCGCAGTACGGCCGACGCGCATGCGCAGTACGGCCGGCGCGGGAGCGCGCCTCATTTAAATGGGACTCGCCCCATTTGAATAGGAACGCCTTGCGCCGGCGGAATTTTAGTTACACAGCCTGAAATTTCTAGATAAGTGCTTTGTGGATCAGGCACTTAGGTAGAAACTTTAAGCCAGTGTAACTTAAATTGGATTTTTTAAGTTACGTCAGGTTTTTGTGGATCTGGCCCACAGTGTCTTAACTAGATAGATAGATAGATAGAAAGATAGATAGAGTAGGAAGTGTAGTTAAAAGTACAGTTTGTAGAGAATATATTCACATCCTTAGGCGTTGTCAATATATTTATAAACTGTACAGCTCAGCTAGTTTATCTATCAGGCAGGAGATTGTTCTACATGCAGCGCTCTAACGTGTTGTATTGCCTGCATTAGGGATTTACTTTAAATATAATTATTCTGTGTTATTTAACGTGTGCTAGTTAATTGCACACACAGACGCATTACCTGTTACTGCACGTGTGCAATTTATTTGCACAGAAGCGCAGTCGCTGGTAATGCAACTGGGCTATTGAATTGCACAGAAACGCAGTCGCTATTACTGCGTGCGTGCTGTTTAATAGCAACTAAAGGCAGTTGGTGTCACTGCGTGCGTGCTGTTAAATCGCATTTGACCGCAGTCGCTATTACTGCGTGCGTGCTGTTTAATAGCAACTAAAGGCAGTTGGTGTCACTGCGTGCGTGCTGTTAAATCGCATTTGACCGCAGTCGCTATTACTGCGTGCGTGCTGTTTAATAGCAACTAAAGGCAGTTGGTGTCACTGCGTGCATGCTGTTAAATCGCATTTGACCGCAGTCGCTATTACTGCGTGCGTGCTGTTTAATAGCAACTAAAGGCAGTTGGTGTCACTGCGTGCGTGCTGTTAAATCGCATTTGACCGCAGTCGCTATTACTGCGTGCGTGCTGTTTAATAGCAACTAAAGGCAGTTGGTGTCACTGCGTGCGTGCTGTTAAATCGCATTTGACCGCAGTCGCTATTACTGCGTGCGTGCTGTTTAATAGCAACTAAAGGCAGTTGGTGTCACTGCGTGCGTGCTGTTAAATCGCATTTGACCGCAGTCGCTATTACTGCGTGTGTGCTGTTTAATAGCAACTAAAGGCAGTTGGTGTCACTGCGTGCGTGCTGTTAAATCGCATTTGACCGCAGTCGCTATTACTGCGTGCGTGCTGTTTAATAGCAACTAAAGGCAGTTGGTGTCACTGCGTGCGTGCTGTTAAATCGCATTTGACCGCAGTCGCTATTACTGCGTGCGTGCTGTTTAATAGCAACTAAAGGCAGTTGGTGTCACTGCGTGCGTGCTGTTAAATCGCATTTGACCGCAGTCGCTATTACTGCGTGCGTGCTGTTTAATAGCAACTAAAGGCAGTTGGTGTCACTGCGTGCGTGCTGTTAAATCGCATTTGACCGCAGTCACTATTACTGCGTGCGTGCTGTTTAATAGCAACTAAAGGCAGTTGGTGTCACTGCGTGCGTGCTGTTAAATCACATTTGACCGCAGTCGCTATTACTGCGTGCGTGCTGTTTAATAGAAACTAAAGGCAGTTGGTGTCACTGCGGCTATTTTGTTACTTTACACTTGAGCCAAGTCGCTCTTACTGTGTGGTTGCTGTTTAATACCATCTGAAAGCAGTTGGTGTGACAGCGACTATTTTGTTACTTTACACTTGAACCAAGTCGCTCTTACTGTGTGATTGCTGTTTAATACCATCTGAACGCAGTCGGTGTGACAGCGACTATTTTGTTACTTTACACTTGAGCCAAGTCGCTCTTACTGTGTGGTTGCTGTTTAATACCATCTGAACGCAGTCGGTGTGACAGCGACTATTTTGTTACTTTACACTTGAGCCAAGTCGCTCTTACTGTGTGGTTGCTGTTTAATACCATCTGAACGCAGTTGGTGTGACAGCGACTATTTTGTTACTTCACACTTGAGCCAAGTCGCTCTTACTGTGTGGTTGCTGTTTAATACCATCTGAAAGCAGTTGGTGTGACAGTGACTATTTTGTTACTTTACACTTGAACCAAGTCGCTCTTACTGTGTGATTGCTGTTTAATACCATCTGAACGCAGTCGGTGTGACAGCGACTATTTTGTTACTTTACACTTGAGCCAAGTCGCTCTTACTGTGTGGTTGCTGTTTAATACCATCTGAACGCAGTTGGTGTGACAGCGACTATTTTGTTACTTTACACTTGAACCAAGTCGCTCTTACTGTGTGATTGCTGTTTAATACCATCTGAACGCAGTCGGTGTGACAGCGACTATTTTGTTACTTTACACTTGAGCCAAGTCGCACTTACTGTGTGGTTGCTGTTTAATACCATCTGAACGCAGTTGGTGTGACAGCGACTATTTTGTTACTTTACACTTGAGCCAAGTCGCTCTTACTGTGTGGTTGCTGTTTAATACCATCTGAACGCAGTCGGTGTGACAGCGACTATTTTGTTACTTTACACTTGAGCCAAGTCGCTCTTACTGTGTGGTTGCTGTTTAATACCATCTGAACGTAGTTGGTTTGACAGCGACTATTTTGTTACTTCACACTTGAGCCAAGTCGCTCTTACTGTGTGGTTGCTGTTTAATACCATCTGAAAGCAGTTGGTGTGACAGCGACTATTTTGTTACTTTACACTTGAACCAAGTCGCTCTTACTGTGTGGTTGCTGTTTAATACCATCTGAACGCAGTCGGTGTGACAGCGACTATTTTGTTACTTTACACTTGAGCCAAGTCGCTCTTACTGTGTGGTTGCTGTTTAATACCATCTGAACGCAGTTGGTGTGATAGCGACTATTTTGTTACTTCACACTTGAGCCAAGTCGCTCTTACTGTGTGGTTGCTGTTTAATACCATCTGAAAGCAGTTGGTGTGACAGCGACTATTTTGTTACTTTACACTTGAACCAAGTCGCTCTTACTGTGTGATTGCTGTTTAATACCATCTGAACGCAGTCGGTGTGACAGCGACTATTTTGTTACTTTACACTTGAGCCAAGTCGCTCTTACTGTGTGGTTGCTGTTTAATACCATCTGAACGCAGTTGGTGTGACAGCGACTATTTTGTTACATAACACCTGAACGCATAACTATGGCTGGAAGGACAAAGAGAGGCAGAGAGTCACGAGGGCAAGCAGGCTCTGCATCTAGAGGTAACGCTGGTGATGGATGTGGTGCATCCTCTTCAGCACGTGGCCGTGGCCGCTCGTCCTTCTTTTCGGGAGCTGGCCGTGTTGAGCCTCAACATGCTGAGAAATTAGTTGAGTGGATGACCAAGCCGTCCTTATCCTCCTCATCCTCTCTCACACAGACTGATTATAGTTTGTCTGGCAAAGCAGCTGCCAAGGCGTCCTCTACCCTCTGCACAATGGGATCACACAATCCTTCCCTAGTGCCACCGTGTCCTCCTGAGGAGTCCCCCGAACTGTTTCAACACAGTGTTGGGTACATGCTAGCTGAAGATGCACATTGTTTTGAAGACTCCGATGACGGAACACTGATAGAGGAAGGCATTGATGTGAGCCCAGGGAGAGGGGGTGGCCGAGAGGGACAACAATCTGGGAGTGATGTTCCCCCAGCTGGAGCATACTGCCAGGTTGTCGCCAGTGATGATGAGGAGGGAGGGGATGATGAGGTCATTGACTCTACCTGGGTGCCTGGTAGGAGAGAGGAGGAGGAGGAAGAGGACGAGGCACAGGCACATCTTCAAAGAGGTAGGAAGCCTTCCAGGGGTCAGCTTAAGGGCAGTACACCAACTGCATTACGTGGCGCTGCTGTGTCTCAACGGTACAGCAAAAGTTCTTTGGTGTGGGCCTTTTTTGAAACCTGTCCATCAGATGCTACCTTTGCTGTTTGCAACATATGTCTCAAGCGTATCTCGCGTGGCCAAAACATCACCCGCTTGGGCACCACATGCTTGTCCAGACATATGTCGACCTGCCATGCAGCTCGTTGGCAGGCATACCAGAAAGACCCACACCAAAGACCAAAGCGGTCCTCCCCTTGCCCTTCTGTGACCTCAAACCCCTCTAGACCCCTAGTCCTCTCTGCAGCCTGCACCGAAGGTGTAGAAATAGGTGTGTCACAACGTAGTAGTGGTAGTACATCCGGCCAATCTACTGATATTACCAGACAAATTTCCCTGCCCCAGCTGCTGCAGCGCCGAAAGAAGTACGCTCCCAGCCATCCACATGCCCAGCGGTTGAATGCTAGCTTAGCAAAATTGCTAGCACTTCAACTGCTACCTTTTCAGTTGGTAGATTCTGCCCCCTTCCGTGAGTTTGTGGAATGTGCAGTACCTCAGTGGCAAGTACCCAAACGCCACTTTTTTTCACGGAAGGCGATTCCGGCTCTCTACCGGCATGTGGAAGGCAATGTCCATACCTCGCTGGACAGGGCGGTCAGTGGTAAGGTGCATCTTACCGCTGACTCATGGTACAGCAGGCATGGACAGGGACGTTACCTGTCTTTTACGGCCCATTGGGTGACTCTGCTGGCAGCTGGGAAGGACGCAGGTCAAGGCACAGTAGTTTTGGAGGTTGTTCCACCACCACGCCTCCAAAACACTACAACTGCTTGTGACACACCTCTCTCCTCCACCCCCTCCTCTTCTTCTTCCTCTGTGGCCTCTTCCTGTGGTGATGTTGGCTCAGAACCAGCCGTGCTCCGTAGGCGTACGACGGGCTACGCAGGAATGCAGGCCAAGAAATGCCATGCGGTCCTAGAGCTGGTGTGCTTGGGAGACAGGAGCCACACTGGGGAAGAGGTTCTTTCAGCTCTGCAGGGGCAGGCTCAGAGGTGGTTGACGCCACGCCAGCTGAAGCCTGGAATGGTGGTCAGCGATAATGGCACCAACCTCCTCTCTGCCCTGCGACGTGGAAAACTCACCCATGTGCCCTGTTTTGCGCATGTTCTCAATTTGGTGGTGCAGCGGTTCTTGGGCAGGTACCCTGGCTTACAGGATGTCCTGAGGCAGGCCAGGAAAGTCTGTGTGCATTTCCGGAGGTCATATAATGCCACTGCTCGGCTGACAGACCTCCAGAGGGAATACAACCTGCCCAAGAACCGCCTAATCTGTGACATGCCCACCAGATGGAACTCTACGTTGGCCATGCTGCAGCGGCTGCACACGCAGCAGAGGGCCATCAATGAGTACCTGTGCCAATATGGCAGCAGAACTGGCTCAGGGGAGCTTGGTTTTTTTTCACCACGCCAGTGGGCCTTGATCAGGGATGCATGCACTGTCCTGTCACCATTTGAGGAGGCCACGAGGATGGTGAGCAGTGACAGTGCATGCATCAGTGAGACTGTCCCGCTTATTCACATGTTGGAGCACACCCTACGTGGAATAATGGACAGGGCCCTTGAGGCAGAACAGAGGGAGGAAGAGGAGGACTTCCTTACCTCTCAAGGCCCCCTTTATCCAGACACTGTTCCTGCTTGCCCACCTGGAACACAGGAAGAGGAGGAGGAGGATGAGGAAGAGGAGGAGGAGGAGGATTGTATCAGCAGCATGGAGGTGGAGCCTAGCACTCAGCATCAACAGCAGCAGTCTTCAAGGGATCATTTACAGTCCCAAGGAACACGTGGACTTTTACATGGCTGGGATGAGGTGGCTGAGGATCCTGTCGTCCTCAGTGACCCAGAGGACTGTGCCCCGAATGCCTCTGCAAACCTACGCTGCATGGCCTCCCTGATTCGTCAAAGCCTGCGTAAGGATCCTCGTGTACGTGCTATCAAGGAGAGGGATCATTACTGGCTGGCAACTCTCCTTGATCCACGTTACAAGAGTAAGGTAACGGATCTTATGTTGCCATCGCAGAGGGAGCACAAGATGAAACAACTGCGGGAGGCCTTGCAGAAGGGTCTGTGCAATGCGTTCCCAGAACCGGGGGGATTACCAAAACCTGGCCCTGGACAACGTCTTGCTAAGGCTTCGGTGAGTCAGAGAAGGAGCGGTGGAGAAGGTGGCCGTCTGACCGATGCGTTCAGACAATTTTTTAGTCCGCAGCCCCAAGGTCTGACCGGTTCCAGCAACCATCGCCAGCGTCTGGTTTACATGGTCCGGGAATACCTAGCGGCAAGATCCGACTTGGACACCTTCCCCACGGAAAATCCTCTGGCTTACTGGGTCTTGAGGATGGATCACTGGCCAGAGCTTGCACAGTACGCAATTGAGCTACTGGCTTGCCCTGCATCCAGTGTTCTTTCAGAACGTACATTCAGTGCTGCTGGAGGCTTTGTGACCGATCACAGGGTACGCCTCTCCACCGACTCTGTTGATCGACTCACCTTCATCAAAATGAATCAGGCTTGGATCAACACCGGCTACCAAGCACCTGATGCTGATGTTACTGAATAAGAATTTTGTGTTGAAATATCAGATCCCTTTGAGACTGCTGATGCTGAGTGACTGTCCTGTTGTGCTGCTGATGGAATATCCTTCTCCTCCTCACTTTTCATGCTGTTAGCTAGTAAGAAATTTTGTTTTTCTGTGCTCCGCCACCAGTGCCTAAGGCCTAATTTTTCTGCCCCTGTTTAACAGGGGCGCCTAATAACAATTTTTGATGCAATACTTTGCACGTGGCCTAAGGCCTAATTTTTGTGCCCCTGTGTAACAGGGGCGTCTAATAACAATTTTTGATGCAATACTTTGCACGTGGCTCCTTGTTGCGCTCCAATTACAGATATTGGGAGGGGTTGCAGTGTTATGTTGCGCCTAATAACAATTTTGGATGCAATACTTTGCACGTGGCCTAAGGCCTAAGGCCTAATTTTTCTGCCCCTGTGTAACAGGGGTGTCTAATAACAATTTTTGATGCAATACTTTGCACGTGGCTCCTTGTTGCGCTCCAATTACAGATATTGGGAGGGGTTGCAGTGTTATGTTGCGCCTAATAACAATTTTGGATGCAATACTTTGCACGTGGCCTAAGGCCTAAGGCCTAATTTTTCTGCCCCTGTGTAACAGGGGTGTCTAATAACAATTTTTGATGCAATACTTTGCATGTGGCCTAAGGCCTAAGGCACAATTTCTGTGCCCCTGTGTAACAGGAGCGTCTAATAACAATTTTTGATGCAATACTTTGCACGTGGCCTAAGGCACAATTTTTGTGCCCCTGTGTAACAGGGGCGCCTAATAACAATTTTTGATGCAATACTTTGCACGTGGCTCCTTGTTGCACTCCAATTACAGATATTGGGAGGGGTTGCAGTGTTATGTTGCGCCTACGGACACATTTTTATGCCCCTGTGTAACAGGGGCACCTAATAACAATTTTTGATGCAATACTTTGCACGTGGCTCCTTGTTGCGCTCCAATTACAGATATTGGGAGGGGTTGCAGTGTTATTTTGCGCCTATGGACACATTTTTATGCCCCTGTGTAACAGGGGCACCTAATAACAATTTTTGATGCAATACTTTGCACGTGGCTCCTTGTTGCGCTCCAATTACAGATATTGGGAGGGGTTGCAGTGTTATGTTGCGCCTACGGACACATTTTTATGCCCCTGTGTAACAAGGGCGCCTAATAACAATTTTTGATGCAATACTTTGCACGTGGCTCCTTGTTGCGCTCCAATTACAGATATTGGGAGGGGTTGCAGTGTTATGTTGCGCCTACGGACACATTTTTATGCCCCTGTGTAACAAGGGCGCCTAATAACAATTTTTGATGCAATACTTTGCACGTGGCTCCTTGTTGCGCTCCAATTACAGATATTGGGAGGGGTTGCAGTGTTATGTTGCGCCTATGGACACATTTTTATGCCCCTGTGTAACAGGGGCACCTAATAACAATTTTTGATGCAATACTTTGCACGTGGCTCCTTGTTGCGCTCCAATTACAGATATTGGGAGGGGTTGCAGTGTTATGTTGCGCCTACGGACACATTTTTATGCCCCTGTGTAACAAGGGCGCCTAATAACAATTTTTGATGCAATACTTTGCACGTGGCTCTTTGTTGCGCTACAATTACAGATATTGGGAGGGGTTGCAGTGTTATGTTGCGCCTACGGACACATTTTTATGCCCCTGTGTAACAAGGGCGCCTAATAACAATTTTTGATGCAATACTTTGCACGTGGCTCTTTGTTGCGCTACAATTACAGATATTGGGAGGGGTTGCAGTGTTATGTTGCGCCTACGGACACATTTTTATGCCCCTGTGTAACAAGGGCGCCTAATAACAATTTTTGATGCAATACTTTGCACGTGGCTCTTTGTTGCGCTACAATTACAGTATGTTTGAGGGGTGCCCTTTTTTCTACAATTTTGCTTTCCCAAAAAGATAATGCCACCCCCCCACCACCCCTAAAATAATCGAGATATTGTTCCCACACAGCACGTGCGCAACCAGTATTAAATTACTTTGTTCTTATAATAATTTAATGTTGTGCAGGGACATTTCTAAACATGTGCCACTACTAGAGACACACAGCAGGTGTGATATTTGAAGGAATTTTTCATTTTTTTTTTTTTCACTTTAAACATCATTAAAATCGCTGCTCCGCAAAAACGTCCGTTTTTAAAATATTTTTTTCGATTGATACATGTTCCCTGGGGCAAGACCCGGGTTCTGAAAGACGTTTACCAACATTAAATTGAATATTGGTCTTTAAAATGATCGTTTTTGAATTCGAACGTTCGAGTCCCATAGACTTCAATGGGGTTCTAAATGTTCGCGCGAACCCGCGGTCTGTTCGAACGTTCTGATGCGAACCGAACCCGGGTATGTTCGGCTCATCCCTACATATCACCACTAATGGATTATTCCATCAAGGCATCAATTTGTTGAGGAAGGAAATTGTAATCTATTCCCTGCGGCCCACTAAAGAGGGCAAACTGTATGGGAAGAATGGGGAAGTAGTACTGAAAACAATAACACCCTAAAATGCAAAAAGTCTGTAACAAGCAGGTCAGATTAAAATCTCCTGTCAGTGCTTTATCGTCATGAAATTCAGTAGATTTAACAAAATAATGAGCAAGAATGCAGAGGCATCACAAACTTTAACTAGCTCAGGTTCTTATGGACTTATGATGAAGCCCCATTGTGGAGAAATGCAGAGAAAGGGAACAAGTTACAAAAGACTGCTTAAAGCTGAACTCAATACAGATATAAAAGACACAAATTAAAGTGGTTTTAAAGTCAGAAGTTTCTTTATCTTAATGCAGTGGTTCTCAATCCACTAGTGCCGTGACCCCTTGATAAAATTTCCCAAGTTGTGGGGACCCCTAACAGTAAAATTATTTTCGTAGTGTGGGTTGATAGCACCCAAGGCAAGACAAGGATTTTCTGCCCCTAACCCATGGATATTTAGCGTTCCCTGAGTCCCTTGCACTCGTACAGTATTAAAACTCTTTATGGTACATTTCAGGATGTACCACTCTCTGTTCTCCTTTCTTTCTCTTTTATCTCACTCACCTATGCCGAAATCTGAGGTCTCCTCCAGCCCCCCCACTTCACATTTCTCACTAGTTAGCTGACCTCCAGTCTCTGTCCCCCAGCCATGCCGTGAATTGAGTGGGTGGGCATGGGCTCCAGTAACAGGCCAGCTAGGTGGCCAAAGGGCTCCAGGGACAGCCTTGCTGGATGGTTGCAAAAAGGCTGGAAGAACGGTGCAAGCTTCAGTAACAGCCCAGCATTCCGTGACCCCTGGCAAATCATCATTTGACCCTGAGGGGGTCCCGACCCCGGAGTTGAGAACCACTGTCTTAATGCATTTTGTGCATTAAGATAAAAAAACTTCTGCGTGCATCTCTGAGCCCCATCTCTCTCTAGCGATGTCCATGGGTTCCTCCGTCGTCCAGGACTCTCCTCATGATCGGCTGAGACATAGCAGTGGGAGTCAATAAAAATCAGTTAGCCAATCAGAAAAGAGGGGGGACAGGGCCAAACCAGGGCTCCGTGTCTGAATGGACACAGGGAGCTGTGACTCGGCTTGGGTGCCCCCATAGCAAGCTGCTTGCTGTGGGGGCACTTAACAGGAGGGTGGGGCCAGGAGAACCGGAAAGGGAGGATATGGGCTGCTCTGTGCAAAACAATTTCACAGAGCAGGTAAGTATAATATGTTTGTTCTTTTTAGAGAAAAAAAAAACAAGACTTTACAATCACTTTAATGCACTTCTGTAATCATTCATTTATCATTAAATGTATTTTAAAGGCAAGTAGTGTACCTGAATTGGACCTGGTATTTGCCTTTTGCAGTCCTTGTACAGCAGGGCTAAAGTGTCAGAGGAAGCACAAGAAAGTTAATTTTCTGACAAGAAGCATGCTAATATGAATTTAGAACAGAGTGACAGAGAGGTGAACTCATTACTGTACCGTTTCTTTTTTAATTTTCCAGTACAGGTGTAAGAGAACCTGGGCTCAGGGGAAATGGATTGAAATATAATGGTCATCAGACTAAGGACATCTAGTAGCAAAAGGTACTGTAGTGAAAATGTCTTGATTAAAGCTGAATATTGCATAAAAAGCATTTTTTTTTTTTATTTTGATAGGCTGTTTATTTTTATCTTTTTTTATGCTTCTGTCATTACAGTTCCTTTACAAATCAATGCTCTCACTACTGAATTCTTGGGTCCAAGGTCTATACAACAAATACCAAAGGGTCACAGGTTTGGCACCAAGGGTCTGCAGTTTTCACACCACTTACTTATAATCTCTTTTCCCGTTTGTAGTAAAGAAGACATTTTGTGACCTCCGAGATTTCTAATAAATAATGCCTTAGCCATAAAAACAAAAAATGCTGATTCATTGTCTCAGTTCTTTGCTGCACTCTATATAATCTATTTCTACCTTTACACCATAAATCATAGCTGTAAAATAAGATCTTTTGTTTTATTAGGTTAGATTATGTTTATTTCCTGTAAAATCAAATGAAAGGAACAATCATATCAACCTGAAGTGGGTGCTCTCCTGTCAAAAACATTTTGTGCATAATATAAATTCTTAAGCTGTACCATCAATAAGCTGTTAGTTTCTTACATTTTCTTTGGTGATTGATTTTTATCTTTATTGCCAAGTTACAATGTGCTGTAACTCATTTCTATTCACAATCCCCAATAAAGAAAAACTTCTGGAATCCTATGAAATGCCTCTTTTGTAGGCAAAGGGCTGCTCCATTCTCACTGACAACATTTATGCATGCAGTTATTAAGACATTGTATACTGTACATCTGCCCTCAAATAAGCCAACAGTCTCCGCACAAACCACTTTGGCAAAGCACTTAGGGCCAGATTCACAAAAGAGATACGACGGCGTATCTCCTGATACGCCGTCGTATCTCTGTTTCTATCTATGCGACTGATTCATAGAATCAGTTACGCATAGATATCCATAAGATCCGACAGGTGTAATTGTTTTACACTGTCGGATCTTAGGATGTAGTACCGCGGCCGCCGCTGGGGGGAGTTTGCGTCGTAAACCAGCGTCGGGTATGCAAATTAGGAGTTACGGCGATCCACAACGGATTTTCGCGTTCGCTACGTCGCCGCTAGTCTAGTTTCCCGTCGCAAAGTTTGTCGCCGTTTTTGGTGCCCTAACTTTACACAGCAAACGTATTGCTGTCTAAAGTATGGCCGTCGTTCCCGCGTCGAAATTAAAAAATGAACGTCGTTTGCGCAAGCCGTCCGGGAATACGAAATTACGCTACGCGCGTCGCCGTTCGAAAAAATGACGTCACGGCGCGCAAAGCACGATGGGAATTGCGACAATGAGCATGCGCAGTAGGTCCGGCGTGGGAGCGCGCCTAATTTAAATGGCACACGCCCATTTGAATTGGCCCGCCTTGCGCCGGAGGCCGCCGGCGTAGGTTTTCATCGCAAGTGCTTGGTGAATCAAGCACTTGCGATGAAAACTTGCGGCGGTGTAACGTATCTACGATACGTTACGCCGCCGCTCACCTACGTGAATCTGGCCCATAATTACTACACTTCTTTTCTAACCCAGACCCTGCTATTTGGGCATCCAAGGACATCATGTGTCCTAGCCATATCCCTGAAAATACCACCTTTGATATTTGATAAAATAAAACACCAATACGATCTTCCTAACTTGCATTTGTTTAGATATTTGCAACTTTTATCATGCATACTAATGCCAGCTTTGGGTGAGGGCCCTTGAGGTAATTCCCCCTGAGGTTGAGCCCATTCTGAGGAACGAATAACTAACTAAACCTTTCTCCACAATTTACAAGGCTCTGCAACCATAATGTCCATGATGACCTGGTAACCCTATGCTCCAAATGGCAGGCAAAGTTTGCAGGGCTTGGTACGGAGGATTGGGAGGATGTATGGGATTACCCTCCACTTAAATTGGTTTCTGCCAAAGATAAAATAATATAATTCAAAATACCTCATAGGATTTCCACAATACCCACAATTGCTACTGTTAATATAGTGATAATAGTAGCATTTGTGGGAATTGTAGACATCATATCTTTTCATAGGTGGTTTATGAAGGAGTATAGTTGAATGACAACACAGATGTTGTACAAAATGTTTATGTGATGGTGATTGTCACTTAGAGTAGCAATACACTGATTGAGCTGATTAGTCCTTTTAAATGAGATCACTTGTCTGTTGGGTCTGGTGGAATAGTTTGCCCCACTCATACAGCCAGGACTATTGGGCCGGTTCACAATAGCTGTAGCCGTGGCTCACAGCAGGGGGTCCGATAAATCCCTGTTCTCCGTTTCAGGTGCGAATCAGGTCCAAATTTTTGCCTGAATTCAGACCTGAAAGGGAGCGAAAGATGCACAGGAACATTTTCCAGTGCGGGCCGTGGCCACCACTGGGCTGTGTGAGCCGGCTCCATTGAGAACTGGTCAAAGCCTCCTGTCATGTGAATTGCATGCAGTGAAAGCCGCATCTAATTTGCATAAGTGTGAACCCATCCTTAAGATCTTCTTCTATTTTTACAAGAGACGGCAAACCTTGTCTATATTTTTTCCTTTCTTTTCATACAAACAATATTTAAAAATTGTTAAGCTGAATTTCTGAATGCTCTAACTATAACAGTTTTACATTCCTGTCCAGACGTGGCAGTGAGTGATATAGACAGTTATTTCAAAAGCTTAGAATTGCAACAGCAGATGTTATGAATATTGCACAAAAAGGAAAAAATGCAGTGCTATTCACCTAAAAAACTAAAAAGCTCTACCTACAATGGTAACACTGGGCTAGATTCACATAGATTAGCGGATCTTTATATCCGCGTAATCTATGTGATTTACGATCCGCCGGTGCACTTTTGCGAGGCGAGTGCAGTATTCACAAAGCACTTACCTCGAAACTTGCACTGGCGGATCGTAACTCCCCCGGCGGAATTCAAATTCCGCGGATAGGGGGAGTGTACAATTTAAATCAGGCGCGTTCCCGCACCGATTTAACTGCGCATGCGCCGCCGGCAAAATTTCCCAGTGTGCAAGCTCCAAATGACGTCGCTGTTTTCGGCGGCAACGTCAATTGCGGCCATCCGTATTCCAGACCGACTTACGCAAACGACGTAAAAATTTGAAACTCGGCGCGGGAACGACGGCCATACTTAACATTAGCTACCCCTCATATAGCAGGGGTAACTATCCGCCGGAAAAAGCCGAACGCAAACGACGTAAAAAAAACGGGCGGGCGTTCATTTCTGAATCGGCGGTTCTCCTCATTTGCATATCCGACGCGTAAAAGACCGAGGCGACACCTAGCGGCCGGCGGGAGATTGCAGCCTAAGATCCGACGGTGTAAGTCACTTACACCAGTCGGATCTAAGGGAGATCTATGCGGAACTGATTCTTATGAATCAGTCGCATAGATCCGACCGTCGGATCTCAGAGATACGACGGCGGATCAGGAGATCCGCCGTCGTATCTCTTTGTGAATCTGGCCCACTGTTTAGGAACTATCATAACTGGTGTAATAGTATACTATGAATGATACAGTGTTTCAATATTTACAAAACAAATCAAAATAAAATACACACAGGAAACTTTTACATTGATTCCTTCAAAGGAAATGTATCAGTGCAGTCCCATGGTCCAAAAGTAGTGCCTATAAACTTACAATTTTTCTGGTACAATAATTTTTATTGTAATAAGCATAACATTTTGACAAAACATTCACCCATGCAGGGGTATAGCACAATTGACTTAACAAGACGGTGTGGGGAAGTCCGATCAAAGATTTTTTATAAATAATAACTGTCCATAGGGCGACCTAGTGGGATAAACCAAAGCTCCATGAAGGTCACTCAGGGCCATCTAACATGGGCCCAGGTTAAAGATTACTGTTTACAGCAGAGGGCAATGCGTGTACTGGACTATTAGACACCCCTGACATCAGTCAGGGCGAGCCATCTGTAGAGAGGTACATAAAAGAAGGGACTTTAAAATCCAGCAACAGAGGCCACCTGTCAGCCAAAAAGAAACCCTAAGTCCGAGGACTCAGGTAAATGTTACATTTTTTGCACATTTCACACTCGGACATAAAGTGCAGTGTTCCCAGAAAACCACCAACAAGCTTCCTCCACCGAGTGCCAGCCCTTCCTCACCTCTGATATAGACCTCAAGTTAATATAAGAGGTCTAAACAGTGCACACCATATGTAGACAATACTCATTCAGATCTTTCACCAAACTGGCGTATCATGAGTTAACCTGGGGACTCTTTTAGCAGCTCCACTTGCACATATAATAAACAAACACCAGCCGATAGTGCTTTCTGTTTTATTAAAAGATTCCCCGAGGACACATCAGAACTACTTACAAAATAAAACAACATGTATGCCTTAACATCTAATTTTGTCCATCCAGCCAGCTGTAACAATCATCTACCCAAACTGGTGAAACTCACAATATACTTACAGAGATTGCTGCCCACCAGCAGCATGTAAAATTTAATGTTTCTGTGTTGCTAGACCATGTTATCAGATGCAGGGTACACATGATTACCGACATGTGTCCCAGTAAGCATGGGCAGGAACACTACATATCTTTCACTGGCAGAAGGGTTTTGTGGTCAGTGGACACCTTAGGTGGTTATATCAATAAATACCTGTGTGATTATCATTCAGGGAACAGGCTCTAGAGAGCTGTTTTTTTTCATTGCGTTTAATATTTAGGCCATGTGTAACATTTTGGCAGCTTTTGACCAAAGATGACGTGACCAAACCAATGAGCTTGCAAGTGACAGGGATTGGTAGCACAGTGGCAGGAGGAAGAGGAGGAATATGAGGAGGAAGGTTTGCATTAGGGATGAGCTTCGTGTTCGAGTCAAACCCATGTTCAACTCGAACATCGTATGTTCGACCGTTCGTCGAAATACGAACGTTACGGGCCGTTAGTGCCAAATTCGAGTGGCGCATCACGACCCAAAATTCACTGCGGCCAAGCATGGCCAAGCATGCACTATGACCCACATGCTTGTCCAATCACAGCGCTCAAAAAACGGAGAGCCATAATTGCCCAAAGCCAGGGTGGCTTTGGCCAATTATGGCTCAGGGGGTTTAGTACACGCCCCACACTATAAAAGGCCGCCGGCAGGTCGGCCTTCTTTAGTGTGTTGCGGCGGTGGTTAAAGACAGACAGAGAGAGAGACAGTGTAATTTTTTCTAGGTAGATAGAGCAGGCAGGCTAGTCAGTTAAAGTTGCAGATCGACGCCATTACTAGTAAAAAAAAAAATATTAATAAAAAAGCCATAAAACAATTCCCTATTTTGTAGATGCTATAACTTTTGCGCAAACCAATCAATAAAGGCTTATTGCGATTTTTTTTACCAAAAATATGTAGAAGAATACATATAGGCCTAAACTGAGGGGGAAAAAACGTTTTTTTTTTATATATATATATTTTTGGGGAATATTTATTATAGCAAACAGTAAAAAAATATAGTTTTTTTTTCAAAATTGACGCTCTTTTTTTGTTTATAGAGCAAAAAATAAAAACCGCAGAGGTGATCAAATACGAAAGCTCTATTTGTGGGAAAAAAAGAATGTCAATTTTGTTTGGGAGCCACGTCGCCCAATCGTGCCAGTTAAAGTGACGCAGTGCCGAATCGTAAAAAATGGTCTGGTCATTTGGCAGGCAAACCCTCTGGGCCTGAAGTGGTTAAAGGGATTTTTTTTGGTAAAGTCGATGTTTCTTATTTTTTTTTGCGCTTAAGGGTAAATAAGAGAGCTGGGGTCTTTTTGACCCCAGATCTCTTAACAAAGAGGACCTGTCGTGCTTATTTCTATTACAATGGATGTTTACATTCCTTGTAATAGGATTAAAAGTGATAAAACATAAAAAAATAAAGGGACAGTGTAAAAATAAAAGATAAAAAGTATCATTTTGACCATGGAGGACAAGGTCCATATGTATTAGGAGGTTGAGGTGGATGTGGCGGTGTAGGTGGAAGCGGCGGTGGAGGAGGAGGAGGAGGAGGTAGCCAACACAGCAGGTTTTGGTTTTTAATATATGTATTTTTTAAATTAGGGTAAACCCCAAAAGAGTGAAAAAGATCTAGGGTTGCTACCTCATCCCTTTAAACCAGAACACAGAGGGCCATATTCTCATAGAAGTTACGATGGAGTATCTCAGGATACTCCATCGTATCTCCCTTTTTTGGCCCGTGTATCTATGCGACTGATTCTTAGAATCATTTTCGCATAGATGCACTTAAGATCCGCCATCTGTAAGTCACTTACACTGGCGGATCTTAAATGTAATGACGCCGGCCGCCGCTAGATGGCATTTACGTGAAGGACTCATTTGCGTATGCAAATGATCCTTCTACGCCGATTCCCGAACGAGTTTGCATCGCGTAACCGTCGCTAACGTCGTTTGCGTAAGCGGAAATTTAGTCCTGCTATTATGAGGAGTACATTTCCGCAAGTCCCACGTAGGCCATGTTACGGATGGCGTCGGGTCCGCGTTGTGTTTTTTCGTCGGGTACGTCGTTTCCGTAAGTCGTTCTTGAATACGACTTTACGTCAATGACGCACACGTCGGCGTCATTGACGTTTTCCGCCGAGAACTGGAGCATGCGCACTGGGCTTTTTGAAGCCCGGCGCATGCTCAGTTCATTAGAATCGGGGGCGCGCTTAATTTGAATACAAGCCGCCCCCTTGGAGATCCGCCAGGCTACGCCGGGGCATTTACACTCCGCCGTCCCAACTTATGGAGCAAGTGTTTGGGGAATACAACACTTGCTCCTGTAAGTTGGGACAGCGGAGTGTAAGTGCCTTAAGCGCAGCCCGCAGATTTTTAGAGAGAATATGGGCCCCAGTAATTGCACAGGTTCTGGGGCTAATTTACTGTCGATAAGGCACCAACTGAGTTTAATTAGCAGCAACTTAATCAGCCAGAGAACCTGTGTAATTAATATGTTTTTGCTTTTAAAGGGATGAGTTGGTAACCCTAGAAAGATCAGAAAAAAAACAATGGCTAGTAAGGCCGGCCCGGTGTCTATTCTGCACAAGGTACGGACAAGTCCTCTGGGATCCATTCCTGGTTCATTTTAATGAACGTGAGCTTGTCCACATTGGCACTGGACAGGCGGCTGTACTTGTCTGTGATAACGCCCCCTGCCATGCTAAATACACGTTCAGACAATACACTGGCCGCAGGGCAGGCCAGCACCTACAAGGCGTAAAGGGCAAGCTAAGGCCATGTGCCCAATTTGGAGACCCAGAAGTTTAAGGGGGCATAGCCGCCATTCAGTACGTGTAGGCGTGTGCACACATACTGCTCCACCATGTTGCTGAAATGCTACCTCCTGCTAAAACGTTCCATATCAGCTGGTGGTGCTGTTGTGGCGTGCTGACAAAGCTTTTCCACATTTCGGCCATGCTAACCCTGCCTTCTGAGGTGCTGGCGGTGCCCCTGCTGCGTTGGCGACCTCTTCCTCCTCCTCTGCCTTCGCCTTCTGCTTCCACTGTGCCCCCGCTGCCAGGTGGGAATTGCACCAGCAGCGCGTCTACCAGCGTGCGCTTGTACTCGCGCATCTTGCGTTCACGCTCCAGTGAGGGGATTAAGGACGGTACATTGTCCTTGTAACGGGGATCCAGCAGCGTGGCCACCCAGTAATCAGCACCTGTTATAATGTGCGAAACACGCCGGTTGTTTACGGAGACACTGCAGCATGTAATTGCTCCTGTGTGCCAGGCTGCCCAGAGGCAACGAACAGCTGTCCTCTGTGGGAGGTGTATCATCTGTGTCCTCTGTATCCCCCCAGCCACGCACCAGTAATGGCCATGAGCTGGTCTGGATGCCATCCTGCTGTGAACATGGTTCCTCCTCCTCCTCCATGTCTTCCTCCTCCTCATCCTCCATCGCGTCATCCTCCAGAACTGTGCCCTTGCTGGACAATTGTGTACCTGGCCTTTGTTGGTGCACAAACCCACCCTCGGAGCCACTTGTGAATGACTGCCCTGAAAGCCTTGGAAATGATCCCGATTCCTCCTCCTCCTCCTCCTCCTGTGCCACATCCTCTTCCATCATCGCCCGTAGCGTTTTTTCAAGGAGGCATAGAACTGGGATAGTCACGCTCAGAGCGACGTCATTGGCACTGGCCATGTTGGTGGAGTACTCAAAACAGCGCAACGAGGCACACAGGTCTCGCATGGAGGCCCAGTTATTGGTGGTAAAGTGGTTCTGTTCCGCAGAGCGACTCACACGTGCGTGCTGCAGCTGGAACTCCACTATCGCCTGCTGCTGCTCGCACAGTCTGGCCAGCATGTGCAAGGTGGAGTTCCACCTTGTGGGCACATCACATATGAGGCGGTGAGCGGGAAGTCCGAAGTTACGCTGCAGCGCTGCCAGGCGAGCAGCAGCAGGGTGAGAACGCCGAAAGTGCGCACAGACGGCCCGCACTTTCTGCAGCAGCTGTGGCATATCGGGGTAAGTTTTCAGGAAACTCTGCACCACCAAATTCAGCACATGCGCCAGGCAAGGGATGTGCGTCAAACCGGCTAGGCCAAGAGCTGCTACAAGATTTCGCCCGTTATCGCACACCACCAGGCCCGGCTTGAGGCTCACTGACGCCAACCACTCATCGGTCTGTTGTTCCATGTCCCTCCACAACTCCTGCGCGGTGTGTGGTTTTTCCCCCAAACAGGAAAGTTTTAAAACTGCCTGCTGGCGTTTATCCATGGCTGTGCTGAAGTTGGTGGTAAATTTGTTACGCTGAAAGGATGAGGAGGAGGTAGAGGATGAGGAAGCGGAGTAGAAGGAGTTAGGAACAGGAGGCAAACTGAAGCGCCCTGCAATCCTCGGTGGTGGAAGGACATGCGCCAAACTGCTATGCGCCTCAGGCCCAGCCGCCACTACATTTACCCAGTGCGCTGTTAGGGAGATATAACGTCCCTGACTGTGCTTACTGGTCCACGTATACGTAGTTAGGTGGACCTTGGCACAGATGGCGTTGCGCAGTGCACACCTGATTTTGTCTCCCACTTGGTTGTGCAGGGAAGGGATGGCTCGCCTGGAAAAGTAGTGGCGGCTGGGCACGACGTACTGTGGGACAGCCAATGCCATCAGGCTTTTAAAACTCTGCGTCTCCACCAGACGGAATGACAGCATTTCAAAGGCCAGTAATTTTGAAATGCTGGCATTCAGGGCCAGGGATCGCGGGTGGGTAGAGGGGTACTTCCTCTTACGCTCCAGTGTTTGGGAGATGGAGAGCTGAATGCTTCCATGGGACATTGTGGAGATGTTTGGTGACCCAGGTGGTAGTGTTGCTTGCCGGTCCTCTAATTGAGGGGTGGCAGGTGGCACTGTCACTACAGAGGTGGATGAAGAGGCAGAGAGGCCCGAGACTGATGCAGAAGAGGAAGCAGGAGGAGCCAGAGACCTTTCTTGTTTTTTTTTAGGTGTCTACTCCACTGCAGCTCGTGCTTTGCACTTAGATGCCTGGTCATGCAGGTTGTGCTCAGGTTGAGAACGTTTATGCCTCGCTTCAGGCTCTGATTGCAGAACGTGCAAACCACGCGTGTCTTGTCATCAGCACATTGTGTGAAGAACTGCCACGCTAGGGAACTCCTTGGACCTGGCTTTGGTGTGCTCGGCCCCTTGCTGCGTTGGGCAGTAGCAGGCGTACTGTCTAGGGGACGGACGCTCTGCTTTGGCACCCTGCTCCCTCTTCTGCTGTGCTGGTGGCTCTGTCCGACCACCGCCTCTTCCTCCGAACTACACGGGTCACCTGCATGAGGTTGATTCCATGTCGGGTCGAGGACCTCATCGTCCTCCACATCATCTTCCACCCAGTCTTCACCACTGCCCTCCTTGCCGGTCTGCACAATTGCAAAAGCACCAGCAGTTGGCAACTGTGTTTCATCACCATCCAAGACGTGCTGTGATGGTCCCCCCATGTACTCATCTTGAAATATAAGTGGTTGGGCATCGGTGCACTCAATCTCTTCCACTTCTGGGGCTGGGCTAGATGGATGGCCCTGGGAACACATGCTAACAGACTCATCAAAAAGAAGAAGAGACTGCTGCATGCTTTGGGGCTCAGACTGCTTGGCTGATTTGCAAGGGGGTGAGGTGAAAGACTGATGGTGGACATCGGCTGCAGGCGCCAACTCTGAACTTTCAGCACAAGACTGGTTGGAAAACAATGTGAAGGAACTGGAGGCACTGTCAGCAACCCAATCTACTACCGCCTGTTCTGCTCCTGGCCTCAACATTCGTAGAGCTGGATTAGGCCCGACCAAATACCGCTGCAGGCTCTGTCGGCTACTCGCACCTGAGAAAGGTGTTTCACTTGTGCGTGTAGCTGGCACAGATAGACCACGTCCTCTCCCTGTAACAGAAACTCCACCAGCAGCACCACGACCGCGGCCACGTCCCTTATTTGACGTTTTCCTCATATTTCTCAAATTTAGGATCTTGCCCTAATTTTGAGAAATTTTAAATACAAAAATAGTGTATTATGGTGAAATAGGCAGAGATTCACCTATATATTTCTCTACCTATAGCAAGAAGCAGGAACCTACCCCTAAACAATGTACTGCACAGACAGTATATCACAGGGGACAGGTGGAGTGCTGGTGAAATAGGCAGAGATTCACCTATATATTTCTCTACCTATAGCAAGAAGCAGGAACCCAGCCCTAAACAATGTACTGCACAGACAGTATATCACAGGGGACAGGTAGAGTGCTGGTGAAATAGGCAGAGATTCACCTATATATTTCTCTACCTATAGCAAGAAGCAGGAACCTACCTCTAAACAATGTACTGCACAGACAGTATATCACAGGGGACAGGTAGAGTGCTGGTGAACTAGGCAGAGATTCACCTATATATTTCTCTACCTATAGCAAGAAGCAGGAACCCAGCCCTAAACAATGTACTGCACAGACAGTATATCACAGGGGACAGGTAGAGTGCTGGTGAAATAGGCAGAGATTCACCTATATATTTCTCTACCTATAGCAAGAAGCAGGAACCTACCTGTAAACAATGTACTGCACAGACAGTATATCACAGGGGACAGGTAGAGTGCTGGTGAAATAGGCAGAGATTCACCTATATATTTCTCTACCTATAGCAAGAAGCAGGAACCTACCTCTAAACAATGTACTGCACAGACAGTATATCACAGGGGACAGGTAGAGTGCTGGTGAAATAGGCAGAGATTCACCTATATATTTCTCTACCTATAGCAAGAAGCAGGAACCTACCTCTAAACAATGTACTGCACAGACAGTATATCACAGGGGACAGGTAGAGTGCTGGTGAACTAGGCAGAGATTCACCTATATATTTCTCTACCTATAGCAAGAAGCAGGAACCCAGTCCTAAACAATGTACTGCACAGACAGTATATCACAAGGGACAGGTAGAGTGCTGGTGAAATAGGCAGAGATTCACTTATATATTTCTCTACCTATAGCAAGAAGCAGGAACCTACCTCTAAACAATGTACTGCACAGACAGTATATCACATGGGACAGGTAGAGTGCTGGTGAAATAGGCAGAGATTCACCTATATATTTCTCTACCTATAGCAAGAAGCAGGAACCTACCTCTAAACAATGTACTGCACAGACAGTATATCACAGGGGACAGGTAGAGTGCTGGTGAACTAGGCAGAGATTCACCTATATATTTCTCTACGTATAGCAAGAAGCAGGAACCCAGCCCTAAACAATCAGTCACCTATAGAGTCACCTATATATTGCTGTCCCTATAGGAACATTTCTGGAACCTGTCCCTGAACTATGTACTGGACACACACAGTATATCACAGGTGCACAGGTGGTGGCAGGTGCAGTTGAAATATACAGAGTCACCTATAGATTGCTGTCCCTATAGGAACATTTCTGGAACCTGTCCCTGAACTATGTACTGGACACACACAGTATATCACAGGTGGTGGCAGGTGCAGTTGAAATATACAGAGTCACCTATAGATTGCTGTCCCTATAGGAAAATTTCTGGAACCTGTCCCTGAACTATGTTCTGGACACACACAGTATATCACAGGTGCACAGGTGGTGGCAGGTACAGTGCTGTTGAAATATACAGCGTCACCTATAGATTGCTGTCCCTATAGCTGAACAAAATTCCTAAACTATATGAAGCACAGCAGATGTCACAGGAATAAAGAGTGCTTGTTTAGATTTCTGAAGCAGGATACACCTCTCTGACACTGTCCCTCAATCAATAACAGCAGCCTGTCCCTACCATAGCTACAACACAGTGACGAGCCATAAACCATAAGATGATGCAGATCTCAAAGAAAAAAAAAGTGTGCTTGTTTAGATTTCTGAAGCAGGATACACCTCTCTGACACTGTCCCTAAGCAGCAACAGCAGCCTCTCCCTATCATAACTAAAGCACAGTGACGAGCCATAAACCATAAGATGATGCAGATCTCAAAGAAAAAAAGTGTGCTTCTTTCGATTTCTGAAGCAGGATACACCTCTCTGACACTGTCCCTAAGCAGCAGCAGCAGCCTCTCCCTATCATAACTAAAGCAGCGTGACTATCTGTGCTGTGTGCCTCGATCTAATATAGAGGCTGGTCACATGCTGGGTCACATGCTGCACTGGCCAATCACAGCCATGCCATAAGTAGGCATGGCTGTGATCAGTTCCCAGTCACAGTAGTAAAACAAATGGCGATTGGCTGCCGTACAGCGCGCCAAAACATACCCGAACTCCGAACCCGAACCCAAACTTTTTCCAATTATTCGGGTTCGGGAGCAAAAAAAACCCAAAGTCCGTACCGAACTCGAACTTTACAGTTCGGGTTCGCTCAACCCTACTTGTAAATAAAAAGTTCCAGAAAAGACCTGTTTGGCAAGTGGTTAACCCTTAATATGGTTACAATGTTCTTTAGTATTTCTGTGGGAACAAGTAACCACCATCAGTATGTAGAATTCATTTATCTATTTCATAGCTGTTGCAACAGTGGGTGCCGTTTGCACACCTCTCAAAATGTCACTGTGTGGCCATGCTGAAGATAATAAGTACGTATGAATGCCATTCTAAACCTATTCATCATTGCAATTATCTTCAGTACTGATTTGCCTTGACTGTAAGTTATAGTTATGGTTCATAAAATCAGTTTATAGCCAGCTCTGCCTTTCCCATCTCAGCAAACCTAGATTTGTTAATGTCACCCCAAGGATAATGGAAGCTTAACTGCAATATCTACAAACTTTCAAAGTCTAAAAATACTTTGGAGAATGTCGGGTAAAGTGAAACTAATCATCTGAGTAGATTAGAGGCTTTAGTGATACTTTAAACTTCCTATGAGGCTTTCTTTCCTATCCAGGCTTTATACTGTATCTATCCTGCTAAGCAAGGGAGTATTGTAGCAACAGAACAAGGACTTATTGCTTAGAATAAAAGATATGATGCTAGATCAGGTCGAATTTCAGATTAATTATGTGCAGTACTAAAACCATGAAAGAGCAGTATTTCAGCAAGAGAGAAAAAAAAGAGAGAAAAGCAAGAAAGCTTTGGGTAATAAAACTCTACGAAGATTACAAAGGGGAAGAAGAGGGAACTCAAAAGATATCAGAAGAGAGAAAATGTAAATAGGATGAAAGGAAAAAAAATAAGAAAGGAAATAATAAATAAAATGCTAGAAAAAATGGAGCAAGGCAAACAAAAATTGCATTATGATGCGGGAGTGGAAAAAAAATTACCAAATGTGTCCAAGAAATAGACTGCTGAACTTAACTATAGAGAAACTTAAAGGATCACTAAAGGAAATGTTTTTTTCTAGCTAAATAGCTTCCTTTACCTTACTGCAGTACTGGCTCCTTATGAAAAATCTCATGGCAGCTTTTCACTGTGGTCCAAGCTGTGTGTCTAAAACTCCTCAGAACCAATCAGATTCATTTTAAAAACAAAACACTGCCCTGGATTTGTTTGTTTTTGTTCTGTGGGTCTCTTAACTTCACATAAACATGAAACCAGTTTAAAAAATTAAAGTGAAACTACAGGCACATTATATGATTGAATTTAATCTATTTTTAATCATTTTTAAAAGGAATCAGTTAACTTTTATGTCTCTATACCCTGTAAACAGTCATTTCAGCAAAACACATTTTTTTCCTTTAGTGCTTCTTTAAGCCATCTCTGGAGTAGGGGTAGATAATTACAATAGTGAGGGCAGAAATTGTAAGAGCAGTCACCCTATTTTCTGCTTCTTTCACCCATTTACCCTACAAGAGGTGCAACCCTTCCACCCATGCCCAGCAGAGTTGCCAGGTCTCATTTTTTTTGTACTGGAATTGTACAAAATGTGCATTTGTTTTTTATTATTGTGTTTAGATATGTGCCATCTTTACATATAGACACTGCATAGTACTATTTGTGTTGCTATGGTAGAGATAATTCTTTGTTTCTGTTCTTTTATGTAAATGCAACACATGATCACTTTACATCTTCCATATGCTGCTTTTAAAGTAGCATTAAACCCTCAGCATTTTTAACTTAACACATGGAGTGCAAAAAAAAAAAACATTCCCCAATAAACTATCTGTTAAAAGTCTTATCCCAGCACTTGTAGTTAAGAACATCGCAATAAGCGTTTATTGATTGGTTTGCGCAAAATTTATAGCATTTACAAAATAGGGGATAGTTTTATGGCATTTTTATTAATATTTATTTTTTACTACTAATGGTGGCGATCAGCGATTTTTTTCATGACTGCGACATTATGGCGGACACATCGAACACTTTTGACACATTTTTGGGACCATTGTCATTTTCACGACGAAAGTGCGATAAAAATGCAATGATTACTGTGAAAATTAAGGGGTTAACCAGGAGGGGGCGCTGTAGAGGTTAAGTGTGTTCTAAGGGAGTGCTCTTACTGTGGGGGGGCGTGGCTGTGCGTGTGATGTCACTGATCGTCATTCCCTAACACAGGGAACAGACGATCTCTGACAGCCACACTAGAAAGCACGGGAAGAGGTGAGTGTTTACACACCCCTCCCCCCGTTCTTCCTCTCTGTGACCCGATCGCGGGACACCGGCGGCGATCGGGTCCAGCAGGCGCGGTCATGGAGGATGCCCGCTCGCGACCTACGGCTGGGCATCTTAAAGGGGACGTACCTGTACGTCCATGTGCCCAGCCGTGCCATTCTGCCAACGTAAATAGTCGTGCGGCGGTCCTTAAGCCGTTAAAGTACAACTAAAGGCAAAAGTTTTTTTTTGGTCTTGTATAGAGTGGAGAGGGATTGGAATATCTGACAGTTATCATTGCTGTCTGTGCCCCCTGTTAGGGGAGATTCACCCTCTCTATTTGTCCTGTTTACCATTATTATTGAAAGTAAAAATAAAATCCCATATTTTTGTCCCTAGAAAAGTAATAGAGGGGAAAAAATTCAATGGGGACACTAGTTTTGGTGACCTGGGGGTCCCCAAGAGATTCCTTAAATTTGCAGAGATTTCCTCTCACTTCCTGTTTGGCTAGGGGACAGGAAGTAAAGGTAAATCTCCCCAATGGGACAACAGTGGCAAAAATAAACCTTACAGGGGTTATAATGCTCCCTTACTCTTTTCAAATTGAAAAAAAGTTTTGCCTTTAGCTCTACTTTAATATCACTTTAATTCTCGGTATCAGTTATTTATTTGTAGGTATGGATGGTACTCTGGCTATTTTTGCAGCTATAGAAGTATCAAAACTGTCTTGACGGGCTTCCAGTAACTATAAAATATGTATGCAAAAAAAGAAATAAATACCAGTGCTGCTAGGAGATCTAATGAGTTAAAATTACAGAGACAATTATTAAGGTTAATTATTTTACTTTGGAATTATTGTTTTGTTTGTTTCTATCTACCTAATATTATTATTTATTTGTTTTATAGTACTCATTGATTTCTAAGATAGGACGATTATGGGTTTCTCCTTAACAGATGGAGTCTCTTGAAAAATCCATATAAAGCACTGCTCAACAAGAAACCAAACAACTGCAGTGACCGTCCTTTTAAATTTTTAATGCACAGCTTCACAGCCAGAAAAAAAAAATAGCAAAAGTTTTGAAGACCTCAAACCTGATATAAAGTTCAAGCACCATGTTTTTTTTGTTAAATGTAACAACATTACAAGAAAACAGCATGTAAACAGACCTGGACTTCATGAATTGAGAACTGTTGGCGCTATATAAATCCTGTATAATAATAACTACCTTTCCTTAAAGGGGTTGTAAAGGTAAAAAATGTTTTCCCTAAATAGCTTCCTTTACCTCAGTGGGGGGGGCGAGCAGGAGTGTCAGGATGCCCACTAACACACAGCTCCTTTCTCTATCTGCAAAGTAGAGAGCGTCCTGACCCTCCTGCTCGCCCCCTCCCCCCTCAAGAGGCTTTCTCCACACCAGGGAGAAAGCCTTGCATTACTGTGTGGAGTTACAGACAGAAGAACAGGAAGTGAGGATTTCTCAGAAGAAATAGGGACATTTAAAAGCAAAATCAAAGGATGAGGTAAGTGAAGGAGGACTGAACTAAGGTAAAGGAAGCTATTTAGGGAAAGTTTTTTTTACCTTTACAACCCCTTTAAACTTTGACCTAAGATTACTTGAAGTATACATTTTACACTTTGATAGAGTAATCAAATCAATTAAGCGGCCAATCTCCCTGCCCATACCTAAACTTTTTTAAATGTTAAGAATACCCCCCATTTTCTTTCCCTCCTACCCTGTTTATGGCCCTTTCTCTCCTTTTTCGCCTCTTTCCTCTCCTTTCTCTTCTTCTCCCCTTTTTTCCATTTTCATATCTGCCACTATTCAATCGTTCTCCAATGATTTTTTATTGCAGATTAGTTATTGCAAGACTCTAGGGGCAGTTAATGAGGTGTGCATTGATAAAGATAGTCTTTGTCTTAAATAATTAAATTATTTTTATTAAACACACAAAACAAAACTCTCAATAACAATTTACTAAAGTAGAAGATAAATGCCAAGGCCTTGGAATAAACTAGGTTGCAACAAACCTGGGCATGTGTTTTTATTATCATTGAATAAAATCTAAGATTATGTAAAAATAAAGGAAAAAAATACAGAAGAAGCACAAGGGACATTAATTACCTTCAGTGTGATGTGTCCCTTGTGCTGCTGTATCCTTGTTTTGGCAAGAATATTCCTCCTCCAATGCCCCCCACCCCAGTTACCATATTATTCTGATGTTTCAAGGGTTAACAGAACTAAGGGAGCTGTCACAGGCACTCATTAAAAGAGAAATATGTTTTTTTTGCTTATCATACTTATCTTAGTGGATGGAGAATCAAATCGATGCTGCAGCTGTCCCCTGGTGTCTCTGCACTGAGAACCGAGCCACTGAACATCATCAATGGCTCAGTTCTCACTCCTCCCCGAGCAGAGCGATGCTGACTATCGGGTTTTGAACCGATGCTTTTGCGTACTAACCATCAGTTTTGACCGATCGGTCATCAGTCCATCAGTCCGATTTTAAAGCAAGTTCTTAAACTTTGGTCTGAAGGACAAAAGTCTGATGGGCATACACACGGTAGGTTTGGACTGATGAAACTGAACTTCAGTCCGTTTTCATCAGTTTGGACTGATCGTGTGAACAAGGCCTCAGTGTTGCACCGATTGGAACAGTGCAATTACCACCAGTGCCATTTCGCAAATCGCATGACAAATTGCTGCAATGTGAACCTAGGCTTAGAGAGATAGTGAGAAAAAGAGAAGAAGAAGAAGAGAGAAACAGAAAGAGCGGGATGGAAAGAGAACAGAGAAAGAGAGGGGGAGAGAGAGAGAGAGAAAAGGAGACAGAGGAGAAGGAGAACTGAAAGAGAGGGAGAATGTAAAAGAGAGAGGGGAACTAAAAGTTGGAGCTAGATATTGTTTGCTATAACATGTCCAGATCTATGTGACATATATCAGTTAGAGAGGGAGTAAACTCTCACTGCTTATAATAAGGCTTACTTAATAAATATCTCCTAAACGTGCACCGATTAGGAGATATACAAGCGAGCAGCAGCTGGTGATGTCACCGGCGCATGCGCTCTGAAGGAACGGCATACCCGTGCTGTTCTTTTAGAGCTGTGTTCCACGGCCGAGACTCCTGCGCACATAACGTCATTGTGGTTCATCCAATAAAGAGGCCGCATTCCATGAACCCAGAAGGAAGACAGAGTAAAGATAGAAGTCTCTGCAGCAGTGATAGTGTGCTGCTGGAAGGCTTTGTTTTATGGTAAGTTCTTCATAATGTGCTAGTATGCAATGCATTTCTTTTGCCTATTGCCTTGCAAGGGGAATCTTTTCTTATTTTCATTTTTTTAAAGAGTTTACTACCGCTTTAGGTACTGTATCATCAGAATATAGTGAAATGCCTTAAAATATGAAAACTATACTTTTCTGCTTTCATGATACAGTGGAAACCTCGGTTTAAGAGTAACTTGGTTTGAGAGCGTTTTGATTTGCGAGCAACTTTCTTTCTTAAATTCTGACTCGATTTGCGAGTGTTGACTCGCAAGACGAGCAGAATTCAAGCTAAATAGGCCTGCAGTACCTAATTTGGCCTGATGTACGGGGGCGCAGAAGCCGAGCAGAGCTGAAAATAGGTCTGCAGTACCTAATTTGGCCTGAGGTACGGGGGAGCAAGAGCCGAGAAAAGTCAAACATTGGCCTGCAGTACCTCATTTGACCTGAGGTACGGGGGCACAGGAAACGAGCCGAAGTGTCCTTGGGCCTTTTCGAACGTTTTCAGCGCTCTCTGGCGCCCCCCACATCTGGCCGCATTCAGTATTGCATCCCATTAAAGTCAATGCGGAACAAATTATTTTAGTTCCCATTGACTTCAATGGGAAAACTCGCTTTGATATGCGAGTACTTTGGATTACGGGCATACTCCTGGAACGGATTATGCTTGTCATCCGAGGTTCAACTGTAATAACGCTGTCATGTAAAAAATAGTATTTTGAACAAAATCTTCAGTTTCCAGAACTCCAACTAAGGAGTCCCCGGTTGGTATTAGCAGGGTGGAGGTCTGCCGCCTCTATGAGATTAATATCTTTGTTGATTTGCAGTATATAAGGAAAAAGTACAAAACATTGAATGTTTTTTTCTACTCTACACATCATGTTAGAGGACTTTTAGAAAAGCATATTTAGGAAAGAATACAACAATAACAAGAATGTATACTTTATGTGTTACTCTGAAAATGTGGAATGGCTCATATATTCCATCTGCAATGTCTTCTGTTTTTATTGGAACAATCTGTCATGAATGTTGAGCTAGAAAAGAGAGACAGTTATCTTAAAGGTTACGTTACGTGTCTAGGAAATTGAATGATGCGCTGGTTGGGATCGTTAGTTAGATAGTCTCATCCACACACTAAAATGCACCGAACAAAGTCATGAAAAGATAATGTTTGCAAAGCTTGCTCTGAAGTTCATTTGAAATGCTCTTCCTGACATTAGAGGCTTTCTCATTGTGTATGTGTGTAGCATAAATATTCACAAACTCCCCATTTTCAGCATTTCCTTGAATAACTTAAATAACTGCTTGCTGGTTACTATGCTTAAAGTGTATTTCCACTTTTGCAGCCAAATTGGAATAACACCTTTTTATTTGTTACTGAACATGTTCTCATTCACATATCAGAACTTATAAATTGCTGCCTTCATTTTCATTTCCCCGCTGGTGTATAGAACAAAATGCCCATGCGGTCTCATCCGAATGCCCGTATCCGTCAGGAAGGCTCCTGGCAATGAATCCGGACGGAATCATTGTAGGCCTCAGTCTAGTTGGTGGCAGCGGATACACCAACATGACTTGCACTGCGATCCCCTCTGTCCGATCTGACAATCAATGTCCTTTTCCACGACACACACGCGTCTCACGCAGGAGGCGGGAACTCCTCCCCCTTCTGGTTCTTTTTGGCATGTTGCTCCACGCACCTCTTTGTTGCACGTGCAGCAGATGTCTCCGCCAAGCAACCTGACCTTACCCCTTCTTTCTCGAACACAGTTCAACACCCCATCAAGTTCAGACTCTCAATAAAGCTAAATATTTTTCCAGTTCTGTTGCTAGAGGTAACAGCCTATCCCGGACGAGCCCCAACGTGTTGCACTACTCCCACAGGAGCTGCTGGTTTAGATTTTGGGTGGCACGTTACCTCTATTCTTGCTGTCCAGGGTGAAAGGAGAGTCCAAAGAACTTCAATGTCCACACACAATGTACCTCTTTCTCTTGGGGTTTATTTTGTAGAACTTTAGTAGAAAAGAGGAATAAGGGGTGGAAGGGTAGGTAGGCTCAGGTGCAAAGTAAGGAAACACTCCTGTTTCCAGCAAACAGTTCTCATCGCCACTCTAGCCAGAGTGGGTATTGCTCACCCAGATAGGTCCCTCTCACTGGTCTAGCAGCCGGGATGGTCTGCCACAGACCTTCTTTTCTCGGTGAGATATTTCGGTCCAGAATCCTCTGCCACAGGATTCAGCACCCGGATCTCTTTAGCTTTTGTCACTAGAACCTTTAAACTCGACAGGCGACACTGTCAAGCCTCTCAATGTACGGTGCATCCTTAGATGAAGATTCCAGGCCTCCCAAGGTACCAGCCTCTTGCAGGGCGGACAGCACAGGATCACCTCTGCGGTACGGGCCCCAGTCAGACAACTAGGCCCACCAGACGAAGCCGCAGCCCCGTGCCAACGTGGTCCCAGAGCTAGGATTCACAACACGCACCCTGGCCAGGCGGGCCACGAGGCTAGAACGGACGGACCCCGCACCAATGGCGTCTGTCCCTTAAGTACCCCTGCCCAGCATGCACAGCAGGGTAACCACTCCCACTGATTCATTGCTGAGGGGGACACTCAATATACCATGACCTGACTGCTGCCACCTTTGGCCTGGGGTGGTAATAACATCCCCAGGTGATCAATGGTGGATCACTCCATGCACAGCCATGGCTGGAACAGAGGCTAAATTGCCCTTAATCACTCTGGTCTGAGCCAAATAACAGCTCAGACCCCCACTAAATTTTAAGCAGCATCTGTTCATCAGAAGCAGGGCACTACAGGTTTAATTCCAAATCCTATCATGCAAATTATTTATATCACATATGACAGGTATTCTGTTAAGGCTTTTACAGAACATAGATAAACAGACAACAAAGTGTACGATAATTATGTCGACATGTTGAGATATCCATGAATCAAAGAAATTACAATACTGAGAAAAGTTATTTTTATCTTTACTAATTGTTTCCTAATTGAATTATAACAGTCTTCAAATAGCATGGAGTGTAGAAAAAAAACAAAAAAAAACAACCGCTTTAAATTGTTTTGTTCTTCCTAAATGTGAGTTGAAGCTGATGATTTGCATAATTTGCCTACATGCCAATTAGTATCTGCTTTATTACATTGAATTCTGAATGTGACATTGCAGGATTTCTTCCCATTCAAACCATCTATGCTGTGCCTGATTTGTATCCAGCTTAAAAACATATTGCTGTTTTTCTTAAGCCTCAATCACATGAAAACCCGTCAGGACGGTGACTCATACACAGTTTGCTATTAGTTTCTACTGCGAACAAACCTACTGCAGAGATGATCACACAGGATATGAGAATTAGTTTGCACCTTCAGGTACTGAGGATAGATTTAGGTACAGACAGTTTTTATGCATCTTCACTTATGTTTAAAGCAGTATTAAACCCAAAGCCAAAAATGGAATATGTTGCAGCTTACCAATCCTTAGATGTCGTGGCTGCATCAGTTTTCTTTTGTTTAGCCTCGTACACAGGCACGGCTTTCTCTGCAAAAAAAGCTGTTGGGAGAGCTTTTTTCTGAGAAAACCGTGCTCGTGTATAGTTACTCGTCGAGAAAACTGCCTGGAATCTCGACGAGAAAAATAGAGAACCTGCTTAGATTTTAGAATGGGACGCCTCAAGAATGTCCATAATTTTAAAGGGTGCCTTGAATGAAAAAAGATTGAGAAACACTGCCTTAGAGACCCATAAGAAAAGAGAAGGTAGAAACACAGCTGTTATTTATTTATTTCATTTTTTTTTTTTTTTTTCAAATTAGTTTATTGGGTTTAAAGTAAAGAGAAAACAGTAGATACAATTGACAATAAAAGATTACAGAAAAATAAAAATGGTATCATGTAATAAGAGAGTATTTGAAACATAGACAAATCCAATAAATATTTGTAGATCCTATGAGGAATATTAAAGGAATCATTAAAGCAGGTTATAGTCAAACCAATCATGTTAGTCTATTGCATTTGAACTCATATAAAATATTATAGAATATTGTGATATAAATGGAACCGGATATAATTATGATATGAACTATAGCTATGGAGCAATTGTAATTTTAGCAATGAATCGGTTCAAAAACTGGCCGAAATAGGGGGGAGGAGGATCTTATTCATGTTAAATATTAAAACGATAGGAGCAAAATTAGATATCGTATTTACATATTCACATTTACCATTTTATATAATGAGATAGCTTGAGCTATATATTTGAAGAAGTGAGAGATAAAAGAAAGAAAAAGGACAGAATGTGGAGTATAAAAAGTGGAAAGTGATGAAAACAATAGGATAGGAAAGGAAGTACAGGATAGAGGAAAGACTCCGGGATCGTTACATAATAGAGATAGTAATAATATAGAGGGACTGTATCCAGAATGTTACTGGCTTACAATATCCTACCAAGGTCTCAATAGAGAATCATCTGGGTTAGATGAGATAGTATAGGTCACCCATGGGTTCCATATTGTTTCATATATGTCTTATTTAATTCATTTTTAATGCATATTTATTTATTTTAGGTCAAACTGGATCACACATGAAGAGCCCCTACAAAGCAAACATACCCCATAATGGGTAGGTCCTCCATAAAGTGACAGCCCTTAAATAGAACTAATAGCCATTAGTATGCTGAGTTTCCATAATTTTGTACATTGAAACTTGCATAAAAGCTAATAAATGTACCGTATTTGCCGGCGTATAAGACGACTGGGCGTATAAGACGACCCCCTAATTTTCCAGCTAAAATGTTGGTTTTGGGATATACAGTACTCGCCAGATAAGACTACCCCTCACTGTGCCATTATACATGCCTCACTGTGCCATTATACATGCCTCACTGTGCCATTATTACATGCCTCACTGTGCCATTATTACATACCTCACTGTGCCATTATTACATGCCTCACTGTACCATTATTACATGCCTCACTGTGCCATTATTACATGCCTCACTGTGCCATTATTACATGCCCCACTGTGCAATTGCCGACCTCACTGTACCATTCCATTCCCTGCCTCGACGATCTCCCTACCTTCTCCTGTTGGCAGAGTATGTCAGACGGCGGCCATACATTATTCAAAAGCTGCGCCTCCTCCTCAGGCTGTTCCGTGATAGGCGGAACCCACATTTTCCCAGCAGAGCCTCTGTTCATTGTTCCGCCTATCACGTATGTCCTCTCCTCCGAGGCCGAGGATGAGAAGGCATCCGTGATAGGCAGAACACTGAACAGAGGCTCTGCTGGGAAAATTAGTGTTCCGCCTATCACGGAACAGTCTGAGGAGGAGGCGCGGCTTTTGAATAATGAATGGCCGCCGTCTGACAGACAGGTACTGGCGTATAAGACGACCTCCAACTTTTGGGGCATTATTTTACATGCAAAAGGTCGTCTTATACACCGGAAAATACGGTACATAGTATTTTAAATTTCTTATTCCTTGAGAAAGGGCATTCAATGGAGAATATTATCATCTTGTTGAAATAGATACGATAAATGGTCTAGATTGTAAACTTGTGCAAAAGGTCATTGCAAATTAATATTTTGGTCAGATGAAAAAGCTTTAACCTTTGCTTCTTTACAGTAAGGCCCCTTTCACACTGAGGAGTATTTATGCGCTAAAAATAGCGCCTAAATACCGCCTGAAAAACGTCTTCCCTGCAGTCTCAATGTGAAAGCCTGATGCGCTGGTGAGACCGCTCCAAAAAGCCTGCCAGCAGCATCTTTGGAGCGGTGAGACGACCGGTGTGTTTACCGCTCCTTCATCGCTCCAATGGGCACCGTGGTAATACCGCCGGCAATGCGCATATGCAGAGGCGCACTGTGGGCGGTATTAACCCTTTTTCGGCCATTAGCGGGGGGTTAATACCGCACCGCTAGCGGCCGAATACCGCCGCAATTCCGCGGCAATTCAGACGGTATAGCGGCGCTATACCACCACTGCACATCCCGCCCCAGTGTGAAAGGGGCCTAAGAGCTGTTAAAAGGTAGAATAGACTTCCACAGTAGCTGGTAATGGTAAACTCAGTAAACTGTTAAAAAATGTAAATAAGAAAATCTGAATATATTGACTATATTTCTAGATGCACACAGTACAACTGGTTAATAATATCTATAATAAATAATATTAGGGATAATGGAGGATTTTTTCTTTATTCCAGCAAACTGAACCATGCTTTATAAGAGATTTGTGTGCTCATCTGGATCACCAGTTGGTTAAGGGTTCTGTGGATGCTGATCTATATCTAGTTTTATCAATTAGCTAAACTTTGATGGACTTGGTCTTTTTTCAACCTAACTACAGTAGGTGTTTGTGATATTGTGCTTTTAGCAGGACAGCGTCGCGCTGATACTCGGCGACAGGGTGCCGAGATCTCGCCGACATCTCACACTCACTGGAATAGTGACAGCACATCCCAGCAAGCGCGTCATAGAAGCGACGGGAGATCCGACTTGGATTGTATGAAAAATGAGAACATGATCTCCAAGTCTTGCAATAAAGACTTGTTGCTTCAAATGTACATCTTCATACAAAAAATAACGCTTTGAGCATATCATTGCTCTTCATCAAGCAGCAGTTGTTTATGATGAAGGGCAATGATATGCATGAAAGCGCTATTTTTTAAATGAAGATGTACATTATAAAATAAAATTATAGCAAAACTTGGAGATGCTGTTCTAATTTTTCTTGGATGTTTTTTTTTGGTGGAACAATGGGAGCCCACCATTGACGAGATCTCTAGCAACAAAATTGTATCTCAGCAGGAGTGACGCATTCTATTTTTGATTAACATATAAAACTATGTAACCTGTGTCATGTGCAGCCATAGAGTATGTGCATGTAATCCTAGAAATATACTGGAAATGGTCTTGGGGCCTTCACGCAGATTAGTAATACTGCTTTATTTGTTTGTGTGATACTTTACAGGATGGGTCTGTAATATTATTATTCTTTTTATACATGTGTTATATATGGTGTTATACGTCTGTAATAGAAATATTAATAATGAATTCTGCAGTTTCTTCTTTTCTGTGTAGGTAAGACCATCCAACATTGTAACACCGACTACATTCCCAGTTCAAGGCTTGCCCCCTACAGCGATGGTAAGGTGAGGGGACTGCTCTCGGTCATTTTGTCTCTGCCTTTTTTCTCTGGTTCTGCTGACATTGAGACCAATAGAATACATGAAATAGATGAAAAGCGCTGAAACAAGTTCAAACTAACACAGATCACAGAAAAGAACAAAGAACACATGGGAAGGAGGAGAAACATCACCGGAGCCTTCCTCTGGTCTCATGGTACTGTTTTCAAGCTGGATTTCACATGAGGTGTATAGGACAAAAAATGTCAGTTAGAATATCTAAAATTGTTCAGTTAACAATCTTAAATGTATTCCTACTAGAAATTAACTCTATGCCCCGGATTCACAGACATCGGCGCATATTTATGCCGCCGTAGCGTATCTTCTTTACGCCACGAGGCAAGCATGGAATTCAGGAAGCCAGTGCTCCCAAAGCTGCATCGGCATGGTGTGGATTCAGAAGGCGCAGACCGGCGTAGGTGGAAGTGGGTGTGACCCCATGCAAATGAAGGTTCGAGCGTGGTGCAATGTTTTACGCCCGGCGTATCATGAACGGCGCATGCGCTGTGACGCTGACGTCTGCCCAGCACCCTTGTGCACATGCTCACAACTACGCCGGTGCAACTTCCTGAGATATGCTGGGCCCACCGGCTTACGCCGAGCGCATAAATACGCCCAGCCATACGCCCGTCCAGCGCACAAGTACATCCGTTTGCTTGTTTTCCCCATGGAGCACAGTACTTTGGTTGAGCCATGGCAGCTGCTAAGTTGGACAAGGAGAGGAGGAAGAAAAATTTCTCCTTGGAAGAGAGGGCTATCCTGACTTCAGCTATAGGCCAGTACGATGTGTTCCTCCATGGCGCACAGAAGTGCCAAGACCAGCAAGGCACGGAAGAGGGAGATTTATGAGGAGATCACCCTGGAGATCAATGCTCTTGGGCATGAGACCAGGACCTCTGACGATGTCCAGAAAAAAATTAATGATATGAGACGTTGGGTCCGGGATAAGATGGCCAGCATGAGAAGGCACCTCAGGGGCATGGGAGGAGGACCAGCTTCTGCTCTGAGGTTGACACCGGAGGAGGAGGTCATCGCCAGCTGTCTGGAGCGGGAGCAAGTGGAGGGCATGGAGGGCTTTGACTCCAGTGACCAGGACTTGAGGAGAGGTAAGTGTGTTTTATCCCCCATTCGGTGTGTAGCATGTGAGGGGGTGGAAGGGAACATGTGACAAGTGTGTGGGTCCACCAACATGTGAATGTTTTGTGTCATCCACAGATGTGCTGGAGCGAGCTGGGCCGTCGTCTGCCTGTGTCCGACCCACGCCATCCCCGGAACATCCTCAGCCGGACCCCCTGGGAAGCCCCGTAATATCGGTGGAGGGGAGTGCCCACACCTCTCCTCTAGAGGTTGTTGTGGAGGAGCCGGTGGATCTCCACCAGGAGGAGCCGGTGGATCTCCACCAGGAGGAATTCCTCTATTTTGAGGAGGCTTCCATCTTCCCCGGACCCTCAGACACCTCCCCACCCATCAGGGGAACCCCCTCCCGGGCTACCCCATCCAGGGCTACCCCATTCAGGGCTACCCCGTCCCGGTCTACCCCATCCAGGGCTACCCCGTCCCGGGCTACCCCCTCCAGGGCTACCCCGTCCGCACGGGCACAAGCCTCTCCATCCCCCAGGAAGGCTTTACGGAAGACCAGGGGTGTAGCTGGATCCCTCCAAGATGGGTTGCAGAGGGAGCAGGCAAGGCAGACACGCCACATGGGTGATCTACCCTGTGACCTGCACCGTGTGGCAGATAGCCTGGCCTCCTCGGCCAAGACCCAGGCTGAATGCACAGTGGCTGTGCAGGGCACCGCAGCCACTATGCAGCAGTGCCTGACCCAGCAAGCTCAGCATACCAGCTCGATGTCGGACTGCCTGCAGGAGGTGAGCGCTAACTGCACAGCCATGGTCACATGTCTGGGTGACCAAACCGAGACCCTTGAGGCCATGCGGCACCACATGGTGGCAGGGGGTCCCTCACCATCTGGGGACCATGGCTCGGTTGTGCAGGCCAGCCTGGAGCAACATACCCTGGCCATTGGGGAGCTGCAGGCCACAGCAGCAGGCCTCGTGGCGGAGGTGAAGAGCACCCCTGCCATCTCTCCCAACCCTGGTGAGAAAAAAACCTCCAGGGCAGCGACATTGCCTCAACACTGGGGGAGGTTATCCAGGCAAACACTGCTGCCATCCAGGCAGAGGGTCGGCAAAACAGGCGACTCCAGCGGCAGACCACCACCCGCGAGCTGCGGATGCAGGCAGATAATACCTCTTTTCTCAGCCGCATTGCCGTAGCGTTGGAGGGCATGCAGGCTACATCTGCCATCAGACCAGGGGATGAACCTTGTCATGATGCGCCTCCCCCCACCCGAGTCTCCCCCCAGACAATTGAGGAGCCGTACCCGTGGCACCAGGCCTGGCCCACGAGAGGGCAAATGAGTGCTCTTTGTTTTTTTTTGCTCAGAGTATGAGGTTTTTTTTTTTGGGTTGGACGTGCACAGAAGTATGTGCCGTCCTCCTGTAAGGGCATGATCCCTTTTTTTATGATTTTTTGTAATTTTTTTCTGCACACGGTGAGGAGTGCAGAAGTGGTGCCCGGACACCCGTTTGCAGGGGCAGGGTTTGCCCGGTGCTGCTACAGTGTGACTGGTGTGTGAGTGTGTGTATTTGTGGGTAACATTCCTGCCAGCAAGGCGTGTCACCTTGGATCGTCGGGGAGAGGTTATCCCCACGACCGTGTGGATGTGGTATGAATGGACAGCAACATCATTGGGGCCTTGGCATGGCGTTGCTGCTCCCAAGTCCTGCATGGTGGACTTGGGCTAAACCAGTGTTTCTCAATTCCAGTCCTCAGGCCCCCCCAACAGGTCAGGTTTTCAGGATTTCCCTCAGATGAAAAGGCTGTGGTAATTACTAAGGCAGTGAAACTGATCAAATCACCTGTGCAAAATAATGGAAATCCTGAAAACATGACCTGTTGGGGGGGCCTGAGGACTGGAATTGAGAAACACTGGGCTAAACCAATGTGAGGTGGATGTGGTGTGTGTGAGCTAGGGACCACAGTGGTGTGCATGCATGCATTCTCCTTGTGCCATGATGAATATGTGTTTTTAACGTGGGAATCTGGCAATTCTGTAAAAATCCTGCATTGCCTTCTGCCGCAGGTGCTCATGGGTGGGTTTGATGATGTGGTGGGACATGCGTGTGAGGATTGTCGGGACAACCTGGTGCACGCATCTGCTCATGGTGGATTGTGACATCCCAGACACGACTCCACTTGTACGTTAGAACGATCCACTGGCAAGGAAATGCAGTGTTGCCAGTACCTTGACTAGTGGCTGCACTGCATGTGAGCGTTGTGTCTGGCTGGTGATTTCATCATGCAGGGCTGTGGCTAATTCCAGGATGGCATCAGGGCTGAATCTGAAGATGCGATACACCTCCAATTCCCCCATGCCAAAGACGTTCATGCGCGTTCGGTATATCCTCTCCCGTGCCCTCCTCCGTGCCTATGGACGCAGTAGTGCTATGACCATGGCTGCCCCTGGCATGTTGGCATACAGATGTGTTGTCCTGCAAGTGTGGTTGCTCAGCTCGTCCGTAACGGTGCTGCTGCAGCCGCTCTCCAGCTGACCCGTGCACATATGTTGCTGAGTTACACCTGCTTGCACATCTGTTGCAAGCTTGCTGGAACTCTGACCAAGTGGAACTGGACTAAGTGGTGAGCTAAAAACAAGAGTTGAAAACAGGAGATTATAACAGGCGTCATCAAACCTGCTAAGGTGGAACGTACAGAGGGACATTACACAGGAGGCTTCAGGAAACCATACACAGGGCTGTTAGCCACACGCGCTTATGATCTCATTCATAGAGATCCATTTAAGCTGGTAAGCAGATGTGAAATAAGAGGTGGAGGTTTCATCTATTCTGCTCTTTGGCACGGTTTCCTTCGGATCTGTCTGGCACTGCTTTTTAGACATTTTTTGGATTTTTACTGAATTGGACTTTATGGACTAATGTTATTCACTTATACTATGATATCATACAGTCACGGTGTTTTATCTGCAAAGTACACTATGGCCCGGATTCACGTAGATGCGCGTATCTTTGTGCGGGCGTAACGTATCCTATTTACGTTACGCCTCCGCAACTTTTACAAGCAAGTGCCGTATTCTCAAAAGAAAGTTCTGGCGGCGTAGCGTAAATAGGCCGGCGTAAGCTCGCCTAATTCAAATGTGGTAGATGTGGGCGTGTGTTATGTAAATTTTATGTGACCCCACGTAAATGACTCTTTTTACGAACGGCGCATGCGCCGTCCGTAAAAGTATCCCAGTGCGCATGCTCCAAATTAACCTACAAGAAGCCAATGATTTCGACGTGAACGTAAATGGTGCCCAGCCCTATTCGAACGACTTACGCAAACGACGTAAAATTTTCAAAATTCTACGCAGTAACGACGTCCATACTTAACATTGGTACGCCGCATGTACGCCTCATATAGCAGGGGTAACTTTACGCCGGGAAAAGCCTAACGTAAACGGTGTATCTGTACTGCGTCGGCCGGTCGCACGTTTGTGAATTTGCGTATCTAGCTGATTTACATATTTCTAGGCGTAAATCAGCGTACACGCCCCTAGCGGCCAGCGTAAATATGATACATGTTCCCTGGGGCAAGACCCGGGTTCTCAAAGACATTTTACGACAATAACTTGCATATTAGGCTTTAAAATGAGCACTTTTGTATTCGAACGTTCGAGTCTCATAGACGTCAATGGGGTTCTAAATGTTTGCGCGAACGGTCGGTCCGTTCGAAGGTTCTGGTGCGAACCGAACGGGAGGGGTGTTCGGCTCATCCCTAATGTATATATGTGTGATTGACTGTGTGTCCCAACCGTGTCGAGATCCTACGGGTAAATGACCGCACCAGCCAGGAAGACACTGGCTGTAAAAAGCGCCTAGAGGCTATTCAGTTTACATGTGTAGCGCTATAGTCATTCATTCATTAACAACAGTGATTGATTTACTACCAGTGAATATTTGGTGAAAGTCAAATTCAGCACTTTATAAATATGTCCTTTATTTTTGCTTTATAAAAAAAGCCCTTTAAAATGTGCCTCTATTGCCTCTATTGCAGTAAGTAGCCATGAGCAAGGAAACCTTTTCCCATGATCCGTGTCCTGCTTCACTGCTTATCTCTTTCAGTGCATAGTTTTGGGTCAGGTCTGTGGAAACCTTCTTTTTATATGGTCCTAAAACAAATTCTAATGCTTGCCTGTTGTTAAATGGCTCTGAATCTACATGGCCACAATAGGACCCGTTACCCAAAGTCTTCCATCACAAATTCCAGAAATAAGGGAGTTACTCTTCAATTACAGACACTGGGATATATTTGTGCTCTAAACCAGCGGTTCTGGATGCACAGCTGAACTGGGACATTAGGGAACGATTTGGCTCTAACCACTTTTTGATTCATATTGGAAGCGATGTGATTGAAACATAGAAACAGAAGAATGACGGCAGAAAAAATACCAAGTTGTCCATCAAGAGTGCGACAATTCTTTTATTTAGATTTATACTTTTTTATTTTTCTTATGTTTGCCTAAAGCATGATTGAATCCTCTTATGCCGCGTACACACCATCACTTTATGTGATGAAAAAAAACGACACTTTCTGTGAAGTAAAAAACGACGTTTTTGAAACTTCAATTTTCAAAGACGAAGTTGCCTACACACCATCGTTTTCTCACAATGATCTTGCAAAGCGAGGTTACGTTCCACCACGTTTTACCATTGAAGCTCGCTTCATAAGTAGCTTCTGGGCATGCGTGGATGAAAAAACGTCTTAGAAAACGATGTTTTTTGCTACACACGGTCAATTTCTGTGAAGTAAAAAGTGCACTTTTGAAAAACGACACATAAAATTGAAGCATGCTTCAATTTTTTTTGGTCGTTTTTTACAAGACATAAAACGACGTTTTCCCCCACACACAGTCAATTAAAGTGACGTTTTTAAAAACGTCATTTTTTTTCATCACATAAAGTGATGGTGTGTACGCGGCATTACTGTAAAATTAGTTTTGAATTTTTCTCTTGCCAGTTTGAGGTCATGTCCCTGTGTTCTTGCTCTTAGCTTCATATTGAAAATACTGCCTTCCTGAACCTTATTTACACCTTTAAACACATCAGGATTAACACCCCTTAAAGACCAGGGCATTTTTTTGCGATACGGCACTGCGTTACTTTAACCAATTGCGTGGACGTGCGACGCTCTGCCCAAATATAATTTATATCTTTTTTTTCCCCACAAATAGAGCTTTCTTTTGGTGCTATTTGATCACCTCTGCAGTTTTCCTTATTTGCACTATGAACAAAAAAAGAGCGACAATTTTGAAAAAATATATTTTTTACTATTTGCTATAATGCATACCCAATAATAAAAAAAAAAAAAATATATATATATATATATATATATATTTTCATGTTAAGGCAAATGTGCATTCTTCTACATATTTTTTGTAAAAAAATCTCAATAAGCGTATATTGATTGGTTTGCGCAAAAGTTATAGGGGCAGATCCACAAAAGGATCAGTAGATACGCCGGGGTAATTTTAAATTTCCTGCGTCGTATCTTTGTTTTGTATCCACAAAACAAGATACGACGGCATCTGGAATCGATCCGACAGGCGTACGTCTTAGTACGCCGTCGCATCTAAGCTGCAATTTTTCGGCGGCCGCTAGGTGGCGTTCCCGTCGAAATCCACTTCAAGTATGCAAATTAGCTAGTTACGGCGTTCCACGAACGTACGTCGGCCCGGCGCATTTTTTTACGCCATTTTCGTTCGGCTTTTTCCGGCGTATAGTTAAAGGTGCTATATGGTGGCGTACTCAATGTTAAGTATGGCCGTCATTCCCGCGTACAATTTTGAATTTTTGTCATTCGCGAATAGGAATTTGCGTAGAACGACGTCAACGTCGTAAGCATTGGCTTGTTCCGGTTAAATTTCGAGCATGCGCACTGGGATACCCCCAGGGACGGCGCATGCGCAGTTAAAAAAAAACGTCATTTACGTCGGGTCACAACGTATTTACATAAAATACGCCCCCATTACATCCATTTGAATTCCGCACCCTTACGCCGCAAGAAATACACTATGCCGCCGTAACTTACGGCGCAAATTCGTTGAGGATTCGAAACAAAAAAAAGTAAGTTACAGCGGCGTAGTGTATCTTAGATACGCTACGCCCGGCGCAATAATGCGCCGTTGTACGTGGATCTACCCCATAGTGTCTACAAAATAGGGGAAAGATTTAGGGACTTCTTATTTTTCTTATTGTTTTTACTACTAATGGCCCGGATCAGCGATTTTTAGTGGGACTGTGACATTGTAGACAAATCTGACCCTAAGTGTCACTTATTGGTAAAGTGATCAGTGCTAAAAAAAAGGAACTGATCACTGTATAAATGGCACTGGCAGAGAAGGGGTTAACACTAGGGGTGATCAAAGGGTTAAGTGTTCCCTAGGGAGGTGCTTTCTAGCTGTCATTGGGACAGACAGGCTGGGAGTAGAGAAAGATCATTGTTCCTGATCACTAGGAACAGCTGATCTCTCTCTCCTCCCCTGTCAGAATGAGATCTGGTTTGTTTACATAGACAGATCCCCGTTTTGCCTCTGTGAGGAGAGATCGCAGGTGGCCGGTAGACATTGCGGCCGCCGGGTACACACATTGGCTTCCAAGGTACAAAGTGGTTAATGTATTTAAACTTTCTAGTCATGTTCTCCTTTTCCCTTTTTTTCTCAAGGCTGTACATATTTAGTTCCTGAAGTCTCTACTGATATGTTTTATCCCCCAGTGCTTCACCATTTTCCCCTGAATCCTTATGTAAGAAAGATGTGAAAATGAATGATGAAACAAGGGCCTGTCACTCTTTAAAATCTTTCTCCCCTAGGAACCAGTCCTTGTTCCACAAACAATCTGCGATCAGACCAGAATATGTTATTACCTTGTTTCAATCATTTTTCTTTACAGCTGGTATAAAACAGGTGCTTGTATCTGATGGCTTATAGAAAAATACCTAAAATGTACTATAATATTTAAAGCAACCCTGTCACTATGTGCTCCAAAGTAAAGTAAATTCAGCCTGTAAAAGGAAGTGTCTCTCAGATTTCCAATAGCAGCTGGTATCTGACACTATGCACGAGTTGGTCCCACTTGAAACTACATCCAGAAGGTAGTAAGAGGAACCACATTTCACATGTCTAGGAGTGTTAGGACACTATAACATACCTCCCAACTTTTTGAGATGGGAATGAGGGACACCTACCAGCAAAAGTATGCAGGCATAGGACACACCCCTTGTCACGCCCCCTTAAAGGAGAATTGTACAAAAAAACAAGATTGGTTAAACCCACAAGTGCTTGTTTTACCACTACTATTCCTTTATATTGGCTTTAGGAATTTACAAATGCAGCAATTTAGAAATCAGATGAAAAGTTTAGGGCTGAAAAACACTTTTCGACAGATAAAAAGTGTATTTTATATACATCTATATAGATCAGACCAAAATGAGGGACAAATTAGGAGGAATGAGGGACAGGGGTACATTGTTTCAAATCAGGGACAGTCCCTTGAAATCAGGGACAGTTGGGAGCTATGCTATAATGATATACATCTTCATTTATAGATTGGCTTTAGTTGAAGCGGTTGTAAACCTTGGTCATTTAATCTGAGCAAGACACATATATCTGTAATGTTTACTTATCTTTCTCCAAAACCCTAAGTGTCACTTCTCCCTGGTGCTTTGTTCCTCCGTTATCAGCATGAGTCACTTCTGAGAAGTGATCCCCACACATAAGATAAATTTGTGTTGGAAAGGGAACTCAGCACTGAGCTTGTCTATTCAGAACACAGTTCTTCTGCTGTGTGAAGGGGGGGGGGGGTTGCCTTTCCTCCAATAAGTTCTCACACACTGTTACTGCAGTCTCTCCACCCCCTCCTCTGTGCTCATGACAGAAGAAGAAAGATTTTTAGCACAACTTGCCCTTTTGAAGGGGTGTAGAGAAGAGAAGACTGCAAATAAACAAGTAAAAACCTATGTAGGATTATTTGATTCATCTCGGTACATCATCTGAGGTTATTCACTTCACTGGGTATATGTGAAGGTTTACATCCACTTTAAGTTTTGTTCTTTTATTTCACTTTTAACAAAGTAAAGGCATAAACAAACATTACAAATATGTAGTAGTACCCTACATCACTGAAAACAGCAAGTTACTGTATTCTGATTTTGCATGTATAGCAATGAGCTATTAAAAATGATGGAGGATTTGCAACACATCAATTGTTTTCAGTTCAGAAGCTGTTATGCCGCGTACACACGATCATTTTTCGGGTTGTAAAAAACGACGTTTTTCAGGCTCTAGAAAAAACAAAGTTTTTTTCAACTTGATCATTAAAACGGCCTTGCCTACACACGATCGTGAAAAAAAATGCTCTAGCAAAGCGCGGTGACGTACAACGGCACTATAAAGGGGAAGTTCCATTCGGATGGCGCCACGCTTTGGGCTGCTTTTGCTGATTTAGTGTTAGTAAATGACGATTTGCGCTTTTTTGTCTGTTACAGCGTGATGAATGTGCTTACTCCATTACGAACGGTAGTTTTACCAGAATGAGCGCTCCCGTCTCATAACTTGCTTCTGAGCATGCGCGGATTTTTCACGTCGTTAAAGCCCACACACGACCATTTTATATAACCCGAAAAACAACAACGTTTAAAACGTCGTGAAAAAATAGAGCATGTTCGAAAAAAAATGTGCCCATTTTTCAGAACCCGAAAAATGCTCTGAAGCCCACACACGATCGTGTTTAATGACATTAAAAATTTTTTTTTACAACCCGAAAAATTATCGCGTGTACGCGGCATTAGATTCGATAACAGAACTGTGCTTCAGGCACTGGATAGGCTACTGGAATAAGGATCAAGTGTTTGACCGAGGATTAATGGTCAAGATAAGTGCTTGTTGTTAAGTTTAAAATTAAGGTAAAGTGTTGGCGGTTAAGTGTTGGGGTTTGCTTAACTGTAAAACATAGTATAGTGGCAGTTAGAGGACATTTATTATTTTTTGCTGTTCTTGTACCATAAATTCTGTGCCAAAATCTACAGGCTACTAGCACTAAAAATAATGATCTATAAATTGCCTATTTTTTTTTTAACATTTGTGAGCAGATCTGTGTGATCTGCAGAGTATCAAATTTTGAAATCTATTATTTTTATTCACAATGAGCAAACAGGACAAATTATATCTCATAAATCAACAAGCATACGTTTAAAAAAAATGGAGTTTACAGTATGTGCTGTTTACTGATTTGCCTGATTTGCAATTTAATTCCTTCATACTAGCAGCAATCCTTTCATCTGAGATTGTGTAACAACAAGAAAAAGAAACAGCACAGTTTAATTCACATGATCTGCACAATGACATTCATAAAAGGACTTGCAGTTACCTGGGGAATAAAATGTACTTATGACCAAAGGTAAATGTCTTTTTATACTCTAGGATGACTCAGTGCAATTCAGTGCACAAGTTACATAACTGTTCTTAAGATGAAGAAAAAAAGCCCAAAGCAAAGTTAAAAGAGAATGAATTTTCAAAAACATTTAATAACATGGCTTTGAAGCGTATCCCGAATAAGAGAAAGGTTAGAAAAGATTCATTATTTCCACAATAGGTTCACCTATTTATGGCATCAAAGTATGCCATGGGAGAATGCAGTTTAACTGGCGTCTGTGGGTCTCTCTTTAACTGTGAAGTGGGAATGCTCAAATTGTGTGAATTATGAGGAATTCATAGAATATTAAACATGTATATTAATATTCTTAATATGTATATTAGTAAATAAAATTATTATTATTATTAGTATACAGAATTTATATAGCACCAACAGTGTATGCAGCACTTTGCAATATACTGTAAAAGGGAGACAGTACAGTTACATTACAATAAAATACAAGAGGATTAAGAGGGCTCTGCTCAGAAGAGCAATCTAATAGGGTGGAGCAGGTGGTACAAAAGGTTGTAACTGTGGGAAATGAGCTGATGAAAGTGGTAAAAGATTAGTTGGAGGTGTGATAGTCTTCCTTGAATAGATGAGTTTTAAGGGATTGTCTGAAGGCAGCTAGAGTAGGAGACAGGTTGAGGTATAGAGTTGAGGTATAGAGTTCCAGAGGATGGGAGAGGCTCTGGAGAAATCCTGGAGACAGACGAGCATGAGAATAGGAGACAAGTGAGCTTGAGAGTAGGAGGTCTTGAGAGGAACATAGAGGACGGGTTGGGTGATATTTGGAGACAAGATTGGTGATGTTGCTCGGGGCATTGTAAATGGCTTTGTATGTTGTCGTTAGTATTTTGAATTTAATTTGCTGGGCGATCGGGAGCCAGTGTAGGGATTGGCAGAGAGGGGTGGCAGATAGGGATGAGCCGAACACCCCCCCGCTCGGTTTGCACCAGAACCTTGAATGTACCGAACGTTTGTGCAAACTTTTAGTACCCTATTGAAGTCTATGGGACTCGAACATTAAAATTCAAAAGTGCTCATTTTAAAGGCTAATATGCTAATATTGTCATAAAAAACGGGTTTAAGAACCCGGGTCTTTCCCCAGGGAACATGTATCAATGGAAAAAAAGTTTTAAAAACGTTTTTCTTTTCTGGAGTAGTGATTTTAATGATGCTTAACCACTTAAGGACCGCCTCCTGCACATATACGTCGGCAGAATGGCACGGCTGGGCACAGGCACGTATAGGTACGTCCCCTTTAAGTGCCCAGCCATGGTCCAAAGCTCTGCGGCTGCGGGACCCGCGGACCGATCGCCGCCGGTGTCCTGCGATCGGTCTTAGGGGCTGAAGAACGGGGAGAGGTGTGTGTAAACACACCTTTTACGTTCTTCACAGTGGCAGTGTCACTGATCGTCTGTTCCCTGATATAGGGAAAGACGATCAATGATGTCACAAGTCCAGCCCCGCCCCCAACAGTTAGAAACACATATGAGCTCACACTTAACCCCTACAGTGCCCCCTAGTGGGAAAGACGATCAATGACGTCACAAGTCCAGCCCCGCCCCCTACAGTTAGAAACACATATGAGCTCACACTTAACCCCTACAGCGCCCCCTAGTGGTTAACTGCTAAACTACAATTGTCATTTTCACAGTAATCAATGCATTTTTATAGCACTTTATGCTGTGAAAATGACAATGGTCCCAAAAATGTGTCAAATTGGCCGATGTGTCCACCATAATGTCGCAGTCACAAATATCGCCGCCATTACAGGTAAAAAAAAAATTATTAATAAAAATGCCATAAAACTATCCCCTATTTTGTAAACGCTATAAATTTTGCGCAAACCAATCGTTAAACGCTTATTGCGATTTTTTTTACCAAAAATAGGTAGAAGAATACGTATCAGCCTAAACTGAGGGAAAAAAAAGTTTTTTTAGATCTTTTTTGGGATATTTATTATAGCATCCCTATTGCATTTTTTTCAAAAATGGCACTCTATTTTTGTTTATAGTGCAAAAAATTAAAACCGCAGAGGTGATCAAATTCCACCAAAAGAAAGCTCTATTTGTGGGGAAAAAGAGGATGCCAATTTTGTTTGGGAGCCACGTTGCACGTCTGCGCAATCATCAGTTAAAGCGACACAGTGCCGAATTACAAAAAGGGACAAGGTCCTTTAGCTGCATAATGGTTTGGGTCTTAAGTGGTCAAAGTGAATTTTTTTTGAAAAATTCCTTTAAATATTGTTACTGCTGGGTGTCTATAGTATGCCTGTGAAGTGGCACGTGTTTCCAGTGTTTAGAACTGTCCCTGCACAAAATGACATTACTATAAGAAAAAAGTCATTTAAAACTGCTTGCGGCTTTAATGTAATGTCTGGTCCCTGCAATATGGATGAAAATCATTGAGAAAAATAGCATGGGTTCCACCCTCCCCCCAGGTCATTACCAACCCCTTTGGCCCTATATACTTTGAACAGCTGTATACAGGCGGTGCAAACAAAACATGGACTGTATGAACTGCATGAACAGAGCCTTGGGGGGACCCCCACAGAAAGGGGCAATAGAGAGTAGGAGACAGAGTTGTAGGTAACACTGAAGGAGCGCTGTGATAGGTAGGAGGAGAACCAGAATAGAGCAGAATCTTGGAGGCTAAGGGAACAGAGTTTATTGAGAAGGAGTGGGTGGTCAACAGTATCAGAGGCTGCAGAGAGGTCAAGCAATAGGAGTATGGTGTAGTGGCCATTTGTTTTAGCAGTTCATAAATTGTTGGTGAGTTTTAGTAAGGCAGTTTCTCATAGATACTAGACCAGCCATTCTTCAGAGATTTCTAAGGGTTCCTTGAGCAGTAAGCAGTGGTATTATTGATTTCCCACCTAAATGTGCCTGCATAGTTCCAGTACTGACAACACTCAACAAAGGGTATTACACTGATCACCAAAGCAACAGGACATTCTTTCCAAGGCCCCTTAATGTATAAGCGCACCTCTCCCACTGACCACAATTGTAAGGTGAAACTTTTCCTCTGATTTCCAATGCAATGGATAATTTTCTCCAGTGTAAGAGAAAGAATACTTCACTGACAAACACCAATGAAAGACACATTTCTCCACTGTCCACCGGTGTAAAGGCAGATTCATTTTTCCTTGAAAAACAAAAAGTATGTACATGTGTCTATAATTATTAATTAATGTGCAAACAATCAACAAATAGTGTGTAATAAATACCAATACAGTGCCCTGTGCCAAACTATAACACATGAATTTCTCAATCCATCAAAAAAATGTGAAATAAAGATTTCAAATATGCTACTATTACAATCCACAGATTGAATGTGCCCCAAGAAAGCAAGAACAATGTATTATATATGAAAAAAATATAAAATAAAAAAGTAAATAAAAAAAATATATATAAAAAAATATATATGTATATGTGCTAAGAAAGTCTTTAATAGATAATTTCTTGCAGTGATGCCCAGCTAGGTTTACACCTTCACCGCAAATAGTGCCTACACCGTCACCGGATAAAATGGCCACTCACCAGATATAATACATTTTCTTGCTTTCTTGGGGCACATTCAATCTGTGGATTGTAATAGTAGCATATTTGAAAGATTTTTGGATTTATTTCACAATTTTTTGATGGATTGAGAAATTCATATGTTGATATTATCTTGGCGCCGGTAACACACACAACATTTTCTAGATTCATTTTTCCTGTCTGTATATCTTCTCTGGATGTTACATACCTGATTCATGTATTATATTATTCACAAGTTACTGATCATGCTAATATACTATGATCTATAAATATACAAACCTTTAGAAGGCATTCCCTGAGAAAATTGTTTTAAGGGTTCCTCTATAGTGAACAGGTTGAGTAAGATTCAAATAGACTGTCTATTGAGCCTTTCAATAGCCGGTAGTAGTTAAGCAGGCCATAGATGGATCGAATCTTGGCCAGTTCCGCAGGGACCGGCCTAGATTCAATCCATCTATGAGCAAGCTGCTTACACTCAAGTCAATCCATTGATTGGTTTGGGTACAACCAGCATGTCAGATGTTTAGCATACGATTATTACCAGCGGCCAAATGTGTTGATGATTTCATGATTTCCATGATTTCAGGAAAGAAAATTGCATAATCTATGGCACATTCAGCTGGACATGATCTCTAATGTTGACAAAGTTTTGCTGTTTAATCAATTGTCTTTCTTAGTTTTAATGAGTGCTGGGAACATACCACAACATTTATAGTTACATGCTTAAATCAGCCACCATCTAATCTTCCCAGAATGTGTCAAGGCAGGTGTTTATTGTCCAAGCACATGGCAAAAATGAGAAAGCTTGTTAAAAGCACCCTACCAATTGTGACAGTCATCTCATGTGTAGGAACATCTAAACCCAGCACATACATGGCAGCATTTCCACACGGATATAGGGACATTCTTATGAGAACATTTAGACACAACATCTAATCAAAATGTGCAATATCTTTAGGAGGAGAGCTCAGATGGAAAATGTAATGAGTCAAACCCAGATTTCAGTCTCCTTATTTAGTTACACAAAAGGAAAATATCAATGATTGACCTTTAAGAAATAGCTGGAATAGAATTTCAAATGGCTTGGCTATTACTGACAACCGATAACAAAATGAATGTGGCAACAAATAATTAAGAAAACAAAGGAGAGGCCATCCCTTCATGGTGCATATACAGTGAAAGATCTGTTTTCTTCTCAATGGAAAATAAAGAATGATTGATGCATGAATAACTAACATTTTAGAAAATATCTGGTTGTTATAATGACTATTCAGAATATTTTATCATTGTCCATCAAATGTGGTTGCCATCGATAGTTAACCCCCCAGTATGGCCCAGTTGAACTTATGGTGGATTATTTAGTAAAGGCAAATAGGCTGAGAAGTTGCACTTTGCTTGGGAATTTTTCCCAGAGCCTAATGAATAAGATGAAGTTTCACTTTGCACATGATTAGGTATTCTTGGCAAGGAAGACAAAACAGCATTTATGCTTGCACATGATTGGATAATGGAAGTAAGCAGAGCAAAGTGAACAGTCTATTTGTCTTTACAAAATCAACCCCATTGTATTATTGGGTGTCCTCTAATGGATTTACATTGCAATAAGTGGACCAAAAGTTGAATGGTTTTGCAGATAACTATGCAAACAAAGGATAATCTGGCTGTTAATTCCACCCAATACAATTTTGATTTCATCTGTGCCTTAGACCTTGCTGGATTTCATCATTAACAATTAGAAAAAGATAGCGGGAATCCCTTTATAAAATCTTGTAATATATGCTCTTTTCTGGTTCTCTTCTTACCTATCTCAGAACACTTTTAATGTCACCATCTTCTCTGCTCCTCTTCCTCTTTCTGTTGGGGTACCGCAAGACTCCATTCTTGAACCCCTCCTATTCTTCCCCTACACATTTTTCCTGGGCCAGTTAACAACCTCCCATGGCTTCCAATAGCACCTCTACTCCGACAATGCCCAAATCTATCTCTCTACTTCCCAGCTTACCCCCTCAGTCTCCTCAGCTATCACAAATTTACTCAGTGACATATCAGTATAGATGTCACACCACTTCCTCAAACTCAATCTTTCCAAAACTGAGCTTGTAATAGTTCCTCCATCCTGATCCCCCCATGACTTTATAATTGAGACCAATTATTGATGCCAGGGTGCTAGGTGCAATCCTAGACTCTGTCTTCTCCTTTGGGTCTCACATCCAATCATTGGCTAAGTCTTGCCACCTTAATCTCCAAAACATTTCCAGAATTCGCCCCTTCCTTACAACACCACAAAATACGTTTTTCACTCCTTGGCCATAACCTGCCTAGACTACTTGTCACAAACTTCGGTGAATGAAGTGAATTACAACTGCGGTTAGCAAAAGATTTCAATGCACCTCTCTATGTTATGTGAGATTTCGGTATTGGACCCCAGGCGTCACTCCAATCAAAGAACAGGAGTTTGGGGGTTCTCTACATCATATCACTTTCACATATAGGAATGTGTTAAGCTACTAAGGTAGGAGGTATTACAACATGCCACCAAGCCCTAGCGTTGAAAGATTACGATAAACGTGAATGAGCACAACTGCATTAAAGGTTCCAATGCACTTCTCTATGCAAGTAATTATCAGTACCGGACCCCAGGCGTCACTCCAATCAGAGAACAGGAGTTTGGGGGTTCTCTACATCATATCACTTTACATAAAGGAATGCATTGGGAGTAGGTATAAAATACCTTGTATCCTTAGCATGAAAAAGTTAGAGTGAGCATGTTCAGCATTTTAGGGCAGAAGCCCGTATACAATTAACAACGAATGTCAAGCACGTAGAATTTGAAAATACTGTATGCAAGTAGCATTAACTTGTGAGAGGCAATTTCAGTTTAAATGCCTTAAAAGTGTATGTCCCTTTAAGATAGTCCACAACTGTTACATGAAGGCACCATTAGTCATTCCAAGCAGCATCGTAGTAATTACTAGAGCCAGATTCAAATACAGTACTTAAAAAAACTATATAAGAACCGGGTATTTGTACAGTAACAAATGTGATGTAGTAATGGTACTTATCCCTTTGCAGCGATGAGTGTTTTCCAGTAAGCAGGTATCGCAGCAGTCTTGGGATTCTGCAGTGCAGGGTCTCCTGGTGGGGGATATATTAGGGTGTCCCCAGCCACAGCAGTTAGATGGGCAGCGTGGAAGGTGGCAGTAGATAACCAAGAGGTAGCATGGATGCAGGTGGCGCTGCTACTTAGTTCAGGGGATATGCCAGTAGCTTGTGTGTTTAAAAGTAGCCAAGCCGGCTATGGCCGACAATAATAGGGCAGCGTGTACTATGCACGCTGTCCTCTTTATAGGGGGAAGACATGTGCAGTGCATCTATCACTGATTCGACTCACTTCCACGTTACAGGCTGGAACGCACGCGGCGCCGGGCGATGAAGTTATTGCACGGTCGCCGTATGCGCTCCAGCGTGGAACGCAATACGGCAACAGAGAGCGCTTGTTACACTACTACAACTCCCTCCTCACTAGCCTACCTTTACACTGGCTGTCCCCCTTCAGTCTATTATGAATGCTGCTGCTAGACTAATATACCTTACTAACCGATGTGTGACTGCTGCCCCTCTTTACCAATCCCTTCACTGGCTTCCACTAGCTCAACATAAAAAATCAAACTACTAACCACAATATATAAAGCCATCCACAACACTGCTCCCCGCTACATCACCAACCTCATCTGCAGATATTTCCCAAATCATCCTTTCCGCTCCTCCCAAGATATTTTGCTCTCCAGCTAACTTGTTACCTCCTCCCATGCTCACTTCCAGAACTTTTCCAGAACCTCTGCAATCCTCCAGAACTCCCTATCCCAGTATGTCCGGTCAGCTCTTACCCTGTCCGCCTTTAGGTGATCCTTGAAAACTCACTTATTCATGGACCTTCACCTAAAAAAATGTACTTGAGTCACCTACCAGATCATCCTTTTCATCGATTACCTTTTGTACCACCTTCCCCTCTCTGAATCCTGTATAATAATAATAATAATAATAATAATAATAATAATACAGGTAGGTATTTATTAATTGAAAGAGCACAGAATACACGCAGCATCTTACATAAACCTTGAAGAATTTCACAATGCCAATGCTATAAGGGCTAGACCTTAAAAAGAAACAGAGGTAGCACAAAATGGTTCAAGGTTTTTGTATGATGCTACTTGTATTTGGTGCTCTTTCAATTAATAAACAAAGACCTATACTGCAAGATCTTGGCCAGGACTCCTGGTATTTGGATATGCAAAAACAGATGTTGAAGCAAGAGCAATGCCATGCCTAAAAGAAGGGATGATGTTTTAGGATAATCCCTAGTTAACTCTTTAGTTAACTTCTCTACAGATTTTATTTTTAGTAAAAAAAAGTAAAGAATTAAATGTACTTACAGCTTTCTATTTCAAGCGTACAATTCTGTTCATCTAATGGATATCTGCGTAGATCCATCATACAAGCAGCTGTGGTTGTAATCCTAAATGAAATACAAAAGATATAAAAGCCTTGTATTATATGCACCTTTTTCATTATAGCATATTTATAGTATACTTATTCATATTTAAATTAAAGGGGAATACATTATATCCCAGCTTGTTTGTACACAATACAGCAATTAAGAAAGTGCATATATATATATATATATATATATATATATATATATATATATATATATATATATATATATATATATATAAATATAATATATATATATATAAAACTCAACGTGTGTATGTATGTATGTTCCAGCATCACGTCCAAACGGCTAAAGATATTAACATGAAACTTTGCACACATGTTACTTATATGTCAGCAACAAACATAGGATAGGTGGTTTAACCCTTACCCACCCCCATTTGCCATGGTCGGGGTTTTCCTTTAAAGTCCCATTCAACTCTATGGGAAATACATGTTACTTCATAACTTCCAAACGGCTGTAGATATTTCGATAACACTTGGTCACATGTTACTTATATGTCCACTTAAACTATAGGATAGTTAATTTATCCCTTAACTACCCCCATTTGTGAGGGTCGGGGTTTTTGCTTAAAGTCCCATGCAAATCAATGGGAAATGTATGTTCCCACATAACTTCTGTACGCCTGGAGATATTTCAATAATACCTGGTACACATATTACTTATATGCCAAATAAAAATATATGACAGTTAAATTAACCCTTACCTACACCCTTATATAAAATATGGGTATATTTATATTACTATGATTTTCCTCCCCAAAAGGTTAAGATAGGAAGACCGGGCAACGCCGGGTATTCAGCTAGTATATATATATATATATATACAGGGTGGGCCATTTATATGGATACACCAAAAACAAAAGTTGGATTCAAAATGGCCGACTTCAAAATGGCCACCATGGTCACCACCCATCTTGAAAAGTTTCCCCCCTTACATATACTAATGTGCCACAAACAGGAAGTTAATATCACCAACCATTCCCATTTTATTAAGGTGTATCCATATAAATGGCCCATATATATATACACACACACACACACACTCACTGACCACTTTATTAGGTACACCTTGCTAGTACCAGGTTGGACCCCCTTTTGCCTTCAGAACTGCGATTTTGGTCCATAGTGACATAATAGCATAACACAGTTGTTGCAGATTTGTCGGCTGCACATCCATGATGCAAATTTCCCATTCCATCACATCTCATAGGTGCTCTATTGGATTGAGATCTGGTGACTGTGGAGGCCATTGGAGTACAGTGATCTCAGTGTCATGTTCAAGAAAGCAGTGGTGAGAAGATTTTAGCTTTGTGACATAGTGCATTATCCTACTGGAAGGAGCCACCAGAAGATGGGGACACTGTAGTCATAAAGGGATGGACATGGTCAGCAACAATACTCAGGTAGGCTGTGGTGTTTAAATGATGCTCAAATGGTACTAAGGGACCCAAAGTATGCCAAGAAAATACCCCCCACACCATTACACCACCAGCCTAAACTGTTGTTACAAGGCAGGATGGATCCATACTTTCATGTTGTTTACACCAAATTCTGACCCTACCATCTGAATATTGCAGCTCAAATTGAGACTCATTAAGCCAGGCCACGTTTTTCCACCCTTTCATTGTCCAATTTTGGTGAGCCTGTGCGAATTGTAGCCTCAGTTTTCTATTGTTAGCTGACAGGAGTGGCACCCGGTGTGGTCTTCTGCTGCTGTAGCCCATCTGCTTCAAGATTCCATGCGTCGTCCGTTCAGAGATAGTATTCTGCATCCCTTGGTTGTAACGAGTGGTTAGTTGATTTACTTTATCTATCATCTAAAACCAGTCGGCCGGTCTTTCTTACCCATTCTGCGCAATTTAAACAAGTCATCTTCACAACGTCTAGATGCCTAAATGCACTGAGTTGCTGCCATGTGATTGGCTGATTAGCAATTTGTGCTACCAAGCAATTGAACAGGTGCTCCTAATAAAGTGGCCATTGAGACTATATATATATATATATATATATATATATATATATATATATACAGTATATACTATATATATATATATATATATATATATATATATATATATATATATATATATATATATATATATATATTTATATACACACACACACACAATACCTCACAAAAGTGAGTACACCCCTCACATTTTTGTAAATATTTTATTATATCTTTTCATGTGACAACACTGAAGAAATGACACTTTGCTACAATATAAAGTAGTGAGTGTACAGCTTGTATAACAGTGTAAATTTGCTTTCCCCTCAAAATAACTCAACACACAGCCATTAATGTCTAAACTGCTTGCAACAAAAGTGAGTACACCCCTAAATGAAAATGTCCAAATTGGGCCTAAATAGCAATTCTCCCTCCTTGGTGTCATGTGACTCATTAGTGTTACAAGGTCTCAAGTGTGAATGGGTAGCAGGTGTGTTTTGTGGTATCACTCTCAATCTCTCATACTGGTCACTGGAAGTTCAACATGGCACCTCATGGCAAAGAACTCTCTGAAAAAAAGAATTGTTGCTCTACATAAAGATGGCCTAATTTATAAAAAGATTGCCAAGACCCTGAAACTGAACTCCAGTACGGTGGCCAAAACCATACATCGGTTTAACAGGACAGGTTCCAATCAGAACAGGTCAACCAAAGAAGTTGAGTGCACTTGCTCATCGTCATATCTAGAGGTTGTCTTTGGGAAATAGATGTATGAGAGCTGCCAGCATTGCTGTAGAGGTTGGAGGGGTGGGGGGTCAGCCTGTCAGTGCTCAGACCATACACTGCACACTGCATCAAATTGGTCTGCATGGCTGTCGTCCCAGAAGGAAGCCTCTTCTGAAGATGATACAAAAGAAAGCCTGCAAACAGTTTGCTGAAGACAAGCAGACTAAGGACATGGATTACTGGAACCATGTCCTGTGGTCTAATGAGACCAAGATAAACTTATTTGGTTCAGATGGTGTCAAGCGTGTGTGGCGGCAACCAGGTGAGGAGTACAAAGACAAGCGTGTCTTGCCTACAGTCAAGCATGGTGGTGAGAGTGTCATGGTCTGGGGCTGTATGAGTGCTGCCGGCACTGGGAAGCTACGATTCATTGAGGGAACCATGAATGCCAACATGTACTGTGACATACTGAAGCAGAGCATGATCCCTCCCTTTGGAGACTGGGATGCAGGGCAGTATTCCAACATGATAACGACCCCAAACACACCTCCATGACGACCACTGCCTTGCTAAAGGCGCTAGCCAAGCATGTCCCCAGACCTAATCCCTATTGAGCATCTGTGGGGCATCCTCAAATGGAAGGTGGAGGAGAGCAAAGTCTCTAACAGCCACCAGCTCTGTGATGTTGTCATGGAGGTGTGGAAGAGGACTCCAGTGGCAACCTGTGAACTCCACGCCGAAGAGGGTTGAGGCAGTGCTGGAAAATAATGGTGGCCGCACAAAATATTGACACTTTGGGCCCAACATTGGACACCAGCGGTTTAGACATTAATGGCTGTGTGTTGAGTTATTTTGAGGGGACAGCAAATTTACACTGTTATACAAGCTGTATACTCACTACTTTACATTGTAGCAAAGTGTCATTTCTTCAGTGTTGTCACATGACAAGATAAAATAAAATATTTACAAAAATGGGAGGGGCGTACTCACTTTTGTGAGATACTGTATGTATATACAGTATATATATATATATATATATATATATATATATATATATATATTAGGGGTGCAACGGATCAAAAAACTCACGGATCGGATCGATCCTCGGATCAGGAGTCACGGATCGGATCATTTTCGGATCAGCGCAAAAAAAAAAAAAGGGTGTTTTCATTGGTCCAAAAAAAAAAAAGTGTGTATATATATATATATATATATATATATATATACACACACACATACATTTCAGGGGTGTATTAAAGAGGAAGCAGGTGAGGCTGTTTGGGACTTGTTAAAAGTACAATCTTGATGTTTTTACAGCTATATATATATATATATATATATATATATTTTCTGTAAAAACATCAAGATTGTACTTTTAACAAGTCCCAAACAGCCTCACCTGCTTCCTCTTTAATCCACCCCTGAAATGTGCTGTTTCCCCCCCCCCCTCCTCTCACACCAGTGCTTCTCTGCTAATATTCCCTCTCCATGTAGGCTTGCCAGAGCCCAGTGCACAGCGTGACACGCCTCCCCGGGGAGGCGTGTCACGCTGGGCTCTGGCAGCAGACTGGCCGCCGCTCCGGAGCTAGGCCGAAGCCGGGGACTTTCCTAGGCCTAGGCTCCGGAGCGCTCCGCGGATCGCGGGGTGTGCCGATCCGAACGGGGTGGCCCGTTCGGATCACGGATCGGTGACGATCCGTTGCACCCCTAATATATATATATATATATATATATATATATATATATATAATATCAATCACAGTATATACACAGGTATATATGTGTATTATTTAACACATATAAAATAAAGTGACAAATAATAATATTCATTTTACTATATGTAATAGCAGTATAATATTGATATGAATTAAGAAAATGTAACTTCAGTCCATGCTTTACTTTGCTTTTTATAAAGTTTAGCTGATCTGCAAAACATTTTAACATGCCAACAAGATATCTAATACACTTTTTTAATCTTTCCAAAAATGTAATTTATTTTCCATTTCTAGCACTTAAATCCAAATGGGGATTTAAGAACAATGGCTTAAAGCAGACACTTTCAGTGCAACACAGTTGAATCCACTCCAGTGGGTGTCTGGAAGTCTGCACCATCTGCTCAGAATAATTAGATGATTCTACTATCTATCGCCACTATTTTCCCTTTGTGCTTATCCACCAGCTCTCCCTTCAGTGACAATATTGTACAGTTTTTTTAGCCACCACCCATTCCTGCACATGTTAAAAGGAATATAAACCTGGAGGTCTTGTTCTATCAAGCAGCAAAGTAACAAGGCAAAGAAAAACCTTAGGCCATAAATGAAGAGTTAAATGAGCAACATAAAACCTGTAAGATGTCCCATTTCCTAGTCTACTGTGCCCAGCATTTTGTCCTTAGTAATGGCACCACGCAGAACAATCAAATCTGATGCATATGCCATCACTAGAGATGCGCATACTAGACAGACGTACAGTCAATCAAGGCAGACTATGATGAGCATACTTGAGATCCGGGAACAAAGCTACATTTTTTCATCTCCACTCTACATAAGTGAATTTAACTGTCAAATCTGAAATTTTAGAGGATCAATCAGTCACCTCCTAGCTTTTTTTAAAACATTTCTGCTTTCTTTTTTTCTTTTCTACAGTGTTAGTTTTTAGTTTTTTTCAATCTCCACCATGACAAAATCTACAGAATCAGAGTAATACTGAACTGTGATTTTGGTACCTTCCAACAGAGAAGTCCCAAATATAATATGGTTACTTACCGTATATACTCGAGTATAAGCCGAGTTTTTCAGCACATTTTTTTGTGCTGAAAATGCCCCCCTCGGCTTATACTCGAGTCACCTTTTTGCGCCTAATCTCCCGGACTTTGGGGACCCTGTACTGGTCAGCCTTAGGTCCCCTGGGCCCCAAACTTCCTCTACAAGTGTGCAAAGTTTGTTGCGTGGGAAAGCTATGGCCGGGGAGCACCAATTTTTCAAATCTGGGCAATTCTTCCATAGACTCCAATGTTAAACGGTAATTTTTCCGGTGATTTTGGGGACTCGGTACCGGCCGGTCGTAGGACCCAGAACTTGGCACACATGTAGCCCCATTTATATTCTACAAGTGTTCAAAGTTTCTTGTCTGGGGGCCCTACGGCTGGGGAGCACCGATTTTTCAAAGCCAGGCACCCCTTCCATAGACTCCCATGTTAAACATCAGTCTAGTCATGGACACAGTGAGGCATGGACACAGTGAGGCATGGGCATAGTGAGGCATGGGCACAGCAAGGCATGGACACAGCGAGGCATGGACACAGTGAGGCATGGGCACAGTGAGGCATGGGCACAGTGAGGCATGGACACAGGGAGGCATGGACACAGGGAGGCATGGACACAGTGAGGCATTGACACAATGAGGCATGCACATGGACACAGTGAGGCAAAGTGAGGCACAGTAAGGCATGCAGATGGACACCCTTGGCTTATACTCAAGTCAATACGTTTTCACATTTTTTTTGTGGTAAAATTAGGTGCCTCGGCTTATATTCGGGTCGGCTTATACTTGAGTATATACAGTAATTCCAAAAATGTACAGGAGTCTTTAGATTTACATTGAACGCATATATTGTGGAATGTCTGGTTGGTTACTTTAGATGAAGGAGTATCAAATGTGGATTTGTTTTATTCTTAAAGTGTACATAAAGGCAAAACTTTTTTGGTTTTGGACATATTAGGGAAGGGTTAAAGTAGAAGTTCCGAGCTAGAGCTAATTATGCTTAAAACATCTCTGAACCACCTTCTAACGTCTACTTCATGTACTTTCCTCTTGTCAGAGCATTCCGGTCTGGCCACTAGATCTCCCAGTGGCTGGGTGAAGAGCAGCGACAATTGAGGGAAATCCTGGGTGGTGATGCCAGGCACTGGGAGCAGATCAAATTACAGACAAGAGCGCCCTGAAAATAGGTAAGTATAAGCATCTTCCAACTACAAGGTAGTTTGTATAGGAGTTAGACCGTAGGTGGGAGCAGTTTTATGCCTAAGGGGTTGTAAACCTTCATATTTTTTCACCATAATGCATCCTATGCATTAAGGTGAAAAAACACCTTCCACTGTCCGCCCCCCGAGCCCCCCTTTTACTTACCTGAGCCCCGAATTTCCGTGGGTGCCATCCCACATCGCTTTCTCCACGGCTTCTCGGCTTTTCATTGGATAGATTGATAGCAGCGCAGCCATTGGCTCCTGTTGCTTTCAATCAAATCCAATGACTCGGCCGGCGGGTGGCAGGCCGAGTCATACACTCGGCGTCTATGGACGCGTCTATGAGCCAGTAATTGCATTCGGCCATAGCACCCTTAGGGCTCATTCACACATAAAGCTGGGGGGTGGTAAAACAACAGGATATAATATAAGTCTATGGTTAAGTGCAGCAAACTCACAGGAAAGCTGCAGGTACACTGCGCTACACCCACGGTATGGGTAATCGACAGCACATCAGTGTGAAAGCAGCCCTATACTATTATGCCCAGTATATTGCTTAACACTGACCTGAAGATCTTCTTATTTCTTGCTGCTGGCACCACTCTGGAGACCACTAGCTAGCATAAGAGGTGGAGTGCAGTTGGTATCACTCCGCATGGGACAGGAGCCAGTGCTACAGAGGAGGTATCAGCTTATGTGGCTCTTGCTCCCTCCTACAGCTCCAACTTGACAAGCAGTCCCTCTGCAATGTACTCTGTTTGATGCTCTGGAATGGTGGGTCAGCAAGACCAGACTGCGATCTACCAGTCACCTGATCTACAGGTTGCTGATTCCCGTACTATGTTTTTCCCATGTTGACTTTTCAACCCAATAGGTTGAATGAAAAAAAGCTGACAGCTCTGGTCGGCGCCACTGTGCTAATGATCCGGGGGCTAGTTCAATGATATCCCCTGCTGAGCTGTTATGTTCTAACAGGGGGATGCGCCCCCGCCAGAGAACTCCATTGGCTGAAAGCACTGATTGCTAGTCAGGCGGTGATTTTCTAGCATGCTCGGTCAACAGAAGTGGGCTCTGGTTCTGTCGCCCTGACTGCCATACACAACGGAAGGTTTTTATTGAACCGGCCGATGTCTCCCGACATTTCGCCTGTGTGTACGGGGCTTAAGCCTAGTACACACAAGCCGTTCAATAGAAACCCGGCTGACATTTGGCCCGTGTGTATGGCAGGCAGCCCAACAGAAGCCAGTCGTTCGACCAGCTTCTGTCGAAGGCTCATGGCTGTTAACAGTTTCACCAACCGGCTCCCTATCAGCGCTCTCAGCCGGTGGCTAAGAGCGTTGACCGGAGTGTTCTGGCAGGGGGGCCATCCCTTGTCAGAACACAACAGCACAGCAGGGGAGATCACTGTACTAACATTGGATTGTTAGTACATCGGCTCCAACCTGAGCTGTGAGTGGTGTGTACTAGGCTTTACATAAATGAGTATTCAGTATAAACACATTCAAATGGCTAAATGAGTACTCTTCTTCTTTAGTAAATCAATCTAATTTAATCAATGAAGGAAAACCTAGCAGGTATCACATATTTGTGTTTGTGATAATAATTATTTTACATTGTGTATTTGTACCTTTGATTTACAAAGTTTGAAATGCAGTAGAGATAGATATGATAGATAAGATAGATAAGATAGATAGATAGATAGATAGATAGATAGATAGATAGATAGATAGATAGATAGATAGATAGATAGATAGATAGATAGATAGATAGATAGGCTAACATATAGATAAACACAACCCAAAATTCTTCTGTTTATAAATTGTCTGGGTCTAGCCCTCGGGATGCAGTTTTATTATGAAAAAGTGAAAGTGACTAGAACAAAAAGCTGCAGGATATAAAAAGAGGCAACTGTCTCAAGTACAAACTGCAGGAAAACAAAGCTGAAAAGGTTACAAGGGGCTGTATGTGATGCAGATACAAGAAAAATAAGGGAAGAAAAAACAAAGTTTCATCTTGCATAACATTCTTCTCTTCGTCTAAAACAAAATTCAATTTATTTTGTACTTTTAGTAAGCCTGACTATGTGCCTCTCATTGAAATTAATGTAAAATTTGATAATATGATCTTTTGATGTTTTTTCTAAAGAATAAAATAAGACCCTTTTTGCATGTGTTATAATGTTATAATGTTAAAATTGTTATTATTAATAAATATGTTATTTAATAATGCCACTATGCTTATTTATAACAACCCAAAGCAACCAGTGACAGCAGATCATTTAAAGTGGTTGTAAACCCTTTACAACCACTTTTACCTACAGGTAAGCCTAGATTAAGGCTTACATATAGGTGCTCGAAATATCTCCCAAACCTCCACGGTTTAGGAGATATTTACAAATGGGACGGGCACCGATGTCTATGGCGCATGTGCCGTAGACAACGGCGCAGGTGCACTTTAGAAACCTTTAGAAACGTCGAGCGTGCCATTTCTAAAGGAGATCGTGCCATGACTGGCGGATCTCTATCTGGTATCTCGTGTCCTGTTTCGATAAATTGATAGCAGTGCAGCCATTGGCTCCCTCTGCTGTCAATCAAATCCAATGATGCTGCGCCGGGGGGGGGGGGGCGGGGGGCCGAGTCCTGCATTCTATGTGAATTGTAAAGTGATTGTAAAGGTTTGTTTGAAAAACATTTTATACTTAGCTGCTCTGTGCAAGGGTTTTGCACAGGGCACCCAATCCTCCTTTTCTGGGGTTCCCCGCGGCTCTCCTGGCCCCTCCTCTTTATTGGTTGCCCCCACAGAGAGACACTTTCCATGGGGACACACATGCAAGCGCGCTCCCGAGTCCTGCTGCTGCGTCTATTGACACAGAGAGCGGGATTCGGCCCCGCCCCCAGCTCCTGTGTCATTGGGTTTGATTGACAGCAGTGGGAACCACTGGCTCCTGCTGTTATCAGTCGGTCCAATAAGGCCCCCGAGACAGTGGCTGGAGCTGCTGGGCTTGTGTTTATCGCTGGAACGATTGGGTTCGGGTAAGAAAAAGGGGAGCTCTGGGGGCAGCTGCAGCACAGAAGGTTTTTCACCTAATGGATAGAATTTAACTCCTTTAATTGAACAAGCTGAAGTTAGAAGCTGATTGATTACTAGGCACAGCTTTACCAGACTCAGTGTGCACCAATTTTAGTAAATCTCTCCCAAAGTGTATATTTGCCTGGCAGACTAAATAAGTGTTGGGGAAGTAATTGTTCTATTATCATCATATCCCAAGTTATCAATGAAACATCTGTCCCTCTATAGCCATCTTAAACTGCAGAACACTAATTGATAATATCAACACAGGCAAATTAAATGTATATATAATAATTTTCTCTATGATTAACTACTAGATCCTATTGTAATGAGGGGAAATCACTATGTAACTACACAGGATGCTTGAGCTCCTGGGCCCCCCAGCAGTTGCCTGGTCTTCTATGGCTATAGATATGCCATTGGAAAGCTAAAAACGTGATTGGGTAATCTTTGCAAAGTGAATTTTAACCACATCCACAAAGCTAAAGTAATATTCCTTTGGAAAGGGAGCAGTCGAATTACCTTTCGTAAATCAACCCAACTGTCTCATGCTGACTGTTGTCAGAATATGCATTGGGGGGCATAAACTGGATCAGACAGAATTTGACATGTGCTTTGAAGCCCAACTCCAGCTAATACCTTTTTTGTTTTGGATAGAACAGGGAAGGGTTGGAGCCTCTGTCAACTTTTTACTGCTGCCTGTGTCCCTATTGGGGAGACATTCATAATGTCAGGTCAGGAAGTGATGGAACTTTTCTAGGGGCACACAATTGCACATTTGGTTAGAACAAGTGATAATTTTTCCACTGTTCTTTGTGCCTTCAGCCCTATTTCTTGTATGGGTCTAAGAGAGACAGGAAGAAAGAGGTTAAAGTGCCCCGATGGGCCACAGATAATAAAAACCCATAAAAATTGTTCCACTTCGTTTAAAAAGCAAAAAAACACAAAAAAGATAACAAAATTGTCTGTAGTTATGATTTAAAATGGGTTCGCCCTCCCATTTTTTTATTCTATTTATTCAATCTTACAATTACAACAATATCATAATAGCCTGACATCAGGCTTCTCACAAGACATTGTTACAATAAAAAAATAGTTGCACTATCATATAAAGTGTTTTTTATGTCAATGACAAAGAAATATTTTTGCTAATTTCTATTACTACATAATGGTAATCCAAAATACCACTAAATATCAAATTACATTTTTCATTTTATTAGACCATTTGAAGACCACAATATTTTCCCACTTCGTTAATTCAGCTTGATTATAACATTTTATTATAAACATATTATGCCTGAGCCATGTCACAAAGAAATAGCCACAGACTGTATGATAAGGAAAAGCATCTGTTCTCACCTTCCTGAATTGGAAGCTCTGTTCTCACAGTGGTGGTAAAAATGTTTCCTATTCCTTTGAGTGTACTATGGGAAGCAATATTTAACACAGCATGAATGATTAATGCATGGCCTACACTGAATGATAGAAACCTTGTCATGAAATGCCCAATCCCTTGTGGCGAAGAAGGAAATTAAAGTTTAATCTGTCCTCGCCTTTTCCTAACTGACATGGTAGAATATAAATTCTAGCCATGTACGAGGTCAGGAATTGGGAATAAGCCAACCTTTAAGAAATCTTAAATACACAGAAAGCCTAATGCTACCAAAGTGAGTTTCTGAAATGCCAAGCAAAGATTGCTTACTTAACTTTTTATAGACTTGCTTAGATAATCCTATTTTTGTTATTTACATCTGGCAGGTCCCCGTATGCACCGGTTTATGTCTGATGTGTTCTTTGAGATTTGTATCTCCTAGAAAGGTTTTCAGAAATGTGTCATGGAAAAGTATTGACTGTGCCGATTACCGCAAGCCAGTAAAGATTTCTTCCCGGAAAAGTTACATGAACAACAGCGAAGAGGTTGCTAACATTACCTATCTGGCTTTTAAAGTCAGGCTTTCAATTATCTCCACAGCAACTTAGTCATCGTTGCCATGTTGAATAATTTAACTACTGGCTCCTGAATATTCATAGTTATGAAAGAATATAGAGGAAACACCTGAGGCACTCAGGAAGAGACTTGTGGGAAAACAAAAGGTTTGTGAGGAAACACGCCTGCTTTTCACTCCTTATGCTGGCTCAATACTTTACTTTGCCACAGGTTCACTTTGAGAATGGCGCTACGGTGTGTGATGTATTGACATAGCAATGACAAGCTTATACTTCAAGCTTCAAGATCATCATTTCTTAATGATCAATGATTTTCCACTTGGAATTGAAAGGATCGTTTTAGACACCACATTTGTTTTCAGGGGCAGGAGGTGCACAGCTTTTAGCACCCTTAAAACAAGTAGAAATAACCCCTAAAGGCCTTAACCCTAAAACCTTCTCTGACTGTAAAGTTGATTCTAAAGATGTTGTAATCCTAACAAAAAAAGAACAATCCTGCTCTCTTATAACAGGTTTAATGGCAGAGTGCTTATGCTGTCTAATCTGTCCCTCTCTAAGCTGTAGTGGAACATCATTTTTCTAGTACATTTATCTTAAAGTGCTTTACAGAGGAAACAAAAATAAAAAATACAGGAGAAAGGCAAGCGTCGCACCGATTAGGACGGTGCCATTGCTGACAATTGCCGGCAAATGCCGCTGATTTTGAGATGCGATTTGACATCTCAAATCGCATCTCAAATCGTACCAGTGTGAACCAGGCCTAAAGGAGGAAGTTTTCGGTTTAAGTTTGAAAAAGATTAAGGAGGGAGACTCTCTGATGTTCTTGGGAAAAGTAGAAAGAGAAGAAAATACTTTTGTGGTATAACAGGGGAAGGCTCTGTCCTCCATAGAATGTATGGGTTTGAGGGACATACCGAAGACCAGAATTAGAGGAGTGTCAGGAAGGGGGAGGGGTGATAAAAGTTCAAACTGATAATGGGAATCCAAACCATGCAGGACTCTAGACCTAGTCAGGATTCTGGCAGCCATATCACTAGTGTTGGTGGGGTGTGTTGATTTACTTTTATTGTTCATATGTTAGGCTACATTCATATCTGCGTTTTTTAGTCCAGTGCAAATTATAGCGTCAGGAATCTGAAAGGTGGAGTGCGGCTGCTGGCCCCATTTACGATATTAACAGGTAGCTGGCGGCCACAGCTATTTGCTGGTATTCACTCAGCCAACAATTACCTGCGGTGATCGCTGCTACACTTACACAAAGTGTGGACCTGAAATGGACCATAAGATGCACAGGTCTCCTGTACAATTCGCACCGGAGCTGCTGCAGAGAGTTGTGAACCGACTCCATAGAGAGTCGGTCACAATCTACTGCTATGCGAACTGGATGGGGGGAAAACCACATCCAATTTGCCTAGGTGTGAACCCAGCCTTAAACCACAGAGCAACAATATCATATTTTCATAGTGGAACTAACAGCGTTGTTATCCTGCGGAAGTTAAAAATCAACAGATTGGCAGGATCGAAGCCTAGTAAAATGTTACTGAGTGGACAATAAATGCTGTGCCATTATTATTGACAGTGTCCTATATGTAATTTTTTCCTTTGACAGTAGTTCTACTTTAATTGCAGTGTTTCTTGGGCAGTGTTGATATTCGCTAATTAATTGAAATATTTGTTGAGAGTCATATTTTAAAAAGGTCATGGCCTGCTACTAACTGCAAACATTTTTACTCCATCATAATGTGTCAATGCCCTGTGTATATATTATACTGTGATTACCTTGGAATACAGAGTAAGACATTTGGCTTTTATCTGCTTCATATTACATGTTTCAGTGCTGCAGTCTATAACACTTTTAATTTGTGATGCTGTTACTGCTTTCACAAACAGGAACAAAATAATATATAGGCTGACTTTTTCATTTATAAGGAAAGGAGAACCAGATTGTTTACAAAGGGAAACATTTACGGGAGCACGATTATTATTTACGATACAATATCCAGGAAAACTACAGTGATTTATATGACAACATTTCATCTCAAAATAAAAATGGTTCAATATGAAACTGATTTTTATTTTCTCTATCCGAAGTGTCTATAGAATATAGAATGTCTGTCCGAGTGAAAAGGAAAACTTATACAAAAAAAGTGACCTTCCTAAAATGTCATTACATCAAGTGATTCTCCTCCAACCGAATGCTGGTTGGTAAAGCGTTCCATAGTCTGGGGCTCTGGAGCGCAAATCTTTGTTCTCCCTTGGACTTGTATCTGGTTTTTGGTATTTGGAGTAGATTTTGTTTGGTGGATCGCAAAACGCGATTGGAGTTGTGAGCTTTTAGTTTTTCGCATAGATATTGGGGGGCATTTCCTTGAACACATATTTATGCGTCAGACAGAGTGCTTTGAAAGTAATTCTGTCTTTTACTAGCAACCAATGGAGGCTAGATGCTCTTAAGAAGGTCTAGGCTAAGAGTTAGGCCCCGTACACACGACCAAACATGTATGCTGAAACTGGTCCGCGGGCCAGTACTTTTTTTGGGGTGGGGAATTCTTCTCACTTTGGGAGATCCTTTCTAACTTCCTGATGTATCTCTGGCAAAGAAAGTAAAATGAAAGTAAAGTAAAGTAAAATGAAATGTCCTCAATTGGTAAACCAAACCAAAAAAATTAACTGGCAGGGTTTTACCAATTACTTACTATATTCAAAACAAACCAAAAGTTTTGGGCTATGCATACACATTTCGGTTACACCATACTGGCAAAAAGTGTCAGCTGGAAAGCAAAGTTTCAGGCATTAAAGCCAAGGTTAGCACTGTTTAATGTTCTCATAAGACCAGACATTAAGTCAGAACTTAACCCTGCTATCCTTTACAGCCAAGGACGCTTCCATTTTAGCCTCTATTTGATTCAGAGTTGCCATGGTTCTGCATTTATGACACAAGCTATTTGATGGCTTGACAGTTCAGTTTAGAGAACAAGCAGCTGTGACAGTTATCAATCATGGCATGCCTTAATTGGAAGGTCACTTTCACACTGCCACGTTGCGGTTTGGCCGCAGTGTGAGTGCAGCACAGTTAGCTCCACTTTAAGCAGCACGGATACAGCAACACAACTGTTTGCATGATAGTACATATTCAGAATAGCCCTCCTTGTTCTTATATTGGACTACAAGCAATGCTTTGGACATGGGGGTGGCTAAATAACTTGGAAAAAGACTCAGAGTTGGGCTGACAAAAATTAAGCCTGGTACTCGGTTTCTTTTCGTTCAAACCTGGGGGCTAAACAATAAAGAAAAACAGGTCAAAAAAAGCAATGTTAGTACAGCTATTGTGTTCTGACAGGGGAACTGTCCCCCTCCCCCTGCCAGAATGCACCAGTCAGCTCTTGAAGCTATTGACTGCCAGTCTTGATCGGATGCCCATCGGCTGCTGGTTTTCTAGCATGCTTGTTCAACAGAAGCCGCCAGGCTGCTGTGCACACTGGCTGAATGTTTGTCGATTTTTGTTGAACTGGCCAATACTGGTCGATATTTAGCCAGTGTGTACAGGCTGTAAGATTGGGGAATCAGATTCCAGGGGTAGGTATGTTTTCCAGTGAGTACGCCAGTCCAGAACTGAGTTTTTTAGGGCCTGGTAGCCCACTTTTATTTAAAAGCACAAAAGTTCACAAATACAACAGTATTTCTGCATCTTGCATATTTAACAGTTTAGCCTCCTGGTTTTCATACTTGCCATTTGGCTGTTTCAGGCCTTTAGCCTAGGCCTAAGTTCTGTTCCTCAGAACAAACAGTTTCCTAGAGATAAGCTCAAACCTAGCTTTCTCCTGATAAGCGTCTCGCTGCTCAATCATCAAACGACATCTGCCTCCTGCAGACATGCATACACTAGCTGAACCCATGCAGCGTCTCTGACTCCTCTCAGAGGGATTGGGGATCCACCTGATTCCCTGGAACAGACTTCCTGTCTGTTGGGTGGGGCTCTGAGCCATGTTAGGTCAGAACTAAAAACCCCAAGACACAGCTGTATAATTAATGTGTCTTTCTCTCCAAAATCTGGCGTAAACCAGCAATCTTTCACATAGCACAGAGTCCCACCATCACAAGGCTTTTAGTCCACAAAAATCCTGTGGGTTGTCAGCCCACAATAGGGAATTAAGAGTTGAGTTCATTTCTAGTGGATCAACATAAATTTATCTGTACTCACAGAAAATTGAACTGATAAAATATATTCACGTATTAAAGAGATGTACAGTATGTGGTGTTTTCATTTTGACATTTTTACTTGACATATGCTTTGTCCTGTTTAACTTCCAATAAGGAAAATAGATCACACCAAGAATATTAAAGCATGAATAACAGCACAGTGCTTGTGCTGTGTCATTTGGCCCCTTGTATCATTTGAAATACCTGGCTGATCCTGCCTGGTTCTGCCCTCCCCCTGTAAACTGACTACTGTTTATCATGGCTGCTGAGCCCTTATACCATGATCAGTTTAGTTGCCTCTGTAATCCGCTCTCTCCTCTGTCCTCTCCCCCCTCCCCTCTCTGCCTGTCAGCTAGTGACTGTGGCTGCCTCTCCCCTCCTGCTGCTATCATAACTTTATATTTTTTTGGCACTCCCCAGTGTTAGATATTGCAATGTCTCCAGTGTCTATGCTTTATTAAAAAATGCCTCTGTTTACCTTATTTCCGAATGCTGATCGGCGCTCACATGACTGGCCGCCTCTCTCCTCTTCTCCTCCCGACTGATGTTAGCGGGGGATTCTTGAGAGGGAATGGCAGGCGGTCACATGAGCCCTGTGAAATAAGGTATACAGGGGCATTTTTTTTATAAAGAACACACACTGGAGACATTGCATTATTTAACACAGGGAATTGCCAGAAAATGATAAAGAGAGGGTACATGTATAAGTAAGACAGAAATGTAAGCAACGGAAATACAAAAAATTATTTCTCAAAGTTTTGCCTAAAAATAGACTTTCTTAAAGCATATTTCCACTTTTGCAGCCAAATTGGGATAACACATATTTTATATTTGTTACATGTCCCCATTTACAAATTGCAGTTTACCTTTTTTATAAGCTCTATTCTGGACTCTCCAGAAATAATTTTTTTTTTTTTTTTTGAAAAGCCTATGGCGTGTGAACACACCCAAAAAACTCCACCCGGTGCAGAAAAAATGTGCACACACATAAAGAGTGTTCACAAAAACGTGCAGACGGGTGCAACGTCAAGTGGTCCTCCTGTGAAGAGGGACCCAAACCCTGATCCCCCGGGGCGTTAGGCTCCAGACGGGGACTGAGGTACTGTGGTCCGAGCAACCGAAGCCGACACGGACCCAACTTCCTTGGAGGGACTGCCGAAACAGAACCCTCCCAGTACTAGGTGGGGCTCCCCCGAAGGGAGACCCCATGAGAGCAGGCGAACTAAGCCAGAAGGCCATGTCCACCCACTCCCAAGACGTTCAGGGCTGGCCCGAGGACCCGCACCCTACTAATCACACAGTGACAAAACGTGCACAACAAAAAAAGACAAAAAAGTGACAAACACAGGCTTAAATAAAATAAAGTGGGGGAAGGGATAGTGGAGAGGAGAGTGAAAGAAGTGGCCATTGTGGTGAAACAATGACCAGGCCCTCCGGCCAGGAATAAAAAGTTCCTCCGGTCCTAGCCAAAAGGCCCGGCCCAGGAGGCAGGTGCTAAAAAAAAGCGTGTATCTGGTGCAGTGACCGTGGTATCTTAAATCAATGTGTCCCTCACACACAGTGATCTTCAGATACCCCTGGACTGCCACTCCAGGGGCACATGCACCATAGGCTTTTCGTTCCATATCCGACCCCCCGACCGGCCAGTGCAGCCCTCCACCCCTGCCAGCTAGAGAGCCCTTCAAGGTTTTCTTGGGGAGAACTGCCGCTCAGGTAACAGCCTCCACCAATACTAGCCCCTCCAGACCCTCCGTCAACCCAGCGGATTTGCATGGCTCTACCCCGTCTTATCCCAGGGCATTACCAGCTTCTCCAACCGGATCGCTGACAGAGATAGCACTTACACCAGCCAGCCAGAAGGCCAGACTAGAACTCGGCAAAAAGACCAAGACCAAGCGCAGTACCCATCCTCACCAGGAGCACCCTTCCAGATGGCTCAGACTCAACCATGGGCCGGCCCCCAGTATTCTGTCGGGCAGCACAGCGTAGTCCCTGCTGAAACCATCCTTCCAGGTGCAATGACGTCATTGGATTGCATCCACCCTCCCCATGTAGGAGGTGCTTCAGCGCTCCGCTGACAACTGATAAGGACAGATACCACACCCAGTCCCAGCCAAAAGGCCGAGAAGCGGCAGGGAAGACAACCACGATCAGCACGGCCTAGAGTGTGCAATAGCCGAGCCTCGCCCTGGGAGAACCACCTTCATGATCATGGTGTCTCCCCTGCCAGGTAAGTCCAGAAATAAAAAATACTCTTTGTTTATTAGGGGCCTGGCAGAACATCATTATCAATTGGAATTATATTTGAACACTGTGGGCCAGATCCACAAAGAACTTACGGTGGCGTATCTATTGATACGCCCCGTAAGTTCTACGATGCGCCGTCGTATCTTTGTTTTTTATCCACAAAACAAGATACGCCTGAATGTGGGCTAGATCCGACTGACGTACGTCTTAGTACGCCGTCGGATCTTAGGTGCATATTTATGCTGGCCGCTAGGTGGCGATTCCGTTGATTTCCGCGTAGAGTATGCAAATTAGCTAGATACGCAGATTCTTAAACGTACGTCTGCCCGGGCGCATTTTTTTACATCGTTTACGTAAGGCTTTTTTCTGCGTAACGTTATCCCTGCCTCTATGAGGTGTACGCAATGTTAGGTATGGACGTCGGGACAGCGTAACATTTTTCGTCGTTTACATTGTTTGCATAAAACGTTTGCGAATAGGGCTTTGCGTAAATTACGTTCACGTCGAAAGCATTGACTATTTGCGACGTGATTTCGAGCATGCGCACTGGGATACCCCCACTGACGCGCATGCACCGTTAAAAAAAACGTCATTTACGTGGGGTCAAGATGAATTAACATAAAACACGCCCACATCTTAGTCATTTGATTTCGCGCCCTTACGCCGACACATTTACACTACGCCGCCGTAACTTATGGCGCAAATTCTTTCTGGATAAGGAACCTCCGCTCTAAGTTACAGCGGCGTAGTGTATCTGAGACACGCTACGCCTGCCGAAAGATAGGCAGTTCTTTGTGGATCTGATCCTGGCATCAATATCCTCCTGTGATAGTGCTGCTCGTGTGTCCCCTGCAGCGTGTGGCCAATGCGCTATGCGATCGCTGAGTTCTTCAGACTCGACTGATCGCAGAACAAGGTCAAGGGCCAATCACAGCAGTCTTTACCACGTGATCAGCTGTCAGCCAATAACAGTTGATCACAGAAGTAAACAGAAGCTTGTTATCTGCTTTATTTCCCTCAGTGCCTCTCAGTGCCCTTCAGTGCAGCCTATCAGAGCCCATCAGTGCCACCTATCGGTGCCCATCAGTGCCAACTATCAGTGCAGCCTCATCAGTGCCCACCAGTGCCGCCTCATCAGTGCCCACCAGTGCAGCCTAATCAGTGCCCACCAGTGCAGCCTCATCAGCGCACATTAGTGAAGAAGAAGTGCCTGTTTGCAAAATTTTATAACAAGCTAAAAAAAAATTTGTTTTTTTTTCTTCCAAATTTTTTTTTTAGCAAAAAATACCACCAAAAGAAAGCTTTATTTGTGTGAAAATTATAAAAATGGTGTTTGGTTATAGTGTTGCATGACCGTGCAATTGTCATTTAAATTGCGACAGCACTGAAAGCTGAAAATTGGCCTGGGAAGGAAGGGGGTATAAAAGCCCAGTAAGCAAGTGGTTAAAGGTGTAGAGCATGGGTCTTCAAACTATGGCCCTCCAGTTGTTCAGGAACTACAATTCCCATCATGCCTAGTAATGTCTGTGAATGTCAGAGTTTTACAATGCCTCATGGGATGTGTAGTTCCGCAACAGCTGGAGGGCCGTAGTTTGAGGATCCCTGGTGTAGAGGATTGGCTACTTGCATTGCACGTTAATCAGGACAGACTTAGGACAGGCATATTCTAACATTGTTTAAAAAATCTTGCAACAAGCATGATGCCTTCTCTTGAGAAACATCTAAAAGATATCTAAAAAAAAAAAAAAAAAAAAAAAAAAATAGGTATGCTGTGTGAATGAGAGCACATAATAAGGTTTTCTCAGATTCAGTGGCGGTCCATCCATTGGGGGAAACCAGACACTGCCCCCTCTCTCCACCTCTATCTATGGCCACAGTGGCCACCCCCTATTCATGCATTCGACCCCTTTCAGGGCACCGGGGGCATGAATTACAGAGGTTCTAATAGGCTTCAAAATCAGGTGGGCTCGGGACGCAGAGGATGTGCGTCGATTCCCACCCAGGTGTGTTACAACAGCGAATAAATATTTGCTATTGAAGCTCAATCCAGCCAATCAGAAGCGGGTGTGAGACCCATTTTCCGATTGGCCAAAAGAGAAGACTCTCGGTGGCCGCGGAGGAGGAGGGAGGAAATGGATCATGCCGTGATAACCCGGAGAACGAGAGGCTTAAGGAGAACAGCAGGAGAACGGGAGGCCACCGAGCAGGGGAAGCCGCTGGTGATGGGGTAAGTGCTACCAACCGAATGACCTGGGGGTGGGGGAGGGGTGGTGGCATACTGTTTGCTGCCCCCCCCCCCAAAAAAAAAATCCACGGACCGCCATTGCTCAGATTTGACTGTAAAAGTGGAAATACACTTTAATAGCTGGATTCAGAAAGCCCGCCTTAACTTTGCGGCGGCGTAGTGTATCGTGTTTACACTACGCCGCCGTAAGTTAGCGAGGCAAGTACATGATTCACAAAGTACTTGCCTGCTAAGTTACGGCGGCGTATCGTAAATGCGGCGGGCGTAAGCGCGCCTAATTCAAAATAGGCTGAGGGGGCGTGTTTTATGTTAATTTGGGTTGACCTGACGTGATTGATGTTTTTTTGGAACGGCGCATGCGCCGTCCGTGTACATATCCCAGTGTGCATTGCAGCTAAGTACGCCGCACGGTCGTATTGGTTTCGACGTGGACGTAAATGACGTAAATCCCTATTCACGGACGACTTACGCAAATGACGTAAAATTTTCAAATTTCGACGCGAGAACGACGGCCATACTTAACATTACTATTCCAGCTATTTGATGGAATAACTTTAGGCCTGAAAGTGCGTTACGTAAACGGCGTATCTTTACTGTGTCGGGCAAGCGTACGTTTGTGAATCGGCGTATCTACTCATTTACATATTCTAGGCCGACCGCAATGGAAGCGCCACCTAGCGGTCAGCCTAAAAAGTACACTTTAGGATACGACGGTGTAAGACACTTACGCCGCTCGTATCTGAGCCTAATTTAAGCGTATCTGGTTACCAGAATATGCTTAAATTAGCGTTGGCGCAAATTCAGACTTAGGCTGGCGTATCTACTGATACGCCAGCCTAAGTCTTTCTGAATCTAGCTATAAGTTTGAAGTCTTCAGCTGCTTATATTTTGTCTTCCATGGTTTCTCCCTCTGTCCCTTCTTATCAATATGCTAATCATTTTTATTTCCCTTTTCACTACATACCATATGATGTCATCAATGGGTCTCTATGCTTCTCTGTGTAATGCAGACAGATCATAGCTAGTAGGAGGGGCCAGTAAGGTGATGTACATAGCTTCCTGAATACAACAGACATTACAGCACCCTGTCTCAAGAGCCATCTGCCCTGATGCAAGCAGTCGACTGGCTCTGGGGAGAAGTTATACAAATATCTGTGGTAGAGTAAGGGCTCTTTCACATGGAGCGGATCCGTATTGATCCGCTCCGTTAGCCCGTTTGGCTCAGTGGGAATTCCTCCGTTAATCCCCACTGAGCTGTCGGCGGACAGGGCGGTCCCCGCACACTGTGCAGAGACCGCCCTGTCTCTCTTCCGCTCTCCCCTATGGGGAATCGGATGAATACGGACCGTGTGTCCGTATTCATCCGATCCGTTCCGCCAGACGGAAGAAAAATAGGGTTTTCTTCCGTCTGAAAAAGCGGAACTTTGCGGACGCGGATCGTTACGGACGTTAGCGGATGCATCATCTGCTAATGTCTGCAATCCCATAGGGATACATTACAAGTTTGTAAACGGACTTGTAATACACGGTCCGTTCGTCCGCACGTGTGAAAGGGCCCTAAATTATTTGTATTGAAAATCTAGATTGAGGGCCCATATGAACTGTACATTATAATAGCATGTTTAAACATAATGTTCATCAAACTTTATTTTGCTGATATTACAGGACTGTGATCTGCTAGTCAGAAAAACAATTCACCTGTACATACGGTACATTTCTAGTTTTATTGGGGATAACGAATTTCTCGGCTCCATGTGAGAAGTACGGCACGTGTTGGTAAGAGACTTCTAAATACACAGCTGAACAGTGGAAGGGTGGGATGCGGGGAGAGGTAAAATCAGAATGAGGTCATGGTTTGAAGAGTCACTCAGCGGGTTTTTGATCAGACAGTGAAAGCACGTTTCGTCTCTCAGCAAAACACTGGGCAGACAGACGGTAAGGTGGCAAGATTTTCAAGCTAGTAAACACACAAAGAAATAATAACATAATGAAAAATACTGGATGTTCTTTATTTGCTAATCGTTTATTAATGAACTCAATACACAGATGTCCTTGATTAATGTCTATTGTCCATAATTGTGGCAGGTGTGACACACTTTCTTCCTAAAATGAGTAAATTTGCTGTGATCTTGCCGTTTGATCAGGAAAATAACAGGGAGAATGTCTAAGGTTTCATTCACACCAAAAAGTGCATTTGCATGCTCTATTGCGTCTTAAAATGTCCTTCAATGCTTTTTCAATTTTTTTTTAACTTTACTAAACTTTATTCTTAAGAATACCTCAAATGACTGTATTGACAATTATGGGGCAGATCCACGTACAGCGGCGCATCTGTACGCCGGCGCAGCGTATCTAAGATACGCTACGCCGCCGTAACTTATTTTTTTTTTTTCGAATCCTCAAAGAATTTGCGCCGTAAGTTACGGCGGCGTAGTGTATCTTTGGCAGCATAATGGCGCGGGATTCAAATGGATGTAATGCACCGTCCGTGGGGGTATCCCAGTGCGCATGCTCGAAATTAACCCGGAACAAGCCAATGCTCACGACGGTGACGTCATACTACGCAAATCCCTATTCGCGAACGACTTACGCAAACGACGTAAAAAATTCAAAATGCGAGGCGGGAACGACGGCCATACTTAACATTAAGTACGCCTCATAATAGCAGCTTAAAAAAAATGCGCCGGCCGGACGTACGTTCGTGGATTGCCGTAACTAGTTAATTTGCATACTCGACGCGGAATTCGACGGAAATGCCACCTAGCGGCCGCCGAAAAATTGCAGCTTAGATCCGACGGCGTACTAAGACGTACGCCTGTCGGATCCAGCCGAGATGCCATCGTATCTTGTTTTGAAGATACAAAACAAAGATACGACGCGCAAAATTTGAAATTACGTGGCGTATCAAGAGATACGCCGGCGTAATACTTTTGTGGATCTGCCCCAGTGTGTGTTGTTTTGCACTTACATGCATTTGCACACGTTAATCTTTGGAAAACGTCTGCTAATGTTGTCTTAGGCCATGTACAGACGAGCATACATGTACGATGAAACCGGTCCGCCGGACCGTTTTCACCGTACATGTATGCCCGGGGATTTCTGTATGGTGGCTGTACTCACCATCATACAGAAATCCGTGCGTAAACAATACGCGGGGCGTGGCCGTGGCGTCGCCGCGACGATGACGCGGCGACGTGGGCGACCCTGCCAGTTCAATGCTTCCACGCATGCGTCAAAGTCATTCGACGCATGCGAGGGATAGCGGGCGCTCGGACATGTACGGTAGGTCTGTACAGACGACCGAACATGTCCGAGGGGACAGGATTCCAGCGGGCTGTTTTAAAACAAGCCCGGAAATATTTGCCCGCTGGGAAAAGGCCCGGCGGGCAAATGTATGCTGGAATCCTGTCCGCTCGGGCCTACACACGACCGAACATGTCTGCTGAAACTGGTCCGCGGACCAGTTTCAGCAGACATGTTCGGTCGTGTGTACGGGGCCTTATGGTTAGCATTGGTTCGGAGCATGTGTGTTTGTACTTTGGACTTTAGTCCGACTGACTTGTGTACACACGATCGGATAATCCGACAAGACACATTTGTTGTCTGACAATTTGAGAGCATGGCTATCCAACATTTGTTGTCGGAAATTCCGACAATAATTGTCCGATGGAGCGTACACACGGTCGGATTGTCCGACAAAACCCTTCCATCACACAATTGTTGTCGGAATATCTGATCGTTTGTACGCGCCTTGAGATTGAATGATTTTAATCCAGCAAAATCTTTATAGGTTTGGATAAAGTGGGGGAAGGTTGGGACCTCTGTCAGGTTTTTACTGCTTTCCATGGCTCTGTTAAGGCCCATGCACACGATCTGACTTTTTGACAACAACGGTCCGACGGACGTGTTTTATCGGACAATCCGACCGTGTGTATGCTCCATTGGACAATTATTTACGGTTTTTCAACAGACAAATGTTCGCTGTGCATGCTCTCAAACTTTCCAGCAACAAATGTCCGATGGAGGATAATCCTATCGTGTGTACACAAGTCCATCAGACTAAAGTCCAAAGTACAAACACGCCTGCTCAGAACCAATGCTAAAGATCAGACAACAATAGCAGAAGTTTCCCAAAGGGTGGCAGTAAAGAGCTGAAAAAACATGTAATTTGGTGAAAGTTGGCTGAAAATGTTCTACCGTGTGTATGCAGAACAAGTTCACGGCTAACGCCCATTTGGACAAAAATCCACGGAAAAGTCAGATGGAAGTCCAATCGTGTGTATGAGGCTTTAGTGAGATTAAAGCAGACTATACACTAGTAGGTTTCCCTTGTAAACATTTTTATTGAAGTTTTTCAAAATACAAAGGTAACAGTTTTCACATAGTTCACAGGAAGGTGTCAAATAGGTATTGCATTCAGAGCAACTGAAGAGGTGAATACTCAAAAAATATATAATAAATATATAATATATATAAAGTGGTCTGTATACCAAGCAAAATAAAATATGGTCTTTAACCACATGCCGACCACTCACCGTCATTTGACAGCGGCAGAATGGCTCCCTTGTGCAAATCGCCATTGCTGTATGGTGGCCACTTTAAGGGATATAGAGGGGGCGCACCCACTGCGTCACTGAGGAGCCGATGCGTGTGACCGGCAGCCGCAATGTCCACTGGGCACCCGCGATCGCTCCAGACAGAGCAGGAACGGGAAGGTGTGTGTGTAAAGACACACATCCACGTTTTGTCAGGGGAGAGGAGACAGATTGTGTGTTCCTAGTATATAGGAACACTGATCGGTCTCCTCCACCAGTGAGTCCCATCCCCCACAGTTAGAACACACAGTGATGAAACACACTTAACCCCTTGATCGCCCCCTGGTGTTAACCCCTTCCCTGCCAGTGACATTTATACAGTAATCAGTGGATGTTTATAGCACTGATCAAAGTATAAGTGTCAATGGTTTCCAAAAATTGTCAAAAGTGTCAGAACTGTCCGCCGCAATGTCACAGTCTTGAAAAAAATCACAGATCACCGCCATTACTAGTAAAAAATAATAAAAATGCCATAAATCATAACCTATTTTGTAGGCGCTATAACTTTTGCGCAAACCAATCAATATACGCTTATTGCGATTGTTTTTTACCAAAAATATTTAGAAGAATACATATCAGCCTAAACTGAGGAAAACATTTTTTTCGGATATTTATTATAGCAAAAAGTTAAAAATATTGTGTTTTTTTCAAAATTGTCGCTCTTTTTTTGTTTATAGTGCAAAAATTAAAAACCGCAGATGTGATCAAATATCACCAAAAGAAAGCTCTATTTGAGGTTAAAAAAGAACATTTGGGTATAACGTCAATGTGCAATTGTCAGTTAAAGCGACACAGATGCAGTATCGCAAAATGGCCCGGTAAGGAAGGGGGTAAATTCTTCTGGGGCTAAAATGGTTAAGGAAATATGGAAAGTACACTGGAAGTAACCACCCTAGAGAGATTAGATCTCAGGGATGAACTTGGATTTTGTGCACAAAGAAAAACGGTCTAACCTCCATGGTAGGAAAACCTAGAAACTAATAGAGCATAGATATACCCATATACTATAAAGAAACGACAGGAGGGGGAACCAATGCCCGTCAATGTAGAAACACTACCCGACACTACCAAAATTATTTGTACATTTGATGACTGGATGAATGTCTTTTGAAAGTACTTCACAATTCTGATTGCTTTTAAGGCTGAATTTCAAGAATTCAGCTACTTCAGAAAAAATGGAGGCATACTATTAGTTAGGTTTAATGAGGTGCCTGCCTACTTTTCTCTATTATTCACATCTGACACAAACTTCCAGGGTGCCCACACTGCTCACTATGGTCTCAGTTCCTTCAAGACCAGATTCTGGGATTGTTATGCTCTCCCCTCTTTCTACCCATTCACAGGAGCCTTTGTAATATGTGAACTCATTCACAAAATACAAAAGCTTCTGTGAATGGGCAGCAGAGGGGAGGGGCGAGCATAGCTGCTCTATTTGCTTTTCTCCTCTCACAGCCTCCAGTGTTTCCTTCTGAGCGCAATAAACCTGTCACATACATTATAAGTAATAGAGATAAGCCCCGGAGATGACATACACCTTACTTGGATTTAACTCATAGTATGCCTGCAAAGTTGCTGAATTCCTGGAATTCAGCTTTAACATTCGATTTTGGAATGAATAATTCCTGAATGAAAACCACATTCACTGTTGGAAATTATTTTGTTTAAGAAACAATTTCCATCCCGCCCCTTTAAATTTTCTTTGTGGTTGAAAACGTACATCGATTCGATCTCATTATTAGAAAATCAAATTAATGTTTTTAAACATGAACATTTTTTAACAAAACTGTACTGGTATATAGCTTTTAGGGCCGAAACAACTAATCGATTAATCGACAACTAATCGATTATGAAATTAATCGATTTCAATTTTCATAATCGATTAATCGCCCAGTAACATAATGGGGTTATAAAAACTAAAATTAGCCCTTTATAGTACAAAAAAGCAAATCGCTACTGTAAATATTACTTTCACTGTCCCACAGTAAAAAAATTAACCCCTTACAGTAGCGATTATTTGCTCTTTTTGTACTTATTTTTGTTTTTTTAACCTTTATTATGTTACTAAATATCTCAGGCCTGGGTTCACACCTCTGTTTTTTGGAAAGGGCAAGGAGTTTTTAACGCAAAACGGTGTTTTTTTTTTTATTGGTTCAATATACTTCAATGGAGAAAAAGCATGTAATGTGTTTTTGCGGCAATTTGTGTTTTGTAATTTGCCCAACAACAAATTGGCCCAAAAAAATAAAGAAATGCAATTTTTTTTTTAAGGCTATTATACGATTAATCGATTAATCGAAACAATAATCGGCCAACAAATCGATCATGAAAATAATCGTTAGTTGCAGCCCTAATAGCTTTAATATTTAAATGTGTTCCAGTGCTACTTTAACCTTTAGTAATACACTTTCATCACAAATCCTGTATACAAATGATGCAATAACAGGGAAGTTAAATCAAATAACACCACAATTAACATGGACAAATAATAAATAAATAAGTGAAGTCCATAGAGTGAATGAGTAAACAAGTGAATGAATAAGAAAGTCCACTCATACATGTTTTCCACCTGTCACCATGATTTCACCTTTGTGATCTCTGTGAATTTATTATTTAGATAGAAGCTCACCAGAAGATATTGATCCCTTACAATGGTCTCTTTGGATTAGACATAATCCATCTCTAGGATTATCCTCTTCCTTCTAATCCAATAGACACAGTACCATACACTGTTTGCTCAGGATTATCATAAAACAAAAAGACTGATATAGTGTAGAGATCTACACCAGAATCAGACAAACATATTACTCACAAGAATTGTAAGACAGCAATCCAACACATGCCAATATCTACACTTACGGAACATATTTGTTGTTTTATCAGAAGTGGGTGTAAATAGCCTTTCCCAAACAGAAAGGAAAAGGTGTTATGCCCCTTTAAGACCACTTTATCAGTATCTCGTTGATCACTTTTGATCACTTTTTAGAAACTTTTTAAAGCTTCATCTCAGAAAAAACAAAGACCCCCCATAGTGTAAACTTTATTAAAATACCACTCACGAATAAAAAAAAACACATAAAGGCTCCTTTGAAACCAATCAATCCGGCAAGCATGTCTGGGTGCTCTGGTTGATATCACTTCCAGTCCATCACACAGCCCACCCGGAATTGATAGTCAAACTTATTGGTTTTAAAGGAGCCTTTGTTTTTTTTATATGTGAGTAGTATTTTAATAAAGCACCTTGAATTTTGGATACAGTATATTCTATGGGAGTGTTTTTTTTTGTCTGAGATGAAGCTTAACAGATTAACAATTATTTATAAAAGGTGGATCTTGAGGTACTTCTCTATTTCAAACTGACCACAAGAGCACATCCATCCCAGCGTGGTCAGTTTTATTCTTTGCATTTTACATGGAAGTACAGTCTGCCTGTAATCCAACAGTCAGACTTGTGTTGAATTGCACCCTGCACAGCTCTTCACTGGAAAGATCTGTATTGCTGTTTCTCTGCCTCCTGCTGACACCCCCCTAAAGTCTATATATATATATATATATATATATATATATATATATATATATATATATATATATATATATATATATATATATATATATATATATATATATATATATATATATACACATACTATATACTGTGTGTGTGTATATATATATACTTTTTGCTTTGCATTTCTATTTTAAACTGAATGGGTTGTTGTCCTACATGGTAACAGCCTACATATACTTCCCTGATTGCTGACCCAAATTTTGTTTACAGTTTTTCTCCATTGTTTTGGCTCATTTCTTGAAACAGAAATGACATTCTCAAAACAACATGGACAAATCTCCAAACCACTTCGCAATTGTTCACAACTGAATGGCATTTCTCATTCATTTCATCAAATTGCAGTACATGTCTCACTGTCTCAGTACATTTTTCAAATGATTTAGTACAAGTAGCCTACATTTAGCACAATTTCCAATTGAATAAATCTTGTTGATCTAAACTGATTGTCATTTCTTCAGTCTGTGAATGATAATGGTTACAATACTGTAAAGTAATTTTTCCTTGGCAGTATGAGTGCAATGTGTGATGTCAAACCTTGGAGGCGACCCTTCCCCCAATTTTATTTATTTTTTTCAGTTTTATACACAATTGTATTCAGTTAGATATTTCAATGGTCCTCTGCCATAGAGACAAAACATCTTAACATTTTGACTTGCAGTGCTTACACAATGCCAAAGGGATGAAGCATTTTGGGGGCACTGACTATTTGAATGAGAAAGAAATTTAGTTTTGACACATGAGTGAACTGTTTTGGGAAAGATATGAATTTTTGAAGGTGAACCATGGTGTTGTGCCGAACCATCCAGGTTATTTTGGAAAAAGTACCAAGAGAGCTGAGAACGTCCGGTCTGTATCAAGAAATGAGCCAAAGCAATTGAGAAAAATATTTGCCATTTTGAGGGCACTGACTCTTTATATGGGAAATGAATACGGTTTTGAAGCATGAGTGAACAGTTTTGGGAGAGATATGAGCTTTTGCACGTGAGTTATAGTGTTGTGCTGAACTGTAAGACTGTTTTGCCAAATGATCTTAGAGTTTTGAGAATGTCATTTCTGTTTCAAGAAATGAGCCAAACCAATAGAGAAAAACTGTAAATTCCATGAAGCCAAAGTAAGTCTTTTTTTGTGTATTCACTTTTTCTCACATTTATTAATTTAAATGTTTTAGGGGCCCACCAAGTGTGATCTCTTGCCTGGGCAACCTTTTATTTTTAAGCAGCTCAGGAATTATGGTAATGCACATACTCGATGAGTAAAGTACATACGCGATGGGTAAAGTACATACTCGATGAGTAAAGTACATACTCGATGGGTAATGTACATATTCGATGAGTAAAGTATATACTTGATGGGTAAAGTACATACTCGATGAGTACATACTCGATGGATAATGTACATACTCGATAAGTAAAGTACATACTCGATGGGTAATGTACATATTCGATGAGTAAAGTACATACTCGATGGGCTTCCCTTACCAAAGCATCTGAATTTAAAGAAATCAACACTGCCCTGCCACAAGTCGGACCCTGGCAGTCATGCTAACTGTGCTCATGAATCAGCAGGAGCAAGTAGAAAAGCAGAGGCTGTAAACAACACTGAACCACCCAAAATAACACTTAAATGTGGATTCTGCTCAGAACATCTATATTCACGAAACTTGGTTCGAATTTTTGAATCAGCTGTAATGGAAATAAGCTAACTTTAATACAAAAATGATTGTCAGATATTATCAAAAACGACATGCCTATTCAGTTAGGTACATTCGGTCCTTCTCTATAGAATTGAAGCACACAATTATAATAATTTCTCTAAAGTTACAATGAGAGTACAAACTGAGACTCTACGGTAATCTTGCAAAAGTACATGTAGTCACGCAGACAACCTTAGCTAACAGTTAAAGGTACATTCACTTCAGGCTCACAGCAAGGAGTTTATAAACAGTCACAACTCCAGGAGATCATATATTACAAGAAAGTGAAGCAATACTACCCAGGGCTCAAGTCCTGCGGGAACGCATGGGAACGGAGTTCCTGCACTTTTTCACAGCAGGAACGCAGTTCCCTTTGCAGGACTAGAGCAGCCGAGAGCAGCCGAGCCGCCCGAGCCAATCCTTCACTAAGCGGCGATGCCCAGCTCGAGTCACTGTCAGGGGCAGGCGAACCTTAGTAATCCTTTATGTTTCTGACCGCTTAATGTATATGGATTCATCAGGTAGTGTGCAGGTATTCCGTCACTTCCTCAATGTCGCAATGTCTCCTGGGAGCCTTTGTCATTGTTCCCAGGAGACATTGCGGAGGTCTGCCGCGAGTTATCGCGGGATTTAAAAAGAACTTGCGGTTTATTTATTATGCATATGAGCGTATCATTTTTCATTTTTTTTTGGTGGCGGAGTGGATCTTGGGTGGGAGTTCCCACACTTTTTTCCCCAGGACTTGACCCCTGATACTACCACTGGATAGCCGTTGTTTTGATTGGAGTTCTTTAGTAACTACATCCCTGATGTGTACATTTTATTTGCTATCTTTTCTTTTCAGTGGTAACACATTTGCAGAACATAAAATCTTGATTCAAGAATGCAGTAATTATAAGATTTGAAATGCAATTCTGGTGACATGCTTGACAGGCTGACACAATAAATGTCAATGTGCCCCACAGTTTAATGTGAAATAAATATTGCATTCCATTTTAATTACTTTGCAGTCATATTTAAATAAAATATTATTGTTTTCTAACATAACTGATGATTATGAAATTGCTTAGCTTGTACACTGAGAATATTATAGTTACACAAAAAATTGCTGTAAAATGTAAACTTTTATTATTACACATTTATGTATATGTTTTAAATATTTTTTTGCATTATTTGATTCATTGTAGAAAATATTTTACAAATAATTAATACTGGGTGCTTTCACAACAGAATGCTTGTAGAGAATTTTTATTTTTTTCTGTAGAAAGCCCAGCATTAAGTCTTAACTTATTTATTAATTCTGCAGATTGAAAATTCACAGTGTCATCTCTTTTCTCAGGAAATTGAGAGTGACGTGTCTCTTCTTTGAATCATTAAGATGTGTAAGTATTCTGTTATAGTGCTAGTCGGAAGTTTTACAGTACAGGCTATATAAAACATAGCTGTAAATCAACCTGGTGATCAGGGGGGTCTTTTGCCTCACATTGCAAGTTGTAAATATGAAAAAAGAATAAACAATGTAATATTACATGACTAAAGTTCAGTAAACAAATAGTAAACTTTACAAAATATGTTTACATCTTAAACATAATAAATAAAGAAAATGTTTGCAAAAAACTCTATACAGTCTCTTTAACCCTTGTGACAGCATAGCATTTTTTAATTTTACGTATACACAAATGTTTTTTTTTTGCATGAAAATACCCTTAACCACTTGCGAATGACGACTACAGGGTGGCTCGATAATTCAGGGAGGGTGTACGTTGACGTCCTCTCAGAATTGCGCTCCGTGACAACCGGGTCCTCTCACAGATCACGGTAAATGGCCGCTGATAGTGGCTGTTTACCACGTGATCGCACCATCATTTGATCACAAACCAGTGTCATGTCATGACGCCGGTTCCTCTCTCCCCTCTGTGTACCGATCGGTACAGTGTGAGATGAGAAGGGGAGAGATCGGTGGCAACAGCACTGTGGGCTGGATCTGTAGTGCCCACAGCGCTGCTCTGTGACAATTGCAGTCACATGCAGCCAGCCATGCATCCATGCACAGCCATCCCTTCATGCTCAGCCATACTCTGCAATACCCAGCCATACTCTGCAATACCCAGCCATACTCTGCAATACCTAGCCATACTCTTCAATACCAAGCCATACCCTGCCTTACTCTGCAATACCCTGCCATACTCTGCAATACCCTGCCATACTCTGCAATACCCTGCCATACTCTGCAATACCCAGCTATACTCTGCAATACCCAGCCATACTCTGCAATACCCAGCCATACTCTTCAATACCAAGCCATACCCTGCCTTACTCTGCAATACCCTGCCATACTCTGCAATACCCTGCCATACTCTGCAATACCCAGCCATACTCTGCAATACCCAGCCATACTCTGCAATACCCAGCCATACTCTGCAATACCCAGCCATACTCTGCAATACCAAGCCATACCCTGCCTTACTCTGCAATACCCAGCCATACCCTGCCACACTCTGCAATACCCGGCCATACTCAGTGATACCCAGCCATATTCTGCAATACTAAGCCATACCTAGCCATACTCGGCGATACCCAGCCGTACTCAGCCATACTTGACGAGACCCAGCTATACTCAGCGATACTCAGCCATACCCAGCCATGCTCAGCCATGCTCAGCCATACTCGGCCATGCTCAGCCATACTCGGCTGTACTCGGCCTCTGTATGTAGCCAGACTGTGGAAGTCTCACACATGTGATATCATCATACTCAGGAGGAGTAGGATAATCAATTTTGAACATTGGGCTAACTTTACTGTTTTGTTTTTTTTAAAGCACAAAACAGTTTTTCTTCCCGAAAAATTGCTGCACAAATACTATGTGAGATAAAAAGTTGCAACAACCGCCATTGTATTCTCTATGGTCTTTGCTAAAAAAACATATATAATGTTTTGGGGTTCTATGTAATTTTCTAGCAAATAAATGATGATTTTTTTTGTATGTGGCCACACTGTGTAAAAGTCTCACACATGTGGTATTGCCATACTCAGGAGTAATAGCAGAATGTGTTTTAGGGTGTAATTTGTGGTATGCATATGCTGTGTGTGAGAAATAACCTGCTAATATGACAATTCTGTGGAAAAAAAAATCTTGATTTTGCAAAGAATTTTGGGAAAAAATTACAACTTCAAAAATCTCACCATGCCTCTTTCTAAATACCTTGGAATTTCTTATTTTCAAAAAGGGGTCATTTGGGGGGTATTTCTACTTTTCTGGCATGTTAGGCCTTGTACTCACGACCGGATCTGTGCGCTGGAAACTGTCTGCCCGACAGTTTCCGGCGTACAAGGCTGATTTGTGTTTTGTTCCGCTGGCGTGTACACACCAGCGGACCAAATTCCCGTCGTACCGGAACGCGTGCACGTAAACTACGTACGACGTCACTATAAAGGGGAAGACCAAAGTTAATGGCGCCGCCCTCTGTTCCTCTTTTGCTAGTTACGTGTTTGCTCGTGTTAGTGAAGGTTTGGTTAGAGCTGATTCGCGCTTCTCGGTCTCCAGGCTTTGACAGCGTGTATTCACGGGTTCAGTGCGTGTGCTTGCGGTAACGTAGTTGTCATTCGGCTATAGGCAAGCAGGTTGTTTCTGCTTTAGCAGTTGCATCCTGTGCGCTCGTATCTGTTTGTCGCGCGTTTGTCGCAGGTAGTGCTGGATTTGCGAGTGCTTTCTGTTTCAGTGTGTTCTTGACTGACCAGCCGGCCGGTTTGAAGCCATGATGGAGCAGCAGCGTCAATTTTCGCGAGTTGGTGCTGTTTATGGGATGGCTGCTGGATATGTTCATTTGTCCAGTACTTTGGCCAGAAACAGGGGGCGGAGGCGTTTCTGGACCAAGAATTGGTTGCGCCAGCGTGACCAGTTCTCACATATGCCTCTGCTTAGGGAACTCCAGGAGAATAATCCTAATGACTTTAGGAATTTTCTCCGCATGACGGACCCCGTATTCAACCGTCTGCTGGATCTTCTGTCCCCCTATATCACGAGGCAGGACACTGTGATGCGCCAAGCCATCACGGCCGAGCAGAGGCTTATTGCCACGTTGCGGTACCTGGCGACTGGGAGGAGCCTGCAGGACCTCAAGTTCTCGACAGGCATCTCTCCGCAGGCGCTTGGGGTCATCATACCGGACACGTGTGCTGCCATCATCAAAGTTATGCATGAGGAGTATATTAAGGTAAGTTTCCTGGCTCTAATAATGTGGCCAACTAACTTTATTTTTATTTTCCCAGATATGCTGTGTGTTTAACTAACGTTAGCTTTTCTCCCTATGCATGTTGATATCAGCTTTACATGTTTTATTCTTGGCCTACCTGCATATTTGTCCCTTACCCAATATTAACCTGTCCAGCATGCTATCCTAGGGACAAACCCACCTTGCCATTTTTTCAAACAGGACTTTTTGGGGTTTTTCCCCCCCCCCCCCCCCCCTTCAAACTTTTATTGTCCCCATCAGAGGGCTGTGGAGTCTCTTAATGAAGTGGCCCTATATATTTCATTTTCCAAATTCTCCATGCACATTTTTCGAATGCAATTTTAATACTGTGAACTGTCACAAGGATGCTTGTAGGATGTATTTGTTACAAAGTACTAAATCTCTAATTTTGTTTGTCCCCACAGCTACCCTCCACACCACAGGAATGGCAGTCTGTGGCTTCCCAATTTGCCCAGCGGTGTGATTTTCCAAACTGCGGTGGAGCAATAGATGGGAAACACGTCCGCATTGTGCCCCCACCCCGCTCGGGGTCCTACTATTATAATTACAAGGGTTATCATAGTATTGTGTTGATGGCGGTGGTGTCGGCACAGTATGAGTTTCTATATGTGGACGTGGGGAAGAATGGCCGGATGTCTGATGGGGGAGTGTTCGCACGGACTGATTTCTATGATCGTCTCCAAGCTGGTGGTCTGGCATTGCCACCAGATGAAGATAATGTGGAAGGACTTCCGTTTGTGTTCCTAGCGGACGAGGCTTTCGGGCTTGGTCCTCACCTCATGCGGCCTTTTCCCCAGAGGACCCTCACCTCAGAGAGGAGTGTGTTTAATTTTCGGTTGGCCAGGGCTCGGAGGGTAGTCGAGAATGCCTTTGGGATACTCACCAACCGGTTCCGCCTGTTCAGGACATCGATACATCTGGCGGAATATAAATTGGACACCGTTGTATTTGCCTGCTGCATTTTGCACAACTTTTTACGCAGGCACTCCCAGACGTACCTACCCGACATCGGTTCTGAGGCAAGACTACCCTCAGATCCCCTTCCCGGGCTGGACACTGGTCGCGCTGGCTTGGCCCCCCAATCAGCTCGTGAGGTACGCGACAAATATGTTGAGTACTTCATGGGTCGGGGGGCCATTGCTATGCCAGATCATATTTCTTTCTAATTCGGCCCCCAAAGAAAGGAATATTCTAAAAAATAATAAATAATTAGACCATTGGACTTTATACAGTTGTTTGTCATTAATGCTTTTTCTCTTTTTCTGTCTTCCTGGTTCTCTAACTAACTTCTTCAATTGTAATGCATAATTGATTTCTCCACTTTTAGTAACTAACCACATTTTGCACAGTATTCACTCATCTACAAACAGGGTATTGAGTCTAGAAATAAGAAGCAACTCCATTTGTAAATGTTGAGGTCAATTTTTTTTTATTTTTGCTTGTTCATGACCCCAAAAAAATTTTTTGATTTTTTTCATTACTCCCTGCTTTTGTACTTAGGAGTCTTCAAAATTTTTTAAAAAATTTTTTTTTTTTTCAGGTAATTCAACCAAAAATATTATGCAGATTATACATTTATTAACAAGTTCACTTTTTTTTTCCTCAAATATAGTTAGATTTATTGTTTACATATATATATATATATATAGATTATATTTGGTGGGGTGTTTACCGCCTTAAATTTATTTTTGGCCATATTTTTTAGGCACAAAAAACAATAATTTTGTAACCATTTTTCTTGTTTTTGGTGTGTTTTTCTAAAACAAAATTTTTGGGTGAGAATTTGGAGTCAAATCTCTACTTCACTAAATTCAGTGATTAGAGAGATTTATAATTCTATATATATATTGAAAATAATTTTTGGCGTTGTTTATTCTTTATGGTCTAAACTTTATAGTATCCCAAAATGTTCAACATGGTCAAAAAGTAACAAAATCAAATTCAAAAAATATAAAAACTCACAACAGCAGTCAGTCATGGTGTGCTTTCACACTGGAACACGCCAAAATTGGAAGATACACACATTCAGTGCAAACTCGCCAAATGTCATTGGTTCAACAGACAAATGGCCACATGTGCTATCTGACATCATGGGTGATCAATGTCTGTGTTTTGTGGGAGCAAACCCTTCCTCTCAACTACTTGAGGATGGAGGAGGGGGTTGGACCCACAAAGCACAGACATTAGATATTCTGTGATGGCAGATAGCACATGTTGGCACACTGTGTGTGTATCTTCAAATTTTGGCGTATTCATTATTCAAACTGTTAAAATGTTTGTGGGGGCGGGGGATGGGCGGGGGGTGTTTCAGTCTTTGACACGGCCCATCATGTCAATAATGTTCTTAAAATTTGCTTCGATTACCATCATTCTTTGCCGCATATTGTCCATTTCCGTGCTGCATTCCAAAAGGACATTTGTTACATTCTGTTCCATGAGAAACATCCTTTCACGCATATTGTGCATTTCAGTGCTGCACTCCATTACCTGCTGAATAATTATAGCAGCACTTGCACGTGAAAATCTTGGCACACCATCCTCCTCCCCTAAACCAACAAAAAAAAAATGGCATTTACAATATTATTTTTCAATGAGGCCTATCTACATATGTTTTTTGGAATCAAGCTAGGGTGACACTGACCTGATGGGCTTCTCCTTTCCACCTCTTCGACATCTTCTATCACTCCTCCTTCTTCCACCACCTCCCCATCATCTTCAATCACTCCTCCTTCTTCCACCACTTCCCCATCATCTTGGACTCCTCCTTCATCCATCAATCCACCTTCTTTCAATTCGCCAAATTGTTCTTCCGCCACTTGCCCTTCATCTGCTATGACTTCTAAGTCCAAAATTACTTCTTCCTCCTCTCTTCCTTCCTCCTTTCTTCCTTCCTCCTCTCCTTCCACATCCTCCTCTCCTTCCACATCCTCCTCTCCTTCCACATCCTCCTCTCCTTCCACATCCTCTTCTCCTTCCACATCCTCCTCCTCCTCCACATGTTGAGATGGCAGATTTTGGCCTTGTCTGGCCCTCTCTGCCTCCTCCAAATGCTGGCGACTTCTTTCCCCTGAAATAAACCAAAAAAAATGTAGACTCATCAGCACACAGATATTGGAGAGCATAAATCGCACACATTGCTTAGAAGATGCTTTCATTTAGTTACTTTTATCTTTCACCAAACCTACATTTTGCAATTACTTCTATATGGCAAGCTCTGATCCTGCCCCTTTTTAGCAAAGTGACACACATGGATGTCCCCCCTAAACTGTATTTCTGGGATACCCTACCAAAACCCATTTTTGATTTGGGGAGACACAGGTGCTCTGCATTGCAGATGTGAAAACATCTGCTTTATTACCACTGTTTTTAGAATGAATCCTGTTTGCCTTTCCCATTCTCCTTCTTTTTTTTTATAGAACTAGCTTTTACACAATGTTTACAAACAAAGTTTTTGGCCAGTGAGCCATGTCCAGGTGTGTTGTTCCTGGAATAACCGAGCCTTTCTGATAAACTATGTGATGTTACGTTGTTTACTAAGAACACTGTTTGTAAATATGTAGTTATTTATGTTCTAAAAAATAAATAACAACATGTCTTTAAAATTACAAGCAGGCCAAGGAGGCAGATGGTGAAATATACATGGCAACACATTATTGCAGACAATCACCACCCCCCCCCCCCCAAACCCAATATATATTTACTTACTTTTACGCAGAATTTTAAGTATTTTCTTCATCTGATGTGGCTCCCTCAATTTTAAGTCTGACCATCGTTTCCTCAGCTGTTCCTTGGACCTGGTGATCCCAAACATCCTCTGCATTCTCCTCGCCACCTTGTCCATAATATGTGCCTTTCGGCGGTTAGGGGTCTTGTATGGCCCTAATTCACCATCATAGTCCTTTTTTCGCATGATGTAAACTAACTCCACCATTTCCTGGAACCGCATATTAGTGGCTTTATATCTTCTTTTCCTTGATCGGGACGTCCCTGCCTCTGTCCCTTCACTTGTGGCATGAGAGCATCGTGCCCGCTCGTGTGACATCGCCATCTTTCCTTTCCCACAGAGATTATGGGCGTGGAAAAGATGAATTCTTACGCCATGGGCGGAGAAGAGGGCGGCGTTTAATACATACGCGGAGTGTAGAGAATGCAAACAACGTGTTTACGTCCGTTACGCGGAGAATCTTCGAGCGCATCCAGAACATACACAGTTAACGCCATATTTCCTAAAATCATTGATTAGGGGCCTCGCAAAGGTGACGAGGGCGGGGTTTCATAAATACGCGGAGTGTTAAAAAGGTTTACGCCGTGATTACGCATCTTACGCGGTAATTAGGCGAGCGTGAGAAACGAGGAGCGAGAGACAGGAAGGTAAGGAATTTAAAAATGTGATCAGCAGAGGCCTTGAAAATGTAGACACATGGGATGGGGGTTTGGGCTGTTGGTTGCACCCTTTTTAAGCTATTCTGTCTATGGGGTACCACAATGTTATTTTGGTATCCAAATGCTTTTGGACACCTCACAAAATAGAGATGTGAACAATGCTGTACCTCATTGACAAGTTTTTGAATGGTGTATTCAGATCAGGCAAAGTATTGTTCAAGTGTTGGTTGTACAGAGGTCATTAGGAAGTGTCTTTTATGTCATCCATTGTCAGGGGTATGAGATTTACACATGAAAGAGTGCCTAGATGAAAACTGTCATTTGTAAGCATTGTTTAATTTAATATATTTAAAATATTTACTGCAATGTGAACAATGGCTCTGCATCTAGCAAATCAATGTTTGGTACAAGCAATGCGGCCGAGCTGCCAATCATTGTTTAAACAAGAGAGACTGTGTTTGGAATTAGATATAGGTAATAAATTTGAAGACACATATTAGATCAAGGTCAACGCTGATCCTTTGGAATATTTATTTTTCTGTGGTTTATGTTTTTGTAATCTAGACTCAAAAAGAAATATAATTTTTCAAAAATTGAAATGGACCTCCTACAAAGCAAGGAATCTATAGAGGCCTTACTTCAAAAATACCAGGACACGCCCATCCTGTGGAATTCAAAACACTCGTTATATTGCAATAAAGAGGTACGAGCGGCAGCACTAGAAGAGCTAGCAAATTATATGCAAACTTGGGTGCCAGGATGCACTGCCAACATGGTGAAGGATAAACTTGCCAACCTCAGAAGCACATACAGGAGAGCATACAAAGCTAATAAAATCAAAAAATCGGGAGCAGCAGCAAGACAAGCAAAGGAACCCAAACTGTGGTATTATAAACAGATGGCTTTTTTGCGGGACGAAATGGAAGGCAGGAAAACGATGTCCAGTCTTTCTTCCAACCTTTCCTCCATGCTACCTTCCAGCGGACATTCCCCAGATGACCACAGCCCTGCAGAGTCGGAGGAAGAGGGCCTGGCTGACAGAGATGCAGATCTGCCACCCTTCGATGAGGAGGTATAGTAGTTTCCTCTATATTTATGGCCTAAATAATTCTTGGTGGATTAATGATTAGATATTGAAAAAAAAAAACCAAGCTGGAAAAAAACAAACAAAAAGGTGTACAGACAAATAGGTGTCAGGGATGACAACTGCAGGGGTCAGAAGTAGAGTGTATTCAAGTAATAATGAACAGAAAATACTGAACGAAAAACATGAAAATGAGTGTGGTTTTATTTAGCGAAATTGTAAAAAAATTCCTTTTTTTTACACACAGGAAGAAGAGATCAGCCAGGAGGTGGCAGATCCTCAGGTGTCTGTCAGCCAGGAGGAGGCCGGGGTCAGTGGCAGCCAGGAGGAGGCCGGGGTCAGTGGCAGCCAGGAGGAGGCCGGGGTCAGTGGCAGCCAGGAGGAGGCCGGGGTCAGTGGCAGCCAGGAGGAGGCTGGGCCCAGTGGCCTGCAGCAGGTCCACCCGGCCAGGAGAACCACCACCAGCCAGTCTTCTCCCCCCCAGGTGAGGCCATCAGGCCGAAGGAGGCAGTTGAGGCCTGTGGAGGAGGCAAGCCTCCGCATGATCCAGGAGGCAAGCGCCATCATGAGGGCCCCCCTCAACCCCACAGAGGCCTTCAGTGCCTCATTGGCCCATGATTTAAATGAAGGGGAGGAGGACCAGAGAAGACTGGCAAAGGCCCTGATGAACCAGGTACTTTGGTGGATGCAGAGGGGCCTGCTGACCCCAGACACTGGGCTATGTGACCCGGCCCGGCTTGCGGAACACCATCCTCCTGCTGCCACATCAACCCCACCTGCAAGACCCCGTGTTCGATCCGCTGGAAGGCTGCCTGGAGGGAAGGCTGGAAAGAGGAGGAAACGTTGATTTTCTGCCTTCCATTTCCTTCCACATAAAGGACATCTTGTTTGTACTACCACAGTTTGGGTTCCTTTGTTTGTGTGCTGCTGCTTAATATTTTTGTGTTTGGCTCCTGAGGCTTGGAAGTTTATCCTTCACCATGTTGGAAATGCAAGTTTGCATATAGTTTGCTATCTATTCTAGTGCTGCCGTTCTTTTTATTTTTTTGTGATGACATTTGCCAGAATAAAAGGCCTTTTGCTTTCATTTGAAAACATGTCTATTGTTTGATATACTGTGGGGATTATTAGGCAGCAAACCTTTAATAAATATACAATGGGTAATTTACAAAGGACACACTCCTTGGGGGGGGGGGGGGACATTTGGTGTGCCAACATGGTTTAATATTCTCTAATGAAACACCAAAAAAAAAAAAAAAAAAATAAAAATACATGTAAAAAAAAAATAGTTTAAATGGTGACATAACTAGAAACAAAAAAAGAAATTAAAAAAATGCACATTCCTTTACAAAAATGAATACTCTAAATTATGGAGGACCACCAACCAAAACACACGTCTGGCATAGAAAACATTATTAAAGGATTACATCACAAGCAAGAAATGTGACATTTCAGTATGGGACAACTCTATTGAAATTGCATCAGCAAGAGAACGGGGTTATTCTAGCAAGAGAAGAATTAATCAAACGAGGCTTTAAAATGTGGTTTAGTGCGCCTTTTTAAGACATTGTTCTCTTGCTAGAATAAAAGGTTTCTAATGACGAATGTGCCATATCCCAAAGAAACGCGAGTTTTACCTGAACGAGCGCTCCCGTCTCCTCATTTGGACTGAGCATGCGCGGGGTTTTTGTACGCTGCTTTTGTGTACAGACGACCGAACATGTCTGACGGACACGATTCCAGCAGACTGTTTTAAAGCAAGACCAGGAAACAGTTGTTCGTTGGAAAACGGTCTGGCCGACGATTGTTTGCTGGAATTCTGTACGTTACTGCCTACACACGAACGAACATGTCCGCTGAAACTGGTCCGCGGACCAGTTTCAGCAGACATGTTTGGTCGTGAGTACGAGGCCTCAGAGTCTCAAGAACTCAGTACTTTAGGTGTGATCAATTTTCAGATATTGGCACAATAGCTTGTGGACTCTATAACTTTCACAAAGACCAAATAATATACACCAATTTGTACTTATTTTTACCAAAGATATGTAGCAGTATAAATTCTGGCCAAAATTTATGAAGAAAAATTACTAATTTGCTAAATTTTATAGCAGAAACAAAAACAATATATATTTTTTACAGAATTTTAAGACTTTTTTCTTTTATAGCACAAAAAATAAAAAACCCAACAGTGATTAAATACCAAAAAAAAAAAGCTCTATTTGTGTAAAAAAAAGGGCAAAAAATTCATACAGGTAGAGTTTTGTATGACTTAGTAATTGTCATTCAAAATGTGAGAGCACCGAAAGCTGAAAATTGGTCTGGTTAGGAAGGGAGTTTAAGTGCCCAGTGGTCAAGTGGTTAAACAAAAAATACCCTTAAACAAAATACCCTTGAACAAAATATATTTTCTGAAAGCAGGTAGTTGTCTTTTTTTACGTTTTATGAAATTTGCTCTACTGTTTATAGATTTTATATTTTTATTTAAAACGACATAAAAATGTATTAAAATACATTTCTGTTAAATATAAAAAAAAAGATGGCACGGTGTCGAGCAAATAGACAAATCAGTCAAGCATTAAAACTGTAAGGCCTTGTACACGCAACCGTTTTTCTCGACAGAATCCATCAAGAAACTTGGTGGCAGAGCTTTTTTGCCAAGGAAAACGGTCGTGTGTATGTTTTTCATCGAGAAAACTGGCGTGGAACTCGATGAGAAAAAAAGAGAACATGTTCTCTTTTTCCTCGTCGGGAGTCTCAATTTCCTTGTCGTGTTCCTCGTCAGGCTGGTTTTCAACGAGAAACACGTTCATGTGTATACTTAGAAACCTGCGCATGCTCAGAATAAAGTATGAGACGGGAGTGCACCTTTGGTAAAAGTAGCGTTCGTAATGGAGATAGTACATTTGTCACGCTGTAACAGACTGAAAAAGCATGTATCGTCTCTCACCAAACTTTTACTTAACACGCAGTAACATGAGATTTGCAAAAGCAGCCCCAAGGGTGGCGCCAGTGGAATCAAACTTCCCCTTGTGCTGGGGCACCTAATACGTGTTGAGCAATTGTTATTTAGGTGCGCAAGTACCTGGGGAATTTTTCAACTTTTATTTTTTACACTTTAAGCTTTTATTATTATTATTTCTTTAATTGTATTTTCCATTTTGCAGCCAAATTGGGATAACACTTATTTAATATTTGTTACATGTTTCTGTTAACATAGCATTGCATTGAAACTCTTACATAATTTCCATGCTTTGCTGTCAGGGTTACCACATGCAGGCATCAAGCAAGAGTGATCAGCTAAGTTGTCTGCACCATAAGGAATTAGGACCCAAGTGAAAGTACGTTTATTAAGACAATACCACACTTCCAATACCAACACCTGTAAATCATAAGAAAGTAAGTGAAAAGTAAACATAACAATGAAAAAACCCTAAACAATAACCTAACCAAATCAGGCATGACCACTCTTTCTTAGGCCTCGTACACACGACCGTTTTCCTCGTCAAAATCCATCAAGAAAATTGGTGGCAGAGCTTTTTTGTCGAGGAAAGCAGTCGTGTGTATGTTTTTCATTGAGAAAACTGTCGTGGAACTCGACGAGAAAAAAAGAGAACATGATTCCTTTTTTCTCGTCGGGAGTCTCAATTTCCTCGCTGTGTTTCTCGTTCGGCTGGTTTACGACGAGAAACACATTTGTGTGTATGCTTAGAAACCCGCGCATGCTCAGAATAAAGTATGAGACGGAAGCGCACCTTCGGTAAAAGTAGCGTTCGTAATGGAGATAGCACATTCGTCACGCTGTAACAGACTGAAAAAGCATGTATCGTCTCTCACCAAACTTTTACTTAACACGCAGTAACATGAGATTTGCAAAAGCAGCCCCAAGGGTGGCGCCAGTGGAATCAAACTTCCCCTTTATAGTGCCGTCGTACATGTTGTACGTCACCGCGTTTGAGAACGACGAGATTTTGTCTTGACATTGTGTAAAAGCTTGACAAGATTCTCGACAAGCCTGACAAGGAACTCGTCGAGGAAAATGATGTTTCTTTTACGACGAGTTTTTCGGTCATGTGTACGAGGCCTAACGATAGTCCATAAGAGAAATGATTATAATAATAATAATAATAACAGTTCTAGAGGACAGAAGGTGTATTTAAAGTCCAGTGAGAAAGTGCTTCTAGGGTAAGGTGAAGTCTCCACTGAAAACAGCCTTCACCATGTACACTCCACTCCAAACTCCTCCAAACTCCTCCAGTGTGTCACACTCCCCTTATGGGTGATACACCGCCTCAACTGGCACGTTTTTAATGAAAGTGACATATGCTAAATGTCACTAGACTGTTTTGTAATTGAGGATTACTTAGCAATAAAAACAGAATAAAACGGAACTATGCTATCTTTGGTCTCTTTTTCTCCTAAACCTGAGAATATCAGGAGAAGTGTCCAGTGGATTTGATCGGTTCTGGAGGAGGATAATGATCGGTGGATTAAGTTGTGCAGTGCCCGTTGAACTCAACATTTGAGTAGAAACCCATAAGGGGAGTGTGACACACTGGAGGAGTTTGGAGTGGAGTGTACATGGTGGAAGCTGTTTTCAGTGGAGACTTCACCTTACCCTAGAAGCACTTTCTCACTGGACTTTTAATACACCTTCTGTCCTCTATAACTGTTATTATTATTATTATTATTTATTATATGGACTATCGTAAGAAAGAGTGGTCATGCCTGATTTGTGACAACTAGCGCTGCTGGAGTAACTAATACGTTTTATCAGATTACTTGTTATTTGTTTACCTCTCTTTTGTGTTTTATGATTGTGCATTTTTTTGCTTTTAAAGCGGCTGCTTTTAATAAATCCGCATAGACCATAGTGCCAAGATAGTTATAGAAGGCAGTGTATTTCACTATTCTTTTTGTATAATAACCTAACCAACTATATACAAATAGAGGGAGCACACATGAGCAAGACAGCACAGGGACAGGAGACTGGGGAGCAGGAATCCAGGTACTGGGAGCAGGAAGCAGGTTACAAGGAACAGGTCTCAGGATCAAGGTACAAGGATCAGGAACTGATCAGATTCAGGCAGGTACACGTCACGACTTGCAGGATAATACTAAAGCACTGAACCTCAATGAAGAGTGGGCCTATATACCCCAGCAGTCCACATCAAGTGCTGCCTAATTCCCTGTATAGTCCATCTGCTGGGAGACACCTGCTGGTGGACACCAGAGATATGCTCTTTGGTTCCAAGAACAACAGTGCCACCAGCAGGAAACCCAAGTAATGACACAGGTCCTGACATTTGCAATGTTTATGAGGGGGCTATAGAGAAATGTTTAATATAATTAGCCCTGTCTGTATTGAATTCGCATTTTTCCATTATCAGCTGTCAACTAGATTTGAACACTGTCTGTCCTAAGAAAGGGTTACAAATGTACAAACTGCCTTCCTGTGCCTTATGTTAATGAGGTATAATACAATTTGTGCAGGGACGAGACACTGTAAGACTGTCCAATTTTTTTTTTAATTGGCCATGACACTTTCTACTTTGAAACATCTAAAAGGCTGGAAATATTGGGCCAGATTCACAAAAGAGATACGACGGCGTATCTCCTGATACGCCGTCGTATCACTGTGATCCGCCCGTCCTAACTATGCGGCTGATTCATAGAATCAGTTACGCATAGATAGCCCTAAGATCCGACAGGTGTAATTGACTTATACCGTCGGATCTTAGGATGCAATTCTAGGCCGGCCGCTAGGTGGCGAGGCCATTGCGGTCGGCGTAGAATATGCAAATGACTAGTTACGGCGATTCACGAACGTCCGCGATGCCCGTCGATCTAAATTTACGTCGTTTCCGTAGCGATACGCGTCGTAAAGTTAGGGCTGCCTCCTAGGTGGTCTAAGCAATGTTAAGTATGGCCGTCGTTCCCTCGTCAAAATTTTTAATTTCACGTCGTTTGCGTAAGTCGTCCGTGAATGATGCTGGACGCCATTTACGTTAACGTCAAACCAATGACGTCCGTGCGACGTCATTTAGCGCAATGCACGTCGGGTAATTTTCCCGACGGAGCATGCGCAGTACGTTCGGCGCAGGAACGCACCTAATTTAAATGGTGCCGGCCCCATTTGAATTAGGCGGGCTTGCGCCGAGCGGATTTACGTTACACCGCTGCAAGTTTACAGGTAAGAGCTTTGTGAATCAGGCACTTACGCTGTAAACTTGCGGCGGTGTAACGTAAATCAGATACATTACGCTGCCGCGGAGCAACGTAAATGTACCTGAATCTGGCCCATAGTTTTTTAGGCCCCATGCACACGAGAAGCAATTACAAACACCTCTAAACTCACGTTTTCAAAGGCAAAAAACGGCGTTTAAAACGCCCGTTTTTGCCGCGAATTGCACAGCATTTTGCCGCGATTAGCGGCGTTTTACCGCGTTTGTGGCTGTCAGCGCTTATCTCAAAGACATTGTAGACCCTCCCAAAGTTTAAAACGCAAAAATAAAACGCTTCTGAACCCAAAATTTTGCGTCTGAAAAAACGGACATAAACCCAACTGCTTTAAAACGCCAAAAAACGTGATTGTGTGCATGGACACATAGGATAACATTAAATGTGTTCAGGGGCAGTTGAAAAAAATGCCCAAATGCCTCTGAACTCGAGTTTAGCAGCGTCTCGTGTGCATGGGGCCTTAGTGTGCTGTATGAATGGGAACACATAGCACACACCTTTATTCACAAAATGGACTGCAAAATTGGAAATACTCTTTAGGGATTTGACAGCTCTGAACCCCGGAAGTGCTCAGACGTAGAAGTATTTCCAGGTTTGTACTTCACAGGAAAGAATGGGGTGCCACCTTCACACGCATGTAGAAGTGATCTAGAATAACTTCTACTACAGTTGGCAACCTACTGGTAAAATGTAAACAATTTAATGGTTACTATTTTGGCCATTACTGCCACTGCTACAGTAGTTTCAGTACCCTGCATTAAAATGTACTGCCAGTTGAAGTGATACAGGCAGTTTGTAAATCGCCTGTACTAATATATATCTGTGGTTATGTTCTTAAAAAAAAAAAAAAAAAAATCATATTTTCTATTACAAATAAAAAAAAAAAAAAAAAAAGTTAGGCCCAGATTCACAAAAGAGATACGACGGCGTATCTCCTGATACGCCGTGGTATCTCTGTTTTAGGGTCTTCCTAACTATGCGACTGATTCATAGAATCAGTTACGCATAGTTAGCCCTAAGATCCGACAGGTGTAATTGAATTACACTGTCGGATCTTAGGATGCAATACCTCAGCCGCCGCTGGGGGGAGTTCGCGTCGTAAACCAGCGTCGGGTATGCAAATTAGTAGTTACGGCGATCCACGACGGTTTTTCGCGTTCGCTACGTCGCTGCTAGTCTAGTTTCCCTACGCAAAGTTAGTCGTCGTTTTTGCTGCCCTAACTTTACACAGCCCACGTATGTGCTGTATAAAGTATGGCCGTCGTTCCCGCGTCGAAATTTGAACATTTTTTGTTCTTGCGTAAGACGTCCGGGAATACGAAAGTACGCAACGCACGTCGCCGTTCGAAAAAATGACGTCACTTCGCGCAAAGCACGATACGTTACGCCGCTGCGATTCTACGTGAATCTGGGCCTTAATTCCTTATTTTAGACAAATTAGTAATTTAAAAAGAAAATCCTGGCCTAATGGTGAACCTTGCACCTCCACTGAATAGGAATATTAACAACTAATATCTGTGTACCAAAAATATTCACAACATGGTGTGCAAAGTGCTAGCATGTAAAATGTGCCCCCAACTGATGGCTTTCTGCAGAGGATGTGTTGGAATCACTTCTTCCCGTCAGTTTTTTTTTATGTTTTGTATATCCTCTGACAATCTCTTCATAAATGTGACATGAACCAGCTTGGAATTTAGATTTGGTGGCTCTGTTATAGAATAAATATACTCTTTTTTTATTTATTAGTTGTGGTAATCATGAGTAATTGGTAATATTGAGTCATATTTCTAGAATATGATCTGACAGGGCCTGGGATGGCAGCAATATAGCTACATGAACTGTGCCACAGTCTGTCATCATTTTAGAAGATATTCTACAGATGTGTAGGTGCTCTGTTGCAGTAAATAACCTGAAGATACATGCTGGTATAAACAACACAGATTCATGTCAGAAACCCCAGAGGTGACAGATACAAGAGCAGCAAGAGAACAGACATGATAATGTAATCTGTGTTTTGGACCAGCTTGGAATTTTCCCACATGACTCTACACAATTTGCAGTACATAGCATGCTGTTTCTACGGGACCTTTAATGTATTAATAAACACCAGAATTTTTTTTTTTTTTTTAGAAAAATACCATTACATTACACCTAATTACATTTTATACGTAAAAGTGTGGCATTACCTACTTCAGCTTTATAGCAAAGGAGTACGGGCAAAAGTTCATGCCGGCTCTGATTTGTTTTATGCTGTCAATCCCCTGCAGCTCACTATCAGAAATGGAGCAAGCATGGGGCCAGCCTGAGGGAAGAGACAATGTTCTATTGGTAAAATAATTTATTTTAAAGGGTGCAGTATTATGGCTGTACATAGTATGAAGTCATAATGATTTTTTTTAACTCCAGTTTTTAGACTACCTTTGTTTCCTTTCTTTAACATGCCTTAGCAATATTACTTATTTTTCATTTTATTAAAAAGCATTTTTCCTGTTATGTTTTAATGCTTAAAGGTTTTGTAAAGGATTTTTTGTTATCTTAATAGCTTCCTTTACCTTAATGCAGTGCTGTTTTCATGTCCTCATTGTTCGTTTTTGCTCTCAAGTTGCTGTAATTCTTCTCTGATCTCCACACTTCCTGGTTGTCTGTTTCCTGATAACCACAGTACTGGGAGCTTTCTCTCTGTGGTCACTAATCAAGGAGGTGTGATTACTGTGTGTCTAAAACCCCTCAGCACCAATCAGTTTCATTTTCCAAACCATCACTGCCCTGTATTGGCTCTGTGGCTCTGTACAGCAGAGGCAGGAAACAACATGCAAAAACGAAACTAGAAACTACAGGTACATTATATGATTGATTTGTATCTATTTTTAATCGTTTTTAAAAGGAATCGGTTAACTATTATGTCTCCATACCCTGTAAACAGTCATTTCCGCAAAAACAATTTTTTTTATTTACAACTCCTTTAAGTGGATTTATGATATAGTCTTGTAGGCATCTACTTCCAGGCTTTCCATCACATTACAAAGGTTATCAAAAAGAAATATTGGTGAGAAATATGGATTTTCTTGGTACTTTTATGGACAACCCATACAATATATCAATTAAAATCAAACAGAACTTTGATTAAAAACAAATAAAAAAGGTCCAACACTCAGAGTATCACGAATATACAGTAGATGTTCATGTAAGAGCCAGTTCACACAGGGGCGGCACGACTTCGGGGGCGACTCGGCCAGGCGACATGAAGACGACATCTAAGGCGACTTGCAAAATGACTTCTGTATAGAAGTCAATGCAGGTCGCCCCGAGTTGCCCCCTAAGTAGTACAAGAACCTTTTTCTAAGTCGGAGCGACTTGCGTCACTCCTATTAGAACGGTTCTATTCACTAGAATGGGACGCGACTTGTCAAGGGGCTGCGTCGCCTGACGAGTCGCTCCAGTGTGAACCGGGTCTAAGAGCATAAGCTCCATAACCAACTGAGATGCTTTTCTAATATTGAAACATACAATAGAAATATGTCACAAATTCTTTAGTCAGCAACATTTAGAAACATTCGGAGAGTCAACATTTCTCAAAATGTTTCATGGTACTCACAGCTTCTTTTGCATATGGTTTGATTGGCCTGCACGGCACCCCCAGGTAAGATTTTGGACCCCCTATCCTGATAGTCCTCAGAAAGCATATCTTTATGACTTGTTTATATACCCTTTATCTGTGTGACATATACTGTATTACACTGGAACGTTGGATTACAAGCATAAACCGTTCCAGGAGAATGCCCGTAATCCAAATCCAAAATGAAAAAAAGTGCTGCCTTTAGTTCTACTTTAACGACTTCAAGACCTCCCACCACATATATACTGCGGCAGGGCGGCTCTACTGTGTGAAACAACATACCTGTACGTTGTTTTATGCATTAGATACTATTGGCACGTGCATGCCCGCTGCACAGAGGGGGAGCCAATCTGTGGGTCTGGTGGCCCCGATGTCCGCCGGCCACCTTCGATCGCTCAACAGAGAGGCAGAACTGGGATCTGCCTATGTAGAAAAGCAGATCCCCTTTCTGACAGGGAAGTGCACAGAGATCTTCTCTTCCTAGTATTCAGAAACAGTGATCTATGTGTTCTTCCTGTCAGTCCATCCCCCACACAGGTAGAAAAAAACTGCCAGTGTCCTTTATACAGTGATCAGTGCATTTTTTTAGCACTGATCACTGTATTGGTATCACTGGTTTCCCAAAAAGTGTCACTTAGGGTCAGATTTGTCTGCCGCAATGTCGCAGTCCCGCTAAAAAATCGCTATGCCCGCCATTACCAGTAAAAACATAAAAAAATTGAAAGTCCATAAATCTATCTCATAATTTGTAGACGCTAGAACTTTTGCGCAAACCAATCAATATACGATTACTGGGATTTTTTTTACCAAAAATATGTAGAAGAATACATATTGGCCTAAATTAATGGAGAGATTTGTTGGTGCAGCAGAAAACATATAGCACAGTGATGGAGGTATGTGGTTCAGGCATTAGGCAAAAGAAGGATTGGGGGCAGGAACAAATAAATCCATCTGTTTAATTTTCTCAACAAGTGTCCCTTGTGTCTGCACCATCCCTAGATTAAAAGCCCTTTGGCAGCTAGGTAATTGTCATGCAAGTTTCACCCAAATAGTGTAGCTTTCCTTCTACCCTGGGTACCCCATGCTATATCATCCAGTCAGCTACTGTATAAACATAAAACCTACCTCCTATATAAAATACCAGTTGCTGATATCTATGGTAAGTCACTATAATATATAGCAACTCCTCTGCTAAAGGCAAATAAATAAGACAAAGATTTCCTAATATTTAACTGCCATATGTATCATTGCAAGCTCGAAAACCCATAGGGGTTTCTAGTATATACAGTATATATATTAGATTGTAATCACCCAAAGGTTTGCAGGAAAGTCTTACCACCTACTTCCTAAGTGTAGTTGACCCTCTCAGCGTCCCTTGCAGCAACACCATACCTTCTACCCAGATTAGAAGTCCAGTGGCAGCTACTGTAGGTAGTTGTCCTACAATTTCCACTCAACTGGTGTGGTTTTCCTTTCAGTCTGGGTACTTACAGTCTGCCTGGCTCCCTTCACGTGTCCCCACTGCACCTTTCCAGACATGGGGTCTCCTCAAAAATTGGAGAACTCTTCCCCCTTCACTCTACTGGCCCATGCCCATCAGCTGACTTTTTCCTCCAGACAGTTTCAGCCTCCCAACATGGCATCTGTCTCTCTGTAGTTGTAGTTCCCCCCACTCGTTGGTTGGGGTCTGCTGACCAGGCCCCCTACATATGTAAGGGCTGTGCCCCCCCACTTTCCAGCCTAGGCCAAGATAAAGCATTGTATAGCATTACAAATGTATCATCCCATAAATGGATTAGCTAAAGCCATGTATTTAGCCTTTTAGATAATCTGTTAAGTGACAGGCTAATTTTACAAACCCCACTAATTATAGGACCACAGTCAAATTTAAAGAATATCTTTTCTGTTTATTTCTTAAGAACTGAGCAGAATCAGCAGCAGTTATTAAATGCCTTAGCTAGCACTTTATACATAATGGATAACAAAATAATAATCATTTATCAAACATGAAAGCCTAAGGTGTTGCAGCATATTTATCACATACATATTTCTTAAGACAATGAATAAAATAACAGGAAAATGTCAGTTTTTCTACATTCTATTTTTCTATGAGCTTTATGCCTGTAGCTCTAGGTGGTGCTGTAAGCATCTATAAGTGGTAACACTGCATTTTTCAACCTGTCAAGTTTTTACAATTCTAATCTACAAAAGTTCTCTTATTACATAAAGGTCAAACACAGAGTACAGCCATACCCAGTTGGGCTGCCTTTATTTTCCGGATTTTTTTTTAAAGGTAGTTTTATTCAGCCAAACTAAGAGTAAAACTAGTTTTACGAAATCACAACGGACTTAAACTTTCTTAGACGTTAAGATTATTTTGTATGCTGGAACTGCAATCTAAAAAGCCAGTGTATAGGAAATTCTACAAATGTATTCACATGTCATTACAAAAAAAGAAGGTTATTCCTTGTTTAAAAATAGACAGGAAGATATGTTCAGACCATTGCTTTATGCCTCTGTAGTCAATTGTGCATCCAGAACCATTGATTTGCAAAGGGGCCATTCTAGACTTTTTCTGCCTGAAGTAACTCTGACGAGCCCCATCACCACCAAAAACAAATGTGAGATGCCTTTGCATCATCACTTTGTGATCCAAGCTTTTACAGTGATCCTTAGCAGTAACCTTGAATGAACCGGTCCTTCAATTCTTTTATTTAACCACTTGCCGACCAGAGCATGACTATATACTTCGGCACAATGGCTTGGCTGGGCAGATGGACATACCTGTACGTCCCCTTTAAGAAGCGGCATTGTGGGTGCGCGCTGCAAGCTCTATGAGTCCGATCACAGGTCCCGCAGACTCGATGTCTGCGGGGGATACCCGCGATCGTCTCATGGAGATCTTCCTAGTGACAGGACACTGATCACCGCTCCCTGTAATCGGGAGTGGTAATCAGTGTCGTGTCACACACAGCCCATCCCCCTTACAGTTAGAAGCACTCCTTAGGACTCCCTAGGACACACTTAACCCCTTCAGCGCCCCCTACTGGTTAACCCCATTCACTTCCAGTGTAATTTTTACAGTAATCAGTGCATTTTTATTGCACTGATCGCTGTATCTATGACAATGGTCCGAAAATGGCATCAAAAGTGTCCGATGTGTCCGCCATAATGTCACAGTCCTGATAAAAATTGCTGATCGCCGCCATTACTAGTAAAAAAAATATTAATACAAATGCGATGAAACTTTCCCCTATTTTGTAGTTGCTATAACTTTTGCGCAAACCAGTCAATAAACGCTTATTGCGATTTTTTTTTAATCAAAAATATGTAGAAAAATACGTATCGGCTTAAACTAAGGAAAAAAAAAGTTTTATATATATTTTTTGGGGATATTTATTATAGTGAAATGTAAAAAATATTGTTTTTTTCAAAATTGTAGCTCTATTTTTGTTTATAGCACAAAAAATAAAAACCGTAGAGGTGATCAAATACCACCAAAAGAAAGCTCTATTTGTGGGAAAAAAAGGACATGAATTTTGTTTGGGAGCCACGTCGCACGACCACGCAATTGCCAGTTAAAGCGACGCAGTGCCAAATTGCAAAAAGTGGCCTAGTCTTTGGGGTAGATAAACCCCTACATCATAAAATATTCACTATTAAGATCTTGCTGCATAGCCTATTTGACCACTTATTAATACCCTCTCTATTTGTCCAAGTGACCATTTTTACTGGGGCCAAAGGGAGGCAAAATCAAAAATACAAAAGTTATTACTAGAAGAGGAATAAATGGGGAAGCATTCCAATGAGGACACTTGACCCCCTTGTCTAAATAAGGATTTGCCTCACTTTGGAAATGGATGTTCTTTCATTTCTTGTTGTGTCTACAGGACATAAAGTGAAAGGGATACTCCTCAAGGAAACATGGGGTACAAAATAAATTAAAATCTGACAAAGGTTTTAAGCTTTCTAGTCTATTCAAAATTATAAAAAAATATTTGGAGGAGCTGCGGTGGCTCAACGCGATTGGCACTGCGCTGACAAGCCATTCACCTCTGCAGCTAGGGGTTCGGATCCCGGTCTCGGCTACATGTGAATTGAGTTTGGTGGTCTCAGCCCGGCTCCCGGTGGGTGTGCTATGCGAGGTAAGCCTGCGCTTAGTACGCCCACCCCCCTCCCACAAAAACCACCACACTTACACGCACTCGAAATTGGGTTAACATCACGCACTTTGACCACGCGGTCTCTAAAAAGAGAGGCGAAGGACTAACGGGGCTGGTTGAGCGGGCTAATCCTCTCACTCCCTTATAGGGAGTCCCTCTGCCCCGTTGGGCTTCAAAGCGGAGCAGGTAGGGCGGGCTGTGTGGGGGGACCCCCTCACACACCTGCCATTGCCACCCGGGGCATGGAGAAAGGTGGCAGATTGCCTCTGGGGGAGGCCTGCCTACTCCCAACTCCTGCAGTCCGGCTCCTCTCTCGAGTACACGCACAAAATACACTTAAAAAAAAATAAAAAAAAAAAAAAAAAAAAAAAATAAAAAAATAAAAAAATATTTGGGTTAAAAATATACTTCATGAACGCAAAGTTCGTCATGGGGTACATCACTAAAAGGACCGGTAATATTGGTGTTGCTTCAAAGTGGACATATCATTTAAATTGGTAATCAATATTCAATATGGATCAGCTTCCAGGTTTATTCTGTTAAAACTTGAAGGGTCACTAAAGGATTTTTTTTTTTAGCTAAATAGCTTCCTTTACCTTACTGCAGTCCTGGTTTCATGTCCTCATTGTTTGTTTTTGCTTTGATGTTGCTGTAATTCCTCTCTGTTCTGGACACTTCCTGGTTGTCTGTTTCCTGATCACCACAGTACTGGGAGATTTCTCACTGTGGTGACTAATCAAGGAGGTGTGTCTAAAACCCCTCAGCACCAATCCAGTTTCGTTTTGCAAAACCTTCCCTGCCCTCTATTGGCTCTCTGGCTCTCTGGCTCTGTACATCAGAGAACCAGGAAACAACAGCAAAAACGAAACTAAACTGTAGGTACATTATATTGTTTTTTATCTATTTATTTATAATAATTTTTAAAAGGAATCAGTTAACTATTATGTCTCTATACCCTGTAAACAGTCATTTCAGCAAAACATTTTTTTCCTTTAGTGACCCTTTAAATCAAACAAGTTGAAGTTAGAAGTTGATTGACTACTATGCAGAGCTGCACCAGAATTTGCACTCTCAAGTTTTAGTAAATCAACACAATTTTTTGGAGTAAAACCATGAATCTTCCTTGCCCTAGTCAAGACATAACACTCTACTGGTCCAGCCATTGCAGAATCCCAAGCATGCCGATAACAGATTCAAAGAGGTGAGCACACAACAAAGAGAGGAGGATGGAAGGCTAATTGTAAGTGTGACAATTCCACTGACTTTTAGTACTAAATTTACAACTACAGTTTAACCGTAAAGTCTGCGATACCTTAGGATGTGACCAGAATTTATAGATATACTTTTCAGCAGTTGTCAATGCCAGTTAAAGTTTATTCTCTAGCTTTCACTTTTTGTGTGCTTATCCACAAATCATCTAGACCAGTCAAACAAATTAATCCTCCGAGACAGCCTCAAGTATGCTTGTGATCTCCTCCTGGCAACCAAGTTAAGTGAACATTTTGCTGTATTTTATATTAAATTCTACTATTGATAATATATGATATGAATGTGTGCCTTCTAAGTTGTTTCCAAACAAATATAGCCACATTAATAGGATTGAAATGTTTTCAGAGACAGGAGTTTTGTTTTTTTTCTATTTCTAATAATTAAGTTTAGTAGAATATACAGTTTAGTAGAATATACAAGTCAGCATGTAAACACATTTGAAATGAAAAAAAAAAAAAAATTATACACTGAAAAAATAGACGTACTACTCACAGCCAGTTTTCAGCATACAGACAATTACACGATAGTTGCCTTTTAACCAGTTGCTCTCTGGTCGTTCTACATAAAAGGATGGATGGCTGTCTCCTGAATGAAGAAGACCATTTTAAATCAGTCTCTGCTTTTGTGTTTCTTGTGCGTGCTCTGTGATCACTATGTCTATTGGATTCAGAAAATCAAAGAATGGGGTACATGACCATGTGATTGCTGTGATCAATCATAGTGATTACACATGTAAACAAAGGCTGTACGTTGCAGCCTGTGCTCTGTTTCCCCTCACAGTGTGTTTGTTACATTGATGGGCAGCATCTTTAACCACTTGCCTACTAGGCACTTACACCCCCCTCCTGCCCAAGCCATTTTTCAGCTTTCAGCGCTGTCGCATTTTGAATGATAATTGTGCGGTCATGTAACACTGTACCCAAACAAATCTTTGGTCATTTTCTTCACACAAATAGAGCTTTCTTTTGGTGACATTTAATCACTGCTGGGTTTTTTATTTATTTAAAAAAAAATTGTGATAAAAAAAAGTTTTTTACTTACCATATTTTTCGGACCATAAGACGCACTTTTTCCCCCCAACAATATGGGAGAAAATGTGTCTGCGTCTTATGGAATGAATGTGTTTAGTGAAACGAATGTGCATCAGGCACCTCCCCCTGCCGCCGATGTCAACGCCCCCGCCACTGCCAGCAACTCCCCCAGCTCGGTGCTGTGTTATGGGCTATGGAAAGGGAAAAAGCCAAGCCCCCCACCCACACAATTGCAACCCCCGTTGGCTGGCTCGATATAGCGGTACTTGCAGTGGTGGACCGACACACATTCTGAATGCTGCAAGCCCAGCGACGAGCGCCCTGTGATTGGCCGGGCGGCCGACATGGGCTTCTGTGATTGGCCCCGGTGGCGAATGTGGAGGCGGGGTTGGTCTGTGTGATCTGTGAGTGACCGAGCTGCATGCTGCACGTGTGAGTCCCGCTTCTCTGCCTGCTGTGCTGTGTCTCCTGAGGTCTCCCTCTGATCCCTCTGTCACACTGTCAGCCCCTCTCACATTCTATCAGTCAGCCAATTCTGTTTGCCCCTCTCCCACTCTGTCAGTCAGCCCCCCTCTCTATCAGCCCACCCCTCTGTCTTTCAGCCCACCTCCCCCTCTGTCTGTCAGTGCCCCCCTCTTTATCAGCCCCCCTTTCTATGAGCCCACCCCTCTCTGTCATTGCCCCCCTTTCTATTACCCCCCCTTATTATCAGTGCTCCCTCCCTCTCTGTCAGTCAGCCCCCTTTCTCTACCTCCCTCTCTGTCAGTGCCCCCTCCCCCTCTATCAGCGCCTCCTCCCCCTCTGTCAGCCCCCCTTTCTATCAGCACCCCTCTGACAGCCCACCCCTCTCTGTCAGCCACAGTAAGGTGCATCGTGCCAGCCAACCACTGACCCGCAGCAGGGTGCCAGCCAGTCACCTACAGCGACATACCCACAGCAGGGTCAGGGTGCCAGCCAGCCACCCAGGGTGACCCATCCACACCAGGAAACCACTGATGGGCTCTCCTTGCCACACACTCTGTCAGTGCGAGGTGAGGAGAGCCGATTACCGGCATCTCCGTGTTTACATGTGATCGGCTGTGATTGGACACAGCCGATCACATGGTTAAAGAGAGATCGGGGTTGTGCCTTGTCTTAGCAACACGGCGCGGCCGCGTTCGCGACGCTGTAAGAGCGGGCGTTCTGGAACGCTGTCATATGACGGCGTCCCAGAACGAGAGTCGCACCGCTCCGCCGTCATTTGACGGTGGGCGGGTGACAAGCAGTCAAAGATTCACTATGCCTCCTAAAAGATAACTTTGCTCTGGACGTTGCTCTGGACCTCCAAAAATCTAATAGGTAGCCAAGAAATTAGATGAGTAAGTTATGCCCCTTGAAAGCCTGAAGGTACTTTTTGTATTCTGGGAACCTTAATGCAGCTAGACTGCAAAAAAGTCTCATATACAGTATGTGGTATCCCCATACCCAGGAGGAGTAACAACATTTATTTTTTAGTGTGCACTTCAAAGTTTTTTAATACTGTGAGTTAGAAATATCATATTAATTGACATCTTTGTATAAAAAAATATATATATATTTCTTTCTTCATATTTCAAAACCTGTGACACAAAAATTAAAAATGTAAGCCTCACCATGCCTGTTAAAAATACTTTTGGGTGTTGGTAAATTGGTAGTCAGGAAAGCAGATGCAGCACATGTATGCCCATTTATAAGGCTAAAGAGGCTCCTTGGATTTTGAGCCCTTTCAGCACATAGTCTGGTGTCCCCAAAAAAAGGGAGCCCATTATTTAACCACTTAAGCCCCGGACCTTTAGGCAGCTAAATGCCCAGGCCAGGTTTTGCGATTCAGCACTGCGTCGCTTTAACAGACAATTGCGCGGTCATGCGACGTGGCCCCCAAACAAAATTGATGTCTTTTTTTCCCCACAAATAGATCTTTCTTTTGGTGGTATTTGATCACCTCTGCGGTTTTTATTTTTTGCGCTATAAACAAAAATAGAGCGACAATTTTGAAAAAAATTCAATATTTTTTACTTTTTGCTATAATAAATATCCCCCAAAAACATATATACAATTTTTTTCCCTCAGTTTAGGCCGATACGTATTCTTCTACCTATTTTTTGTAAAAAAAAAAAATGTTTTACTACTAATGGCGGCGATCATCGATTTTTTTCGTGACTGCGACATTATGGCGGACACTTCGGACAATTTTGACACATTTTTGGGACCATTGTCATTTTCACAGCAAAAAATGCATTTAAATTGCATTGTTTATTGTGAAAATGACAGTTGAAGTTTGGGAGTTAACCACAGGGGGCACTGAAGGAGTTGTGTTTCACCTAGTGTGTGTTTACAACTGTAGGGGGGTGTGGCTGTAGGTCTGACGTCATCGGTCGTGTCTCCTTATAAAAGGGATCACACGATCGATGCAGCCGCCACAGTGTAGCACGGGGAAGCCGTGTTTACATACGGCTCTCCCGGTTCTTCAGCTCCGGGGAGAGATCGCGAGGGGGCGGCTAGAAACGAATAGCCGCGCCCTCATCCCAGATCGCTCCCCAACGATTTCTGACCGCCGCATGTACCGGGGGGGTCCCGATCGGACCCCCGACCCGCAGAAAGGCAGGGACGTACATGTACGCCCATATGCCTGTACGTGCCATTCTGTGGACGTACATATACATGCGGCGGTCGTTAAAGCGGGGGTTCACCCTTAGAGGGCACTTTTCCCCCTTAGATTCCTGCTCGTTATTACTAGGGGAATCGGCTATTTATTTTAAAATATGTGCAGTACTTACCCGTTTACGAGACGCATCCTCTCCGTCGCTTCCGGGTATGGGCTTCGGGAATGGGCGTTCCTTCTTGATTGACAGGTTTCCGAGAGGCTTCCGACGGTCGCATCCATCGCGTCACGATTTTCCGAAAGAAGCCGAACGTCGGTGCGCAGGCGCAGTATAGAGCCGCACCGACGTTCGGCTTCTTTCGGCTACGAGTGACGCGACGGATGCGACCGTCGGAAGCCTCTCGGAAGGCTGTCACTCAAGAAGGAACGCCCGCTCCCGAAGACCCATACCCGGAAGCGACGGAAGAAGATGCAGCTCGAAAACGGGTAAGTACTGCTTATATTTTAATATAAATAGCCGATTCCCCTAGACCGAACGAGCAGGAAGCTAAGGGGAGATTTTTTTTTTTTTTTAAATGGGTGAACTCCCGCTTTAAGCGCTTTGAGAGGGGTTTCCCCAAAAATGACTGCACTAGCTCAAGGTTTTTTGGCATCCTCAATGCTCCATGGAGGTGCCAGAAAGAAGGAGCTTATGTATCATATACCTATCCCCTCCAAGGGGGCAAGTTGGAGTGTATCACCTCCTATCCCCTACTTGGTAACCTAGTTTTAAGGTGCGTACCTACTTCCTCTTCCCAGGTCTTTCCAAAACTATGAACTAAGAAAGTGTTTCAGCTGGATTTTGGCTTTAGGCAATAACTATATGATATAGGTTTAATAATAAAAATAAAATTATTTTAGTTGTGTAGCTATTAGGAAGATAACGTTTATATGTTGAGGTATGCTACTATTAATGTGGAAAAAACACTTGCTGTCACCAATAATTCTAACATAAACTAAATGTATACATTTTATAAGGTGTATTTTCCTTCTTTTACGATATTCTTTTGGTAAGCATTAAAAAAAGGTTAGGAAAAGTGCCAGTCTATGCTCAAGAGCTTTCATCCATATTCATGTGCACTAACCAAGCTGCTGTACAGAGCTCTGGGATTGTAACGCTCGACTGATTTAAATTCCTTATAAATTCCTAGCAGAGAGCACACATTTTATACAGAAGGGTTTTGCTGAGGAATTAATTATATATGTATGTGTCTGTAGGTGTATGCACAGTTACAAGAAAAGGTTTGTGAACCCTCTGGAATAATCTGGATTTCTGCACGAATGGCTCAAAAAATGCAATCTGATTATCAACTAAGTCTAAATAATGGACAAACACAATCTGCTTAAACCAACAACATACAAACAAGTGATCAATTAAATTTTTCTTTTAAACAATCTTGTGAAACTTTGCATTTAGTAACTAGTAGAACTTCTCCTAAAACGTGTATATACAGCCAAAAATGTTTGTTTGTTTTGAATTGAGTATGTTAGGTTAAAACACCAGTCAGGGTATTTTTTACTGTCTGTGTTCCACTGGGGAGATTTTCCTTTATCTTTTGTCCTGGAGATGCAACGTGAAATTATATGGATTCCCATCCTGGACTTTGTCACTAGAAAAGGTGTCCCAATTGGAATATTTACCCTCATGACTTGCTTTAAAGTCTAATCTAACATTTTGGCATTCCCCTCCATTATCTGGCTCAGTAACAATGTTTAAGATGATAAATAGCTGAATCACCCCAGCAGGTACCCAGACAACATTACAGCCTAAGCTCGTTTGGCTGGATCACAGGAGTGCAATTTGTTTTGCACTTCCGTGACCCATTTTTAGCAGAGAGTGGTCTGAAGTCCACTCTCTGCTGACTTCATGGATATCAGTCCAGGCACCGTGTCATCCTGACAATAAAATCTGGATCCGCTAGGTGCCTAGACTGACACCCTTCTCAGCGAGCTGCTGAGACCCTTAGACGAGCACCCCACCACCTCCACAGCTCCAACGAGTGAGGAGGGAGATGAACAGAGAGCTGTGATTGACAGTCTACAGCTCTCTGCTCATGGAGCTTGGAAAACCGAGTGATCGGCGATGTTAGATCGCTCGGTTTTCAGTGTAGAGGCACTGGGGGACAGAAGCAGCAATGGACTGATGCTGCATCCACCTAGGTAAGTATGAATGGGGAAAAAAAGGAAACCCATACTTCTCTTTTAATGAAGAACCAATACCAGAGGAAATCAAAACTTGGTAAACCCCCAGGGTATTCTGTTCACATAGCTCTTGGCCTCATGTAAATCTGTGCAGGGGTTGCTTCATTAATAGTTATGGGTTTAAGAATGACAGTTCAGGAGTGGAGGTGGTGTTCCAGGCAGTGTACACTGGGTCTGTACAACCCCCACCCTCCATAGGTTTACAGACAGAGCATTGCTCTGCTCTGCTGTGCTGTCTGCTGTGCTGGGAGGTATTGGAGGTATACCTCCATCCAGACCATGCTGATCCTCCAGATGTTCCCCTGTTGTGGCTTTTGTTTGCTCCATCTCCTCAGCTCCTGAGCTGGATGCACTACACGGCCGCTATCCTGATATCCAGCGTTTGGCAATTCATTTCAACCCATGGGTAAGTATGAGGTCCCTCTACAGACCTCTCTTGCCAATCATTCCGCCTGCCCCCTATTTAACAACATACATTTATTGATTTTATCACTTACATTGCAGATACAATCACGCATCCGCCCCTGAAGAAGCGTGCAGGGTCTCGCAAAACTAGTAGGGCTTTATCGATGCTTGTTTTATGCCTGTACATGCTGGTTATTATTGATGTCTGTATTATGTCTACATACTTCTGTTTACATGTATGTAATTTTTTTTTTATTTATTTTTTTATTTGTTTATTGTATATGTGCATCCACTGGCCCTGCAACTTTCAAGTTTTACTGTTGCTCATTGATGTACAACAATTGTAATAAATCTTTATATATTTACTTTCACTTGTGCTGTGTACATTGGCTATTATGCCAGGTAACTCACACTCATTGTTGTTGCCACTTTGTTACATAACACTTTGAAAATAATAAATAGATTTTTGTCTCATTGTTGGTTGTGAACATTGGCTGAACCTCTCTCACCTCATTCAAAGTTCCAGGGCTGCCCCCTTTTGTCCTTTTGATACAGTAGATCACAAATTACTGCTGACTCGGCTAGCAGAAGTAGCTGGAGTGGCAGACTCGGATTTACCCTGGTTCTCCTCCTTTCTGGAAAACCGATCACAAATAGTGAAACTTGGTCCTTTCACTTCTGAAAAACACACAGTGTCATGCGGAGTCCCTCAGGGGTCTCCCTTATCACCCGTGTTATTCAATATCACCAGAATTTACTCTACCATTCCTACGCGGATGACACCCAACTCTACTTTCACATCAGCAACAAAAAGGATCATTATCTCGGATTAGAGAAATGCCTTACTCTGATAGATAATTGGATGACAGAGAGTTATCTTAAATGTAAAGGCTCAAAAACAGAACTTATTCTGCTCAATGCCAGTCGAAAGAGACTTGCCACGACAACATGGACTCCCCCGCCCATTCTGGGACAAACCATCACCCCCAGCACCAAAGTCAAAAGTCTCGGAGTCACTTTTGACTCCCAAATGACAATGGATGCACAAACAAGTTCAGTAGTCAGCGGATCCCACTATCTGCTGCGCCCTCCCTGAGATCCCTTCACTGGTTACCAGTAAAAGACAGAATAACATTTAAGGCACTATGCCTAACACACAAATGTGTACAAGGCAGTGCCCTTCAATATCTATGTGAAAAATTAAAATCCCACAACCCCGATCGCGTTCTCCGTTCTACCAACCAAAATCTACTCCAGATACCTAAGGCCGATACAAGTCCAAAGGAGAACGAAGATTTGCCATCCAGAGACCTAGACTATGGAACGCTTTACCAACCAGTTTTCGAACGGAAGTGAATCACCAGGCCTTCAAAAAAAAACCTCAAAACCCATCTATTCTGAAGGCAATGTATAGGAGGAAATGTATACCAAGCGCCCTGAGGTGATTCAGTTCACATGTGTTGCGCTATATAAGTTTTTTCATTCATTCAATGCTAAAGATCAGACAACAATAGCAAAAGTTGCCCACAAGGTGGCTGTAAAGAGCTGAAAAAAACACATGATTTGGTGAAAGTTGGCTGAAAAAGTCCTGCCGTGTGTATGCATACTAAGTTCACGGCCAAGCCCATTTGGAGCAAAATCCACAGAAATGTCAGATGGAAGTCCGATCGTGTGTATGAGGCTTAGGGTTGGATTCACATTATGCAGTTTTAGTGCTTTTTGCATTTTGCAGATTTGCATTACAGCCCATTTAACATGGTTTCCTATAGAACACGTGCTGTAGTGCTAAACTGTCGGTGGAACGCGCTACCGCATCGACATCCATATGGAAGAAAACCATCAGGCCTTTAGGAAAAAAACTAAGACACACCTCTTCTGAAGGATTAGGACGACACCGGATGGAAACAAGCGCCTTGAGGCTATTTAGTTTGCATTTGTAGCGCTATACAAGTTATTCACTCACTCAAAATACAAAAAGCACTATAAATGAATAATGTGAATCCAGCCTTATGCCGCGTACACACCATCACTTTATGTGATGAAAAAAAACGACATTTTCTGTGAAGTAAAAAATGACGTTTTTGAAACTTCAATTTTCAAAGACGAAGTTGCCTACACACCATCGTTTTTCTCACAATGTTCTAGCAAAGCGAGGTTACGTTCTCACCACTTTTTCCATTGAAACTTGCTTCATAAGTAGCTTCTGGGCATGCGCGGGTGAAAAAACGTTGTTTTAAACAACGTTTTTTACTACACACGGTCAATTTCTGTGAAGTAAAAGTTGACGTTTTGAAAACCGACACATAAAATTGAAGCATGCTTCAATTTTTTTTGGTCATTTTTTAGAAGACATAAAACGACGTTTTCCCCCACACACGGTCAATTAAAGTGACGTTTTTAAAAACGTCTTTTTTTTTCATCACATAAAGTGATGGTGTGTACGGGGCATTAGAAGCAGCTTTATCTTTTGCAAATAAGCTTTATCCATACCTCCCAACATTTTGAGACAGGAACGAGGGACATCTACTAACAAACGTTTGTAGGTATAGGACACGCCCCCCTGCCACACCCCCTTAAAGGAGAATTAACCTCCATAAAAATGTTAATTAAATCCACAAGGGCTTTATTTTACCACTACTATTTCTTTATGTAGGCTTTTAAAATGTACAAATGCACCAATTTAGAACTTGGATGAAAGATTTAGCACTGGGAAACACTTTCTGAAAAATAAAAAGTGCATTTTATATACAACTATATAGATCAGACCAAAATGAGGGACCCTTGAGGAGGACAGAGGGACATTGCTCCAAATCAGGGACAGTCCCTCGAAATCGGGGACAGTTGGGAGCTATGTATAACTAAAACTGAAATATTACTTTTGGATGGTCTAATGTTTTCATATACAAAAATCAGACTGAATTAGAACTAGAAAATGCAATTCTTGATTAAAAATCACTTTGAGGTCATTCAGAAAGCAAACTGAGGTAAGCTTTATCTGTTGTGTGAAAACCATTCTCATTGCTTCAGGTGAAATCTGTTCTTGCAGTCATGGCAAGCAATGAAGTGGAAGGATGTGCTGTGGGAAAACACTTTGTGCTGCTACAGGGATGGGTTTGAAATGAGAAATACACAGGTGTCTGTACCAGAGCCAGTACAGGTCTGTCAATCAGTTATCTTATTCAGCGTTACATTCAGGGCTTATTTTCAGCACAGTGGATGTCTCTGTACATAGATATGTTATGTCAATATATAAATCATGCTTTCAGCCGATTGTTTTATTCCTGAGCACTGATTCTGGCTCCAATAATTTGACATTTTGTAAATAGGTGCCATAGGTTTACTGCATAACATTTTCAGTGTGACTGTATTTTCACTGCAAGGATCACCATGATAGGATCTAGAGCTGTGATAATATGATTTGAGCAACTTGTCATCTTTAAATCATTGCCACCACATCCCATTTAGGTAAATATATATGAAAGAAGAAAATTGGGATTTTAACCACTTGCTTACCGGGCACATATACCCCCCTCCTGCCCAGGTGAAATTTCAGCTTCCGGCACTGCGTCGCTTTAACTGACAATTGCGCGGTCGCGTGACGTGGCCCCCAAACAAAATTGACGTCCTTTTTTCCCCACAAGTAGAGCTTTCTTTTGGTGGTATTTTATCACCTCTGCGTTTTTTATTTTTTTGCGCTATAAACAAAAAAGAACGACAATTTAAAAAAAAATACAATATTTTTTACTTGTTGCTATAATAAATATCCCATTTTTTTTTTTTTTTAAAAACATTTTTTTCAGTCTAGGCCGATACGTATTCTTCTACATATTTTTGGTAAAAAAAAAAAAAAAACGCAATAATCGACTGGTTTGCGAAAAATTATAGCGCCTACAAAATAGGGGACAGAATTATTATTTTTAATTTTTTTTTTTTACTAGTAATGGCGGCGATCTGCGATTTTTATTGGGACGGCGACATTATGGCGGTACATCGGACACTTTTGACACATTTTTGGCACCATTCACATTTATACTGCGATTGGTGCTATAAATATGCACTAATTACTGTATAAATGTGACTGGCAATGAAGGGGTTAACACTAGGGGGTGAGGAAGGGGTTAAATGTGTATACTGCTTAGTGTTCTAACTGTGGGGGAAGGGGGGTGACTGGGGGAGGTGACCGATCTGTGTCCCTATGTACAAGAGACACAGATCGGTCTCCTCTCTCCCTGACAGGACGCTGTCTGTGAGAGCCGGCAATAAGAAATGATCTCATATGTTTACATATGAGATCATCTCTCATTGGCCGCACATATCGCCTACCGAACGGCCACTCCGAATGGCCGTTCACGGCGATCTGTGATTGGCTGTGTCCAAGGGACACGGCCAGCACAGAGTTTCCCCACTGCGCGCTCGGGAGCGCGCGTGGGGAACGAGCAAAGGGGCGGACGTCAATTGACGTCCACTTGGATTTTCAGGTCCGCGCTGTAGCCGTCATTTGGCTATAGCGCGGGCCTCAAGAAATTAAAGGTGCAAAATAACAAAAATACATTTATCAATTTTTTTTTATTTTAAACATTTTATTTGTGTTATTTTGCACCTTTAAAATACCAATTTTCTTCTTTCATAAGGTGCAAAATAACACATGTAGCGCCTCCTTGCTTTCAGCATGGGCACTACGCCTACATTTAGTGGGGAAGGGAGAGTTACTTTGCTCCCTTCCAGTGTTTGTTTAAATTTGGGACCTCTGTCATTCTGGAAATGTCCACTGGGTCAGTCTGCGGTCAGGGAGTGCAATGCCACCCCTGGCTGGCAGCTGGCGCCAGAGGGGTTCTAGCAGAGCAGACCTTCTTCCAGCAGCCAATTAGAGGATGTTTTCCCTCACAGGACATGCTGGGGGAGGGTATATCTGGGACAGAGGTCATGTGTTGAAAAATCTCTTCGCGGGGTCCCCGTTCCAGGTGCGGTACCCACCTTCAGGGTACGCGCATCCATGGACCCCGCCGGCGCGACCCACCTGGCCAGAGCTGAACTTTGCAGCGAGCCTCATCCTGATGAGAGAAGGGATCTCAGCGTTCCGCTGGGTTCCAAGGCCTATTGACAGAATCCCAGCTTGGGATCGGGTGTCCGGACCACTGACAGGTATGCTTGCTGTCATCCAGGGACCATTTATAGAAAAGTCTACTGGGAGGATTCTCTTTCTTTATTCACCCGAATTCTCTATTGAAATTGGCCCGTGGCAGGGGCCCTAGAGACAGTAGATAAGCCGGCCTAACTCAGAATCTACGCCGACCTATGTTTAAGCGTATGCTCAAACAGAGATACGCTTAAACATATCTAAGATAGGACGGCTTGCGCCGTCCTATCTTAGGTTGCAATATTTTGGATGGCCGCTAGGTGGCGCTTCCATTGCGGCCGGCGTAGAATATGTAAATGAGTTTATACGCCAATTCACGAACGTACACCCGGCCGCCGCCACAGTCGATTTACGCCGTTTCTGTAAGGCATTAGCAGGCCTAAAGTTATTCCACCTATTAGGTGGAATAACAATGTTAAAGTATGGCCGCCGTTGCCGCCGCGAGATTCTAATTTTTTACGCCGTTTGCGTAAGTCGTCCGCGAATCGGGATTTACGTAGTTTACGTCCACGTCTAAAATCAATAGGCATAGCCGCAATGCACACTGGGAAATGTAGGCGCCCGGTGCATGCGCAGTTAAAAAAAAAATTAAAAAACGTGAGGTCAAGCCTCATTACCATCAAACACGCCCCCCTCCAACACATTTGAATTCGGTGCCCTTACGCCCGCCCGCTTTAGGCTACGCCGCCGTAGATTAGCAGGCAAGTATATTGAGAATCATTACTAGCCTAGCTAATTTACGGCGGCGTAGCCTAAACACGCTAAGCTATGCCGCCGTAACTTTGCTCCTCTCTACCTGAATCTACCTATTTATACTTACCTGCTCTATGTAGTGGTTTTGCACAGAGCAGCCCAGATCCTCCTCTTCTTGGGTCCCTCTTCTGCATTCCTGGACCCTCCGTCCTGTTGAGTGCCCCCATTGCAGGCAGCTTGCTATTGAGGCACCCGGAAAGAGCTGCAGCTCTGTGTTTCCACTCAGACCCGTAACTGTGGTTCGGCCCTGCCCCTTCTCTCTCCTCATTGGCTAACTGACTTTGATTGACAGCAGGGGGAGCTAATGGTGCTGCTGCTGTGTCTCAGCCAATCAGGAGGTAGAGTATTGGATGGTCAAGGCACTTGTAGACATCGCTGGATAGAGTTGGGGCTCAGGTAAGTATTAGGGGGGCTGGGGCGCCTAATGCATAGAATGCATTAAGATAAAAAAACCTTCTGCTTTTGCAAGCACTATGAGAATAGATATCTGAATAGAATTTTTAGGAATTTTTATAAACCTAGCGTTTAGTGAGTTTAGTGGTATTAAAGCTATTTTTTTTTATTTTAAACCCATATTAAACCCAGAAGAAAACATTTATTATATTGCAACTTACCAATTCGTAGATATGATGGCTGCGTTAGTTTTCTTTTTTAGGCTTTCTTTCTTTTATCCACCCAATAAGCCTGTTTTTTTTTTTTCAAAATAGCAAGCTCTCTTCCAGATGTATCAGTTTACAGGGATGAGACAAACCATTTACCATTGATAGAGGGTGCTTACAATGATCAGCTTTTATTTATTCATGTAAAACCTTTTTCCCAAAGGAAAACAACATTTTTCCCTGTAACAGTTTTCTAAAGCATTAGGCTTCACCTTGGTAATGTTTTTAAATCTGCTAGTTCATCTAAGGCCCCATACACACGATAGAATCCATCCGCTGAAAAATCCCAGCGAATGGGTTTACACGCCAGCGGATCTGTTTCCGCGGATATTTATCCCCTGGGATGGATTCCAGCAGATGAATATTTGCTGACATGCCAAACAAATCTATCTGCTGGAATCCATCCCAACGGATGGATCCGCTGGTCTGTATAGACTCACCGGATCCATCCGTCCGAAGGGATCCCCCGCATGCGTCGTAATGATTCGACGCATGCGTGGAATTCCTAATATGACAGCGTCGCGCACGTCGCCGCGTCATAATCGCGGCGACGGCGCGACACGTCATCGCCAGAGGATTTCGGCGCGGATTTCAATGCGATGGTGAGTACACTCCATCGCAGAGAAATCCGCTGAAATCCTCGAGAGGATTTATCTGCGGAAACGTTCCGCTGGAACGTATTCGCGGATAAATCCTCTCGTGTGTATGGGGCCTAACACTCCCCTCCCCTTCCCAATGCTGCTGTCCAAAGGTGCCCCCCGTGCTTCTTCATCCAGAGTGGAGGTGCTCTAATACAGGAGGTGTATTATTGGCCAGATTACCAGATAAAAACAGAAGGAAAAAAGCCTGAAAAATAGAATACTAATGCAGCCACCACATCTAATAATTGGTAAGCTGTAATGTGCTACAGTTTTAATTTTGGGTTTAATATTGCTTTAAGCAAAATAAGACCATTCTATATTTCACACATTTCACATGTCTGGGGTGTTGCCCAAACAGCAAATAAAAATGATATCACGTAGACAGTTACAGTACCTTCATGCCAGATATTCGGCTAATAAATGTCTAATAAAATAGCTGTAGATGTTATTTGCTGTGCTTTGCATATTTTATACAACCAGGTTGGTGTTTCTGCTTTGGTTGTCCTTATTCATACATTTCCTTATAAGTTTGATATTTATTATACATACAGCTGAGGCTTGACATTTTAGGATCCTCGCATACGGGATTCTGTCCCTGAAGCATAACCATCATAAAATTCCAAAACACACATTTTATACAGCGCATGCATTGCTGTATGTTTGTGACATCTGCAAAATAAATAATTTAGTATTTAATAAACCATTAACCTGGTATTTTGAAATTGTGCTTTTATATTTAGTATCATCTAATCAGTCTGTTGTAAAAAAAATACTTTGAAAGGCTGTGTTCACACTAGCCAATGCCCTGAAAATTAATTCATGGTGGATTGCTTTTCAGAGTGCTGCTAAGCAGCTGCCGTCAGGCACTCAGGAGTCAATCCTGCAGCCATCATTAAGGGGACTGAAGTTCCTCTTTAACCACTTAAGCCCCAGACCATTTTGTAGCTAAAGGACCAGGTCACTTTTTGTGATTCGGCACTGCGTCGCTTTAACTGACAATTGCGCGGTCGTGCGGCATGGCTCCCAAACAAAATCGGCATCCTTTTTTTCCCACAAATAGAGCTTTTTTTTAGTGGTATTTGATCACCTCTGCGGTTTTTATTTTTTGCGCTATAAACAAAAATATAGCGTCAATTTTGGAAAAAATGCTATGGGGCAGATCCACAGAGATCTGCACCCGCGCAGCGTATCAGAGATACGCTACGCCCCCGTACCTTACCTGGCTTTAAATCGAATCCTTAAAGATTAAAGAATTCAAATTGGCGATTAGGGGGCGTGTTTCATTTAAATGAAGCGCGTCCCCGCGCCGAATGAACTGCGCCGTCCCGAAATTTCCCGCCGTGCATTGCGCTAAATGACGTCGCTAGGACGTCATTTTTTTTTAACATAGACGTGAATTACGCCCATCCCGATTCACGGATGACTTACGCAAAAAAAAAAAAAAGAATTCAAATTAAACGCAGGAACGACGGCCATACTTAACATGGCAAATCTAACTATACGCCGCAAAACACCAGCTTTAAATATACGCCGGAAAAAGCCGACTAGAGACGTAAAAGAATGCAGCGGCCGCACGTACGTTCGTGGATCGTCGGAAATAGCTAATTCGCATACCCCGATGCATAAAACGACGCAAACTCCACCCAGCGGACGCCGAAGTATTGCATCTACGACCCAAAGGCATACAAAACCGTACGCCTGTCGGATGCCGTCGTATCTTGGTTTGAGGATTCAAACTAAGGATACGACGCGGGTAATTTGAAAGTACGCCGGCGTATCAGTAGATATGCCGGCATACTCGCTCTGTCGATCTGCCCCTATGTTTTTTACATTTTGCTATAATAAATATCCCCCAAAAATATATAAAAAACATATTTTTTCCTCAGTTTAGGCCGATATGTATTCTTCTACATATTTTTAGTAAAAAATATGTGTATATTGATTGGTTTGCGCAAAAGTTATAGCGTCTACAAAATAGGGGATAGAATTATGGCATTTTTATTATTATTTTTTTTACTAGTAATGGCGGCGATCATCGTTTTTTATCGTGACTGCAACATTATGGCGGTCACATCGGACACTTTTGACACATTTTTGGGACCATTGTCATTTTTACAGCGATCAGTGCTATAAGAATGCACTGATTAGTGTGAAAATGACACTGGCAGTGAATGGGGTTAACCACTAGGTGGCGCTGAAGGGGTTAAGTGTGCCTAGGGATGTGTTCTAACTGTAGGGGGTTGGAATTACAGTGACACAACAGTGATCACAGATTCCGATTACAGGAAGCTGTGTACACTGTCCTGTCACTAGAAAGACTAGGGAGATGCTTGTTTACATCAGCATTACCCCCTTCTTCCTCACTGTGACACGATCGCGGTCGGAGTCACGGAGCTCATGGCGGGTGCGCGCCCACAATGCTGGCTTCTTAAAGGGGACGTATATATACGTCCTTCTGCCTGTCCATGCTGTCGACAAAAATAGTTATGCACTGGTCGGCAAGCAGTTAATGGCAGGATCACATGGTATAATTTTATTAAAAACTGTACATTTAAAATTATTACAATTATTTGTTAAAGAGTAAGTAAACCCTGATGGGTTTTACCTTTTCTTTGTTCCCTGCAAAGTAAAAACATAATGGGCTACTATCCATTTTTGGATTTTCGAATTTTCTGTTTTTACAAATTATCGAACTTACGAATTTATGAATTTACAAATTGAGATCATAACTAATGACCAGAAAAACAAACAAAACAAAAAAGTAAGAAATTAAACAGAATGAATGAGTGTTTCTGCAGTGCACATAGTATGTAAGAGAGAATCCATGTATCTTGCAAAAGGTTCTATAAAGTAGATATGAGCCGGTACCCATGTCTCCCCAATTCACTAATATAGAAAGCCCGGTGCAAGGATTACTTGTGCGTAGACTTTAATCATGGGCAAAACATAAATTGCTTTAAGACAAAAGCAAAGGAAGAGAGAAAACAGCGCAAACCTCTGGTGTAGTAAGGGGATTAAAGGGCTATATTAACCCCTTCACCCCCTGGAAGATTTGGCTGCTCAATGACCAGGCCATTTTTTGTGATACGCTTTAACTGACAATTGCGTGGTCGTGCGACGCTGTACCCAAACAAAATTGGCGTCCTTTTTTTCCAGTAAATAGAGCTTTCTTTCGGTGGTATTTGATCTCCTCTGCGGCTTTTATTTTTTGCTCTAAAAAAAAAACGTCTATTTTGAAAATAACACAATATTTTGTACTTTTTGCTATAATAAATATCCCCAATTTATTTTTTAAAAAAAGAAAAATTTTTCCTCAGTTTAGGTCAAAACAAATCTAAATATCTATCTATCTATCTATCTATCTATCTATCTATCTATCTATCTATCTATCTATCTATCTATCTATCTATCTATCTATCTATCTACAGTTGCAATAAAAAGTATGTGAACCCTTTTGGAATGATATGGATTTCTGCACAAATTGGTCATAAAATGTGATTTGATCTTCATCTAAGTCACAACAATAGACAATCACAGTCTGCTTAAACTAATAACACAAATAATTAAATGTTACCATGTTTTTATTAAACACACCATGTAAACATTCACAGTGCAGGTGGAAAAAGTATGTAAACCCCAAGAGCTAATTGGAGTGAGGTGTCAGCCAACTGGAGTCCAATCAATGAGATGACATTGGAGGTGTTGGTTACAGCTGCCCTGCCCTATAAAAAACACACACCAGTTCTGGGTTTGCTTTTCACAAGAAGCATTGCCTGATGTGAATGATATCTCGCACAAAAGTGGTCTCAGAAGAACATTGCTGCACGTTTACAGTTTGCACAAGAGCACCTGGATGTTCCACAGCAGTACTGGCAAAATATTTTGTGGACAGATAAAACCAAAGTTGAGTTGTTTGGAAGAAACACACAACACTATGTGTGGAGAAAAAGAGGCACAGCACACCAACATCAAAACCTCATCCCAATTGTGAAGTATGGTGGTGGTGGCATCATGGTTTGGGGCTGCTTTGCTGCGTCAGGGCCTGGACGGATTGCTATCATCGAAGGAAAAATTAATTCCCAAGTTTATCAAGACATTTTGCAGGAGAACTTAAGGCTATCTGTCCACCAGCTGAAGCTCAACAGAAGATGGGTGTTGCAACAGGACAATGACCCAAAGCATAGAAGTAAATCAACAACAGAATGGCTTAAACAGAAGAAAATATGCCTTCTGTAGTGGCCCAGTCAGAGTCCTGACCTCAACCTGATTGAGATGCTGTGGCATGACCTCAAGACAGCGATTCTCACCAGACATCCCAAGAATATTGCTGAACTGAAACAGTTCTGTAAATAGGAATGGTCAAGAATTACTCCCGACTGTTATGCACGTCTGATCTGCAACTACAGGAAACGTTTGGTTGAAGTTATTGCTGCCAAAGGAGGTTCAACCAGTTATTAAATCCAAGGGTTCACATACTTTTTCCACCCGCACTGTGAATGTTTACATGGTGTGTTCAATAAAAACATGGTAACATTTAATTCTTTGTGTGTTATTAGTTTAAGCAGACTGTGATTGTCTATTGTTGTGACTTAGATGAAGATCAGATCACATTTTATGACCAATTTATGCAGAAATCCTTATCATTCCGAAAGGGTTAACATACTTTTTTTTGCAACTGTGTGTATATATATATATATATATATATATATATATATATATATATATATATAGCATTACCCCCGGAGCTGCTGGATGTTTGGGCGGCACATTGCCTCATGGCTCCTCCGAATTCCTAGGGGTGATGTGATGCACATTGCATATAGTAGTAAAGGAATGTCCATTACAGGTGCTCTTTGCTGTGCTCTTTATTACCCAGCCGGGTAAAAACAGTAAACTTGTGGTGAGGAAAGTAAAGTTGAAGAAGAAGGGAGAACAGCAGATTCAGGCGTGAGGATAGGGAAACAGTCCTGCTCCCAAACGTAACACTTCTCTGCGCCACTCCTGCCGGAGTGGGTTTAGTGTACCCGGACAGGCCTCTCTCACTGACCTGGCAGCCGGAGTATCACTCGGACAATTGTAGGATGAAGTCTCTGCTACAGACCCTTCTCGGTGAACTTGAACTTGAGGAAAAGTCTCTGCCACAGACCCTCCTCGGTGAGCCTCAGAAAGATACCTCTGCCACAGGCCCTCTCTGGATTGAATTCTTGGAGATATCCCTCCTTAGATGAGTTACGCATGGATCTCCTTCAACTTGTCGCCCAGGTACCGACTGACAGGTGATCAATCTCTCAGTGTCCGGCTACCTCGATCCCAGGTGGTTTGTCGAGGCCCTTTTGGAATGCCAGCCTCTCAATGGCGCTCCTCAGACTGACTCCCCACAGAACAGCAGTACAGATTGGGATCCTCAAAGGTGGGAACCAAGTCACTCACTGGGTCCCCGTCGCTGTTCAGATGCTCCGGGCCAGCATGGCCCCGGAACCAGAAACACTGCGTAGCACGCATGCCCCAGCCAGGTAGGCCATAACGCCGGGGCGCCGTGATTTGGCCACCCTAAAGGTGGGTGCCACACTGGACGAAGAAGACCCAGACCCAGGTGGGACTGACTGGAGGAAATAACAGATCGTGGTTCATAGCTTGTAGGAACTCACGATCTGCCTCTCCTCCCCTCACAGAACTGGGATGTGTGTGTTTACACACACACACACACACACGTCCCTGTTCTGCCTCTCATGCCCACAATGCCTGCCTCTCATGTCTGCGATCATTGCAACCCCCGGCCACAAGCATCAGGACCCCCGCAGTGCATGCGTCTGCTATCACATTCAGCTACGATGGCTTGCGGGATTGTGCAGCCCTCTTGCTGTATAATGATGACGGCTGGTCGGCAAGTGGTTAAAAACAACATATTATGTACTCACAAAATAAAATGTGGAGAAGTGCATACAGTCCAGGTGAAATAGCCCACTCAACACATAAGTCACAAGGAAAGGGGATGGATGAGAAGCATCTGTACAGCCAGCTGACAGGTGAAGCACTGGACCATTCACAGGAAATGTTTCGAGGACTCCTCTTCTTTAGCTGAAGAAGAGGGGAAGTTCTCGAAATGCGTCCTGCGACCCCACTTTTGCAGGAGACCATCTTCCACTGGGGCTGTCCTTGGGATTGAGTGAGCCGAGCAGGAGCAGCAGAGACTTCTGGCATCCAGCCCAACTCTTCTCTTATGCTGTGCTGGAACCCACATGGTATTTTTACCTATTCATTAAGGGAATATTTTGAAATTCTGCTACAGTGCTAAAGAAATACACTGATCATTATAACTAAACTACAAGTTTCTCAAAAAGCCAAATGCAACAAGAAATTGTGAGATTGTACTGAATCCCTAATGTACTACAGTGAACTTTCCAAATCCCCTAGAGTATAAATAACTACACATTGCCATCTCCGCTGACACTTAGCTACTGTGGGAAAACAGATGAAGGTTTCTAGAATGAAAAACCTTTCATATCTATTGTATTGAAGCATTACTTTTTATATACGGCATAAGCATTTTAGCTGACCTTCAATGAAGCCCATATTGTAAAGTAATGTTCCAGACCCAGGACTTATCATCATTTGCAAGATTTAAGTTATGAAAAAATGAACATACCCCAAACCATTCTAGGCTCACTTTTGTTTTTCTCTGCAGTTGCACTAGCCTTTAAATAATTATTAATTCTCTTGTACTGGAGGGCAAACATTGCAGAGCTCCATTAATTTATTGTGATGTATCTGTCACCTAGAGAACTACACACCCTGGAACAAAATTTCAGAAGAAAATCTGGGTCAATGTGTGTATGGAGTAGGAGGATATATGTGGTGATAGGGAATTGGAGAACCTCCCTGCCATAGCCTTCCATTGCCTACCCTGTACTGCAATAGATCATTGGATACTAAGCTTCCATGTTGCATGCTTATGCCCGGTAGGCAAGCAATAGCTGGTTCTTTAGACACTAAGGAGCAGATCCACGTACATCGGCGCATAAATCCGCCGGGCGTAGCGTATCTAAGATACACTACGCCGCTGTAACTTTTTTTTTTCGAATCCTCAAAGAATTTGCGCCGTAAGTTACGGCGGCGTAGTGTATCTTTGGCGGCGTAAGGGAGCGGAATTCAAATGGATGTGATGGGGGCGTGTTTTATGTAAATACGTTGTGACCCGATGTAAACAGCGTTTTTTTTTAACAGCGCATGCGCCGTCCGTGGGGGTATCCCAGTGCGAATGCTCGAAATTAAACCGGAACAAGCCAATGCTTACGACGGTGACGTCATTCTACGCAAATCCCTATTCGCGAACGACTTACGCAAACGACGCGGGAACGACGGCCATACTTAACATTGAGTACGCCTCATAATAGCAGGGGTAACTATACACCGGAAAAAGCTGAACGCAAACGATGTAAAAAAATGCGCCGGCCGGACGTACGTTCATGGATCGCCGTAACTAGCTAATTTGCATACTCAATGCGGAATTCGACGGAAACGCCACCTAGCGGCCGGCGTAAAAATGCATCTACGATCTGACGGCGTACTAAGACGTACGCCTGTCGGATGATCCAAGATGCAGTCGTATCTTGTTTTGTAGATACAAAACAAAGATACGACGCGGGAAATTTAAAATGACGCGGCGTATCAATAGATACGCCGGCGTCATTCTTTTGTGGATCTGCCCCTAAGTAAACAACCCAGAATGGCAGGCTTATTGCCTAGAATTTCCTGGGTGGGACACCCTCTAAAGGGGCAACCCAGATCCGTAAACCTGGGACATCAAATGGTGCATTAAACATTACACTTTAGCCCACACTAGGAAGTACAAGGGGGCCGTATAGTGCTTATAACAGTACGTGCTTTAACCACTTAAGGACCGCCGCACGACTATATACGTCGGCAGAATGGCACGGCTGGGCACATGGACGTATATATACGCCCCCTTTAAGAGCCCAGCTGTGGGTCACGAGCTATTGGGGATATTTCTTATAGCAAAAAGTAAAAAATATATTTTTTTTCAAAATTGTCACTCTATTTTTGTTTATAGCACAAAAAATAAAAACCGCAGAGGTGATCAAATACCACCAAAAGAAAGCACTATTTGTGGGGGAAGAAAAGCCGCCAATTTTGTTTGGGAGCCACGGCGCAATTGTCAGTTAAAGTGACGCAGTGCCGAATCGCAAAAAGGGGCAATGTCCTTAACCTGCATATTGGTCTGGGTCTTAACCAGTTAATAAATGACTGATTTAGTGTCTGATCCTTCCCCTCTGATAGTATTAATCGATCAATAGTCGACAACCCATTTCAATCAAAAATATGATCGCAAATTATCAATCTCATATTGCTTTCAACATATAATCTCATAATCTAGTCAATCAAAATATGATCATATCTCACTGCCACCAATAAATGCAACATGATCAATAATTTTCTGCCCTAGTCAATCGACTGTTTGATTGAATCCAATGTTCTGGTGATTCCCCAAACCCCAATTACTTGGATGGGAGTGTTACGACCCTGTAATATTCAGAACTCTAGACTATAAATTTGGATCTCAGCTGAAGAGGTTTCTCAGGTCTCAACCACCGGTTCACTCTAAGGCCCCGTACACACGACAGAGTTTCTCGGCAGAATTCACAGAGAAACTCGGTCAAAACCCGGATTCTGCCGAGAAACTCTGTCGTCTGTACAGTTTTGGCTCGATGGAGCCGCCGAGGAGCTCGACGAGAAAATAGAGAACATGTTCTCTATTTTCTCGTTGTTCTATGGGAGAAGGCGGCCCGCCGAGCTCCTCGGCGGCTTCATCCCAGAACTCGACGAGGAACTCGACGTGCTTGGCACGTCGAGTTCCTCGGCCGTGTGTACGGGGCCTCAGAGTTATATAGAGAGTTTGGGGTTAGGTCATCACAACCTCCAATGAGAACAAAACTTATAACTGATAGCTTATTAACTCATAAGCGTAGTTGTATAGTGCAGTATAGAAACAGTCTCTATATTAGTATTGAACGGGTCTGCTTTGATTTGAGATCTACTATTGGAAAAAGCAGGTGTTGGTATTGCTGCAAGTTAATTCCACTCTTACTTGTGTATATAAGAAACTGACAAAGTTCTTAGTAGATAAGGTAATACTACTAGGCAATTGGTATGCAGATAAATACAGTCCTGATTCGGTTTAGCATTAACTATAAGCAATACATCTTGTCATAGAAAATACTTGCGGTTAGAAGGTTTTCTCTGTAGCTGGTTCTCTGAAAGAGGAAGGCTGGTGGTGGTGATCCCGTAATTAATATAACGGATGGAGGCAGCTGATCCAATAGGGAGTCCGTGTCAAGCAGGAGAGATGAGGGTACCTCACAATTATATTGTACCCTGAAGTTGGGGTAAGCTGGGGTCCATGGTGAATATGAGCCCAGGGAAGAGAGGTCCAGAGAGCAAGTTCCAGAGAGCAGAGTCCAGGATGCAGGGTCCAGGATGCAGGGTCCTTCAGAGAGGTCCTACAACAGTGGCTCTGGGTTCCAGGTGGCGGCAGGGTCCAACGAGAATAACCGAACGCCCTGCCGCCGATCCTGGGGGTTTAAATAGCCTGGGTGAAGAGCGCCGAGCGTGACACGCTGGGACGCACTTCCACGTTCCAGCGTGGAACGCAGGCGTTCGCGCACCGGAAGTGACGCGGACGTCTTACAGAACGGAGCGCAGCCCAGGGAAAAAATGCCAAACTGTGCCCTTCTATCGTTTCCTGGGAAGGGGGAGGTGTAGGATGTGGGATACAGCATGCTGCACCAAAACATATGTAGCATTCTATCCCACAGTAAAATACGTGGCTGAAAGTGATGTGGAAAGATGCATCCTGTGCATCATACCTCCCAACTTTCTGAGATGGGAATGAGGGACACCTATCAGCAAAAGTATGCAGGCATAGGACACACCCCTTGCCACACCCCCTTAAAGGAGAATTGTACAAAAAAATAAGATTGGTTAAACCCACAAGTGCTTTTTTTTACCACTACTATTTCTTTGGAATTTACAAAATGCAGCAATTTAGAAATCAGATGAAAGGTTTAGCACTGGGAAACACTTGTTGATAGATAAAAAGTGCATTTTATATACATCTTTATAGATCAGACCAAAATGAGGGACAAATGAGGAGAATGAGGAACAGAGGGACATTGCTCCAAATCAGGGACAGTCCCTCAAAATCAGGGACAGTTGGGAGGTATGTGTGCATGTTTCCTGCACCATGTCTTTGCGATCTGCTGCAGGTTCCAATACATTGTTAATGACACACCAAAGCAGATCACAAACACATTGTGTTTGCAGGCACCAGATTGCATTGTACTGCAGTACTACGTGATTTGGTATGGTGCATGCACCACTTTTTCTGCATTCTGGTAAGATTTCAGCAGCTGCCAATTTGCACTGCAGAGGATTGCACAGGAGTCACACAGGAATGTGGACCATGTTCCTGCGTGATTTTGGTGTGAACTGACCCTTAAGGGGGCTCCATTATTTCGGGTTCTTTCTCGGATTTGGAGTATTTTGGTACTCAAGGCTTGAAACTTTACCATATCTTACATGAAGAAATTTTAATGTTGTGCTACACTTTATTGGATATAATTAAAGATCTTTTTATTTTCCAATTGCTGTCTGGAAGTTCTCAGTGCAAATTACCTTGTAGGGATAGTAAATATTAAGTATATGTAGCACCCTGGTCCTAAACAGGGCTGCTAATAAATCTAGTTGTGCTAGGTGGCAACTAGCCTGGCTAATTGGTTGGTTGATCTACTGATTCCTGTTCTAAGTCTGAGTTTGGTGTAGTCTCTCTTCTGTCAATAGGTGGCACTGTTGTTTTTGGCATTAGAAGGATGGATTACCATTGTAGCGATACCCCAGAAGGAGCTGCTTTTGTTTGTTCAGTCCGTTACTCTGCCTCTCAATGCTAATAACAGCCTCAGCCCCCTCTGGCACACCTGCCAATAATGTAAGTGCAATGACTAATGGGAAACACACACATTATGATAAAACACAGAAATTGTCTTTACTGCAATATTTCTGTGGAAGAATAACAGACAGTAACAGTATATATTCAAGTAATCAACTAGAGAACAATAACTGAGATTTAAGAGTAATATAGTGCTCAATCCTATATTCAAGCTGCTCTCAGGGGATTCAAAACTTGAGAAAGTCCCCAAGAGCAGAGGCACACTTAAATGTCAAATAATGTACATTATGACACTTTAAATTGGATTGGTTACCTTTACTCAGGTTAGCTCCATGAGTCAAGGCATGAGGAGAGCAGAGGAATGACTCCCTTTGTGTCTGGCCTCTCTCTCCTGTCCCCTGACACCACAGGCCCAACTTTAAACACTACAAGTCAACAGGTAATGTTTAACATCTTAGATAAATTGTCCCACACACCCAAAGCATATGCAGAGCCCTGAATATATGTGTGTGGTTGTATAGCAGCCCCAAACAACACAACTGGCCCAGATTATCGAGTGAACAGGCAGGATCCTCCTCAGCAAGGTGAGAGGACAATGATGTCTGTATACAGTGTCCCAGAAATGGATAGCCTTATCCCTTATCACTGTGGCACAAGTGTCAGCAAGGTGACTACCAGCAACGATGTCTGTATACAGTGTTCATACTCCTCCTATGGTGCAGTGTCTCTGTTGCCTGCAGATGGGCAAAACGCCCTCTCACCAAATCCTGTGGTCAAGGCCCAAATGAACTCCCTGGAACAGCATGCTTTCCTGGTGACCCGACTAGTTAACCTCACACTGGAACGATTAACCGTTGGTGCAGGTGCACTTTGATATTGACCTGGAATTCCCCTCTCTCAGACTGGATATTCCGACCAGAATTGTGTGGGGATATCATCTGAGAGACAGCATCTCTCCTTCGGGTCTGTTCTCTTTCTCTGCCTCATGGTGATTGAGAATCTCCTCAGATAAGCAAGGTGGAGTATTTTGTTTACTGCCTCTTAGAGCATGCTGGCTCTTGTATTTCTGTCCCCATAGAAAGCTATGTGGCCATTTTTAGATAGGGACTACACATTCCAGAATCCTTTGCATCAGCTTCTTGTCAAAGCCCCATCGATTGGTTCCTGTAACTGCTCCTTTAATTGGCTTTCTTCCTCCTGCCAATAGGAACAGAATAGCCTGTGTGAGTCAGCTTACATTACATTAAACTCAGTAAGTCAATGAAATAGGGAGAAGGATGGGGGTTAAAAAGCCGATGCAGACATGACAGGCAGTTCTCTCCCTCTTTCAGGCTGGAAAGCCTGTGTACATCCAGTCAGTGAAAAAAAAAGAGAGAAGGCGGAAAAAGCTCATAGCTGCAGACACTCTGAACTTTTTTCTGTCAGTGTATCTGTGTTAATGTAAGCCTCAGACTGCAGAAATTACGGGGCACCCGCTACACCATAAATTCAGGTAATGGGTAACTAGGTTGTCTCAGCCAATCAGCAGGAGTTTATTTGACTGATGTGTATGCTGGGATAGGATATTTATTTGGGAGGAGTCAGGTTATCAGAGTTTTTTCCGCCCGAGGCTGCGGCCTGCATAGGTGTGTGTCGAGAAGCCTGAGACCTATCCAGGAGGCTGCTAGGCCAATTAAAGGCCTATCCAGCAGTTCAGGGTTCCGCAAAGGAAGTGCAGCCAAGGTTAAACTCGAAGCCTGGGGCAGAACTGCATGTGTTAGCGGCTCAGCCCGAGGGGAGCCTGATCATTGTCGGAGGTAAAGGACAAGCAGTTACCACAAAGGCACAACCACTCTTGTTACTTGAGGCAAGTTTGGAAGGGATGAAGTTCTGATAGATTACCAGCCGAGACCCTTCACCACCCTGAGGACACTGAAGTAGTGGAAAAGACTCATCCAGGAAGACAAAGGGCAGCTGTGAGTAAATCTTGAAGGGGGTACGGCGGTTAGCTGTAACTAAAGCTTGAAGATAAAGTACAGTGGTAAGCTGTAGGTGAAGCCTGCGGAATCCAGCGGGTGGCTGAGAGTCCAAGAAGTCTAGTGAGAGAGACAGCGGGCTGAGCTTAAGGCTCTACAGTGGGACACTGTGAGTTAAATGGGAAGATCTACAGTAGGATACTGTGAGAGAAGTTGTTGCTATAGGAGTCAGCGGTTGCTACAAGATACAGATTTCTTTATTCAGCTTAAAGGCCCTCTTTCTGTATTGCTGTCTGCCTAGTTCTATTTTGTCTGCAGAGTTTGCCTTAATTGCTATTGCATTTGCCTAAGGAGGTCCTGTGCCCTAAACCCTCTCTCCCCTTCGTTCTTGTTAAGAGAAATAAAACTCTCATTGTTATTTTTTACAAAAAAGTGACTGGCGCCCAATCTTTCCACCTTGAACTGCACCCACTATGCCTAGTAACCTGCACCCCGAGGAGTCAGTTCTCCCTGGCTCTTGGGGTCACCATCAGGCCCTTGGAGGTCGAGAAAAACACTACATATAGGCTCTTTTGTGGGTAGCTGTGTGCTCCCAAACCAAACTGTAATATAGCAGCTTGATGGGGTTGTGCACATACTGCAGCGGAAAAGCTTCATTTCCCAGCCATGGTATTTTTAACTCAGGGTGCAGAGTTTAACAGACGGTACGACCTGTCAAACTTGCCCATTGAGTTTAATAGGGCCACGCCACAACCATAAATCAAATGATTGGCTCACTTGGACTCCAGTAATGTAAAATGTAATAAAAGGATTAAAGAAAACTCTCCAAGCACAGTCATTCAGGAGGCGGGAGTATCACCTCCTTAATGCTTGTCAGCAACTTTTATACCATTCACTGAAACACAATCCATCCAGAATCCTTTTTCAGAGGGGGGGTAAGTAGTACGGCAGGTCTGGAAGAGACCTAAAAGGCAAAACATTCCTTACTGATGTACTGCTGCCCAACAGTGTGTCCCCATTTGTTGAGAGAGCCCTTAGTTCCATCTATCCTCCAAGAAGTGGAGCAGCTCCCCTTCCTAAATCTCCCACCTTCTCATTTGGACCGGCTGCAATATAGGCAACACCATGGGTGACGTGCATCAGTCCAACCTTCACCAGTGTGTCCTGCCCACCTCTACCAGTGGGTCCCACTCACCTTCACATATTCTTTCTCTCCTCTCCAGGAAGGAGGTGTTTGCTGTGTCTACTCTCTCCCGCCCATATCAGATTGCTGTTGAAGGGAGCATAAAGAAGAATCCTCTACTCCGGCAGCTGTTGTGGCTCATGTTATGAACTCTATTCTCCAGCTGAATGAATATACGACGGCAGTGTTACTCCTGTCAGTTGGGCAAATGGCCTGAAGAAGGCACAAGCTCCCAGTGCCCCCTCTCCATGGCACAGCACTGCACCCAAGGCAGGTGCCTCCTTTATCCCCCCCCCCCGTAACGGCACCTGGATGTAGCAAAGTATCATTACCGAAGCTATTTTACCACAAATACTAATTAAATGCATACTTTCATAGTGGGAGGGAAGTGAATCTGTTTGGTACAAATTGAGAGGACAATTTGTACATTAGATCCTCAGTAAATTAGTTATTGTGTACTCATTACTGAATCCCAATCCTGATCCTATAAATCTATACTAACAGTAACAATACACAGTAAACGGTTGCATGATTTGAACAATTTTGGAACAAATAGACTATTTTTACAACAATTATACCAGGGACTGACTGACACAAAAGAACAAATGCCTATTAGAATACACATTTTTGTGTACTGCATTTTGGAATGGGGTCAGGTGGTCACCAATGCCGTGCATTAACTCCCTCATGAAAGTCAATAGAGGACAACAGTGTCTCAGATTCATTGAATAACTCTGATAAGCTTGGAGCTACAATTCTGTAACTTCATTAAACTCATGTTTTAAACAGGTGAGACGGGTTTCCTTCAAGTAGTCTTTCAGCCACTTTCTTCTTAACTGGTTTAGCACCCCCAACCGAATCAACTTTTATCTTTTGGCTTAGAGGCCTTTTAGGAGAAACATCAAGGAAACAAGAGGTAGAACAGAAACAGTAAAGCTTTCTAAAAAGATCAAACGTGCAAATGCAGAGTGAGCATCAGTATTTTGATTATAGATCATAAAGCCATGCACCACGCATAGATTTAAATGTCCTTGAAATTTAAAAACCAGCTTGTTTCTAGCCGTGAAGCCGTTATACTCTTTCGAGGTGAGAACAGGGAATTAAAAATGTAGGTCTAACGCTTTCTTGCTGCTAATTCATGTACATACCTTTTTAATGTAAAAGGGCAAACAGCTTTTAGAAAAGGACTACTGATTTCTAGGATTCTAACCTGCCTCATTAAATCTGAAATAAGGACCTATTTTTAACTGATTTTTTTTTTTTTATATCCTGTTAATCCATAAATGTGGGTACATTAAAAACAGTTAAAATTAATGAAAAAACAAAAGTGCAAAAGATAGGAAATCCACTTCTAGCTTGTGATATTTCTAAAATGCCAATAATTTTCTGTTATAAATACCTACATACTGTATATCTAACCCATATCACTCATCAGCAGATGAAAATGAGTGCATTTACCGAACCTAACCATAATTTGCTGACTACCAATATAGTTAGAGGTGTGAAAAAGAAAAATGATTATACATATTTAAAGTGTATATTACCCCAACATTTCCTATTTCTAATATGTGTCTGTGTTACTATCTACTTGTATTAAAAGTATTCTGTTCTCTTTCTGTTGCTTCCTTTGTGTGAAATACCTGTTGATCCTGCCAGTCCCCCTGCTCTCCTATTTCAAACGGACCTTTCTAGGCATGAGAAACAAAGAAGAGAAAACCCCCATTTGGACTTTAAAGGCAGTGAAAATATAGTATAGAGAGTAAGAAATATAAAATCAATATTTTATTTGAAATGTGGCAAAATTGATAAACATCACAATACAATTTAAGAACAAATGGAAAAAATCACAATACAGTAGACATGTGCACACTGAAATATTTTGTTTCAGAATTTCGTCCGAAAAATAAATTTATTTAGTTACCCCGAAATTTTTTTTTATTTTTTTTTTCGTTAAAAAATGCATTTGTCCGAAAATCCAAATGAATTAAGGTCGAATCTGTCATTGAAGGCTTATGGTGTCTGTCGAATGTTCTAAGAACATTCGATGGAATCTTTAAAAAAAAAAGAAGATTCAAAGGAATCTTAAAAAAAAAAAAAAAGAAAAAGAAGAATCGACGGAGCAGCGATCGTATGTTTTTAGCTATTTAGTCAAATCTTCATGTCTCTATAATGTCGAATCTTTTCTCTCTATGTCGAATCTTTTCTCTTTATGTAGAATAATATTGGACTAATAGAGTTAAGGTTAGGCACATTCTACCTCAACGAAAATGAAAATAAAGCATTTGTTTATGTCGGATCTTTCGGTTTTTGTTTTCTGCACTTTCGTTATCGTTTGTTAAAACGATAACGAAAATACCAGAAATTCAGACGAAAATGCATTCGGATGAAAACGAATGCACATGTCTACAATGCAGTATAATATAAGACTGGCATCATTCACTCAAAGTGGGAACATGGGATGGATATCATAAGTGTAAGGACCCATCTGGAATTGGGGTTCTCACTGAAATTCTTAACATATTTCAAGTGGAAATGAGAGCAATGTACTCTGGTCTATAAACGTATTGACAAACATATAAGTATATGCAATCATCTGGCCTGGTGTATATATGGTATCATTGCAGGTTCACATAGTTACCATAGAAAACAATATGTACTTACACTATATCAGTGGTTCTCAACTCCTGCCCTCAGGACCCAACAACAGGCGCAGAGCGCCCCCTGCCCCAAAGCACCCACTCCCACCCCATGTTGAGGGCATGCGGTCTGATATGGTTCAGGGGGGTCGCTCGCTTGCCCCCTCCCTTTCCTGACCTGCTGGGCTGCATGCTCTGATAAGGGTTTGGTATGGATTTTGGGGGGGACTCCACACCATTTATTTTCAAATTTTGCCGTGGGGGGGTCCCCTCTGAATCCATGCTAAACCAATGGCCTGGTATGGACCTGGGGGGGGGGGGGACCACACGCTGTTTTTTTTACAATTATTTTGAACCGACAATTCTTTTTTTTTACATTCAGCTGACGACTCATCAGTTGTTGTTTACCAGCTATATACAGTGTAAAAAAAAAAAAAAAACGCAGTACTTGCGTTTTGGATATGGGTCCTCTGAAGTCTATAGCATGCAAAACTCTGCATTTTGTGGAAAAAATATTCCCTGCACTTCTGCAAAATGCATAAAAAAACGCATTAGTGTGAATAAAGCCTAAAAAACAGACAGGTCTCTTTTTCAATTTGCACTCCGGCTGCACCGGACATATGTGAACAGGCCCAATAAAAAAACATGTTTTTTCACATGTCATGCGAATTGGATGCAATTCGCAGATGTGTGAACCTAGCCTAAGGCCTGATTCGTAGGTGCATTTTGCATTTTTTTAAATACACATCTCTAACCTATTGAAGTCTATGGAACCAAAAAAACAGAAAAAAAAACCTGGCCCTTTACATAAAATGCACAGATGTGAACTACATTTATCAGAAACCATGTTAAATAGACTGTAGTGTAGGCCTTAAAGCGTTACTAAAGGATTTTTTTTTTAAATAACAAACATGTTATACTTACCTCCACTGTGCAGCTCGTTTTGCACAGAGTGGCCCCGATCCATGTCATCTGGGGTCCCTCGGCGGCTGTCTCTGGTCCTCCCTGCAATTAGTCACCACAGTCATGCGAGAGCTTGCATGGTGGTCACTAATTGCGGGCGCACTTCCGTGATACAGCGAGCGGCCATAGCCGCTCACTGTATCACTTGGCCCCTCGGCGCGCTGCGTCACTGGATGTGATTGACAGCAGCGCCAGCCAATGGCTGCGGTGCTCTTAATCTATCCGCTCTAGCCAATCAGCAGCCAGGCTGAGCGTCGAAGAGGATCGCGGGACTTTCGAGGGGTCAGGTAAGTATAAGGGGGGCTTGGGGGGGGGGGGGGCGGCAGTATCAGATGTTTTTTTACCTAAATACATAGATTGCATTAAGGTGAAAAAACATTTTCCTTTACAACTCCTTTAAGCAAAAATGTATAAACGCAATTTTTTTTGCAGGTAATGGTTTTAGTTACCTGGAAAGCATTGCACCAGTGATCAACAGATCACTGATGTCCTGCAGGTCTTCCACAGACTGTCAGTGCAAGCTGTCTGCCCGTACATTGTACGGGCAGTCGGTTTTACACTCACAGGAAAAATCAATGAACTACCACAGTGCTCAACAGTGCCGTTATAGTTCATTGAGAGCTATAAGCCGACAGCCACAAAGGCTGCCGGTACTTTTAGTTTATTTATTTACAGGGATCTGTGGTTCAATAACGCAGTCGCGTGTGCGGAGCGAGTACGGAGAAAAGATCCCAAGATCCTAAGAAAGGTGAACTTATCCTTTAAAGTCATCTCATCATTACCCCCGAAACCAAAATGTTTTATATATTGCAGCTTTCCACTCCATGGATGTGGTGTCTGCATATAGTCTGTATATTAATTTGGGTTTCTATTCGTTTTTTTTATAAGTTACACAAGTAATTACAGCAGTATTTTATTTGATTTTTTTTGCAGCTACCACATCTAAGATGTGGTAAGCTGCAATATAATAAGTGCTTGCCTTTTGGTTTAACACCTTCCCGACCAGCCGCCACAGTTGTACTGCAACAGGCTGTTTCCCTGGGCGAAACAACGTTACCTTACGCTGGTTTGCGAGGGACAGAGCAAGAACCGGGATCTCAGGGGAAAGGAGACAGATTGTGTGTTCATACTAAGTATTAACATCAATCTCTCTCTCCTCCTAGTCAGTCCCATCCCCCCCCCACAGTTAGAACACACCTAAGGAACACAGTTAAGCCCTTTATTGCCCCCTAGTGTTAACCCCCTGCCAGTGACATTTATACAGTAATCAAAAGTGTCCGATCTGTCCGCCGCAATATCGCAGTCCTGATAAAAATCGTTGATTGCCGCCACTACTAGTAAAAACAATAATAATAAAAATGCCATAAACCTATCTCCTATTTTGTAGACGCTATAACTTTTGCGCAAACCAATCAATATACGCTTATTGCAATTTTTTACCAAAAATATGTAGAAAAATACATATCGGCCTGAACTGAGGACATTTTTTTTTTTTTATTGGGATATTTATTAAAGCAAAAAGTAAAAGATATATTGTTTTTTTTTTCAAAATGTTCGCTCTTCTTTTGTTTATAGCGCAAAAAATAAAAACCACAGAGGTGATCAAATACCACAAAAAGCAAGCTCTATTTATGGGGAAAAAAAAGGAGGTCAATTTTGTTTGGGTACAGCGGCGCACAACTGGGCAATTGTCAGTTAAAGCGACAAAGTGTCGTATCGCAAAAATGACCTGGTCATTGAGCAGCCAAATCTTCCGGGGGTGAAGTGGTTAATACTGCTTCAAGCTCTCCTGACACCCATAACACATACCACTGTAATCTTAGTGAGGAATGATCCCCTGATGTCTGCTGTAAAACTCAAACTTTTGAAAGTATCACTCCCCTGCGACTCTCAGGCCCCATACTCACGACCAAACATGTTTGCTGAAACTGGCCCGCGGACCAGTTTCAGCATACATGTTTGGTCGTGTGTAGTTACGAGCGTACAGAATTTCACCGTACATTTGCCCGCCGGGCCGTTTTTCAGCAGACATTTATTTCCAAACTTGTTTTAAAACCGTCCGCTCAAATCCTGTCCGAACGTACATGTTTGGTGGTGAGTACACAAAACCAACGTACAAAAACCCCGCGCATGCTCAGACTAAATGAGGCCACGGGAGCGCTCGTTCAGGTAAAACTCACGTTTCTTTGGGATATGGCACATTCGTCAATAGAAAGATTAATTCTAGCAATAGAACACTGAAGCAAAACACACAATAACCAATGCTTGATGCCGTCGTTTTCTTCATTCTTCTCTTGCTATAACTAATCAGTTATTTAGCTCATGTTATTTCAACTGAGTTGTTCCATACTCAAAAGTGACATTTGTTAGCTGTGATGTAGTAAGATTTTTGCAAACTTTTATTGGCCCGACGTATCATATTTTTAGTGGTCCTCCACATTTCAAATTTTTTGCTTTTAATGTTTAATGGTTATCTTTCCCACTTTCTTTAGGTGTTTATAGTTATGTCACCATTTAGAATATTTTAATAGGAAATAGTTTTGATTTAGCTTTTGTTTGTATATTTAACATGATTTTGTTGAAGGTTGTTTAAATTGTCTACCATGTTGGCACACCAAATGACCCCCCCCCCCCCCACATGAGTTAGTGAATATTTTAGATTAATCATTTTATTTGTTTGTAATGTTTGATGCCTAAAATAATACCCACAGTATTACAAACAATAGGCACGTTTTTCAAATCAACAAAAAGGCTTTTATTTGAGCAAATTATAAAAAGGATCAAAAACAGAATGGCAGCACTTGAACAGCTAGCAACATACATGCAAACTTGCATTTGAAACATGGTGAAGGATAAACTAGCCAACCTCAGGAAGCACACAAAATAAAATCTGAAGCAGCAGCACATAACCAAAGGAACCCAAGCTGTGGTAGTCCAAACAAGATGCCATTTGTGGGGGATCAAATGGAAGGCAGGGCATCAACGTCTCCTCTTCCTTGCAACCTTCCTTCCAGGCTGCCTTCCAGCGGGTCTTCCCTGGGCCCTTGCAGGTGGGGATGATGTGGCAGCAGGAGAATGGTGTTCAGCAAGCCGGGCCGGGTCACATAGCCCAGTGTCTGGGGTCAGCAGCTCCCTCTGCATCCACCAAAGGGCCTGGTTGATCACGCCCTTTGCCAGTTGCCTCTGCTCCTCCGTGCCTTGATTCAGGTCATGTGCCACGGAGGCACTGTAGGCCTCAGTGGGGTTGAGGGGGGCCCTCATGATGGCACTCGCCTCCTGAATCATTTTCAGGCTGGCTTCCTCCACTGCCCCCAATTTCTTCTTACGGCCTGGTGGCCTAATATAAAGGGGAGGAGCCTGGCTGGTGGTGCTTGTCCTGGGGAGCTGCTGAACGCCACTGGGCCCGGCCTCCTCCTGGCTGCCACTGACCCCTTCGTCCTGGCTGACAGTGAGGAGAGGATCTGCCACCTCCTGGCTGGTCTCTTCTTCCTGTGTAAAAAAAAGGGACATGTTGTAATATATTTAGGAATATACTCACTCACATTTTCATGCTTGAATCTTATTTTTTGCCTTGAATTTAAACTTGAAAACAGACTCACCCTCTGACCCCTGCAGTTGTCATCCCTGACACCTATTTGTTTGCCCACGATTTTAGATTTTTACTTCCCAGCTTGTATTTTATTAACCAATATCAAGTCAAGAATCAAACAATAATTAAGATTATTACATAACTAGTTATGAAACTACTATACCTCATCATCGTAGAGGCGCAGATCTGCCTCTCTGTCAGCCAGGCCCTCTTCATCTGACTCTGCAGGGCTGTGGTGATCTTGGGAAGTCCCGCTGGGAGGTAGCGTGGAGGAAAGGTTGGGATTCAGACTCGACATTGATGGCCTGCCTTCCAGTTGATCCCGCAAAAATGACATCTGGTTGTAATACCACAGCTTGGGTTCCTTTGGTGGTCTTGCTGCTGCTCCAGATCTTAGCTGCTTTTGGTGAGCTTTGTACGCTCTCCTATATGTGCCCCTGAGGTTGGCAAGTTTATCCTTCACCATGTTGGCACTGCATTCTGGCACCCATGTCCTCATGTATGCTGCTAGCTGTTCAAGTGCTGCCGCTCGTACGTCCTTATTGTGGTAATGGTCCTGCTTTGAATCCCACAGGATGGGCATTTCCCGAAATTTATCCAGCAAATGCTGGATAATGTCTTGGCTCTGCAGGAGATCCATTGTGAATTTATGTTTTTTTTTTTTTTATTCTAGATTGAAAAAATGAAAAGAAACCAAAAACACAATTAAAAAAAGCCTCAGCATTTACATTGATAGAATATGTTGTTAAAAAAGTAGTACCTATATAGAAATACAAACACAGTGTCTCTTGTTTAGAAAATGCTGGCCAGCTCTGCCCCATTGGTTGGTTTTAGCTAACATTTTTTTTTAACATGCCGCCCCTTTGGTTACATTGCAGGAAATAATATAAATCTACAACCATACACAATTATTACAAATGACAGCATTCATCAAGCCACTATTGCATGTGTAGATATCCTGCCCCTCAGCATTGATTACATGAAAGAAACTTCCTAATGACCTCTGTCCAACCAACACAGAACAATACTTGGCCTGATCTGAATACACCCTACATAATTACTAATGAGTCACAGCATTTTTGATCTCTCTATTTTGTGATGTCTACAAAAGCATTTGGGTACGAAAATCACATTCTGGTATCCAAGAGACATAATAGCTTAATAAAACTGTGCAACCAACAGACCAAACCCCCATCCCATTGCTCTACATTTTAGAGCCCGCTGCTGATCCCATGTTTAAATTTCTTACCTGCCTCTCTCACAATCCTCGTTTCTTCCGCTCGCTGAATTAACACGTAACCTACGTAATCACGTCAAGCGCCTTTTATCCACTCCGCGTATGTATGAAACGCCGCCCTCGTCACCTTTGCCATGCCCCTAATCAATTGAAAAAGTAAATATGGCGTTAACTGTGTAGGTTCTGGAATCGCGCGAATATTCTCCGCGTAACCTACGTCAATACGTTGTTGGCATTCGCGACACTCCGCATATGCAATAATCCCCGCCCTCATCTCCGCCCCTGACGGGACATTTCCTCGTTTCCACGCCCCTAATCTCTGTGGAAAGGAAAGATGGCGATGTCACACGAGCGGGCACGGAGCTCTCATGGCGCAAGTGAAGGGACAGAGGCTGGACCGTCCCGATCCAGGCCTAAAAGATATAAAGCCACTAATATGGCGTTCGAAGAAATGGTGGAGTTGGTTTACATCATGAGGAGGAAGGATTATGATGGTGAATGTGGGCCCTACAAAACACCAAACCGTAGGAAGTCACACATAATGGACAAGGTGGCAAGGAGAATGAGGAGAATGTTTGGTGTCACCAGGTCAAAGGAGCAACTACGGAAGCGTTGGTCCGATTTAAAATTGAGGGAGCCACATCACATGAAGAAGATCCTCAAAATTCTGCGTAAAAGTAAGTCCATATTATTTAAGGGGGGGGGGAAATGTCTGCAATAATGTGTTGACATGTATTTTTTCACATCTGCCTCCTTGGCCTGCTTTTACTTTTGAACACGTGTAGATACTGTATTGTGTTTATGTCAAATAACAACCTTAAACAAATTTGGTGAAATAGTAAACACGCGTAATATGACATTGTTAAGCAAAAATGTGACGTTACTCCAGGAACAACACACCTGGACATGGCTGACTGGCCCCAAACTTGGTTTTCCAACATTGTTGAATAGCAAAATCACAGAAATTAAATTGAGTGAATGTGACAGGCAAACAAGATTCATTCTCCAAAATGCAAATAAAGCTGATGTTTTAACATCTTGAAATGCAAAGCACCTGTGTCTCAAAAATCAAAGTATATTTATTTGGAGGGTCGACGAGAATTAATGTTTTGGGGGGACATCCATTTGTGTCACTTCTTTGCAAAAAAGGGGCAGGATCAGAGCTTGGCCTAGAACTACGCCAAAAATGGAGGATTGCTGAAAGAATAAACAACCAAAAATCATCATAAATGTATCGTCTATGCAATGTGTGCGATTTATGATATCCAATATCAGTGTGCTGATGAGTATACCTTTTGTTTTTTATTATTTCTTATAGGGGAAAGAAGACGCCAGCAATTGGAGGAGGCAGAGAGGGCCAGACACCCGGAAAATCAAACACCTCCACATGTTGAGCAGGAGGAGGCTGGGGAAGGAAGAGAGGAGGATGTGGAAGGAGAAGAGGATGTGGAAGGAGAAGAGGATGTGGAAGGAGAAGAGGATGTGGAAGGAGAAGAGGATGTGGAAGGAGAAGAGGAAGGAAGAAAGGAGGAAGGAAGAGAGGAGGAAGAAGTTATTTTGGACTTAGAATTTATATCAGATGAAGGGCAAGTGGCGGAAGAACAATTTGGCGAATTGCAAGAAGGTGGATTGATGGATGAAGGAGGAGTCGAAGATGATGGGGAGGTGGTGGAAGAAGGAGGAGTGATAGAAGATGATGGGGAGGTGGTGGAAGAAGGAGGAGTGATAGAAGATGAAGAAATTGGGGATGTGGAAATTATCAGGCCATCAGGTCAGTGTCACCCCTATATTAATAGGGCCAAACATATGCAGATAGGCTGGAAATTATTTACATATTTTGAATGCCAATTTGTTTCTTTTTAGGGGATCAAGATGGAGTAGCACATTTTTCACGTGCAAGTGCTTCTATCATTATACAGCAACTAATGGAGTGCAGCACGGAAATGGACATTATGCAGGAAAGGATGCTAGTCATGGAGCAGAATGTGCGAAATGTCATTTCAGAGTGTAGCACGGAAATGGAGAACATGCGACAAAGGATGCTAGTCATCAACCAAAATTACAAAAATATCATGGACATGATGGGCCGTGTCAAAGACTGAACCACAGAAGCCCATCCCCCGCCCATCCCCCGCCCACAAAACCCTTTTTAATTTTTGAACTTTATAATACGCCAAAATTTCTAAATGCACACACAGTGTGCCAATATGTGCTAGCTGCCATCACAGACTATCTATTGTCTGTGCTTTGTGGGTACAAACCCCTCCTCGATCCTCAAGTAGTTGAGAGGAAGGGTTTGCTCCCACAAAACACAGACATTGATCACCCATGATGTCAGATAGCACATGTGGCCATTTGTCTGTTTAACCAATGACATTTGGCGAGTTTTCACTGGATGTGTGCATTTAGAAATTTTGGCGTGTTCCAGTGTGAAAGCACACCATCCATATGACTGACTGCTGTTCTTTTTTTAAATTTTTGTTTGGTGTTGATCTTTTTTGGTTTGTAAATGTTTCCAGTTTCAGATCACAAAACGAACAATAAATCTCACCTAAAGAAAGAAGTTAACTAATTTTTGTAAAAAAAAAAAAAATTTTTGTGTTGTGTTAAAATCTTGTTAAAAAAATTAGACACAAACAAATGACAAGCCCAAAAATTCTTGCGTATAGTTTCAGTGAAATTATTGTTACATTGTGTTTCGATCATTATTATTGATAATCACTGTCAATAAAGACAAAAAAATAAATAATTAAAAGCCAATATTTTGTCACAAGAATTTGCAGGAAATGTTTTCTGCCTAAAAATACACATTTCTTGTTAAAAAATGACTAAAATAAAAAAAAAAAATTAGACATCAAAAGCAGAAAAAAGAGTGGCTTCTTATTTCTAGACTGAATACCCAGTTAGTAGATGAGTGAATAATGTGCAAATGTGGTTAGTTAATACATCTGAGTAAGTAAATCTGGCACTAGAAGTGCACTATTTTTGGAGATAACCTGGAAGACAGAAAAATAGAGAAAAAGCAGTAATGACAAACAACTGTATAAAGTCCAATGGTCTAATTATTTATTAGTTGTGAGAATATTCCTTTCTTTTGGGGGCCGAATTAGAAAGAAATATGATCTGGCATAGCAATGGCCCCCCGACCCATGAAGTACTCAACATATTTGTCGCGTACCTCACGAGCAGATTGGGGGGCCAAGCCAGCGCGACCAGTGTCCAGGCCAGGAATGTTCTCTGAGGGTAGTCCTGCCTCAGAGCCCATGGGGGCTAGGTACGTCTGGGAGTGCCTGCGTAGAAAATTGTGCAAAATGCAGCAGGCAAATATAACGGTGTTCAATTTATATTCCGCCAAATGTATCGATGTCAGGAACAGGCGGAACCGGTTGCTGAGGATCCCAAAGGCATTCTCGACTACCCTCCGAGCCCTGGACAACCGAAAATTGAACACACTCCTCTCTGAGGTGAGGGTCCTCTGGGGAAAAGGCCGCATTAGGTGAGGTCCAAGGCCGAAAGCCTCGTCCGCTAGGAACACAAACGGAAGTCCTTCCACATTATCTTCATCTGGTGGCAATGCCAGACCACCAGTTTGGAGACGATCATAGAAATCAGTCCGTGCGAACACTCCCCCATCTGACATCCGGCCGTTCTTCCCCACGTCCACATAGAGAAACTCATACTGTGCCGACACCACCGCCATCAACACAATACTATGATAACCCTTGTAGTTATAATAGAAGGACCCCGAGTGGGGTGGGGGCACAATGCGGACGTGTTTCCCATCTATTGCTCCACCGCAGTTAGGAAAATCCCACCGCTCGGCAAATTGGGAAGCCACAGACTGCCATTCCTGTGGTGTGGAGGGTAGCTGTGGGGACAAACAAAAAAAGAGATTTAGTACTTTGGCACATAAACATTGCAAACATAATCCGACAAGCATCCTTGTGCAACTTTACATTTTTTAAATAGCATTTGCAAATTATGAAGGGAGAATTTCGGGGCACAAATATATAGGGCCACTTAATTTATAAGAGACTCCACAGCCCTCTGATGGGGACAAAAACACTTTGAAGGGGGGGTGGGGGGTGTTTAAACTGTTTTTAGAAAACCAAAAAAATAAAAAAAAAGTGGCATGGTGGGGGTTGGCCCGAAGATAGCATGCTGGACAGGTTAATATTGGGTAAGATCAAAATATGCAGGTAGGCCAAAATAAAAATAACATGTAAAAGCTGATATCAACATGCATAGTGAGAAAAGGGAACGTTAGTTAAACACACAGCATATCTGGGAAATAAAATAAAAAGTTAGTTTGCCACATTATTAAAGACACATTGTGAGGTTAAAATGAGGAAACTTACCTTCATATACTCCTCGTGCATAACTTTAATGATGGCAGCACACGTGTCCGGTATGATGACCCCAAGCGCCTGCGGAGAGATGCCTGTTGAGAACTTGAGGTCCTGCAGGCTCCTCCCAGTCGCCAGGTACCGCAACGTGGCAATAAGCCTCTGCTCGGCCGTGATGGCTTGGCGCATCACAGTGTCCTGCCTCGTGATATAGGGGGACAGAAGATCCAGCAGACTGTTGAATACGGGGTCCGTCATGCGGAGAAAATTCCTATAGTCATTAGGATTATTCTCCTGGATTTCCCTAAGCAGAGGCATATGTGAGAACTGGTCACGCTGGCGCAACCAATTCTTGGTCCAGAAACGCCTCCGCCCCCTGTTTCTGGCCAAAGTACTGGAATAATGAACATATCCAGCAGCCATCCCATAAACAGCACCAACTCGCGAAAATTGACGCTGCTGCTCCATCATGGCTTCAAACCGGCCGGCTGGTCAGTCAAGAACACACTCCAACAGAAAGCACAATCAAATCCAGTGGTACCTGCAAAGAACGCACGACACACAGATACGAACGCACAGTACGAATCTGCTAAGCAGAACGAACTGCACGCCTGTACCCGAATGCCAACTACGTACCCACAAGCACACGCACTGAACGAGAAAATACTACCTGCTAAAGCCTGGAGACCGAGAAGCGCGAATCAGCTCTAACCAAACCTTCACTAACACGAGCAAAGCCGTAACTAGCAAAAGCGGAACAGAGGGCGTCGCCATTGACTTTGGCCTTTCCCTTTATAGTGACGTCAAACGTGGATTACGTGCACGCGTTCAGGTCCGCAGGGAAATATCGTCCGCTGGTGTGTACAAGCCAGCGGGCCAAATGAAAAAACAGCCTTGTACGCCGGAAACAGCCCGTCGGACATTTCGAACGGACATGTTTGCTCGTGAGTACTCGGCCTCACTGGTTCCACCTACTGACCTCTTCATCAGCATAGAAGACAGTAGTGCCATAAAAGTCAATAAGAAGAAACCGTAAGAGCTCCCAGGATGAGAACCAAGACCATGTGAGAGGTAAGTATTTGCTTTATTGTTTTACAGGGAGAGCTTTGCTGAGTAACAATTGCGTAACAACATGTTAAATGTTTTAAATCCTGTTAACTTTGGTAAATGTTACATGCCATATCACTCATTCACTAAACAAGGATAAATGGTGAATTCTGCTTCTGAAATGGTGCCCAGTCTGGCAGGCTAAGTCGTCCAAGTTAATTAAATTTAATTAAAAATTGAGATAGGGAGACCAGATATGTAGCCATTTTTAATTCAATCTAATTACTGGCACAGTTAAATGATAACCCTGCCAGCATGGGCAACGTGTCAGCTTCAACGTCTGCAATGGGTTCTGATGATATTAGAGCATTTCCAACATGGCAGGTACTACTTTGCTAATTGAAGAGTTCAATTGAATTGAGTCCTGTATTGTAGGATAACTGTAACATATTAATACATTAAAGGAAGCTATGAAGGCTGGGCGATTTTGCATGGCTATAATTTCTTTGTTTTTGTATAAAAAATATTACAAATTACATTTTAATACAGGGTGCACCCATGGCACTGGATCCACAGATACCCTAAGGAGAGAACACAGCAGAAGCTGTTTGTTTTCCCACTATCTCTGTAATATAAAGTATGCAGGGAGCCATACAGAGGAAATTGCACAGGGCTGTGTCTGAACTTCTTTCTTTCCATTTCCGCTTGAGTCATTGAGCTGTGTGAACAGCAGGGTTTTTATTTTCAAAACAGTCCTGAATAGCCTGTAACATTTGAAAAGGAGATAATATCTATGCTTGTGGTCTGTGAATGTTAGTAGGAACTATTTAAATGCCTTATTTAATACTTTCTTACTTATAAAAATAAAGCAAAAAAAATTGAAAATGCTATAAAAATGCTAGTCTATAATACAATTAAAACGTTTTTTTATTTATCTGTAAGGTGATTTCCTGGATTATTGTAGCATTTTTTTTTTATCAATACCACCTTTTGTATATAAAATGTATTTGCTGAAAAGTGCGCAATATAACTATAGTTCACTTCTGAAAATTTAAAAATTTATTTTTTGCATAAGGATATGTACTTTACTATCATGAATAATGATTTAAATTAGAAGAAGATCTCTCACCAATGAACCTACTGTATAACTGTGCTAATGAATTATAGAATTATATAATGCCTAAGGAGGGAACCCAATGGATTTCTATTGCCGCGTACAGACGGTCGTTTTATGCAATGTAAAAAAACGACGTTTTCTGTGAAGTAAAAAACGACGTTTTTGAAACTTCAATTTTCAAAAACGACGTTGCCTACACACCATCGTTTTTCACAATGCTCTAGCAAAGCGAGGTTACGTTCACCACGTTTTTTCCATTGAAGCTCGCTTCATAGCTAGCTTCTGGGCATGCGCGGGTTCAAAAACTTTGTTTTAAACGTCGTTTTTTGCTACACATGGTCAATTTCTGTGACACAGCATGCTTCAATTTTTTTTGGTCGTTTTTTACAAGACATAAATCAACGTTTTCCCCCACACACGGTCAATGAAATTGACGTTTTTAAAAACGTAGTTTTTTTACATCGCATAAAACAACCGTCTGTACGCGGCATAAGGCTTTAATGTTTAATAACTTTAAATGATATTAAACACAAAAGGAAAAATTTTATATATTACAGTTCAAAAGTCATTATATGTGGTGACTTCATCAGTTTTATTTTTTAAGACCTTTTCCCTCTCTTTTCACCTGCTGATCTGAGCAGTTACACACCACCTGAAATAGAATGTCCTCACTCTGGATGGCAGAGCAACAGAAACACCTTTGGACAGCAGCCTTGTTAATATGGGTGAGAGATGGACTTAGATACACTAAACAAATTGAAGCCAAACTCCAGACGACACTCTTTGAAGTGCCTGCAAAAAGAAGTACCAGTGCCCAACTGTCCTACACCTGTGGATACTGTTTCCAGCACCAACTCTTCAGGCACTGCCAGCCTGCCTGGCTGCATCTGCCTCTTTCACTAGCCCTCCTGGCTAAAAATCCACAGTCTTCCCAGACTGACTCTGCATCCATCCCAAACTGCTTCCACCCAGTCCTCACGGGTATGCCTCTTAGTCCTCTAAATGTACACTCACCAGACCTCCTGACTGTCTTCCTTCCTGTAGATTTGCCCAGCAGTGTTCTCCTGCTGTCCTCAACCTCACTCCCCTGTCTTCTGGCCAGGACACCTCTGTGTGTCATGAAGAGGGTCCCCTCCACACCTGAGCCCTGGCCCGAGGCCACCACCCACCAGACTAGGGGGCTCCCTTAAGGGCTGCCAACAGCCTAACACTCCATCTCCATCTTCTACCCGAACTCCACTGCCCTCAGCTAGGCTGACCCTGTTGGGGATTGGTCAGGGCCCTCATGAACACTTCCAGGCAGCTCCTCCTCTCCTCCACTCCCATTCTTCTAGAATCTTCCACCAGTTTCTAGAAGTAGGGGAAGGTCTTAGTGATGCTCCCTTTAAGTTATCCAGCCTTCCCAAGCCAGGAAAAAACACAAACAGGCTTGGCTGCCAGCCAAGCCTGAACAAATTTACCTACACTAAACAAAGATTTATTGAAATTGTGCCAAAATCGTGGTAACATTTTTTAAAAAGCACAGCAAAAAGTACTGCAGAACGCTCATGCATAGGTGTGAATGGAGACAAAATGGTTTACAAAAAACTTTTATATTCCTGGCATGTCGGGAATGCTAACTGTCACATTTGCTTGGGCTCTCTCTACGAAACTGTCAAACCATCAAATAGCTGGTGTCATAACTGATCACATGTGCAGTACCATGGCAATTGCAAATCAAACAGGGTGGAATTCGTCCAAGCGGATCCTCCTGCTCAGCTGGGGATCTCTCCGCTGATCTACACTAAGCAGGAGAATGGCAGGTCAATGTCCAAATAGGATAGAGACCGCTTTTATCTATGGGCCGCCGGATAAATCTTCTGCCCCATAGAGAACAATGGGTGGTCCGAAAAGCGGACAGGAGGACCTGATTAGTACGCTGGTGTAAAAGGGGCCTAAGATGGCAGCTTTCTTGTCTGAAAAAAAGAGGAGGGTTTAGTTATGCTAGAAAAAACTGAGGGTTTAAAGTGGGAACTAAACCCATTGAATGGGCAATAGATGTGCTATCTATCTACCTATCTATCTACCTATCTATCTATCTATCTATCTATCTATCTATCTATCTATCTATCTATCTATCTATCTATCTATCTATCTATCTATCTATCGATTGTGCATAATGTTAAAGCATGAACTTCTATATCTGCTTATGCACAAAAAAGAAAAAAAAAAGATTCATTTTAGGCTTCAAAGAGAAACCTCTGCATTCCTTTGCTTTGCTTCTGTTACCATGGATATGCTACTACTGCTTCTTCTTCTTCTGGCTGTATAAGGTAATACTGGTTATACTACTCTTCCCCTGTGGCAAACAGCTTATTAAAAAAACAAAAACAAAAGAAAAATACATTTCTATGTGGAACTGCTTCTTATGTTCTTTGATGTTCTTTAGCTAATAAAATGCGAGCAACTGTATTTTTACCTTTTCAACCAGGATTTTTTTTTTTCAATGATCAAAATCAAAAGGGCCCACTGACACTATTATGTTATAGAGAACACCCTTTAAAGCTTGGAAATACAGTATGTGCAATGCAATACTATTAATTTTGAACTGTACTTCACTGCACATCATAGGTGTGCGCACATGGTGTGCTGGATGTGCCTAGGCACACCCTAATCACCCCATGCACATTAGCATTATCGCTGTGTGCCAGCAGGAAGATGGGAAAGATCTCCATCTTACCAGCTCTGCCATAAGAGAAGTACTTACACACTTCTCTTTCACTGTGTCGGCAGGGGGACTGATCTCCCTGTCTGCATCATATATATATATAGACACACATGTGTGCTTGAGCTTTAGGGTGCACACCCTAATACAATAAGCTTCGCACACCTATGCTGCACATATAGGTAAATACAAACCTGCACTATAGCGCACCACAACAGAGATGTGAATACTCTTGTTTGTTGTGGTGTGTTGCATTGCCAAAAAAGTGCAGGTGCTTTTTCATGGATTGAGGTTTATGCGTCTTAACACAATTGGGGGAATTTACTAAAACAACAGCAGACAGACCAGTGGTCCATAGTAACCAATCAGCTAGCTTCAGCTTGTTCAGGTAAAATGAGAAACGAATCCCATCAATTGAAATTGCAACTGCAGTTCTGCTGTAACAATCAGCGAGCAGGCAAGCAGGCTATTATTGCAGAAGACATGCAATGTCTCTTCTGCAATAAAATGCCCCTACCTGCCTGCTTGCTGTCTTCTTTGGCACTGTACATTGAGCTGCGCATGCCCTGCAAACCTTAAATTTGTGTGCGCCCATGAAATGGCAACAAACTTCAGTACCTTATATTTTCTATAGGCAACGTTTCAATAGCCCCCTATAGGTATCAGTTTAGTGTTACGGAGAAGAACTTGTGCTACAATTATTGCTCTCACTTCAGCCTGTGCGGCAATATGTAATATGTGTATCGCAATCAACGTTTTCATGCGTAAGCGCCCCCGACTCGTACGTTTACATCGGTGGGTGTGTATATGTGGAAGGGCCTCAAAACAAATTTGGGGGGGATTTTATGTGGTTGGGTGTAACTTATAACAGGCAGATAATTACCCATTATGCAATAGCATCAGGGAGGTATACGTTTGGCCCCACATTTATTCTGCAGCAGGACAAACAAACATGCCATTAAGAACTAAGCGTAAAGAAGATCAGAGAGTCCTGGAAGTGACGGTTTGCCCCCCACGGAGCACTAATCTCACCATCATGGAGGATATCTCTGATTATATGAAGAGACAAAAGGATTTGAGGCAGCCTACATCCACAGAAGGGGCCAAATTCACATACATTTGCGGCCGTGTAACGTAACCCGTTTACATTACACCGCCGCAAGTTTCCAGTTTTAGTGCCCGATCCACAAAGCACTTACCTGGAAACTTGCGGCAGTGTATCGTAAATACGTCCGGCGCAAGGCGTTCCAATTTGAATGGGCGGGTACAATTTAAATTAGGCGCGCTCCCGCGCCGGACCTACTGCGCATGCTCCGTTTTGTAACTCCCGCCGTGCTTTGCGTGAAGTGACGTCATTTTTTCGAACGGCGACGCGCGTAGCGTACTTCCGTATTCCCGGACGTGTTACACAAACGTTAATTTTTAAATTTCGACGCGGGAACGACGGCCATACTTTATACAGCAATACGATTGCTGTGTAAAGTTAGGGCAGGTCAAACAACGACTAAAATTGCGACGGGAAACTAGAGTAGCGGCGACGTAGCGAACGCGAAAAACCGTCGTGGATCACCGTAACCGCTAATTTGCATACCCGACGCTGGTTTACGACGCGAACTCCCCTCAGCGGCGGCCGCGGTATTGCATCCTAAGATCCGACAGTGTAAAACAATTATACCTGTCGGATCTTATGGATATCTATGCGTAACTGATTCTATGAATCAGTCGCATAGATACTCTGAGAGATACGACGGAGTATCTGACATACTCCGTCGTATCTCGACTGTGAATCTGGCCCTAGATCTGTGCTTAGTCCTCCAAGATGTTTGGAACAACCTAACTGCCAGATTCCTTCACAAACTGTGTGTAAGTGTGTACCCGGATGGATTAAGTCTGTTTTGAAGGCAAAGGGTGGTCACACCAAATGGATTTTGTCTTAAAATGATTTACTTTACATTTTAACTGATAAAAATAAACTATTAACACTTATGTTTCTGAAAGCATTTTTTGTTTACAGCATCTTCTCACACTTGCCTAAAACTTTGGCACAGTAGTGTGTGTAAATATACTGTATGTGTATATAGAAAATGATAAATGGTTTTCAATTTTTATTACAAATAAACATGTGAAAAGTGTGGCGTGCATTTCTTTACTCTGATACCCATAACAAATTGCATTCAAAAGTCACCTAATTAGTTAATAGAGTCCACCTGTGTGTAATTTAATCTCAGTATAAATACAGCTGTTCTGTGAAGCCCTCAGAGGTTTGTTAGAGAACCTTAGTGAACAAACAGCATCATGAAGGCTAAGGAACACACCAGACAGGCCAGGGATAAAGTTGTGGAGAAGTTTAAAGCAAGGTTAGATTATAAAAAAATATCCCCAGCTTTGAACATCTCACAGAGCACTGTTCAATCCATCATCTGAAAATGGAAAGAGTATGGCACAACTGCAAACCTACCAAGACATGGCCGTCCACCTAAACTGACAGGCTGGGCAAGGAGAGCATTGAGCAGAGAAGCAGCCAAGAGGCCCATGGTAACTCTGGAGGAGCTGCAGAGATCCACAGCTCAGGTGGGAGAATCTTAGTTACATAGTTAGTCAGGTTGAAAAAAGACACAAGTCCATCCAGTTCAACCACAAAAAATAAAAAAACAAAATAAAAAACACAATAAAATCCTATACACCCAACTCCATACCCACAGTTGATCCACAGTTGATCCACAGGACAACTATTAGTCGTGCACTCCACAAATCTGGCCTTTATAGAAGAGTGAAAAGAAGAAAACCATTGTTGAAAGTAATAAAAAGTCCCATTTGCAGTTTGCGAGAAGCCATGTGGGGGACACAGCAACAATGTGGAAGATGGTGCTCTGGTCAGATGAGACCAAAATTTTACTTTTTGGCCTAAAAGCAAACGCTATGTGTGGCAGAAAACTAACACTGCACATCACTCTGAACACATAATCCTTACTGTGAAACATGGTGGTGGCAGCACCATGTTGTGTGGATGCTTTTCTTTAGCAGGGACAGGGAAGCTGGTCAGAGTTGATAGGAAGAGGGATGGAGCCAAATACAGGGTAATCTTAGAAGAAAACCTGTTAGAGTCTGCAAAAGATTTGAGACTGGGGCGGAGGTTTACCTTCCAGCAGGACAACGACCCTAAACATACAGCCAGAGCTACAATGGAATGGTTTAGATCAAAGCATATTAATGTGTTAGAATGGCCCAGTCAAAGTCCAGATTCTAAATTGAATTGAGAATCTGTGGCAAGACTTGAAAATTGCTGTTCACAGACACTCTCCATCCAATCTGACAGAACTTTAGCTATTTTGCAAAGAAGGATGGGCAAAAATGTCTCTCTCTAGATGTGAAAAGCTGGTGGAGACATCCCCAAAAAACGGCTTGCAGCTGTAATTGCAGTGAAAGGTGGTTCTACAAAGTATTGGCTCAGGGGGCTGAATACAAACACACGCCACACTTTTCATATATTTATTTGTAAAAAATGTTGAAAAACATTTATAATTTTACTTTCACTTCACAATTATGTGCCACTTTGTGTTGGTCTATCACATAAAATCCCAATAAAATATATTTCCATTTTTGGTTGTAGCATGACAAAATGTGGAAAATTTCAAGGTGTATGAATTCTTTTTCAAGGCACTGTGTGTATATATATGTATATATGTATATATACTGTACATAGATACATGCACACATATACACACACACATAGGGCCAGATCCTCAAAAGAGATACTGTACGCAGGCGGATCTGCTGTTCCGCCTGCCTATCCCTGTTTCTATCTTTGGAACTGATCCACAGAATCAGTTTCCAAGAGATAGACAGAAGATCCGACATGTGTAAGGGGCTTACACTGCCGGATCTTAGGATGCAGTACCGCATCCGCCGCTGGGGGCATTTCGCGTCGAAATGCCGCTTCGGGTATGCAAATTAGCACTTACGGAGATCCACGAAGCTTTTACGCTTCGTTTTTTCTCCGTAAGTATTAAGTTGCATGAGTAAAATTAGGGCTGCTTTTACAAAGTGTAAACTGTTTACACCTTGTAAAAGTAGACCCTTCTTACCCGCGACGCTGTTATTTATTTTATTTATTTTTTTTTTTTCCCGCCGTATCTTTTTTTTTCCCGACGCAACTTTTTTGACCCGGCGCGATTCACGAAGCTCGGCGCGCCTAATTTAAATGGGAATTTAAGTTACACACCCGAAAATTTCTAGGTAAGTGCTTTGTGGATCGTGCACTTAGGTAGAAATTTTCCGGCAGTGTAACTTAAATGGGAAAAGATAAGTTACGGCGGCTGGCTGTGGATCTGGCCCATAATTTTTAGTTCATCCAAGAAATATACTGTATAAACAAAATCGCTTTTCTACTGTAGCTGCATTCTAAAAAAGTGTATTTTATAGAGTACATGGATTTCCTTAGCACTGTTTTAATGTCTCTCGCAGCACATTTGACGTACAACATCCATGATCTTTGCAAATGAAAATAAGCAATTTGATATACATAATGTACAGATTAGAACACAGTAAACATCATTTTATAGGTGATCATAAGCAGTAAAAAGTTAAAGGCTGAATTATGACTCACCAGGCAAATAGCATGGGGACCACCTTAGTATGCTCCCACTGGAAGTAATATATTAGCATATAGTTTAAATATAGACTAACATCTGCTCACAGTTATATATTCTTTTAAAAATAGACCTGTCAACATACTTAAATGAAAGCTATCACGATTCATGAGAACATGAAAAAGGTGAGTGAAAAACAAGTTAACAGTTAGAACCAGAATAATCCAGGGTCTTGATCAATTTGATTGAATGATGTCACAATCATGCAAAGTAACTACTGATATGGGTCTTTCCCATATGATTATTTTCCTGTAATTCTTATTCTACTCATTTGAGTTGTGAGGCATCATGCTTACCTCTTGTGGCTAATTCATTCAGCCTGATCATAGATGAGGAGCACTGGGAGCCTGCACAGCAGAGTAAGAATAATTGCCTAACCAGTTGACGTATCCAAGTTCCTTCTTGACATCAAGTGCATAAAATGACTTCAAGTTATTATTGCTATACTCCTTTGGCTCATATTCCATCGCAACCTCTTACCAGTTTAGGAATACCAACATTGGATACTGCTGAATATCTGAACAACATTAAAAGTCAGTTGTTTTGTTTAAGTCTAGCTCATCTCATAGTGGAACAATTCTGCAGCACAATGCCCTATGTCAGGTTTTGACAAATTTGCTTGGAATCTATGAGCCAGCTAAAAAAGTTAGGAGCCTGAAAACGAGCCCCGTTCCGCCAAGCTCACGTGCAGAAATGAACGCATACGTGAGTAGCGCCCACATATGTAAACGGTATTCAAACCACACATGTGAGGTATCGCTGCGATTGGTAGAGTGAGAGCAATAATTCTAGATCTGGACCTCCTCTGTAACTCAAAAACATGCAACCTGTAGAATTTTTTAAATGTCGCCTATGGAGATTTTACAGGGTAAAAGTTTGTCGCCATTCCACGAGCGGACGCAATTTTGAAGCGTGACATGTTGGGTATCAATTTACACGGCGTAACATTATATTTCACAATATAAGAAGAATTGGGCTAACTTTACTGTTGTCTTATTTTTTAATAAAAAAAAGTGTATTTTTTCCCCAAAAAAGTGTGTGTGTAAGACCGTTGCGCAAATACGGTGTTACAGAAAGTATTGCAACGATGGCCATTTTATTCTCTAGGGTGTTAGAATAAAAATTATATATAATGTTTGGGGGTTCTAATTAGAGGGAAGGAGATGGCAGTGAAAACAGTGGAAAAACACATTAGAACTGCTGTTTTACTTGTAATGCCAACGGGCACCACAAGATGGCGCCAGATCACAGAAGGAAGCTTAGGCCTGCAGAAGGCCGCAAAGCCGCGGCCTCAATTACCGGTGGGCATGGGCCCACCGCGATCGCGCGGATGGGGGAGGTGGGGCCGCACGGAGACCCAGGATCTTGTGTCTCCGTGCGCCCCCACCTCCCGCGCTGCGCAATCGCGGAGGGCCCGCGCTGGCAGTTAATTGAGGCCGCGGCTTTGCGGCCTTCTGCAGGCCTAAGCTTTCCTGGGCGCCAGGTCACAATTTCTTGTCGCAATTGCGCCCGGGCGCCCGGATTTTGTCAAACCCTGCCCTTTGTGTTGAAGTTGGACATTTGACGGCCGGCGGGCGGCAAGTGGTTAATTAAGCTTTGGAAATAAAACCTGGAAGCTGATTGGTTTCTATGCAGAAGTGAACCTGATTTTGCACGCTCCACCTTTAGTAAATGAGCCCCAATGTGTTAAGCTAAAAACGCTGTGGGTTTAATACTACTTTAAGGCAAGTAGATAAATACAAGATGAAATATTTTATGGGCCAGATTAATTATTATCTGGTTCAAACATTTATACAAACTCGCCAGGCAGCATAGCTACGATCTGGTCTGCTTTGTCACTATAACATAGCTGGATCCAGGATCCTCCTTAAAGACAAACTGCAGTCTGCTCACATCATTTGTAATAAAAACATCTTTGCCATTCTGAAGCTTCCCTCCAACCACTTTGCATATTATTTTATTTATACTGTGATTCTGTACTTGCCAATTATACTGCAGAAATCTCTCTCCACTGAGTCTGGCTGCATCCATTTTAACTGTGGGCAACTGAAGCTGCTACCTGTTCACTTCCTGGATTTACACAGACACAGAGGCACAACTCCAGTTCTGCAGATCTCATTGGCCATCTTAAGACTCACCCCCCCGTCCCTTCCTGGCAAACTCTCACTAGAGTGAGAGAGCTGTGCATGATGTCATAAGCCTAGGCTTTTTTACCATACAAAAAACAGGAAGTGGGCTGTCTAAGGTATTTGCTGGCAGAAAAAAAATGTTTTACTATCCAAAGTTAAAACACCAAGGGCAGCAGAGGATTAAAGCCACTGTACTAACCATCTGACATTAGTACAGCGATCTCCCCTGCTAAGCTGTTGTGTTCTGACAGGGGGCGGCCCCTCCGCCAGAACACTCTAATCAGCGCTTTCTGCCATTGGGCTGATAGCGCTGATCGGGAATCGGTCCGCTGCTGGTTTTCCAGCATGCTCGTTTCGACAGAAGCCTGCCAAACGGCTTCTATTGGACAGACCGACATACACACGGGCCAAATGTTTTTTTTTGTTTGTTTTTTTATGAATCTGCAAATGTCTCCCGATATTTGGCCTGTGTGTACCTGGCTTTTAAGCTGTTATTGAACAATTAGCTTGTAACAACACATCAGTAAGGTCAACTACCGTATATTCCCTCTCCTACTGCAAGCATACTCACAGTCACAAATTGTGATGCAGTAGAGCCATAATAGACTCAAAGAGATTACAAGAGGCTAATATTAAAACAGTTTCAGGAACTAGAATTGATTATATGTAAAATCAAATTAAAGTATATCTAAATGAAATATATTCTTTTTCATTTTGGATATAGTAGGATATGTTTTTTTCCAATCTGTGTTCGATTCTATTGCATTCAAGATATTTTTCTTTGCTTCTTGTCCTGTAGACATAACATAATTGTTTCTCATTTTCAGGACCCATTCACACTGAAAGTGTTAGTGAACTCTGAGGGCCAGATTCTCAAAGGAGATACGACGACGTATCTCCAGATACGCCGTCGTATCTCTGAGTCTGAGGCCTTGTACACACGGTCGGACCAAACCGATGTGACTGGTCCGTCGGGCCGTTTTCATCGGTTCACCTCTGAAGTGGCCGTACGGCCTGATATGTGTACACACCGTCAGTCCAAAATCCGATCGGGTCAGAACGCGGTGACGTCAAACACACGACGTGCTGAATAAAACGAAGTTCAATGCTTCCAAGCATGCGTCGACTTGATTCTGAGCATGCATGGGTTTTGAACCAATGCTTTTCTGTACTAACCATCGGTTTGGTCCGATGGGGCAGCGGTCCATCGGTTCCGTTTTGAAGCATGTTTTAAAATTTCGGACCGAAGGAAAACAGACCGATGGCCTATACACACGGTCGGTTTGGTCCGATGAAACTGAACTTCGGTTCATTCTCATCGGTTCGGTCTGACCGTGTGTACGGGATCTGAGCGGTCGTATCTATGCGCCTGATTCATAGAATCAGTTACGCATAGATTTCTATTAGATCCGACCGGCGTAAGTCTCTTACGCCGTCGAAACTTAACTGCATATTTACGCTGGCCGCTAGGGGCGTGTACGCTGATTTACGCCTAGAAATATGTAAATCAGCTAGATACGCGAATTCACGAACGTACGCCCGGCCGACGCAGTACAGATACGCTGTTTACGTTAGGCTTTTCCCGGCATAAAGTTACCCCTGCTATATGGTGGCGTACATGCGGCGTACCAATGTTAAGTATGGACGTCGTTCCCGCGTCAAATTCTGAATATTTTACGTTGTTTGCGTAAGTCGTCCGTGAATGGGGCTGGACGTAATTTACGTTCACGTCGAAACCAATACGTCCTTGCGGCGTACTTTGGAGCAATGGACACTGGGATATTCCAAGGACGGCACATGCGCCGTTCGTGAAAAACGTCAATCACGTCGGGTCACATAGCATTTACATAAAACATGCCCCCCTGTTCCACATTTGAATTAGGCGGGCTTACGCCGGCCTATTTACGCTACGCCGCCGCAACTTACGGAGCAAGTGCTTTGAGAATACTGCACTTGCCCATCTAACTTGCGGAGGCGTAACGTAAATAGGATACGTTACGCCCGCTCAAAGATGCGCCGATCTACGTGAATCTGGGCCTGAATTTTTATTTTAACCCACAAGTAAGCTTATAACAAAGCTTGCCTGTAGGTTAAATAAAAATCTCTTAAACGTGCACTGTTTAGGAGATATTCTAAGGAGCAGCGGCCAGTGATTTCACCAGCGCATGCACTCTGAAGGAACGGCATACCCGTGCTGTTCTTTAAGAGCTTTGTGCCGCAGCCGAGATGTGGTCGCAGCACGACCGTTCAAGTGGCTGCAGCACGTAAACAAAGAAAGACAATAATTCTTGCATGTGCTAGCATGTGTTGCATTAGAGAAGTGCATTTATTATGAATGAGCTATCAATGAACTGCAATGGATGAAAAATGTACATGACATTTTTTTTTTTAAATGCATCAGACCACAACACCTGGTATATGCATTGTGAGATGCTGCTGTGCATTGTGCATTGGGCTCTACTGTACAGTGCATTATTCACAATGAATGTCACCATACACAGAGCAGGTGCGTTGTGATAACACACATTTTAACTCCGTTACCACAAGTGAAAATAGGCCTTTTGGTCCAGTGACAACTATCACCAGCACAAATATAGAGAGTGAATCTCTCTAAGGACACACAAGCAGCAATAAACACCAAACAGTAAGTCTAAACTCTCCAAAACAAAATGAAATAACTAAATAAATAAACAATTTGATTATTTTAAGGAATAGATAACTGGGATAAATGCCTGCCTTACTTTAGAGATTAGGCTCAGTATTATTCAGGCAGATATAGGGTTAAGTGTTGAGAGGTGATTTAGCGTTAGGCATAATTTTCAACACAGAAACAGTTTGAGCTGCACAGCTTGCGATCATTCATGGAGCCGAAAATTCTGTGTCAAAACTACCAGTGTCGAGCTGTCAGTACTAAGACACATACCGCTCTTGGGGTGCTCCAGCAGAGATCTAAAGGTATGCGCAAGCATTTCTAGGTTTAATAACTTGCATTGTACCAATTCTGAAGGCATGAAAGGCATACTTTGAAATAGATCTCTAAGGAAAAGTCACAATTCATAAATATGCAAAGTGAACAGCTGTGACATCTTTTTGTTTTTGGATACACTGGAAGAAAAAGCTCAACAAATTTTTGGGCTGTAGCAAGAAATAATGTCTGTTTTTACTGATATCTTGCTTTATTGTTGTAAGGGTTATAGGGCCCTGTTTCTCCACAGTGGAGATGGATCTCCATCTGTTTGTGAGTTGTAGGCTGTAATTATTACCAGGTATTATTCAACGCTAATACTATGTTTACATGCTTGCCCATTTAAGCTGTCCATACTTGGATCAAAATTCAGTCGGTTCAGTAAGGACCGGCCATATTTTGATCCATGTGTAGCCATTGCAATTGAACAGAAGTTGATCTACCCATCAGCTTCTATATAACCGCCCTGTTGGATTTTATTCACTTGATCAGCACAATCAGGATACAGTAGCACAGCAAGAATTCCCTCATCCACCATGCATGTGTGAATGGGGGAATCGGTATCAGTGGGCATTTACTTACCTGACCCACTGATCCTCCCTTCACAAGCACCCCTATTCTCCAGCGGTCTTAAAAATGGACTGTTCCTGAAATCAGCAAGCTCGAATCACACTCCATTGACAGGAGCAGTCCACCACTGGACCATGGGGGAGAATAAGGTAGGTAATAGTCTGTATTCATGCATGCCTGGATTAAATGCGCATTAATCCTTGCAGTGTGGGGGAGGGGTCCACTTTAAGGGTACTACTACTTTAATACTTCTTGGAGTTCAGCTTTAATTATAAAAGAAAAATAGCAAGAATAAATTAAAAAAATACTACATGCAAAAAAAAAAGTTTTCCTTTTTCAAGGTAAGAACACAGGGCCAGATTCACAAAAGAGATACAACGGCGTATCTCCTGATACGCGGTCGTATCTCTGTGTTAGGGCCGTCCTAACTATGCGACTGATTCTTAGAATCAGTTACGCATAGCTAGCCCTAAGATCCGACAGGTGTAATTGAATTACACTGTCGGATCTTAAGGATGCAATTCTAGGCCGGCCGCTAGGTGGCGAGGCCATTGCGGTCGGCATAGAATATGCAAACGAATAGTTATGGCGATCCCCGAACGTCCGCGCTGCCCCGTCAATCTAACTTTACGTCATTTCCGTCAAGTTACGCCGCGTAAAATTAGGGCTGAGCCCTAGTTGTCCTAAGCCATGTTAAGTATGGCCGTCGTTCCCGCGTCGAAATTTAAAAAACAACGTCGTTTGCGTAAGTCATCCGTGAATGGCGCTGGACGCCATTTAAGTTCACGTCTAAACAAATGACGTCCGTGCGACGTCATTTAGCGCAATGCACGTCGGGTAATTTACCCGACGGGGCATTGCACAGTATGTTTGGCGCGCCCCATTTGAATTAGGCGGACTTGCGACGATCGGATTTACGTTACACCGCCGCAAGTTTACAGGTAAGAGTTCTGAGAATCAGGCACTTATGCTGTAAACCTGCGGCGGTGTAACGTAAATCACATACGTTACGCTGCCGTGGAGCAACGTAATTCTACGAGAATCTGGCCCACAGTATTTGGTATACTGATATAATAATTTTTTTTTTTTTTTTTTTGCTCTATATTAACATTACTAGGGTGCAATCATATTTTTGTTTCAAAACAGAGCATGTCAGAATGTCTGATTGTATAGTTAACATATTTGCATATTCTCCATGTACTGTCCTGTACATAATATATTCTAAGTGTATACCAGGCAGACATCCCTTAGGGCAACCAATTATATAAGAAAATCTAATTTTAGATAACAGGAGGGAATGCACTGAGCTATTACACTGGACGTGGGGGCTTTAGGGCAACTGTTCTGAGTGCTTCTTTCTGCTTGGTTAATTTTGCTGCACAGTAAAGAGCTGAAACAGTAAGGAAATCCTAAAATGACTACAAAGAATTCCATTAAATAAATGTTTCTGTTGTGCAAGTTTCTCCTACTTGCTTGTGTGCCATTTTGGAATGTCATCTGAACATTAATAGCCCTAGACAGAAACTAACAGGACAAGCTACAGATGAGTGGTGGAAACAATGATCTGACATTCTGAATACTTACAAGTATTTTCAAAAGAGGTAAAATTGACTCTGTGAGTTAACATGAGGGCTGCATTGGAAATACAGCAGAGAGATGGCTCACAGAGGTTTAAAGAAGAATTGCTTTGAGAATTACAATCTATCAGGTTTATTTAACAAGACAGTGCAAAGAATAAAGATGATGTGTACAGTGCAGTAACCCAGAGCAACCAAGCAGATTTTACTTCTCCTGAGTCTTACGGCAGTGGAAGATAAATTACTAAATTAATTGAATTTAATGTATTTTCTCTGAGAAAAGACGACCAAGAGGGGATATGATCACGTAAAATAAATACATAAATAGTCCTTATAGAAAACGTGGTGCAAAGTTTTTCACTTTAAGGCGTTTGTAACCCCCCCCCCCCCAAAAAAAATGGATCCTGCTCCTTTAAAGGATGAAATTGCTTCTATAAGATATTGTTATGTCATAATTTTGCACTCATCTGGCCCTGTGGAAGGAAATTATTTCCTGATGCCACAGCAGTGACAGCTGAGACAGCAATAAAAACCTGGCAAAGGTGCATATAAGGGGGACTAGGATTGGGCAGGTGTCGGCACCAAACTGTGCAAGTCCCTGTCCGGGCTTCTTCTTGGATAAGACAGCTGCACACCTGTGGTTGAATTAACCTTCATCCATATTTTGTCATGCTCCTGGCTATAGGTCCGCTTATAACATCCCTAGCCTGAAGCCTTATTGTTTGAGAATGAAGGATTGTCCACACATAAAATGCATTTTCTGCACTTTAGTGTAATCTCAAAAAGATTTCTTTGACATCTGACATCACTTTTTGACACACAATCAGAACTCTTCAGCACAGAATTCCACTGGAGTAGACATTCTGGCGCAGATTCACGAAGAAGTTACGACTATTGATACGCCGCGTAACTTCTATTTTGCTCCGGCGTATCTTTGTTTTGTATCCACAAAACAAGATACGCCTGAAGCTGGGCTGGATCCGACTGGCGTACGTCTTAGTACGCCGTCGGATCTAAGGTGCATATTTACGCTGGCCGCTAGGTGGCGCTTCCGTCGAATTCCGCGTTGAGTATGCAAATTAGCTAGATACGCGAATCCACAAACGTACGTCCGACCGGCGCATTTTTTTACGTTGTTTCCGTAAGGCTTTTTACGGCGTAAAGTTACCCCTGCTATATGAGGCGTACTCAATGTTAAGTATGGACGTCGTTCATTTTATGTCGTTTGCGTAAGTCGTTCGCGAATAGGGCTTTGCGTAGAATGACGTTCAAGTCGTAAGCATTGGCTTGTTGCGGGTTAATTTCGAGCATGCGCACTGGGATACCCCCACGGACGGCGCATGCACCGTTCAGAAAAAACTTAATTTACGTTGGGTCAAGTAAAATTAACATAAAACATGCCCACATCTTTAACATTTGAATTCCGCTCCCATACGCCGGCAGATTTACGCTACACCGCCGTAACTTTAGAGGCAAGTGCTTTGTGAATACTGTACAGCACTTGCCTCTCAAAGTTGCAGCGGGGTAGCGTAAATACGATACGCTACGCCTGCCGAAAATTACGATCCGCTACGTGGATCTGGCCCTCTGTAGCTGTCATTTTTGCACAGAACACAAGCACCTATTTTTTTTGCCATTTTCTCTCTACACCTTCATCTCTCTTCTTGGGAGCACCACAGAGTCAGGACCACTTCCTGTGTATACTATGTCTACAGTATTATCTTTCATCACCCCATCACCAGACCCACTGCTAAGGGTCAGAGGGATCAAGGTGCCTTCTCCCACTGTCCTTACTATGCCTCCCCCCCCAGGCATGCTCCCAGAAGGCACACTTATTCCCAAGGCTCAACTACAATAGTATTTACATTTGAGCACTCTGTCTAGGCCTCCCATGATCGGTGCCATCTTGCCTGGGACTTCAGCTCTTTAGATAATTACCGAGGAGGTTACATCTTAGCAGCTCTGGAGTGTCTGGCTTCCATGCCCTGTCTACCTCCAACTCTACCCACCACTGGCATTTATGTAGGCACTCAATACAGTACTAGAGAATAGATTTCTCTAAAAAGGGAACTAAAGTTCCAAATCTTTTCTCTTTCTATCATTGTAAAAAAACAATAAAATAAAGACATTAACATCAAGACAGTAAGGATGAAATACTTATTTTAAGATATGTTCTGCTTTTTATCTTTTATGATGAAATAAAGGTTTCATCTTGATGTATGCATTTTTTCCCTTCACTTCTCCTCAAAATAAATTTACTAAATATTACCAATTAATACGGGCTAACAAGGACACATTTTATAGTGTTTACAAACTGTTTTGAAGAAAAAGGTTTCAGGAGAACATTTATTAATGAGGACAAAACACAGGAGTAAAATTAAACCTGAAACGATGCTTCTGGGCTTCATGCTGCATGACTTCAGTTATAACACCCGCTACAAAAGCTTGAATATAATCAGCACCAGTTAGACTTTAAAAAAAAATATAAGTTAATTCTCTGAAGTTATAGCTTAGGAGAAAAAAAGTTAATTCTCTAAAAAGCTACAGCTTAAAAGAACTTGGCCAACTCTGCCCAAGCAATTGGGATAGGCATGCTGGTCTCTTACATTTTTGAGACAGCTTTGTTGAGATTTTCCAGAAATATTTTATCTTTCCAACTACCAACCTGTAACCTCTAGCGACCAATCAGTGAGCAGTATTACTGTACATTAATCTCTATCAACCAATCAACAAGAAGGAATCACATGCTGTAATGTGTGATGTAACCTCTAGCAACCAGTCAGTAAGTGGTAATGATATGCTGTAACCTCTGGCAACCAATCACAATCACTGCTTGATCTGATACAGTAAACTGATTTTAAGTCTAGCTGATATTTTTTGTATGTCTCAGAGCAGGTGTAGAGCAAAATTGCATGGGGGACAAGAATTTTTTTGCCAATTTTGCCAAGGGTCCAATCAAAATTAAAGACAGCCCTGCATACAGTATATCCTAACAACAAGCTTCTTTTATTTGTCCCTTTTTCATATGTTGAATATACCATTAAAAGCATTTTTCTACATCTGTATGATTTGATGAATGCAAAAATGTACCTACTGATTCTGCCAGTGAGCTCATAACTTTCTGCACACTCTGGCCCAAATTCACAAAGTACTTACGCCGATGTATCTCCAGATACGCCAACGTAAGTACAAATGTGCGCCATCGTATCTATGCGCCGACCCACATACTAAGATACGCCTTAAAATAGGCTTCTTACGACCGACGTAACTTGCCTACGCCGTTGTATCGTGGGCGCATATTTACACTGGGCACATTTGCCGCTCCCATTGATTTTATATGCACATATGCAAATGAGGGAGATACGCCGATTCACGAACGTAGTTGCGCCCGGCGCATAATATACACGGTTTGCGTAAGTCGTACGTCCGGCGTAAAGTTATTCCCTATATAGGAGGCGCAACTCATGCAAAGGTATGGACCAGGGAACACAAGCCGCTGTATCTCTTGTTGTTTACGTTGTACGTGAATATGACTAGGCGTAGGTTACGTTCACGTCGTAGGCAGTGATTCTACGTATCTTAGGCAGTTGTTTTGACGTGATTCTGAGCATGCGCACTGGGATGCGGCCACGGGACGGCGCATGCGCCGTTCATTTAAAGTACTTCTATGGCGCTTGGCCCATCATTTGTATGGGGTCACGCCTCATTAGCATGGCTCACGCCCACTTCCACCTAAGCTGGCTTACGCCGAGGAAACCCAGCGTATCTTTAAGAGCGAGTGGGAGCGAGTGCTTTGTGAATCCAGTGCTTGCCTCTGTGCGCTGCGTTAGCGTAGCGTATATTAGATAGGCTACGCCCGCATAAATATGCACCGATGTATGTGAATCTGGGCCTCTGTCTCTGCCCATGTCTCTTCTGTTTACTACAGAACACCACAACCCTACATTGTAGTGATGAGGAGATGGGTAGGTGTTTTGAAGTCTTGTCCTAGGGTGACAATGCTAAATCTCCATAGATAAAAACAACAATGAATGCTGTCACACAAGGACAGGAAGTGTGTTACTGACAGGATCAATAAAGGAAGAAGAGCATGAAAATAAACTAAACTAAACTAAACTAAAATGTAACCACCACACCTACAGACTGGTGAGATGCAATATATTGCATTTTTTTCTTGGGTTTAGATACACTTTAATTACTACAATCTACTTTACTGTGCACAAAGTTCATTAAGGGCTTGTAAGTATTTGGCTATGTGAAGCCAAAGCCATAAAATATTGGCATTTATTTTATTAATTATGTCTATGTTATACAGTGTCACTTTTTAATGCCCATCATTTTTACAATATAAAAAAAAATCCCACTGATTGAGTGAAAATGTATGTAAAGTCTGGAAAAACTCGAGCTGGAAATTCCAAAGAAAAAAAAAAAGACAGAAGGAGATATAACTTACCCAACGCCATACAAGGAACTAGACATGTGCACAGCAAACATTTTCATTTATTTCTGTTTCGTTTCTGTTCGTTTATCGTGATTCGTAACGAGTCGTAATTTCGTAAGACGTTAGTTATCGTATTCGTACTCTTTAGTATTTTCGTAACACCCTTTTTTCCGTTTCCGTTTTTTTCTGTTAGTTTATTTTTCGTTGAATCGAGATTCGTATTTTCGTTATATTTTGCCGCGTTCGTATTGTTAAAATGATTTTATTCGTTCCTTCGTTTTTACGTTAGTTTAATTTTCGTTGTTTTGCTATTCGTATTTACATTATATTTTCCATCATGCCGCATTTGTATTTTCGTAAGAAATATATCTTTGTTGCTTTATTATCATTCGTATTTTCGTGTCTAATTTCCTTTGATTGTAAAAACGTACTTTTGTAGATTTTATTGCATTCGTAATTCTGTTAGAATACATTTTACGTTTATTCGACACACTACTCGTCATTTTGTAATTTGTACTTTACTGTGATTGACTTGACTGTCTTAGTTAGCACACACACCCTGTCTAGAATGAAGTCTGACGTAGAAGAAAACTAAAATATGTCAGATATTACAAATACAAATCTAGAAATTAGATGCACTGCAGTCTAACACAGAAAAAGACACAAGGAGCCAGGAGGTAATGAGAAAGAAGCTCATTGGGGGAAGGAACAAACCTCTTCAGAGGAAAGGGACAGCGCTCAGTGGCTATTTGTCAATGTCCAGAAATATTTCAGTACTAACGAAAGCTAATTTACATTATTTTGTATTTTCGTTGTTTTCATTTCAGTTTTCCGAAGATTCGTAATTTATTTTTCGTTAGTTTTTTCGTTTTTTAGTCTTTGTTTCGGTTGTTTTCTTTTCGGTCTTCGAATATTAGTAAGTTTGCATTTTCGTTCATTTTTTTTTTCGTAATTATTATTTTTTTTGGGTTCGTTATTTTCGTTGTTTCTATGTTTTCGTTTCTTTCATCTTTCGTATCTTCGTTGTTTTTCATATTCGTTATTTTGAAAATATCGTTATTCGTTATTGCGCTAAACCATTCGTTCATTCGTATGTTAACGAATCAACTAAAATAACGAAAATTGACGGAAAACGTATTCGTAACTTAAAAAATTGCACATGCCTACAAGGAACTAACACAATACTTCCTTTTCTCAAACCTACCCCATTCTTAACCCTACTAAGAAAGAAAAAGTCAAAACTATAGGATATTTTTGTTATGTAGTTACATTGAGTTAGTTGGGTTGAAATAGACACATGTCCACCAGTTTAAAACAAAAAAATACAGTAGGCACAAAATTGTAACTTTTAAATCAATCTATTAACTAGTCAGATCATTTGCAGTAGGAACTCCACAGGATTCCATTGGTCAATTTCTACACTCATTCTCAGTGAAAGTAATTCACTTTCAAGAAGGAGCCCCCACAATACAAATGAGGGGAAGGGGTATTGCTGGGGTCATTGAAAGAAAAGGGGGGAGATGAGGACTGAACATACTTTGGATTACTCTTTGAACCCTTTACAGTAATTGTTTGGTAGGCAACTGGTGTTTTTCTTTATTTCAATTCAAATACATTGTAATATCCCTTAGCTGTGATTAACTTTTGTGCAGTTAAAAATCCTGGCATTGATACCAGGCTAATTATTAGTGGATCAACAGTGGATGTGAAAATGTCTGCAAACGTTCCCAGCTGCAAATCTCAAACTTTGCGGATGGAATCACGTATTGCTATTTATAGTCTTTTCTAAAACCCAATACAGCTAATGCCAGGGAATGTGTAACTATTAGCAATCATAGCATAAAAAAACATTTTTATTATTATCCACATTATTACTAATATGAGTGCCTGCTGTATGGGATTTAATTGGGATATTGTAGTTCTTTTTTATCAGCAATTAGACCAATGTGCTAAAAAGTAGCAGGAGCTTCAGGCATGTGATCACACACAGGCAATCAACGCACACTGGAATTTTAGTACCACAATCTGTCACAGCGTCTACAAATATGCCCTAACCAAAGCAACATGTAACAGCGACTATTATATGCTCGGCATGCAATAATACATAAGCACAGTGGAAATGGAAATGCCAGAAGCTGTAAACTTACTGATACAGCAGGAAACATAATATATTATGGGGTTTTATATTTTAAAGGAGAACCAGAGGCAAAACACAAAGTGTTAAGAATAGTTCCTGGAAAATTTTAGAATCTGCATCTACATTTTTGTGTGTTAGGACAACCCTAGCCATTGCAAACCATTTGATCTGATGAGTTTGACTATAAAATCCCAGAATAAAAAAGTCTAAACAGTTTTGAATTTTTTTTTCTGCATTTGGGTTTCAGTCTTCACTGAGTGTTTCCTGTAAACCTTGAGATTTAGGGCACTGTGTTATGCAACAATTTAAAAAAAGAAACAAGTGCTTTGCCTCATTCACCCTCCTGTACCTTGCCATTTGCTAAATGTGTTGGATAGCATATTTAACCAGTAGTCATATATGAGAAAAGGCGGGCTAAAGCAATAACTTCCAGACAAAATCGGCTTTTGCTTTGCATATCACAGACTCCTCCTTCTAAGCCCTTTAAAGGGGTTGTAAAGGTTTGTTTTTTAAGCTAATGCATTGTTGGTTCACTAACCTTTTCCTTTAAAAAAAAAATTCTATGTCTGAATTTCTCACTTCCTGTTCCTCCTCTGTAAGCTGTTCCGGCTGACTAACCCCCAGCCAGAACATGGGGAATCTTACTGAGGAGAAACAGGAAGCGAGAAATTCAGACAAAGAAAAGAAACATTTAGAAGGGAAATCAAAGGAAAAGGTAAGCTAACCAACAATGCACTAGCTTAAAGGAACCTATTTAGAAAATAAAAAACTAACCTTTACAACCCCTTTAAGGTGCTTGTCATGGTAACTGAGGAGATAACTGTGTAGTTGTCACTTTATCATAAAAAAAAAAACTTGCTACAGATTTGCTATAAACCCAACCCTTGTGTTATCTTTATTCATGTTAGGCTGTACATGAGGAAAGAGAAAGGTCAAGAGATAATCTGCCTTGTCCCATTTAGTAGAAGCAATCGCTAACAGTCCAGTGGCATCTCTGGACCTTGGTACCCAGTCTTCTGACTGGTGTCCCAGATATACAGTAGGTTTTGGGAACATTCATTCTACAAAGTAAAGCCTCTACTCCGTTAGTAAATCAGCACAATAACACCCTAGACAATGTCCAATTGGACAAAACGCGACGGGTGGAGCTCATGTTCATGACGTCATTGCCAATTCCATGTCTGTTCCATGGGATTGATACTCATTTTCAGCGCTGTTTAGTGCATACTAATCTTTTGATAAAAGTCTTTTAAAACAGTTTTACACTATGTGCTGATGCTTGCTGTCTCCTCACAGGTATCTATGAGTTGGGAGTTTGCCTGGTGAGGTTATCCATGTGTCAGGAGCTTGTCCTGTGAGAATTAATATCCCCCACTCCAATCCAGACTAACTGTATAGTTATATCATCCACTGGGAGGAGTTGGAATCCTGTTGGAGAAATTAGGATTTTTCAACTGCTTGTTTGACTTAATACATTTAGTATGTAAGTCCACAGCTTGCGGTAAAATTAAACATTTAATGAAACTCACTATTTCCAGCAATATTGCTGCTTATTGGACTACGAACTTTACAATGTGTAGGACAATCTTTTGTTGCACCATATCATCACTTTATTACTCTTGAGATCACTTTTACCATATTGAACTACATATAGGGATTTATTTCATTATTTTATCTTTATTTGAGAGTCATATCTTTGTGCAACATTTGATGTACATTTCTTTTTCACCATTAGCACTGCACTATATCGTATATATATAGATATGTTTAATGCATTATTTATGTCTAGTGAAGTGTCAGCAGCTGTGTTCTACTATACCCTCCAAACACAATAATGTTGTCACAAGTCTACTCTATCTGTCTTCACAGAGAATGTCATTTTGGAACACAGTGTGCCTTTCTGTCTCTGAAATGAATAACTTTTCCAAAATGGCCTTCTAAAGTGAAGTGAAGTGTGAATCTTGGGACTATTTTAATGGTCCAGAGTGATGGGCTGGTTAGTTTCTGTGGGTATACATGACTATAGTTCTGAGAGGGAGAAAGCAGTTTGTCTCTGAATGCAAAGGATTACTGAGGACAATGGTAAGGCGGAGTAGAGACCTCAGTGGCTCACACAGACTCTATATGAGGGGCTCACTGCACATACACATACTCTTCACAGGGGGGGGGGGGGTCATTGCATATCCACAGCCTCTGTATGGGGTGCACAGTGCACATGTACAGGCTCAGTGGTAATTTTTCTTTTCATCTGTATAGTCGCGATATACACAGTCTCTGTTTGGGAAGGAGGGAGAGTCAATGCACATATACAGGCTCAGTGGTAATCGTTCATGCTCTGAGATAGGGAGCCTCAGTGATGTACATACACTATATAATACAATGTTGTGGGGTATTCTGGAACTGGGAGCAGTTGTAAGGAAAATTAGATTGAATACCTATCTAGGACTGTAGGGAGATATAAATATGACTACAGTTTTTGGAAGAGACGTGATGGTTACTGATAATCTCATTGTTGATAATATGGAAAAGAGGGGATTATGTCAGAAAGGAAAAATATGTCATATGTGCTCATTCCCTACAGAATGCAGGTACATTATCCTGCCCTGTGTTGTACAACACACCCACATTCTCACAATTAGGGATGAGCCGAACATACCCGGGTTCGGTTCGCATCAGAACGTTCGAACAGACCGCGGGTTCGCGCGAACATTTAGAACCCCATTGAAGTCTATGGGACTCAAACGTTCGAATTCAAAAACGATCATTTTAAAGACCAATATTCAATTTAATGTTGGTAAACGTCTTTCAGAACCCGGGTCTTGCCCCAGGGAACATGTATCAATCGAAAAAAATATTTTAAAAACGGACGTTTTTGCGGAGCAGCGATTTTAATGATGTTTAAAGTGAAAAAAAAAAATGAAAAATTCCTTCAAATATCACACCTGCTGTGTGTCTCTAGTAGTGGCACATGTTTAGAAATGTCCCTGCACAACATTAAATTATTATAAGAACAAAGTAATTTAATACTGGTTGCGCACGTGCTGTGTGGGAACAATATCTCGATTATTTTAGGGGTGGTGGGGGGGTGGCATTATCTTTTTGGGAAAGCAAAATTGTAGAAAAAAGGGCACCCCTCAAACATACTGTAATTGTAGCGCAACAAAGAGCCACGTGCAAAGTATTGCATCAAAAATTGTTATTAGGCGCCCTTGTTACACAGGGGCATAAAAATGTGTCCGTAGGCGCAACATAACACTGCAACCCCTCCCAATATCTGTAATTGTAGCGCAACAAAGAGCCACGTGCAAAGTATTGCATCAATAATTGTTATTAGGCGCCCTTGTTACACAGGGGCATAAAAATGTGTCCGTAGGCGCAACATAACACTGCAACCCCTCCCAATATCTGTAATTGGAGCGCAACAAGGAGCCACGTGCAAAGTATTGCATCAAAAATTGTTATTAGGTGCCCCTGTTACACAGGGGCATAAAAATGTGTCCATAGGCGCAACATAACACTGCAACCCCTCCCAATATCTGTAATTGGAGCGCAACAAGGAGCCACGTGCAAAGTATTGCATCAAAAATTGTTATTAGGTGCCCCTGTTACACAGGGGCATAAAAATGTGTCCGTAGGCGCAACATAACACTGCAACCCCTCCCAATATCTGTAATTGGAGCGCAACAAGGAGCCACGTGCAAAGTATTGCATCAAAAATTGTTATTAGGCGCCCCTGTTACACAGGGGCACAAAAATTGTGCCTTAGGCCACGTGCAAAGTATTGCATCAAAAATTTTTATTAGACGCCCCTGTTACACAGGGGCACAAAAATTAGGCCTTAGGCCACGTGCAAAGTATTGCATCAAAAATTGTTATTAGGCGCCCCTGTTAAACAGGGGCAGAAAAATTAGGCCTTAGGCACTGGTGGCGGAGCACAGAAAAACAAAATTTCTTACTAGCTAACAGCATGAAAAGTGAGGAGGAGAAGGATATTCCATCAGCAGCACAACAGGACAGTCACTCAGCATCAGCAGTCTCAAAGGGATCTGATATTTCAACACAAAATTCTTATTCAGTAACATCAGCATCAGGTGCTTGGTAGCCGGTGTTGATCCAAGCCTGATTCATTTTGATGAAGGTCAGTCGATCAACAGAGTCGGTGGAGAGGCGTACCCTGTGATCGGTCACAAAGCCTCCAGCAGCACTGAATGTACGTTCTGAAAGAACACTGGATGCAGGGTAAGCCAGTAGCTCAATTGCGTACTGTGCAAGCTCTGGCCAGTGATCCATCCTCAAGACCCAGTAAGCCAGAGGATTTTCCGTGGGGAAGGTGTCCAAGTCGGATCTTGCCGCTAGGTATTCCCGGACCATGTAAACCAGACGCTGGCGACGGTTGCTGGAACCGGTCAGACCTTGGGGCTGCGGACTAAAAAATTGTCTGAACGCATCGGTCAGACGGCCACCTTCTCCACCGCTCCTTCTCTGACTCACCGAAGCCTCAGCAAGACGTTGTCCAGGGCCAGGTTTTGGTAATCCCCCCGGTTCTGGGAACGCATTGCACAGACCCTTCTGCAAGGCCTCCCGCAGTAGTTTCATCTTCTGCTCCCTCTGCGATGGCAACATAAGATCCGTTACCTTACTCTTGTAACGTGGATCAAGGAGAGTTGCCAGCCAGTAATGATCCCTCTCCTTGATAGCACGTACACGAGGATCCTTACGCAGGCTTTGCAGAATCAGGGAGGCCATGCAGCGTAGGTTTGCAGAGGCATTCGGGGCACAGTCCTCTGGGTCACTGAGGACGACAGGATCCTCAGCCACCTCATCCCAGCCACGTAAAAGTCCACGTGTTCCTTGGGACTGTAAATGATCCCTTGAAGACTGCTGCTGTTGATGCTGAGTGCTAGGCTCCACCTCCATGCTGCTGATACAATCCTCCTCCTCCTCCTCTTCCTCATCCTCCTCCTCCTCTTCCTGTGTTCCAGGTGGGCAAGCAGGAACAGTGTCTGGATAAAGGGGGCCTTGAGAGGTAAGGAAGTCCTCCTCTTCCTCCCTCTGTTCTGCCTCAAGGGCCCTGTCCATTATTCCACGTAGGGTGTGCTCCAACATGTGAATAAGCGGGACAGTCTCACTGATGCATGCACTGTCACTGCTCACCATCCTCGTGGCCTCCTCAAATGGTGACAGGACAGTGCATGCATCCCTGATCAAGGCCCACTGGCGTGGTGAAAAAAACCCAAGCTCCCCTGAGCCAGTTCTGCTGCCATATTGGCACAGGTATTAATTGATGGCCCTCTGCTGCGTGTGCAGCCGCTGCAGCATGGCCAACGTAGAGTTCCATCTGGTGGGCATGTCACAGATTAGGCGGTTCTTGGGCAGGTTGTATTCCCTCTGGAGGTCTGTCAGCCGAGCAGTGGCATTATATGACCTCCGGAAATGCACACAGACTTTCCTGGCCTGCCTCAGGACATCCTGTAAGCCAGGGTACCTGCCCAAGAACCGCTGCACCACCAAATTGAGAACATGCGCAAAACAGGGCACATGGGTGAGTTTTCCACGTCGCAGGGCAGAGAGGAGGTTGGTGCCATTATCGCTGACCACCATTCCAGGCTTCAGCTGGCGTGGCGTCAACCACCTCTGAGCCTGCCCCTGCAGAGCTGAAAGAACCTCTTCCCCAGTGTGGCTCCTGTCTCCCAAGCACACCAGCTCTAGGACCGCATGGCATCTCTTGGCCTGCATTCCTGCGCAGCCCGTCGTACGCCTACGGAGCACGGCTGGTTCTGAGCCAACATCACCACAGGAAGAGGCCACAGAGGAAGAAGAAGAGGAGGGGGTGGAGGAGAGAGGTGTGTCACAAGCAGTTGTAGTGTTTTGGAGGCGTGGTGGTGGAACAACCTCCAAAACTACTGTGCCTTGACCTGCGTCCTTCCCAGCTGCCAGCAGAGTCACCCAATGGGCCGTAAAAGACAGGTAACGTCCCTGTCCATGCCTGCTGGACCATGAGTCAGCGGTAAGATGCACCTTACCACTGACCGCCCTGTCCAGCGAGGTATGGACATTGCCTTCCACATGCCGGTAGAGAGCCGGAATCGCCTTCCGTGAAAAAAAGTGGCGTTTGGGTACTTGCCACTGAGGTACTGCACATTCCACAAACTCACGGAAGGGGGCAGAATCTACCAACTGAAAAGGTAGCAGTTGAAGTGCTAGCAATTTTGCTAAGCTAGCATTCAACCGCTGGGCATGTGGATGGCTGGGAGCGTACTTCTTTCGGCGCTGCAGCAGCTGGGGCAGGGAAATTTGTCTGGTAATATCAGTAGATTGGCCGGATGTACTACCACTACTACGTTGTGACACACCTATTTCTACACCTTCGGTGCAGGCTGCAGAGAGGACTAGGGGTCTAGTGGGGTTTGAGGTCACAGAAGGGCAAGGGGAGGACCGCTTTGGTCTTTGGTGTGGGTCTTTCTGGTATGCCTGCCAACGAGCTGCATGGCAGGTCGACATATGTCTGGACAAGCATGTGGTGCCCAAGCGGGTGATGTTTTGGCCACGCGAGATACGCTTGAGACATATGTTGCAAACAGCAAAGGTAGCATCTGATGGACAGGTTTCAAAAAAGGCCCACACCAAAGAACTTTTGCTGTACCGTTGAGACACAGCAGCGCCACGTAATGCAGTTGGTGTACTGCCCTTAAGCTGACCCCTGGAGGGCTTCCTGCCTCTTTGAAGATGTGCCTGTGCCTCGTCCTCTTCCTCCTCCTCCTCTCTCCTACCAGGCACCCAGGTAGAGTCAATGACCTCATCATCCCCTCCCTCCTCATCATCACTGGCGACAACCTGGCAGTATGCTCCAGCTGGGGGAACATCACTCCCAGATTGTTGTCCCTCTCGGCCACCCCCTCTCCCTGGGCTCACATCAATGCCTTCCTCTATCAGTGTTCCGTCATCGGAGTCTTCAAAACGCTGTGCATCTTCAGCTAGCATGTACCCAACACTGTGTTGAAACAGTTCGGGGGACTCCTCAGGAGGACACGGTGGGACTAGGGAAGGATTGTGTGATCCCATTGTGCAGAGGGTAGAGGACGCCTTGGCAGCTGCTTTGCCAGACAAACTATAATCAGTCTGTGTGAGAGAGGATGAGGAGGATGAGGACGGCTTGGTCATCCACTCAACTAATTTCTCAGCATGTTGAGGCTCAACACGGCCAGCTCCCGAAAAGAAGGACGAGCGGCCACGGCCACGTGCTGAAGAGGATGCACCACATCCATCACCAGCGTTACCTCTAGATGCAGAGCCTGCTTGCCCTCGTGACTCTCTGCCTCTCTTTGTCCTTCCAGCCATAGTTATGCGTTCAGGTGTTATGTAACAAAATAGTCGCTGTCACACCAACTGCGTTCAGATGGTATTAAACAGCAACCACACAGTAAGAGCGACTTGGCTCAAGTGTAAAGTAACAAAATAGTCGCTGTCACACCGACTGCGTTCAGATGGTATTAAACAGCAACCACACAGTAAGAGCGACTTGGCTCAAGTGTGAAGTAACAAAATAGTCGCTGTCACACCAACTGCGTTCAGATGGTATTAAACAGCAACCACACAGTAAGAGTGACTTGGCTCAAGTGTAAAGTAACAAAATAGTCGCTGTCACACCGACTGCGTTCAGATGGTATTAAACAGCAACCACACAGTAAGAGCGACTTGGCTCAAGTGTAAAGTAACAAAATAGTCGCTGTCACACCAACTGCGTTCAGATGGTATTAAACAGCAACCACACAGTAAGAGCGACTTGGCTCAAGTGTAAAGTAACAAAATAGTCGCTGTCACACCGACTGCGTTCAGATGGTATTAAACAGCAATCACACAGTAAGAGCGACTTGGTTCAAGTGTAAAGTAACAAAATAGTCGCTGTCACACCGACTGCGTTCAGATGGTATTAAACAGCAATCACACAGTAAGAGCGACTTGGCTCAAGTGTAAAGTAACAAAATAGTCGCTGTCACACCGACTGCGTTCAGATGGTATTAAACAGCAATCACACAGTAAGAGCGACTTGGTTCAAGTGTAAAGTAACAAAATAGTCGCTGTCACACCAACTGCGTTCAGATGGTATTAAACAGCAACCACACAGTAAGAGCGACTTGGCTCAAGTGTAAAGTAACAAAATAGTCGCTGTCACACCGACTGCGTTCAGATGGTATTAAACAGCAACCACACAGTAAGAGCGACTTGGCTCAAGTGTAAAGTAACAAAATAGTCGCTGTCACACCGACTGCGTTCAGATGGTATTAAACAGCAATCACACAGTAAGAGCGACTTGGTTCAAGTGTAAAGTAACAAAATAGTCGCTGTCACACCAACTGCTTTCAGATGGTATTAAACAGCAACCACACAGTAAGAGCGACTTGGCTCAAGTGTAAAGTAACAAAATAGCCGCAGTGACACCAACTGCCTTTAGTTGCTATTAAACAGCACGCACGCAGTAATAGCGACTGCGGTCAAATGCGATTTAACAGCACGCACGCAGTGACACCAACTGCCTTTAGTTGCTATTAAACAGCACGCACGCAGTAATAGCGACTGCGTTTCTGTGCAATTCAATAGCCCAGTTGCATTAACAGCGACTGCGCTTCTGTGCAAATAAATTGCACACCTGCAGTAACAGGTAATGCGTCTGTGTGTGCAATTAACTAGCACACGTTAAATAACACAGAATAATTATATTTAAAGTAAATCCCTAATGCAGGCAATACAACACGTTAGAGCGCTGCATGTAGAACAATCTCCTGCCTGATAAACTAGCTGAGCTGTACAGTTTATAAATATATTGACAACGCCTAAGGATGTGAATATATTCTCTACAAACTGTACTTTTAACTATACTGACTACACTTCCTACTCTATCTATCTTTCTATCTATCTATCTATCTATCTATCTATCTAGTTAAGACACTGTTGTGGGCCAGATCCTCAGCCAGCGGTGCAAATTTAGTTTGTCCTAACTTATGTGATTTAAGTTACGTTGCCCTAAGTTGGTGTCGTAAGTGCCGTATCCACAGCGCATTTGCGTCTAAATGTGCGCCAGCGTAACTTAAATTCCGAGGCGTAAGGCGGGGTTTTTGCAAGTGGGAAGGAAGTGGGCGTGCTTCATTGTAATGAGCCGTGACACCATGCAAATGAGGCGCCGGCCGTACTGCGCATGCGCGCACGAATCGGGACCTCACTGGGCATGTGCAGAACTGATCTCGGCGCAATCAGTGAGATAGGTAAAAGGCCAAGTGTACTTAGTTTGAGGATCGCCCTGTGTCTAAAAAGCACCACACACACACACTTCCCTTGCTAAAGTATATCCCATTGTTCCCCTTCCATGAGCAATTTGCTTCTGCTCTGTTTGTTTGTGTGTTGGTAAGTTGTGTTTGTGAGAAAAGTGTTTGAGGAGTTGGAGAGTCTAGTTGTTGTTTGTTTTTGAGAAGTGTATTTATTTAATTTGTTTGTTATTGTTTTTGCTGATTGTTTTTTGGTGTTTGTTTTTTGGGGTTTGTTTTTTGGGGTTTGTTTTTTGGGGTTTGTTTTTTGTTTGTTTGTTGGTGCGTGTTTCTTTTTGAATTACTATTAGCTGTGTCCTTGTGTGTTTAGATTTTGTTTATTTTTTGTGGTATAGATTTTTGTCAGGTTTTTGGGTGTGTATTGTCGATTGTTTGTCGGGTGTGTTTGTTGTTGCTGGGTGGTGTATGAGATGCCCCCTAAACGCAGGAAGCTTAATTTCACCCTGGGAGAGAAGCAAATTCTTGCTCGGGGCATTGTGAAATATGGGCGATTTCTGCATGGCCCTGAGAGCCAGAACACCACCCCGGCCAGGAGGAGGCAGCTTCTTAAAAAGATCACGGACCAGATCAATGCGGCGGGGGGGGGGGGAGACTAGGACCCCCGCTGGCATACAGAAAAAAATAAATGATCTGAGAAGCGTCGTCCGGACTAAGATGGCAAGGATCGACGCCCATACCAGGGGCACTGGAGGAGGGGGACCCTGCCCAGTCAGACTGACGGAGGAGGAATGGGCAGTGGCCCAGTGTTTCCACCCACAGCAGGTGGTGGGCCTGCCTGGCTATACGTCAGATGTTCCTAGGAGGACAGGTAGGTTTTTTGGTTTATTCTCTGTTGATTAGCATGTGTGGGTGGGGGAAGGGAAGATGTGCCAAGTGTGTGGTTCCTCAAACATGTGATTGTTTTGTGTCCTCCACAGATGGCCAGGAGGTTACACGCCAGGAGGTTCCACGCCAGGAGGTTCCACGCCAGGAGGTTGGAGGCCAGGAGGTTGGAGGCCAGGAGATTGGAGGCCAGGAGGTTGCAGGCCCATCGGGCCAGGCTGCAGCACCACCCCCAAGACAGGCAGATGATGAGTCCCAAGAAGGGCAGGATTCCCCAGGGGAGGGGATTGGCCAAACCTCCACTCATGAGGAGGTTGAGGGGGAGGAGGTTGAGGTTGAGTGGGAGGAGGATGATGAGGGGGAGGAGGAGGAAAATATGCAGATTGGCCGGGAAGTCCTCCTGGCCACTGAAATGATGACCTTTGAGTCTTCCCCTGAGACTACCCCTGAGGCTGGCACCAGTCAGGCCACCATCAGGGGTAGCCCCTCCCACTTCTCCCCCAACAGGCCTCCAGTCACCAGGGTCACTCTCTCCCCTCCTCCAGGCCCGCAAGACTCAGCGGCAGCCAGGGGGACAACCCAGGAGACCGTGGCTGTGGGCGAGCGTCTGTCGGCCAGTGTGGTGAAGGACAATGCCCGGCAGACCCGCATTCTTGGAAAAATTCTGGAAAAACTGACGCAGATGGAGCACAGCCAGGGTGAAATGATGGAGGCACTCGGTGATGTGGCCACCAACTCAACGGCGGTCATTACATGTTTGAATGACATACAGACCGCCACAACGCGCGTGGCCCATGAGCTGAGTGCCCTGACCCAGGCTGTGCAGGACAATACAAGGTCTGGCCAGGCCAATGCGGCTGCCCTCACTGCCTGTCTCACTCGCATTGCAGGGGCCATGGAGGGCAGGCCAGCAGGGGCGGCTCCTCCTTCCCCAGCTCAACCCCCCCAGGAGGCTCCTCCTTCCCCAGCTCAACCCCCCCAGGAGGCTCCTCCTTCCCAGCTCAACACCCCCAGGAGGCTCCTCCTTCCCCAGCTCAACACCCCCCCAATGGACATCCTCCGCGACGGCGTGGCCGTGGCCGTGGCCGTGGCCGTGGCCGTGCCCCTGCCCGTGCCCCTGCCCAGCCAAGGCGTAGCAATCGCCGCCGCTAATAAATTTGCTGGGATACTTTTTTTTTTTTGTTTATGCATTTTTTTTTTTTTTAAATTTGGTCTTCTGTACTTATGATTTGGTTTATGTGTGTGAATGATGTGTGAATGTGGGGGGGTGGCATTCCTAAGAAATTAAGGTTGTCACCCTCAGTTTTGGTGGAGAAGGGATCCCCAGGACCAGGGAGAAGTGCAATCCCAGGTTCCTGAATGGTGTATGAATGCACAGTGACATAATTGGAGCCGTGGCGTGGCGTTACTGCTCCCAAGTCCCAAGGGGGGGGGGGGACTTGGATCTAATCCAATTCGATGTGCATGTGATGTGTCTGTGCAAGGAACCACAGTGGTGTGCATTCATGCATTATCATTGTGACTTTATTGATGTGCATTTACAGTGAAAAAATACATACTTATTGTGACATTAATCATGTACATTTACTGGGAAAAAATGCCTTCTGCAAGGCGTCTCCTAGCTGTTGTGCCCTCAGCAGACCGGGTAGAGTTGGTTGGGATAGTATTGCCTGGGTCAGGGGTCAGGTCATTACATAAGTCAATATGCAGTCCCCTTCTGAGGGCAAAGTTGTGGAGTATGCAACATGCCCCAATTATTTGGCACACAAAGTCAGGGGAATACAGCAGGGTACCCCCAGACTTATCCAGGCATCTGAAGCGGGACTTCAGAAGCCCAAAGGTCCGTTCAACCACTCCCCGGGTTCGTATGTGCGCCTGGTTGTAGCGTTGCTCTCCTGGGGTTTGGGGGTTCCTGAATGGGGTCATTAGATGAGGTCCCAAGGCATATCCTGAGTCACCTGTAAGGGAAAAGACAGGAGAATATTAGTCATGCATGTGCCCCTTGTGATGTCAGCATCATGGGGGGGACATACCTGACACACATGTCACTCACCAATCAGCCAGCTGTCTCCATACATGTTCTGGTCAAAATCTCTTGAGATCTGGGTCTGCCGGTAAATGTAACTATCATGGCAGGATCCAGGAAATTTAGCACAGACGTGCCAGATGAGGCCATGGGCATCGACGATGACTTGCACATTAATGGAATGCCAGCCTTTACGATTCCGGAACATGTGCTCAGTATCATGGGGTGGTTGGAGTGCCACATGGGTACAATCAATGGCCCCGATGGTGCGTGGAAATCTGGCAATGTTATAAAAGTCGGTCATTGACTTTAAACGCTGATCCTCCTGGGTGGGTTTCTGAAACTGATTTCCCATGCGCCGCAGGATTGCAGGGACCACTTGGTGCACACACCTGCTGATGGAGGATTGTGCCATCCCAGCCACGCCTCCACTTGTGCGTTGGAATGAGCCAGTGGCCAGAAAATGCAAAGTGGCCAGTACTTTGGTGAGTGGCTGCAGTGCATGGGAGCGTTGGGTTGGGCTGGTAAGATCATCCTGAAGTATTGTTGTTAATTCCAGGATGGCCTCACGGGTAAATCTGTAGTTGCGGTAAACTTCACAAGCAGGCATGCCAAACAAATCTTGCCGTGGGCGGTAGACCCTCTCCTGTGCCCTCCTCCTCCTCCTCTGTGCCCTCCTCCTTCTTTGTGTCTCTATATCAACTAATGCAGCTAGTATCATTGCTGGTCCTGGCATTTTGGCAGAGAGATTTCAGTCCTGAACGTGTGTGTGCTGAGCTCTTCCTGAATGGTGTTGCTTCAGCAGACATTCAGACGGCATGTGTAAAATTAGGGCTGCTTTTATAATGTGTAAAATCCCACCAAAAAACTAACAGGTGCGCACAGGGCGTAATCTACGGCGCACACACTTAATTCTGTGGATCGCCCTATCTCCCTCATTTGCATCTTTGCCTATCAAATAAAGCGGCGTGCCTAGCGTAATTTGCGCACGAGAATGCGCCGGCGTAATATTTTTAGGTAGGACGGAAAAGCCCGAATTTCAGGCGCTTCTCGTTTTGAGGATCGGGCGCAAAGATACACGCCGTGTAAATTTAGAAAAATCGAGTTAAGTCGGCGTATCTCTTTTGTGGATCTGGCCCTGTGTCTCTATCTCTCTATCTGACTGACTGATCTTCTCTAGAACCGCCAACACACTACACTAGGCAGCCGTGCAGGCTGCCTTTTATAGTGGGGGGGCGTGTACTAATCCCCCTGAGCCATAATTGGCCAAAGCCACCCTGGCTTTGGCCAATTATGGCTCTTCGTTTTTTTAGCGCTGTGATTGGGCAAGCATGCGGGACATACAGCATGCTTGGCCAATCATCAGCGCTCAACGCCCCAGTGAATTATGGGACGTTTAGTGTCATTCGAATTTGGCGCGAACGACCCGTTTTGTTCGATTTTCGACGAACGATCGAACGACCGATGTTCGATTCGAACATACGTTCGAATCGAACGCGGAGCTCATCCCTACTCACAATGCCCACATATTGCTTCATTACATCATAGTACTACTTGTGTTTCCTTTCTTGGTGCATTAATGATTTGTATGAATTGGGTTATGACAAGAGTGTGTCTTCTGCCTAAATATGTTGGCTGGAAGGTTTCTCTCATGGTTCCTCTCAAAAAAAAATACACCTCTTTTTTTGCCATTGGTAACCATCTTTTTTAAAAGAGGAATTCCAAGTATGGACATTTTATTCATAGCTTGGACAATGTGGAGAGGTTAGGTGGTGATGCCTTGCCTTTCACTTCATCCAATCAGAGAATGCATTGCATTCAATCAAAAAATGCAAATAATTATTTAAATGGCGCCCATACTGAGCTGCCAAACTCCTTTTTCCAGAATACAGCAGGCTAGTATCCAGCATGGGAACCAGAAGCAAGTGAAGGTCACTGGGGTAACAATGTCTACTTCAGTGATTTCAAGATTTCAAGGGCATTGGCCAAGTATGGTATATACATACAGTAGTTACATTGGTCCAACCTTGAGCAATGTAAGTATGTAAAAATATACCATACCTGGAATTTATTTTTAACCATAACTGAACTAGATAACTCAAATCTGCTTTTTGTTATGCATAACTTTCACTGTTCATTATGGTTATTAAAAGGGCAGGTTCAATTAAATGTATCAAAAGCTCAAATATGGTCATCCTAGCTAACAGTGTTTAAAAATATGTACTGGGCCCTTATAGGATATGTTCGGTGTTTCCAATCTCTGTCAACAGCAGATGAGTTAATGCTAAGAGTAAAACCAGCTCTGAACAAATTCTTAATGCTAGTCATCTGTAAATAATTCTCCAGCTTACCAACTGTGAATAATTTCCAAACTCACCATGAAGTAGCAAAAAATATGAGAGAAAAGGAGATTAAATGAACAAAAGACAAATTCACATGTGAGTTATGTTTGACTTGCTCGTGAAATGCCTACATAATTTTAATCAGTTTAACCTTTTCTGTCGTAACTATATTTGGTGGAAATGTTTATTGATGTGATAACTCATTTAAATGTCATGAATATTCCTCCTCTGTTTGCAGAAGAGGCAGTGAACTGGATGTGTTTGACAGCTTATATTTTGAAATGTTACCCTATAAAAAAAGAAAGATCTGTTTACATCATTCATCACACAGTGATTGTGAGTTGGCATTATAATACTTCCCGACCCTTTACAGAACACCAGGTGGGTTTCCTCTGAGTCTTACCGTTTATTTCTAAGACAAAGGTGCATACAGGCCTCTGACCAAAGAGGCTATAGATTGAGTATATGCAGGTATAAACCGTTCTATGGGCATTATATTCAAAAGACTTTTGCGGTAGGGATTGATGTGCATGGCCTTGTGAAGTACTGTTTTTATAGATCTGGGAACTAAATATATACCTATATGTCAACACTAGAGATGAGCAAAATTGTGAGGTTTTGCCTTACCATAATATTGACAAAAATTAGTACATTACAGCAAAAATACATTAGGGTCAACAGCAAGATAAAGATGTTTTGGGGTAGCTTTTAAGAGTGCAATTGATTTTAAATGGCTCCAAAAGGTTAGGGAAGTGGATTTCATCTATTACCATACCAAAGAAACAGATCTTAGTTGGAAACATGATGTTAAATACTAAGAAATAGAGTATAGACATGTCATACAGAGCACTGATCTGCCGTGGGTATAAACACACCAATGCCATACAATGACAGGGGACTTTTTTGGCTTATTAGGCTTGGCAGTGCCACATATCAAAATTGTAGGAATTTTTCTAGGAAATGTTGGACGAAGATCACTTTTTACCACAAATTCAAGATTGGCAAAACTATGCGTTTATCTATAATTTTTATTATTAGTAGCTCCAAGAATCTTTTTGAAGATCTTGTTGCAAGTGATGGTGGTAATTTGTGTTTTGTGGGTAAGGATCTACCGCTATTTGGATGAAGTTTTGATTGTCACATGTTCAAGCCAGGAGCATACTGTACAAAGCATTGCAACCTTGGCAGTTAAATTCTTCTCAGTTGATGAAGTATCTTGTAGTAGTATTCGATATTTGAAAGAGTCAAGGGGTTTTTCAAAGCTGCAAAATTTTCAAAAAGGAAATTTGCATGCGAACAGTCATGGAGACAGCATGGATTGCATTGTCCTCATTGGGATCTTTACAGCCACTATTCCATTAGTGCCTTGGGCCAGGTGGCACATGATGGCATTTCAATATGCCCTCCTCAGTCAATTGGATGGGCTATCTATGGATCAGAAGACCTTTGTGCCTGCCCAAATTCGGCAACAACTGTAATTTTGGATATCACCAATATGCCTCTTTCAGTTCGTGCCTCTTAGCCCAGGAGAAGAGATAATTCTGTTGATTGGGCTGGGGAGCCCATTGTCTGAAGAGACAGGTTCAAGGCCCTTTGAGCCTGGTGGAATGCAACTATTCCAACTGTCTTGAATGAAAGGAAGTTGATGATTTACAACAAGACAGCAGTTGCTTTATCTCACTAATGGTGCCGCAATAAATAATACGTGACAAAAAAAAATCTTGATTAACCGTAAGTGCTGTCTCTTTAAATATATCTCAATGTGTAATCCTCAACTGCACACAGCCCGATGAGGGTATAATTATTAAAAAGCAATAAGTGACATACATCAATATGCAAACAATATATTAACCAAAATGTGAACAATGTATTTATAAATTAATAATATGTGATAAAAATACAAAAGTCTGCTTTTGTTTTTCAAAAATTGATTATCAATAGCAGAAAATAGAAGAAAACAGAGATCCTCTTCAAAGTTACACCACAATGTGCTCCAATTTGAATTATGCAAAATACCCTTCACCAGATGTACTCTCACCTGAAATGTATAACCACTAGTATAGTCTATCTGCGCTTCTGATCCACATACAGAGATCTTCTTTAATCTCCAAATCACTTGAAAATGAAGGTCAAATCGACAGCCTCCTTAAATGTTCCTCCAATCAGACCAGGTACCATACAAAAAGAACACTATATATAGTGCTTTATCTTTAATCATCTTTATTATATAAACACACGTTAAAACCACTCACATGTTCCTGGTGCTTGCAGTGCACCAGCCAGTAACACAGTGTTTCTCAATTCCAGTCCTCAGGCCCCCCCAACAGGTCAGGTTTTCAGGATTTCCCTCAGATGAAAAGGCTGTGGTGATTACTAAGGCAGTGAAACTGATCAAATCACCTGGGCAAAATAATGGAAATCCTTAAAACCTGACCTGTTGGGGGGGCCTGAGGACTGGAATTGAGAAACACTGCAGTAACAGCATGTGATACATATAAATCTCCAGTCAAGTAAGATTTTCAATATACAGCAGTTAGTTTTACCACGCTATCCTCAGCTCTCTCCATGTGTGCTTGTGCGTTGTGACATCAGCAAGCTCCCCCCCCAAAATTGGAAGACTACGAAATTGTACTTTATATTTTATCACATATTTTTCATTTATAATTAGATTTTTTTAATTTTGGTCAATATATTTTTTGTACATTGCTTTTTGATAATTATACCCATATCGAGTTGTGTGCAGCTGAGGATTACACATTGAGATATATTTAAAGAGACAGTAATTATGGTTTATTACGATTATTTATTATTATTTAGAATGTGGAGCGTGGCACCATTACTGCGATAGTTTATTACAGTAGTTTTTACACATATTATTGAGAGTGTTGTTTAGGTGTGTTGTTTAGGTGTGTGCGACTCACTATTGATCATCGTGTAGCAGCTCGCAAGTATTTTATTGATACAGCTTAAGACAGAAGTTGCTTACATTGCCCGCCAAAGGACCACCAAAAGTATTTTCCTGTTACATGTTGCAACGGGGGAACTCTTCACTGGGTGGAAAATCCCTTACTGGCAGTTAACAGCAGTCTACTTGCCCGGAAAGCAGAATCAACGAATGGATCAGTTAGGCAGAATATTTTTGATCTGTGTCTTCCTTTGGTGCCCTTGATGATACAAGTGCTTCTGAAAATTTAGATAGAGCACATTCATTCCACCTACCGAGAAGGCCTTGGTTTTCACTACTCCAGATGTCATCAGTACATTGTTTCCGGGCAAACAAGATTCAGGCAAACAAGATCTTTTATGCCAAGGTCAGTGACAGCACCTCAATTCATTGAGACTATTTTTAATAGACTGGCTATTGAATAAATATATACTGTATATGTAAGTTACCGCGCTAGGTGAAAATTATACAAATTTGGAAGAAAAAAAATGGGAAAAAAGCAGCGGCTCAAAGTGAGATACACACCAATGCAATAGAAAATAAAAAATAAATAGTGTGTCTTCTTTTTATTTTCTATGGCTATTGAATCAGCCAGGTTAAAGGTGCAGGGATTCTCATCTGAGGTGATTCAGACCTTAGTAAAGGCCAAAGGATCATCCATGAACACCACATACAAGAGGATATGAGGCCCCGTACACACAATTCAGCCAGAAACTCGATGGGAGACGTATTCTGCCGAGAAAACCGGTCGTGTGTACACTTTTCGCTGAGGAAATCGACGAGGATCTCGTCGGGCCAAAAAAGAGAACATGTTCTCTATTTCCTCGTTAGTCAATGGGAAAAGTTGGCTCACCGAGATCCTCGGCGGCTTCACAAGGAACTCGACGAGCAAAACGATGTGTTTTGCCCGTCGAGTTTCTCGGACGTGTGTACGGGGCCTGAAAGAAGTTTGTTTTGTTTGCTCAGCAAAAGATTGTTCTCCTGTGTCCCCTGCTCCAGCCAATATTCTAGACTTTTTAAAGTCAGCACTAGAAGTTGGTCTGCCATACACAGTACCAATTTATGCCTTATCTTCTTTCACAGGCTGCAGATGGGCAAAAGAGTCATTGATAAGAGGCTTCATGCATGCGGCATTCCATATAAGACCTCCAAGGAAATCCTTGTTCCCTTCATGGGATTCGATTTTTAAAATACTGGTGCAGGCACCCTTTGCTCCAATAGTTTCATTTCTGTTGAGGTTCCTCATGGTAAAACTTCTTCTGACAGCAATTACTTGAGATATTGCAGCACTTTCCTGCAACCAGAAATAGTGATAGTACATCCAACTCCTAAACTCAATTGAAAAGTGGTATCCAGTTTCCAGGGAAACTGGGAGCCAATCCCTCTGAAACAGGTATAAGCTCATTCGAGGGGTGACAGCCTTTGGGGCAGTTATGCCAAAATTTCAGTGGAAGATATAGCTAGGACAGCTCTTTGGCAGCATTTCTTTGATTGTCAATGTCTATTTTCAAGTGTTCTCTCCCGCCCATTTATTCTGCTAGTTATGTGCTGACATGAGATGGGCCAGCAAAATTGTTATCAGATACATACCATCATTTTCCTTCCCTTGCCTATCCTCACATAAGCACAGGACTACTTCCCTAGTGGCCTGCCGCAGGCTAGGCTATCGAACACTCCAGTTGGGGAGGGGCTGTCTTCTATTAAGCTAAGAAGAGAAGGTCCTATGGGATAGAGGAGGAGTTGACCTGTTGTGTGCTGAGGATAGGGCAGGAAAGGAAAATTACAGTAAGTATCTGATAACAATTTTCCATAATCTTTGCAAATATATGGTACATTTTTGGATTGTTCATCTACCCCATAAATAGTTAGCGTATTTATTGGTGTATAACACACACTTTTTTACCCTGAAAATAGAGGGTAAATCATGCCTGCATGTTATATGCCGATATCTATTTTATTTTTACCAACGGGGGGTGGGGATCGGGCGGTCTGCCCTGGGTGCCACCCATTGGGAGAGAGTCAGGCCAGCCTCTCCTGGCCATGGGACAGCGCTGCCAGTATACTTTAAAGTTCAGAAAATATTACTGCCAGCCCTTTGTCATATACCGCTCCTCCTGTGTAACTCTCAATGTAAATCTAAGCCTCTTAATCCCTCAATTAACGCTGCTCATTGTGGCTGCTCTCCTGCTTCCACTCCACCTTCTCGAGTGTAGCTTTTGATTGGAGGAGGAGAACGGTCACAGGACTACCAATGAAAGAGAGTAGAGCAGTCACAGGACTGCGTCCAGTGTTAATGGAGGTATTTAGAAGCTTTGCTTTACAATGGGAGTGACACAGGAGGAGTGGTGTATGAGAAGGGGCTGACCGTAAAGTTTTCTCAACTTTAGAGTATGCAGGCAGCGCTGTACCAAGAGACTGAGGGTCTCCTGGGAGTGCATGGGGGGCTTTATAATGAAAGGGGGCTGTGTGTTGTGCAGGGGGGGGGTGTTATGTGCAGGGGGTCTGTGTGTTATACAGGGGGCTGTTTAAAGTTTTTTTTCCCTGAAACTTCCCTCTTAAAGTTAAGGTGCTCGTTATATGCCGATAAATACAGGTATATTTATACTCTTTTGAGAGGCTTGCTCATACCAGTTGAATTGATGTAATGTCATTTTGTAACATTGCACTAAAGTAAAAGAATTGGAAAAGTAAAGCAAAAGAATTGGAAAATAAACACTGCGCCTGTACGCCATGGTCCACAAAACACTCGCTGATGTTGATGTGAATGAGCCCTTATAGGTGCAGTGCACTATATTAGATCTGGCATGGGAGCAGTGACTGGCATATGGCATAGATAATTTGCCATTTGCTCAGTGATTGCTGTGTGGTACAATGGCACTTAGGGGTTGATATTCTAAAACTGGAGAGTGCGAAATCTGGGATAGCTCTGCATAGAAACCAAACAGCTTCCAGGTTTTTCTATCAGCCTAATTGAACAAGCTGAAGTTAGAATCTGATTGGCTACCATGCACAACTGCATCTGATTTTTCCCTCTCCAGTTTTAGTAAATCAGCCCCTTATGCTACACACGATCAGAATTTCCGACAAGAAAAGATCTTTGTGAGCTTTTAGTCGTGTGTAGGCTCCATCGGATATTTTCTGTCGGAATTTCCGACAGCAAAAATTTGAGAGCTGGTTCTCAAATTTTCAGACGGGAAAAGTTCTTGTCGGAAATTCCAATCGTCTGTATGCAATTCCGACAAACAAAAAATCTATTCGACGCATTGCTCGAAATCATTGAACTTAATTTTTATCGGCTCGTTTTAGTGTTGTACGTCACTGCGTTCTTGACGGTCGGAATTTCAGACAACATTTGTGTGACCGTGTGTATGCAACACAAGTTTGAGCCAAAATTTCGTCGGAATTTCTGATCGTGTGTACGCGGCCCTAGAGTCTAACATGCAACACAATTGTTTACACACATGAACAAAGTTGGTGGTACTCTTCCACTAAAAAGGGTAAAAGCACAATTTTCTCTGAAATAACTTGAAATTGACCAAAGTAATTGGTCTCCGTCATTGTTTATTTCATATTTATAAAAAAATAAAAATATTCAAGAGAATATCTTAAATAATAAAACAAATGAAATGGCATGGACAAAATGATATAACCCTTGCCCAGTGCCATAAAGCTATTAGGTTATTACATTTCACTCAAGAATTCCTTGATAGTTTCGAGATTGCATTGTCTCCAGAACAGATTTAAGGCACCCAATGCCAGATTCAGAAAAGCAGCCCTAAAACATAACCATGCCTCCTCCACATTTCACAGTATGTGAAGTGTTATGTTTATTTTACAAAAAAAAATTCTGTGAACAGAGCTGAAGTGACTTATCAAAAAGGTCAAATTTTGTCTAAAGAACATTCTTCCAGAAGTATTGTGGCATGTCAATATGCATTTTAACAAATATCAGTCTGACTTTTTATGTTTTTCTTTCAACAGTGAAGTCCCCCCCGAACTTCTCGTCTTGAGCCCAATTTCGCTCAAAATGTAACAGATGGTGCGATCAGACACTGATGTACCTTTATCTTTGTCTATTTTTTGCGTATGCCTATCCAGGCCATTTTAGAATATCTTTATACAATAAGAAATAATTTATCTTCTTTCACTATTTAGCTGCTTTAATCTATGACACACCAGAGACATGCAGATATACATGAGACAATTGCTTTAATTTAATAATTTTCAGAAGGAATGAATCATTGCTTTAATGAGCTGTAATTATATCAACAAATGCATCCATGTCTGTTTATATTTCCTGATATTTGGGTATGGTTCCTGACATACTGTACAGCCAAGGAAATCTTAGTGTGGATAGGCACTGTGGCACACCAAATTATTATTACTATAATATTTGATGTGCCTATTTTGCCTCTAAGCATCTTTCTGGCCAAGGAGCTGCTTCCCAACATGCATTGACTTTTCAATGGCTTTGAATGATAAGCTGAGATTTAGTTTCATTGCTATTAACTCAAAAAATGACATAATAAAATAATTTATAGCTTGTCAATGCATGGTTCTCATTAAATTTTTTTATTTTTATGATAGTTATTAATTAGCTTAAACCTGTATCCAAGCTATGGTATAACTATTACTAGGAGACAGTGGCATCGCTAGGGGGTGGCTATTGAGGTTATAGGCCTGAATCTGGGGCCCATAGCCCTGAGTCTCTTGCCACAGGGGTCCCTGCCTGACCAGTGGGCAATGGCCTCTCTGCAGCCGGGCTGCGGTGCAGCGGGCAGGCTGTATGAGAGAGCCGGGCAAGCGAATGAGAGAAGCAAGCAGGTGGACGAGCAGCGATTACATAATTTCTCTCCACCCACCCCGCATCACCGTTCTTCCGCCCTCACAAACGGGCCTCTTCAAAGTCGGTGCGAGGTGCGACAGGGGAGCAGCGAGAGAATCTCACAGCATGGGTCTCTTCAATGTCAGAGGTGTGGTGGGAAACAGGGAGATGACCTCATCTCTTACTTTCCACCCCACATCACCACTCTTCTGCACTCACAGTGTGGGCCTCTTCAATGTCAGAGGTGTGGCGGGGTGCAGCAAGATGACATCATCTCTCTCTGTCCACCCTGCATCACTGATCTCCTGACCTCACTCTTAAAGGACCAGTGCAGCCAGCCTATCACCAATGCAGCGACAATGCCCATTTGGTGGCACTGACTGGCATGGCAAGTGACAATCCGAAAATAGTGGCAGGCAATCAGCCACATACGGTAGGTCCTGGTCACGGTTTATTATCATGAGCTGGTAGGTGGTCTCTTGATCACTGTGAATTACAGTGATCACATGACCAGGAAGCCCATGTATGAACTTTAAGGCTGGGTTCAAACTAATGCGATGCCAGACGGCATTGCTGTGCACATCACATGCAATATCTGTGTGATGCGAATGCACACCAAAAAGATGCAGGACCCTTTTTGGTTACTGGAATCAGATCACATGGGTGTGAACATCCAATTCCACAGTTCGCACTGCATTCTGCTGCATTCTGCACCAGTGTGAACTGAGACTAAATCCCCGTACACACGATCAGACCTTTGTCCGACCAAAATCACATCGGAATTCTGACGGAATTCTATCGGAGTAAAATAGAACATGTTCTCTATCTAAACTCTGATAGAATTCACTGGAATTCCCAATGGAATTACTTCGATGGTGGGTACACACGGTCGGAATTTCCGATGGAAAAAGTCTGTCAATTCCAATCATGTGTACGGGGCTTTCAAGGGCTGGCTCCCTCCAGCTGTAATGGCTTAGAGCGGAGTTTCAGGCATTTTATAAACCCCCCTACCCCGCGTTCGTGATCACGTCCTGTATTGTCATTGCATCTTTTTTTTCCAAGCAGTGCAAATACCTTTTTTTATTGAAATAACTTGATTCCACAGTACCTTGCTACAGTGAGGTACGTCATGTCTGTCTGCTCCTTGGCTCCTAGTTTATAGGTGTCATCAATCCCAGGGGTCAAGGCACCTCCGCCACTTGTGGCATTGTGGTATTTCCAAAATGGAAATGACACAACGCAAGGTGGAGATTGGCGCCATTTTTCAAAAGGCTAGTGTGCTGAAGGGTTTTGTTCTTGAGTGACATGTTATCCATAACAACAGGGCGGGAACATCCTCCAATGCCGCCATTGCTATGTCAATCTGAACACAATGAGTGTGCCGCCCTTTGTTATTTATGCGCATGCATAAGATTGGGAAATGCATATTGGGTAGCTAGCAGTGCTGTATCCCATACCAAGATACCAGTGGGCTTTAGCTTCCTACACTGAAGTTATGAACACACTCGGGGGGACTGCTAAGTAAGTTTTTTTTTTTAATGCATTACATGACAAAAGCTACATTAACTAATAATGCCAATTGTTATTGGATTATGTGCAAACAACACAACTCACACCTGAATCGGTGAGCAGACACGCACCGGACCACAGGCATGAACCCCCGGCTGCACATGTGAACCCAACCTTAAAAAGTGTTACTAAACCCACAACAGTAAAATCTGTCTGTACCGTATGTGCAGAATAGCATGCTTGTTATACTCACTGTGAAATTTAAGGGGTTAATCCTCTGCATTGTGTAAAAAGGCTCTTTGATCCTGTATGGACAGATCCTTCCCCTCCTGCAGGGTCTCTCTTGGTAAGGCCAGATAAGACACAGTGAGGGTAGTACTGCTGCACATGCTCCGTTTTGTCTCTATTGCTGGAGAGAACATTTCCTTGTTGATCAGCGCTAGCCAGGTTACATATCGACATCACAAATGTGGGCGTGTATACAGCTCCTAAATGACAGCCCAGTCCCTCCCTCCTCCTCCATGCCCAGTAACTAAAATAGAACACAGTGGGTGGGATGTTACATCTTGATTGATGGATGATCTGCCTCCCATAACAGCACATGGACACAGGCACATACCTGAAAGTACCAGAGGTCAGGGTGCTGAAGAGTTAAGTAATGAGGAAATCACTCTGCTCTCTCCTGCTTTTACATGAGTGCTGAACCTCCCTCTTCAAGTATAAGTGCTGCCATGCAGGGAAAAAATTATTTGTACCAGTTCCATTTAACTGCTTGCCGACCAGCCGCCACAGTTTTACTGCGGCAGAATGGCACGGCTGGGCGAAAATAACGTTACCTTAAGTCACTTTGCCTTTTGGCAGCGTGTACACAGAGCCGATGCAAGTGCCCTGTGGGTGCAATTATCGTCGGGCATCTGGGATCACTTGTGACAGAGTGAGAACCAGGATCAATGTGTTGTAAACACACAGATCCCGGGTTCTCTCAGGGTAGAGGAGACTGATCGTGTGTTCATACAATGTATCATACAAGGTATGAACACCAATCTCTCTCTTCCCCTAGTCACTCCCATCCCCCTTACAGTTGGAACACACCTAGGGAACACAGTTAACCCCTTAATCGCCCCCTAGTGTTAACCCCTTACCTGCCAGTGACATTTATACATCAACCAGTGCATTTTTATAGTATTAATCGCTGTATAATTGTCAATTATCCCAAAAATGTATTAAAAGTGTCCGATGTGTCTGCCGCAATATCGAAGTCCCGATAAAAAAAATCGCAGATAGTAAAAAAAATAATAATAATGAAAATGCCATAAATCTCGTATCTTTTGTATCTATCTTTTGTAGACAATATAACTTTTGCGCAAACCAATCAATATACGCTTATTGCGATTTGTTTTGCCAAAAATATGTAGAAGAATACATATCGGCCTAAACTGAGGAATTTTTTATTTTATTTTTTTTTTTAAAGTGGAATATTTATTATAGCAAAAAGTATGTAGAATAATACATATCTGCCTAAACTGAGGGAAAAATACATTTCTTTTGATTTTTTTTTGTGGATATTTATTATAGCAAAAGTAAAAAATATTGCCTTTTTTTTCAAAATTGGCACTCTTCTTTTTTGTTTATAGCGCACAAAATAAAAACCACAGAGAAAAAGAAAGCTCTATTTGTGAGGAAAAAAAGGGCATCAATTTTGTTTGGGTGCAACGTCGCATGACCGCGCAATTGTCAGTTAAAGCGACGCAGTGCCGTATCTCAAAAAGTGTTCTGGTCAGGAAGGGGGTAAATCCTTCCTGGGCTGAAGTGGTTAAAGAGAATTTATTGAGTTTTTTCAATTACAAATATGCATTCTTTGGATTTTTTGCTTTAAACCTTTAACCACTTCCCCCCCGGTCAATAGTCAATTGACGCCCGGGAAGTGGTTGTGAAAACCTGACTGGACGTCTATTGACGTCCTGCAGGATTTCATGCCGGCGTGCGCGGTGATGCGGGGTGTCAGGCTCCGGCGGAGGCTCTTTACCACGTGATCAGCTGTGTCCAACCACGGCTGATCACGATGTAAACAGGAAGAGCCGTTGATCGGCTCTTCCTCACTCGCGCCTGACAGACGCGAGTAGAGGAGAGCCGATCGGCGGCTCTCCTGACAGGGGGGGTTTGCGCTGATTGTTTATCAGCGCAGCCCCCCCCCTAGGATGCCAACACTGGACCACCAGGGAGTGCCCCCTGGTGCTCAATAGAGCAAAAAAAAAATAATTAACACAATCGATGCCAATCAGTGCCCACAAATGGGCACTGACTGGCAACATGGGCACTGGCTGGAATGATGCCCAGCAATGCCATCAGTGCCACCCCTCAGTGTCCATCAGTGCCACCCCTCAGTGTCCATCAGTGCCACCTCTTAGTGCCCATCTGTGCCTAGTGCCCACCTATCAGTGCCCATCTGTGCCACCCATAAGTACCCATCAGTGCCACCCATAAGTGCCACCCATGAGTGCCCATCAGTGTCGCCAAAGAGTGCCCATTAGTGCCGCCTATGAGTGCCCATTAGTGCCGCCTATGAGTGCCCATTAGTGCCGCCTATGAGTGCCCATTAGTGCCGCCTATGAGTGCCCATCAGTGCCGCCTATGAGTGCCCATCAGTGTCGCCTATGAATGCCCATCAGTGCCGCCTATGAAGGCCCATCAGTGCAGCATACCAGTGCCGCCTATCAGTGCCCATCAGTGCCGCCTATCGGTGCCCATAAGTGCCACCTCATCGGTGCCCATCAGTGCCACCTCATCGGTGCCCATCAGTGCTGCCATATCAGTGCCCGTAATTGAAGAAGAAAACATACTTATTTACAAAAAAATGTACAGAAATAAATAAAAACTTATTTTTTTTCAAAAATTTTGGAGGTGATCAAATACCACCAAAAGAAAGCTCTATTTGTGGGAACAAATTTGGATACAGTGTAGCATGACCGCGCAATTGTGATTTAAATTGCGACAGTGCTGAAAGCTGAAAATTGGCTTTGGCAGGAAGGTGCGTAAGTGCCTGGTATGGAAGTGGTTAAACTTAGGTTCACACTGACTGCGGGTTAAAAATCATGCAAGTTCAGCTGAACTAGTTTCACACAATTTCGCACGATTTCAAACCAGCAATGCAGCCCGACTTCAGGAGCGATTTTACAGACATCGTCCTCGAAGTCGCCAAAAGTAGTACAGGAAGTACTTTTGGGAATCAGACGTTGCCATTGCTGGCAATAGCCACTGATTTGGCATGTGATTGGACAAGTCCAATCGCATGCCAAATCGCCCCAGTGTGAACCAGGGCTAAAGCACAACTAATTTTATAATACAAATTTCTAGCAGTGTTTTGGTAGACTTTGTACTAGTAGAGTTGACAATCTTCACTCAAACGAGAGTGAAAATTTACTTCAATTACCTAATGTGCAGATTAAATAAATAAACAGGAGTTTGCTTTTCATATGATTGGATAAATGAAGTGAATTGTTTTACTCTAACTTTGTTTTAATTTTTTTGAGGAAATGTTATCAACTTCTTGTAGAACAACCTCTTTGTATGTTTTGTCTGCCAAACAAACTCATTAAGCTGTCTGCTGCCATACTTTTATTTTGTGTTCATTGCTTGCAGTGCAGGGCACACTTCTGACCCATTCTTGGCACCTGTAAAATGCTGAAATTGAGCCAGGTGCTGGGATGAAATAACTGTCATGTGCATGCACCGAAGATACCTCAATCTCAAGTCATGTGACATAAAAAATATGTTTGAAGAAAATTTATAAAAATGAAAAAATATATAAAAAGAAAAGAAAAATAATAAAAAAAATAATAATAATTGGAGACCTGATTAGGGTAAATTAACAGTAATTAAGGTGTTAAAAAGGAACTTTTTTTTTCATGTATTTTTTTCTTGACCTCTCATGATGCCTTAAAGCGTTTGTAAACCCAGCACTTCAAATTCCTGATATGTGCCTGCTGTAACATGTACTTGTATGAGAAAGTATCCTGTACTCTTTGTATTGCTTTGCTTTGTACTCCTTTATGTGAAATCCCTCGTTTTCTTGCTAGTCCCCTTGCATTCCTATTATAAACTGACAACACTAAACAGGAGAGCACAGCTTGGTCAGTTCTCTAGCTATGCTGGAGCAATAGCTCTAGCGATGATCAAACTTGTCCTGACATGCCCTCGCTGAACAGCCATTCGCTAGGAAGATCAGTGTGCTGCTGCTTTTCCTTCCCCAGCTTTTATGCAGCTGAGAACAGAGGGAATGTGATCACTTATAAAAAAGGGACAAAAAAGCATTTACATGTTTTTTATATATCTATACACAAATGTTTCTATTTTAACCCCTTCCCACATGTACTATAGCGGAAATACTGCTACAGCGTGGGCTTACTTTGCTGGGAGGGCTTCCATGGATGTCTTCTCGTGATCGCGCTGCCCACATGCTGCCTGCAACACGAGGGCAGAGCACTCTGTGAGTCCTTCGGACTCGGCTGATCACAGCCCAAGGTAAAGGGTCAATCACAGCCGCCCTTTACCATGTGATTAGCTGTGTCCAATGACAGCTGAGGAGGGGAAAAGAGTCAATAACCGGCTTGTTTTAAAGGGACATCTACACTGATAATCAGGGCACTGATTATCAGTGTCCTGATTATCAGTGCAGTCCCAACAGTCCCAACTGCCAATCAGTGCTTATCAGTGCTGCCAATCAGTGCCCATCAGTGCTTCCTCGTCAGTGTCACTGATCAGAACCATCAGTGTAACCTATCAGTGCCCATCAATGCCACCTATTAGTGTCCATCAGTGCGGCCTATCAGTGCAGCCTCATCAGTGCACATCAGTGAAGGAGATTACTTGTTTGCAAATGTTTTTTTTAACTTTGAAAAAAAAAATGATTTAAAAAAATTTCAGCTTTTTTTGTTTGTTTAGAAAAAAAAACTGTGGTGATTAAATACCACTAAAAGTAAGCTCTATTTATGTTGAAAAAAAAAAAAAAATGTTGTTTGGGTATAGTGTTGCATGACCACACAATGGTCATTCAAAGTGTGACTGCGCTTAAATCAGAAAATGGGCTGGGCAGGAAGGGGGGCCCAGTAGGCAAGTGGTTAAACTGAAAGGGTTGTTTACAATCACTTTAACTGATATATTGCAGATGAATAACTAAGAGTAAAAATTAAATTAACAATTACGTTTTGTATCACCGTATTTCATGTCTGAATAGTGTTTATAAACATTGTGCCATACAGTCTATACCAGGGGTGTCCAAACTTTTTTCAAAGAGGGCCAGATTTGCATGAGGGCCGACCATTTTGCCTGCCATTCTTTGAACCATTAAAATTCGGTCTAAGTGTGTTTGTCCGAGCAACTAATACACGGCCCAACCAGAATTCTCTTGCCTTTGTGGCTGTGTGTGGTGAAGTGATGAGCTCGGGCTTGTTATTTGGATATATATATATATCTTTTGTGGCCCCACTCAGGACTAAGGATGAACTAGGGGGTGTTATTTGGATATACCGTATTTATCGGTGTATAACACGCACCTTCACTTTAAGAAGAACGTTTCAGGATTTTTTTTTATTTTATATAAAGAATTGTGAAGCAAAATAAGGACCAGTGCCCATCAATGCCACCTAATCAGTGCCCATCCATCTGCAACCTTACCATTGCCATGAATGCAGCCTCATTATTGCCACCAGTGCAGGCTGATCATTGCCCATCTGCAGCCTCGGAGGGGACAGGGAGGGGGGCGGGCAATCACCAACAGATTACATACAGGAGAATCTCCTGTTTACACTGTGGCCTCTTTAATACAAAGTCCTGCCTCCTATGATAGACAGAACAGTCGTCCAATGGCAGCCCAGGAGACGGGACTTCCTATTACAAAGGCCGCCAAGTAAACAAGAGATTCTCCTGTATGTAATCTGACGGCGCTCGTCCCGTCCCCTCCCTGTCTCCTTTGAGGCAGCGCGGATAAATAGAGTATATTTATTTTGACAAAAGATATTTATTGGATATATACCGTTATTATCGGCGTATAACACGCACCCTAACTTTAAAAAGGTAGTTTCATGAAAAAAACTTTACACAGCCCCCTGCGTATAACACGCAGGCACAATTTACTCTCTATTTTCAGGGTAAAAAAGTGAGTGTTATACGCCAATAAATACAGGGGCCAGATCCACAAAAGAGATACGACGGAGTAACTGCTGTTACTCCATCGTATCCCTTGTCCTAACTTTGGAACTGATCCACAGAAGCAGTTTTCCAAAGTTAGGCAGAAGATCCGGCATGTGTAATTGAATTACACTGCCGAATCTTAGGATGCAGTACCGCATCCGCCGCTGGGGGCATTTCGAGTCGAAATGCCGCTTCTAGTATGCAAATTAGCACTTAGGGCGATCCACAAAGCTTTTCAGCTTCGTTTTTTCGCCGTAAGTTTTAGTTTGCAAGTGTAAAACTAGGGCTGGTGTTACAAAGTGTAAAGTTAGTAACACCATGTAAAAGCCCATTCAAGCGACGGCATTTGGTATGCATTCCTGAGGGAGAACTCCACGGCAATTTGTAAAATCAAAACCGGCATGGGTTCCCCCCCCAGGAGCATACCAGGCCCTTAGGTCTGGTATGGGTTGTAAGGAGACCCCCCCTACGCCGAAAAATCGACGTAGGGGGTCCCCCTACAATCCATACCAGACCCGTATCCAAAGCACGCTACCCGGCCGGCCAGGAATGGGAGTGGGGACGAGCGAGCGCCCCCCCTCCTGAGCCGTACCAGGCCGCATGCCCTCAACATGGGGGGGTTGGGTGCTCTGGGGCAGGGGGGCGCACTGCGGGCCCCCCCACCCCAGAGCACCCTGTCCCCATGTTGATGAGGACAGGACCTCTTCCCGACAACCCTTGCCGTTGGTTGTCGGGGTCTGCGGGCGGGGTGCTTATCGGAATCTGGGAGTCCCCTCAAATAAGGGGGCCCCCAGATACCGGCCCCCCACCCTAAGTGAATGGATATGGGGTACATATCCATCCAACACACAACACAAGGGTTTTTAAAATAATTTATTAGTCTGCTCCGGAGGCCCCCCCTGTCTTCTTTATTAGCTCTAATACCAGGGGGGGCTTCTTCTTCCGCTCTCCGGGGGGGGGTCTTCTCCGCTCTCCGGGGGTCTTCTTCTATCTTCGCCGCTCTCCGTTGTTGACTCGGCGAACCCCGGTTCTTCTGCAGCTGTCCGGTGCCTTCTCCTTCAGCGCTGGCTGCCTGCTATCTTCGTGTGTTAGCTCAATTACTAGCAGGCAGCCAGCGCGGTCTTCTGTGACGTCACCTTCTTCTCTTCTGTTCTTCTCCCCTCTTCCGATGTTGACTCGTCGCCTCTTCTCGCTGCAATGATGGAAGCGCGCCTTGCATTCCATTTATATAGGCATCACCGTCCCATCATGCTCCGGTAGGTACCCACGTGGTGGGTTCACGTGGGTAGGCACCCACCACGTGGGTACCTGCCGGAGCATGATGGGACGGTGATGCCTATATAAATGGGATGCAAGGCGCGCTTCCATCATTGCAGTGACAAGAGGCGACGTGTCAACATCGGAAGAAGGGAGAAGAACAGAAGAGAAGAAGGTGACGTCACAGAAGACCGCGTTGGCTGCCTGCTAGTAATTGAGCTAACACACGAAGATAGCAGGCAGCCAGCGCTGAAGAAGAAGGCACCGGACAGCTGCAGAAGAACCGGGGTGCGCCGAGTCAACAGCGGAGAGCGGCGAAGATAGAAGAAGACCCCCGGAGAGCGGAGAAGACCCCCCCCCCGGAGAGCGGAAGAAGAAGCCCCCCCCGGAGAGCGGAGAAGACCCCCGGAGAGTGGAAGAAGAAGCCCCCCCTGGTATTAGAGCTAATAAAGAAGACAGGGGGGGCCTCCGGAGCAGACTAATAAATTATTTTGAAAACCCTTGTGTTGTGTGTTTAATAACTTTTACTTTTTGCCTCCAGGTGAATGGGTAGGGGTACGATGTACCCCATATCCATTCACTTAGGGTGGGGGGCCGGTATCTGGGGGCCCCCTTATTTGAGGGGACTCCCAGATTCCGATAAGCACCCCGCCCGCAGACCCCGACAACCAACGGCAAGGGTTGTCGGGAAGAGGTCCTGTCCTCATCAACATGGGGACAGGGTGCTCTGGGGTGGGGGGGCCCGCAGTGCGCCCCCCTGCCCCAGAGCACCCAACCCCCCCATGTTGAGGGCATGCGGCCTGGTACGGCTCAGGAGGGGGGGGGGCGCTCGCTCGTCCCCACTCCCTTTCCTGACCGGCCGGGTAGCGTGCTTTGGATACGGGTCTGGTATGGATTGTAGGGGGACCCCCTACGTCGATTTTTCGGCGTAGGGGGGGTCTCCTTACAACCCATACCAGACCTAAGGGCCTGGTATGCTCCTGGGGGGGGAACCCATGCCGTTTTTTTCTTTGAAAATTGGCATGGAGTTCTCCCTCAGGAATGCATGCCGAGCGACGCTGTCAAATTATTATTTATTTTTCCCGACGCAACTTTTTTAAGCCGGCGCGATCCACAAAACTCGGCGTAACGTAACTTCGCGCATGCGCAGTACGGCCGGCGCGGGAGCGCGCCTCATTTAAATGGGACTCGCCCCATTTGAATAGGAACGCCTTGCGCCGGCCGGATTTAAGTTACACAGCCTGAAATTTCTAGGTAAGTGCTTTGTGGATCGGGCACTTAGGTAGAAATTTTAAGGCAGTGTAACTTAAATGGGATTTTTTAAGTTGCGCCAGGTTTTTGTGGATCTGGCCCACAGTATATATATATATATATATATATATATATATATATATATATATCCAAATTACCAGGGGGCCACATTAAACCGGAACGCGGGCCGCAATTGGCCTGCGGGCCGAACTTTGGACATGCCTGGTCTATACAGTATTTGCACAGAAACTCCTTGCTGTGTTTTTGCCAGCCAATAATTGCTGACAAGTGACAGGGGTGGAATGGCAAAGGGACATGACTGTGCTTACTACATACACCTTGTGTTTTTCAATGACATTTTTAATTGCATGTTTAGCATGCCCAATGTTCACAACTGCTTATCCACTTCAGACCCGGAAGAATTTACCCCCTTCCTGACCAAAGCACTTCTTGCTATACGGCACTGCGTCGCTTTAACTGACATTTGCGCGGTCGTGCGACGTTGCACCCAAACAAAATTGACGTCCTTTTTTCCCCACAAATAGAGCTTTCTTTTGATGGTATTTGATCATCTGTGCGTTTTTTATTGTTTGCGCTATAAACAAAAAAAGAGCAACAATCTTTTTAAAAAAAAACAATATTTTCTACTTTTTGCTATAATAAATATCCCCCCCAAAAAATATATAAAAATGTAGTTTTTCCTCAGTTTAGGCCGATATGTATTATTCTACATATTTTTGGTAAAAAAATCACAATAAGCGCATATTAATTGGTTTGCGCAAAAGTTATAGCGTCTACAAAATAGGGCATAGATTTATGACATTTTTATTTATTAGTAATGATGGTGATCTGCGATTTTTATCATGACTGCGACATTATGGCGGACATATCGGACACTTTTGACACTATTTTGGGACCATTGTCATGTATACAGGCATCAGTGCTATAAAAATGCACTGATTACTGTGTAAATGACACTGGCAGGGAAGTGGTTAACTACTAGGGGGCTATCAAGGGGTTAAGTGTGTCCTAGGGAGGGATTCTAACTGTGGGGGGCTGCCAGTGACATGACAGAGATCACTGCTCCCGATGACAGAAGATCTTTGTCCTGTCACTAGGCAGAACAGGGAAATGCCTTTTTACATAGGAATGTCCCCGTTCTGTATCTCTGTAGCATGATCGCAAGACACCGGTGGACATTGAGTCTGCGGGTCCTGTGGGCACAGTCACAGAGTATGCGGCAGGCGCGCACGCCCACTAAGCCGTGATTTAAAGGGGACGTACCTGTTCGCCCGTTTGCAGAGCCGTGCCATTGTGCTGATGTATATCGTTATGCGCTGGTCGGCAAGCGGTTAAAGTGTACAGTATGTCCAACCATAACTTTCTTATTTCATTTTGAACAAAGTGGGGAATGGTTAGAACCTCTGTCTTGTTGTCTGTGTTTTCTAAAACTCTGTTAGAGAGATTTTCTATTTCTTCATGTCCTGCTGACATCATTTTACCAGACAGGAAGTGAGAGAAATTCTCTAAAAGCAACACAAAAATTAAAATGCTTTTTTTCTCAGAGTAGGGAAAGGTTAAAGGGGTTGTAAAGCTTTGTGTTTTTTCATCCAAATGCATCCTATGCATCAAGGTGAAAAAACACCTTGAACTTTCCGGCCCCCTCGAGCCCCCATTTTACTTACCTGAGCCCCAAATCTCTGTGGGTGCGATCCTGCGTCGTTCTCTCCATGGCTGATCGGCTCCTCATTGGATAGATTGATAGCAGCGCAGCCATTGGCTCCCACTTCTGTCAATCAAATCCCGTGATGCGGCCGCCAGGGGGCGGGGCCGAGTCATACACTCGGCGGCTATGCACTCCGAGTGTATAACAAGGGAGCGCGCCCGCAAGGTAACCCCCTCGGGAGAGAGCTTCCCAGAGGTGGATAGCTCTTGCAGGGAGGAGCCGAGACAGCCGCCGTTGGACCCCAGAAGAGGACGTTTGGGGCCACTCTGTGCAAAACAAACTGCACAGTGGAGGTAAGTATGACATGTTTGTTATTTAAAAAAAAAAAAAACTATACCTTTTAATGTCCCGTTAAAATCCTTTTATTTTTTTTATTCTGTCTGTGTCCATATTGCAGAATTGTGCTTATACCACATACAGCACCAAAAAGCGATCGCTGTGGCCTCATAGGCCAGTGCAACATAATACTTTCTGGATTTGATTTTCTGTAGAGGATGTTTTTCAGTTAACAAATCAAATGTTTGCAAATAAAGCAAATCTGCGTTCACTTTGCATACCCGATCATGCTAGTAAAATTATTATTTTTTCCTTGCAGATTACTTTCCGTTCACAGTCCATACAGGTTTACTTCATTAAAGCGGAGTTCCACCCACATATTTTTTTTTCTCACCATCCCCTCTGCTTGTATGCGATAATATACATTAATACATGTATAGATTTCAATCCCGTTCCCAGTACATTTTCTTTAGCTTTTACTTACTTTATTTTCATCTTCCTGAGCAATTCCATCTTGATTGTGAAGTCCACTCTCTTCCGGCATAAGGTGCAAGCTGGCTACCCAGCATTCACCTCCCAATCTCACGCATGTGCATTGTAAAGCCGGGACGTAGTGCTGACAGTGTGTAGATTTGTCTTTGATCGCGTCATTTCCAGTTTTGAAAGAACGCAATGCTATCCTTCAGCGCTGCCCACTGACTCCTGGGAAACTATGACACACATCTCCCAGAAGCACAGGCGCCGCGGAATATGATGTATATCGCCGTGGCCCGGAAGTGGCAGATTAGATGGGACCCCATTTTTTTTTTATTTAAGCATCATTAAAATCGCTGCTCCAGAAAAAACAGTTTTTAAAACTTTTTTTCCATTGATACATGTTCCCTGGGGCAAGACCCGGGTTCTCAAAGACGTTTTACAACAATAACTTGCATAGTAGGCTTTAAAACGAGCACTTTTGAATTTGAACGTTCGAGTCCCAAAGACGTCAATGGGGTTCTAAATGTTCGCGCAAACGGTCGGTCCATTCGAAGGTTCTGGTGTGAACCGAACGGGGGGGGGGGGGGGGAGGGGTGTTCGGCTCATCCCTAATACTGACCCCCAAAGACTGATGTTTTATACAATATATTACACAGTGGGGGTTATGTACGAAAGGCAAATCCACTTTGCACTTTAAGTGCAAACTACGGCCCAGATTCACAAAGACTTACGATGGCGTATCTCCAGATACGCCGTCGTAAGTCCGAATGGCCGTCGTCATATCTATGCGCCTGATTCATAGAATCAGTTACGCATAGATTTGGCCAAGATACGAGCGGCGTAAGTCTCCTACGCCGTTGTATCTTGGGTAGCAATAATTACGCTGGCCGCTAGGTGGCGCTTCCTTGATTTCTGCGTCGAATATGTAAATGAGCAAGATACGCCGATTCACGAACGTACGTAATTAGTTACGCCGTTTACGTAAGACATACGCCGGTGTAAAGATAAAGCTGGTCTCTAGGTGGCGCAGCCCATGCAAAGTATGGACGTCGGAACAAGCGTATCTTTTTACGTCGTTTGCATAAGTCGTACGCAAATAGGGCTGTGCGTAAATTACGTTCACGTCACAGGCATTGAGCCGACAAATCTTTGGGCATAAATACGACGTGATACTGAGCATGCGCGCGCATGCGCCGTTCGTTCGGCCATGCATCTACGTGGGGTCAAGCCTCATTTAAATACAACACGCCCCCTACAGCCTACTGTGAATTACGCCTGCTTACGCCGGCCCATTTACGCTACGCCGCCGTAACTTAGGAGGCAAGTGCTTTGTGAATACAGCACTTGCCTCTCTAAGTTGCGGCGGCGTAGCGTAAATACGGTACGCTACGCCCGCGCAACGTAGATCGCCCATACGTGAATCTAGGCCTACAAGGGCAAAGTGCACTTGAAATTGCACTGAAAGTACACTTGGAAGTGCAGTTGCTGTAAATCTGAGGGGTAGATCTGAAATGAGGGGAAGCTCTGCTGATTTTATTATCCAATCATGTGCAAATTAAAATGCTGTTTTTTATTTTCCTTGCGTGTCCCCCTCGGATCTACAGCGACTGCACTTCCAATTGCAATTTCAGTGCAATTTCAAGTGCACTTTGCACTTATAGTGCAAAGTGGGTTTGCCTTTCGTAAATAACCCCCAGTGTACTGTTTTACAGGTTGTTCTATTTTAGCTGCTATTAGAAAAAAAGTTGCAACGGAATGACAGATGGTAATTTCCTTCTGTAAGATTCGGTCACATTACTAGGCAGGGTGTCAGCTGAATTGAAAGTATCAAAAAAAAAAAAATTGCAACTACATTAAATTTCTCATTAGACATCACTGCTTGTAGCTTCCTCCTTTCCCTTTCATGTTTTCTTCATGCATATGTGCTTTTTAGTTTGCACCAAGCTCTCACATTAATTGCTTTGCTGTTTATTGCAGCGGGAGTATCAAGACATATATGTACTAAGCTTAGAGCAGTCTAGAAAATGACATGACTTTGGCATCACATTATAAGCTGTCATAGTGCAGTGGAATGTGAGATCTTGTTTGGTGCCCATGCTTGTACCTTCAGGCAGGTTCCCAGTAGGGGGCTCCCAGGATACACCGAGAGATTTTACATCCATTGATAAATATTTAACAGCAACTTCATTATCTTCTCCCATTTGGGGATATATTTAAAACTTCATTGCATTTGCAGCATTGTACACTTGGCAGATCTTGAAAAATTAATTTTAGTTATATGTGCTGGGAAGCAACTCATCCCATCTCAGAACATATTACAACAATCATCCCCATTCCTTTTTTAAACTGCAATTTTCTCTATCGGCTGCAAGACAGTGAAGATATATATAAAATATATATATATATATATATATATATATATATATATATATATATATATATATAGACACACACATTTTTTGTATAGTATGAAAAAAATATATATGCAACCCCATTCCGTCATGCACAGCAATACATTCTACATACAGTACTGTACATGTCACACAAATTTACACAAAGATACAATCTACAAGTCATTCTTATTAATACAGTATACACAGCTAATATGTATAGGTATGCTTACAATTACTGTATTTATCGGCGTGTACCGCGCACTTTTTTGCCCTTAAAATCAGGGCAAAATCGTGGGTGCGCGATATACGCCGATACTCGCTTCCCGCGCTGTGTTTGAACGCGACCGCCGACATATACCGAGCGCAGTATACTCGTGTACACTCGGCCATGCTCGGCTCCCCTCGTGGTTATGCGAGAGAAGCCGAAAGGAGCCGAGTGTTCAAACACAGCGCGGGAAGCGGGGATCGGCTCAGAGACAACGCGGGACAAGCGAAGAGGACACCACGAAGGCCATAGATGGACGCCGGACCAGACAAGGCCGCCGATGGATGCCGGGCAAGACACCAAAATTGTAAGGCCCCCGTACACACGACCGAACATGTCTGCTGAAACTGGTCCGCGGACCAGTTTCAGCAGACATGTTCGGTCGTCTGTACAGCCGAGCGGACAGGATTCCAGCGTACATTTGCCCGCCAGACCGTTTTCGAGCGGGCAAATGTTTCTAAACTTGCTTAGAAACATGCCGGCTGGAATCCTGCCCGTCGGACATGTTCGGTCGTCTGTACAGACTTACCGTACATGTCCAAGCGGCCGCCATCCCTCGCATGCGTCGAATGACTTTGACGCATGCGTGGAAGCATTGAACTCCCAGGGCCGCGCACGTCGCCGCGGCGACGGCGCGGCCTCGTCACCGCGTTTCGTGTACGCGCGGATTTCTGTATGATGGTGTGTACAGCCATCATACAGAAATCTCCGGGCGGGCATGTACGCTGAAAACGGTCCGGCGGACCGTTTTCATCGTACATGATTGCCCGTGTGTACGAGGCCTAAGTAATAAAAAAAAAATCAGGAATTTCACGTCCAGATTAGGGGTGCACGCTATACGCCGGTGCGCGCAATAGGCCGATAAATATGGTATGTATATTATGTATATGTTTATGTATGGACCATGGTGGCTATCTGTCACAAGATAGCTTTCATCATTTAGAGCACATATAAACCCAATCACTAAAATCTCATATACAGTGTAACCTCAGATTACTAGCATATTAAACGTTCCAGGAGAACGCGCGTAATCCAAAGTACTCACATATCAAAGCGAGTTTCCCGATAGAAGTCAATGGAAACAAAAATAATTTGTTCGGCATTGACTTCAATTGCATGCAATAATGCATGTGGCCAGAGGTGGGGGGCGCCGGAGAGCCTCAGAAACACTCGGCATGGCCCGAGGACAGCTTGGCTGAACTCGGAAAGGCTTGGGAACTATTATTATTTCTGAGGTTTTTCGAGCGGCTCTGAATGGCTCCGATCGGCTCCGCTCGGCTCTGCTCGTCTCCGACACCCCCACCTCAGGCCAAAAGCGGTACTGCTCACCAATTTGGCTTGAATCCTGCTTGTTTTGCGAGACAACACTCGCAAACCGAGTCAGGATTTTTCAAAATACAGTGCTCGTATTGTAAAACGTTTGTCAACCACGTTACTCATAATCTGAGGTTCCACTGTACTGTAATCTTTAGGACCTTTTCACACTCAGGCAAGCACTGAATTCTGCGCTGGGTTCCCTCGGCGTAAGCCGTCGTAAGTGGAAGTGGGCGTGAGCCATGCTAATGAGGCGTGACCCCATGCAAATGATGGGCCAAGCGTTATAGAAGTACTTAAAACTAACGGCGCATGCGCCGTCCCGTGGACGTATCCCAGTGTGCATGCTCAGAATCACATCGAAACAACTGCCTAAGATACGTCGAATCACTGCCTACGACGTGAATGTAACCTATGCCTAGCCATATTCACATACTACGTAAACGACGTATAATGCGACGGCTGTGTTCCCTGGTCCATACCTTTGCATGAGTTGCGCCTCCTATATGGGGAATAACTTTACGCCGGACGTACGACTTACGCAAACCGCGTATATTATGCGCTGGGTGCATGTACGTTCGTGAATCGGCGTATCTCCCTCATTTGCATATGTGAATAGAAAATCAATGGGAGCATCCCTAGCGGCCAGCGTAAATATGCGCCCACGATACGCCAGCGTAGGAAAGTTACGTCGGTCGGATGAAGCCTATTTTCAGGCGTATCTTGGTTTCAGAGTCCGGCGCATAGATACGACGGCGCATATTTACACTTACGCGGCGTATCTTGAGATACGTCGGCGTAAGTGCTTTGTGAATCCGGGCCTAAATATTGTCCAGTTGGAGTTTACATCAATTTTAGTTAGTTTAGTTATGTTTTTGCCTCATTTGTGTTAAAGACACCAGAATTGATTTGATTAATTTTATGTGAAGCTGTTAATATCCGATCTTTGTAGACTGTGTTTACAAGGACATGAAGTTCCATGATTCTCTCAACCACAGAAATATACAGCGTCTCCTGACGGTCCATGACAACTGTCAAAGTCTAAACACGTTTACAGGTGTAAGATTTTAGATTCCCGTCTCTATGAGTGTTCTTCATTTTAGTGCGTTGCAGTATTTCAAAGCAATATTTAAACAACCCAGTTTCAAAACCAAGCAGGGGGTGTGTTCTTGAACATGCTGTGGTGCAGTGGAGGTCGATGATCTGGCTGTGCTGTGTGGAAAAAATATCAGGATCACAGGACTGGCTGAACATAATTACAGAACCCTTTCCAAGGTAAAACTATTCCATATACTGTATTTTAATTGAGTATTTACCATTCTGAAGCTAATTTAACCACCTGTCCACCACCCGTCAAAAGACGGCGGGAAGAAGACCTTCTTGTTTTGGGCGGACGTCATATGACGTTGTGCCTTCACAAGCCACATGACTTTGACGCATGCACAGTAGCTTCCAAGGCATAGGTAGGTTGAAGCAAGATAGCGGAGACGGCATAGAATGTGACAAGCGCATGCTCGTCGTAGTCGATGACGTCAACGCGTTCGTGCTATTCTCAGCCGGCAAGAGAATCTTGCCAGGAATCTCGTCAGGAAAAATTATGTTTTTTTCCTGACGAGAATCTGGACCGTGTGTACAGGGCTTGAGAGGAAAGAAACGAACATTTTATGGTTGTCACGAAAACTGAAGCGAGGGGAAATCCTCCCATGGAAACACCTGTCTAAAAGGGATTCCCCTTTGCTTTGAAGAGATTTTCTCTTACTTCCTGCTTTGTCTTCAGTCTAGGAAGTGAAGAATAACTTTCTCCATTGAGACACAAATAGAACATAAACCTGACAAGGGCTAGAACCCTACCCCACTTCTTTTTTGACATTATCATGAATAGAATATTATTATTATGTTATATCTCACGTGAAATGGAAAGTGAGATATATGCAAAATGTAAACAGATACAATTGTATTTCTTTTTTTTTTTTTTTTTTTTACAAAGCTCTACAAGGTTTAGTTTAATTTTTAAAATAAATATCAATGTAAATGAAATTTTTGATAAAAAAAAGTATATTACATTTTCTTTAAAAAGGACTTACACATAGTTATTAAAATAGATATTACTAATTGCACTCCTACTACTTCTATTACTAAAAATAATTCCTCCTACTACTTCTATTACTAAAAATAATAATAACAACGACGACGACGTGTGTATGTAATATTTTAATAAATAGCAACATAAAAGATACACTAATGTTGCCTCTTTTGTTCTAAATTACATTAAATAGAGTCATCATGCTTTAACTGAAGAACACTATTAAAACGTTAAAAAAGTGAGTTAAGTATGCAATTGCCCATGACAGCCAATTAAGGAAATAATTAGTTCTCTTCTTCCAGGACATAACAGTATATTTATATTTTCATTTCATTTTATAGTAAAAAGTCCTAAACTGCCAGGAAAATTTAATTAAATATTGTCCTTTCACAAACAAAGAGAAACCCATTGGTGTAAAAATGAATAACTGGGCAAACGTCCCTGCCTAATAAACCTCCAGTGGTGTCTGGTGATCAAAATTTTTGGTGGGGTGCAAACAAACTTTAGAACAATACTGAAACAAAAACATCAAATGCAGCCTCACTGTGCCCATCATATGCTGTCAACTGTGCCCATCATATGCTGCCAACTGTGCCCATCATATGCTGCCAACTGCACCCATCATATGCAGCCACTGTGCCCATCATATGCAGCCACTGTGCCCATCATATGTAGGCAACTATGCCCAGAAAATGCAGCCAAATGTGCCCATCATATGCAGCCACTGTGCCCATCATATGCAGCCAATTGTGTCCATCATATGCAGCCAATTGTGTCCATCATATGCAGCCAAATGTGCCCAGCAAATGCAGCCAAATGTGCCCAGCAAATGCAGTCAACTGTGCCCATTAAATGCATTCAACTTTGCCCAGCAAATGCAGCCAACTTTGCCCATCATATGCAGCCAACTGTGCAAAGCATATTCAGCCACTGTGACACCCCCTGCCTGCCCACTGTCTGACCACGATGGGGCACTTACCCCATCGTGGTGGCGGGGTCAGGCAGCGGGTGACAGCGGCGAACTGTGTGATGGGTAGCGCAGGTCAGGCATTGGCTCCTGTATGCTCCATGCTCCATGCTCCTCTTCTTGCCTTCTGGTAGGTGGCCAATGGGATCGCCTGTCCCTTTAGCCAATCAGGTGTCCGTTATTAGACCCGCACCTCCTGATTGGTGGAGAGGCGGTTCAGTGTTAGAAAAGCAAATTTTTTATTTATTTTTTCTAACACACCTGGGTGGACTGCGAGCGCAGGTCCACCTTTTTTGAAGCCTATTAGAGCCGATGGCTCTAATCAGGTGCTTAAAAAAAACACCTCTGCCGCTGTAATTCAGGCGCACGTCATCCGAAAAGAGGCCGAACCCCTTAGTAGGGGGTGGCTACAGTGGCCATGGATAGATTAATGCTATGCATGAATCTATCTATTCTAAACAGAGAGGGTGGCGTGACAGAGGGGGCGGCACCTGTGTGCCCTTAATGGACAGGCTGCCACTGTAATCCTCCGACTTCCTTGTTAATATAATAGTACAATCTCCAGCTAACAGATGTGCATACAGATCCCAAACGGTACCTGCTAAAATAAGTAGCTTACTTTTATTTTCAAGAATACAACACAGGTGAACTCTAAAGTGTAAGTGTACCCATCAGAAAATACAACGAAAGTGACATGTTAATGAAAAAATACTTATTGTGCATGCAATATGTGTTCCAACATGCGTTCCAAACTCTTTTTAACACTGCAGACACTGCTTTATGAGTATTAATTTATACAGAAACTGTTTCAGTTCCTCCTGCAATGCAGAGAAAATCCAGGCTGTCAAAATGACAGCTGAGATTTGCTAATATTTGTGGCAAAGGGAGCTGAATAGGAAAAGGAAGAGCATTCAACAGACGTCCTCAGGTGTTTAAATATTTTTAGAGTGTATGCCATACATTTGCAAGATTTCCGACCTCTCTGAGATGAATCATCTGCCATATTTCATTCCTCCCAAAACCTTGACCATAATAGTTTGGATTGGAATACAATTAAAATGCAAAAGAAAAAATGTAATTCCTTCCTAATGGCTACAGACTTCCAAAGATATGTAATCCTGGGAGCCCCCCTTAAAGTGGTACAAAACACACATTGTTTAGTTTACATTGTCCCTTCTATTTCTGTATGTGGATGATGACCCTGTAAGAAAAAAAGACTATAGGTACCTTTTTCCTAATTGATTTACAGCTGTCACATGACCCAGATCTTTCCCAGCCTGTCTGCAGGGAAACATAAGAAGGAGGAGCTTCTAGTCCCAGTCAGCTGCTAGTCACATGTTCAAAATGGAATAAAGAGTAAAAATAAATAAATAATAACGATAAACCTTTAAATTGGCAAATATATTTTTTAAATCAAATCATTATTAATTTGTGGAAATAACATGGTATGGGCAGATTTCTGCAAGTCACAGGCTGTGTCACATCCTTCCAGCCTGTTAGAGTAAGCGGGAGGTGAAGCTTCTATTAATCTACATGCAATATCCCGCCCCCATTGTGTTTAGCTGGTTAGTGGGTATGGAGGAGGAGGGAGGGAGTGGACTGTCATTTACCACTGTGTATATGCCCACACGTGTGACTCTATAGTCATATGGGCTGCTCAGATGAGATAGGGAGGAAATGCTTAGCATAGAAACTCTTTGAAAACTGAGCTTGTGCAGAGCTGCCATCAGAGCTGCAAAATCCCTAGCTGAATTGGGGACATGAACAGAAGGTAGAGATAGAGAGCAGCAGGATCAACCAGGTTTTTGCACAATACAGAAAATGAATCTAATAGTGACTAATAGTGACAGCATGTAATATAGCATGTATAAATAGTGCTTCTGTCGCCTCGCAACAGAAGTTAGCCATAGAGAATACCGATGGCCAGTCTCTATGACTCTCAGAGGCCCGGGCATGATGTTATAGACCCCAGATCTATCCATAAAGATGACCTTTCATGTCCTGTTCCTATTACAAGGGATTTTTAAATAAAATAAACAAAAACACCTAAAGTGCTTCTTGCACACAGAAGCAAACGCATACGTAGGTCACTTCCACATATCTAAATGACATTCAAACCACACATGTGAGGTATCACCGTGAACCCTAGAGCAAGAGCAATAATTGTACCTCCTCTGTAACATTAAACAGGTAAACTGTAAACAAATTTAAAGCGTCGCCTATGGAGATTTCTAAGTACCGAAGTTTGGTGCCATTCCACCAGTGTTCACAATTTTAAAACATGACATGTGAGGTATCTATTTACTTGGCGTAACATCATCTGTTACATTATACAAAAAAAAAAATAAGTTTAAAAAATGGTTGCGCAAATACCGTGTCACATAAAAAGTTGCAATGACTCCCATTTTTTTTCCTAGCATGTCTGCTAAAAAAAAATATATATATGGGCAGATCCACATAATTCTTTGTGGGCGCAGCGTATGTGAGATACGCTACGCCGCTGTAACTTACTTTGCTATTCTTTGAATCCTGAAAGAATTTGCGCCGTAAGTTACGGCGGCATAGGGTATCTCTCGCGGCGTAAGGGCACAGAATTCAAATGCGGCGAGTAGGGGGCGTGTTTCATTTAAATGAAGCGCGTCCCCGCGCTGAACAAACTGCGCATGCCCCGTCCGTCAAAACTCCCAGGGTGCATTGCTCCAAATGACGTCGTAAGGACGTCATTGTTTTCGACGTGAACGTAAATGGCGTCCAGCCCCATTCACGGACGACTTACGCAAATGATGTAAAATTTTTAAAATTATACGCGGGAACGACGGCCATACTTAACATTGAGTACGCCACCAGATAGCAGCTTTAACTATACGCCGGAAAAAGCCGAACGGAAACGACGTAAAAAATCGTACGTTCGTGGATCGTCGGAAATAGCTAATTTGCATACTCGACGTGGATTACGATGGGAACGCCACCTAGCGGACGTCGAAAAATTGCATCCAAGATCCGAAGGCGTACGAAGACGTACGCCTGTCGGATCTAAACCAGATGCCGTCGTATCTTGTTTTGAGGATTCAAAACAAAGATACAACGCAGGAATTTTGAAATTACGCCGGCGTATCACTAGATACGCCGGCGTACTTTCTTTGTGGAACTACCCCATAATGTTTGGGCTTCTGAGTAATTTTCGAGCATAAAAAAATATGATTTTTACATGTAGGAGAGGAATGTTGGAATTTGTGCGGTATGGAAGTGGTTAAATAACAAACATGGTATACTTACCTGCCTTGTGCATGGTTTTGCACGGGGCAGCCTAGATCCTCCTTTCTTGGGTCCCTCTTTGCTGCTCCTGGCCCCTCTCTCATGTTGAGTGCCCCCACAAAAAGCAGCTTGCTATAGGGGCAGACGAGCCAAGCTGAAGCTAACTGACTTTGATTGACAGCCGTGGGAGCCAATGGCACCACTGCTGTGTCTCGGCCAATCAGGAGGGAGAGTACTGGATGGCCAAAGGACTCACGGACATCGCTGAACAGAGATGGGGCCCAGGTAAGTAATTACTCAGAATGCATTCAGATAAAAAACTTTCTACCTTTACAGCTCCTTTAAGGAATATCTTAGTCCCCGCAGAACAAGCTAATAAATTAAGCTATATGTAATCCTAATCATTAGAAAATAACTAATGCCAATTATTTATGATAGACAGTGCTTGAGCAAGCTGTCATACAGTTAGGTTTTACATCTAATTTAACTACCGAAAACTGAAAAATCGTAACAGAGTGAGTTGACCATTTCACCTGAAATATCTAAACATGGGGGTAATGATTCTCCACTAGTGAGACCCTCTAGATAATTATAGCTGAACCTCTGTGTGAATGCAGGTATTCAAAAAGATATTCTGAAGACCTTTTTATTTGTTTATTTTAAATTTGCTTACAAAATGCACGTGCACAGTGTAGTGGTCTTTCATTTGGGTAATTAGAGAGAAGAAGAGACAGAATTGTATCCCAGAGCATCATTTAGTTAGTGCAAAATATTAGTGCTGTACTAATGAAATGGTTAAAGTTAAAAAGTTAACCTAGGAAACCAGGAAAAAGCAGTTTAGTGTAGCAGTGGGTGAAGTGAGGTCAAATGAAACTTGTTAGCAGTCACAAAATTGCTTGGACAGCTTTTCTCCACTGTAAACAATAGATTATGCCAGTACTACAGAGGTAAACAAGCCTGGCAAAGGATTACATTATTTTCAGCTTTTCATGAATTGCCAACAAATATCTGCATAATAGAAATTGCATGATTATTATTATTTTTTATAAAATGCCTGTTGTTGTTTGCATGAATTAGTGGTCTTAATAAAATGCTTTATGTAGATTTAAAAATAATCACCAATATATTGATTTTTAACACTTAAAAAATCCTGTGTATCATTTTAGATGAATTACATTGTTAATAAATTAAATGCAGCATATTTTCATATATATATTTTTTTATTTTTTAGCAAACTAGTCCCGGATTCACAAAGCACTTACGCCGACGTATCTCAAAATACGCCGCGTAAGTGTAACTATGCGCCGTCGTATCTGTGCGCCGTGCCCACAATCTGAGATACGCCTAAAAATAGGCTTCCTACGACCGACGTAACTTGCCTACGCCGTTGTATCGTGGGCGCATATTTACGCTGGGTGCATTTGCCGCTCCCATTGATTTTCTATGCACACATGCAAATGTGGGAGATACGCCGATTTACAAACGTACTTGCGCCCGGCGCATAATATACGCGGTTTGCGTAAATCGTACGTCCGGCGTAAAGTTATTCCCCATATATGAGGCGCAACTCATGCTAAGGTATGGACCAGGGAACACAGCCGTCGTATTTTACGTTGTTTACGTAGTACGTGAATAGGGCTGGGCGTAGGTTACGTTCATGTCGTAGGCAGTGATCCGTCGTATCTTAGGGAGTAGTTCCGACGTGATTCTGAGCATGCGCACTGGGATACGTCCACGGGACGGCACATGCGTCGTTCGTTTTAAGTTCTTCTATGACGCTTGGCCCATCATTTGCATGGTGTCACGCCTCATTAGCATGGCTCACGCCCACTTCCACCTACGCCGGCTTACGCCGAGGAAACCCAGCGTATCTTTAAGAGCGAGTGGGAGCAAGTGCTTTGTGAATCCAGTGCTTGCTTCTCTGCGCTGCGTCGGCGTAGAGTATATTAGATACGCTACGCCAGCAAAAATATGCGCCGATGTGAATCCGGGCCCTAATGTTTAAGTTTTTACACAAGAGATACAGCATCAGGTTTGCACTTTTATCTATCTGAGATTCTCCACTAGAACGTCGTAAATCAACATCCAAGCTAAAGCATTATTATCCTGACCTATAGGCCTTCCAACCGTGTGGAGCATTTGATTGCTTTGACAAGTAAATCATCCTGTTACCACTGTTGTTTTTATTTGTTGTATTACGTTAGGTGTCAGGCTGATGGTACCACTGACATATTGTTCTTTGGAGAAAGATGGTAATGTCTGCCGTGAACTTGCATGAACTGTAATAACTAGGCTTTTTGCAATGAATATATCAGTAGCCTATTTCATGTGATGTACTATTATGGTTGGGTAGGAGAAATTTATTACAATGATGCTTTTTGTGATCATATTAATGGTAAAATAATCAATCATATCTTCATTTGCCAAAATGTCTATGATCTGTTGCCATTTGCCCAAAAATTGGATTAGAAGTTTCAGATTTTTCCACTGCATGTATTAATCTAAAAAAGTGAAGTTTTGTTATCTCATAGAAAACATCTAGAAGTACTAATAATGCTGAAGAAGCAATGCATCTTGAATATTACCCCACCAGTCATATGTTCATCAGTCATCAAGTGGTAGCTCTACCAAGGATGTCCGCCTCCACACATAGACCATATATTTGTCATGTTCCTTTGGTGAATTTACTTAAAAAGAATGTCAAGGTCGTTAGGTGGGTGGGCCAAAGAATGCAAAAAACCTTCATTATGAACATTTGAAACAGTTTAAAATTCAGGACCACGTTTATTTAGCAGAGTTTATGAAAACTTAAAAGAATCTACTCCAACAAACCATTACAATGCTGTTTGTTGTGTTCAAATAAACTGATTCTTTGGAATCAAACATTCTTGGGACCAACATAGATCTATTCTAAAATGTTAAAGAAAGAAAGTTAAAAAATAAAACAAACAAAAACGATCATCAACAAAAAAATGGGCAGACTCGATGGACCACTTGGTCTTTTTTGCCATCACTCTTTTCTATTTTCTATTTGTGTTTCCAAGTGGATCTGTCAGTTTTTTTGTTTTGTTTCCTATAATTTGTTAATTCTAATTAAATTGAAGGGTCTTCTCCAAGAGATGGGAATCTGTGGTACTATGCATATAGCAGTAGTGAAGAAAGTGTTTGGGCAATGCTGATACCAGCATGTATGCCTTTCAGCACTGATTAAACAGGAAGGTACCCCAGAAAAGAAACCTGTTCACTATAATGCAAAAAAGGCAAATATTTATTGTCAGGACTCTTGCACCTTGTTACTTTTCATTTCTGATGTGTGTGTTAAAGCAACCCTGTCACCAAATAATCTTCTGGCTTTTAATAATAGGCAGCCCAGTGGTGCAGTGAGTAGCACTTTCGCCTAGCAGCAAAAGGGTTTGCATACTGTGGTTCAACTCTCCTGATGTCTTTACAACTCTGAAGTGATATATCAGTATTAGGTAAAAATACTCTAAGCTATTACCCCCAACTGCAATACAAAAACAAAGAAGAAAATTGTATATAGCTGCCGTATAAGATTATCTATAAAGATATTAAATAACAATTGCACATACAAGTTTGCCATGCATCAATCAAAATTAGCATATAAAATACCAAAAATAAAAATACAATATCAATATTATAAATAAAAGGTGCTTTGTGTCAAAATGAGATTACAGAATTGCACATACATACAGTATGTGCAATTAGTGCAAACAAAACTTTACATAGAAAGATGATCCGCACACCAATTGTTGCTCTTAAAAAATGTTCATCTTTATTCAGAAACCATAGTTCACAACCACAGATAAAATAAGTTAACATGTTTCAGCCTATGAGGCCTTAAGCCTCATACACACGCACGATTTTCTCAGCAAGAAAGCTGCTGGCAGATCTTTCTTGCCGAGTAAACCGTGCGTGTGTATGAGGCTTTGAGGTTTCTCGTCAAGAAAACTGCCCAGAAACTAGACGAGAAAAATAGAGAACCTGCTCTCTATTTTCTCGTCGTGATTCTCGGTAGTGTTTTCCTGCCGAGAAACCCGAGCGTCTGTATACTTACCTGTCGCCGTGGAAACCCATGCATGCTCAAAATGACTTTGGCGCATGCGCGGTAGCTTCCAAGGCATAGGTAGGGTGTAGAAAGATTGCGGAGACGGCATCGAATGTGACGACCGCATGCTCGTTGTAGTCGATGACGTCACTGTGTTCATGCCATGCAAAAGAACAGCGGTTCTTTTGAATGGCCTGTGTGTACACACTCGGCCGGCAAGAGATTCTTGCCAAGAATCTCGTCAGGAAAAACTTTTTTTCCTGACGAGATTCTGGGCCGTGTGTACAGGGCTTTAGTCTTTTTATCTGTGGTTGTGGACTATGGTTTCTGAATAAAGATGAAGATTTTTTAAGAGCAACTATTGGTGTGCAGATCATCTTTCTATATATGCACTCAGTGAAATGGCTGTGGATTGGGCACCCAGGAGCTCTTTTCATCGGTATGTTGCTTCTGTTTGAATTTAAACTAAAATTTACACAGCTAAAATCCAGCCATAAATTCAATTTAGCACAGGAAGTGTCACACATAAATGTATTACTCCAGTGTGTTCCCAAGCCACCAATCCCATGACTCTCCCATTGGAAACAAAGTCACTGAAGCAAAATGACCCCTTAGTTAAAAGCAAGTCATGCAATCTTTTCCACAGGGTTGCCTTACTGTATGTGTAATCCGCTCCTTGCAGATTTCAGTTTTCTTATTTAAAACAACTCATATATGCCCCAGAAGTTCAATGCAGGAGAACATAAGAAAAGGAAATCCACATAGTATAAAATTACTTATTAAAATTCTTCAAAGCAAGAAGAGACACCTAAAGCACTGGTCACGATCACTCTGTAAAGCAGACCCTGGCTCTCCCAGCTTCCAAAGAGCATGCGTAATAGTGGCAAATCATGTTCCCTATACCAGGGATATAGCATATGAATTGTGAAAAAAACAATCGGCGCCAAAATGATTGTTAAATAATGAATTATTATGGCTGAATAAGCTATATGACTATACCTCTAAAAGTGACTGCACAGCTGCTGAACACTCACAGCGATACACCACACTTAATACAATATTCGTTTCTAAATAGTGCAGCACTGTGTCTCGTTAAAAGCCACGTACAAACAAATAATAATTATACATTAAGTGATCTCAAATATGTGTAAAAAAAAATCAGATATACATTAAAAAATTCAAAAATAAATAAAGTAAATAAAACAATTCATCTGTGTCAATGCTTCCAAAGCAATCACCACTGTGTGTAGTTGTCCTCAATAGGACCAATATTTAGTGCACACCTCCACCTGCTAAAGTGTCTGTTCACCTTAAGGATGAGTATAAAACTCATAAACAGATCACTCCTCATGTCCACCGCGATCAATCCATGCTTTCTAATGGCAATGAATCCTACAGTCCCCAGACTGCACCTCTGTGTGGGTAATCAGCGTTTGAATTGACTCTAGAGAACACCTTCCTTCACTAGCTCCTTAGTGCTCAATTCTGCTTTTAGGTGCTCTGCCTGATATCACAGATTTGGCTCCTTTAAACGCGTGTTGGCCTTCATCAGTAGATGTTAAACAAGTGTAATACAGTCAAAGTATTTAATTTTAATGTAGTGTAGTTTGGATAAGAAGTCATATTTGGTTCCTAGGTGTTGTTTCATACCCTTCTACCCATCTTTTCCACAGATTATTGGCCTTTTGGTGTCTATCTTAAGGCGAACATCATCTTGTATGCAGCGTGAGTGTTAGTTGTTAATATAACTTCTTGGATTGGTGGGGCTCATACATACTTTTTCTAATAGGTGTCCCTCCTTCCCATCTCAAAAAGTTGGGAAGTGTGGATATATTTGTGATGAAGTGTCGAGTAGGTGGAATCACAGCATGCTTTGGGTGGGGCATTAATCCCCCGACTGCCAGGGATATGACCTCTACATTATGGCTGTTTCTGTTATAGTTTGCCAATGATATATAGCACACATAATAATAATTAAAGGGCTAAAACAACATCAGCCACAAACATGTTTCAGATTTATTGTGTAGCCTTTTCTCTAAAAGTAGAAAATATTCAGGCAGCTACAGAGCCACCTAGTCATTTCTCTGATATGAAAAACTGATAATGCCTAAACCTTTGGCAGCAATCTTTCCAACCCCTAGGCAGCTTTTGTCTTTGCAGCTAATCAGAAGCCCAGTTTAGTGTCTTGGGCTAATGACAGTTTTTAGAATTCTCTCCTAATTTGTGCATAAAACTGCATTTGTAACAACAAAAAGGGATACCATGTAAAGAAGGCAGAATAACTGCAACAAAACAATTTAATACGAAATAAAGTAAAACAGTCCAAATCCCATTCATCATGTTACTTCAAGAAAAGAGCATTTTTTTTTTCAAAAGTTTAAAGGGTTTGTAAAGGATTTTTTTTGTTATCTTAAAGCGGGGGTTCACCCAAAAGTAAACGTTTTTACATTAGCTACATCCCTCCAGCATACTGCTAACATCTGCAGTATGCTGTTTTTTTTTTATACTTATCTTTATACAAGCCCTTGTTATCAGGCTCCGAGCGGGGGATTACTTCCAGGTATAGGCGTTCCTAAGCAAAGAGGAGTTGATTGATGGGCTGCAAAAGCGCGGCACGCTTTCCGAAAATACCCAAAGTCACACTCGGGTGTTTACGGCGCCTGCGCAGTCAGCTCTACCCGGCAGGCGCAGGTGCCGTAAACGCCCGAGTGTGACTTTGTGTATTTTCGGAAGGCGTGACGTGCCTTAGCAGCCGTCAATCAACTCCTCTTCGCTTAGAAACGCCCATTCCCCGCAGGATTCCCCGCTCGGAGCCGGATAGCAAGGGCTCATATAGCGATAAGTACAAAAAAAAAAAACAGCATACTGCAGATGTTAGCAGAATGCTGGAGCTAATGTCAAAAAGTGGATTTTTGGGTGAACCTCCGCTTTAATAGCTTCCTTTGCTGTTTTCATGTCCTCATTGTTCATTTTTGCTCTCAAGTTGCTGTAATTCTTCTCTGATCTCCACACTTCCTGGTTGTTGGTTTCCTGATAACCACAGTACTGGGAGCTTTCTCTCTGTGGTCCCTAATCAAGGAGGTGTGATTACTGTGTGTCTAAAACCCCTCAACACCAATCATTTTTGTTTTCCAAACAATCACTGCCCTGTATTGGCTCTGTGGCTCTGTACATCACAGAAGCAGGAAACAACATGCAAAAATGAAACTAGAAACTGCAGGTACATTATATGATTGATTTCTATCTAGTTTTAATCATTTTTAAAAGGAATCAGTTAACTATTATGTCTCTATACCCTGTAAACAGTAATTTCAGCAAACAATTTTTTTTCTTTTACAACTCGTTTAAGGAATCTTTTATCCTAACCTGCTCTTTATAACCCCTCCCCTTCCCATCTAGAAAAGTGTATGAGATTTGGGGGGATTGCTATACCCCAGTTTTCATGCTTTGTTGACTCTTTTTCATTAATTAATTAATCAAATATTCTAAAAGCCTCACTGGAGAAAGGTAAATTGCACATAGATTCCCCCAATCTATTCCCACACCCCTTACAGATACATGAAATTCAGAAGAGCAATGTGCTCTTAAAAAACGAACAGCATCATTGGTCTGGTGGTCAGGAGTTTGGTGGGTATTTTTATTGAAATAAATAAAATTAAACACAAACAACCTCCCCAAGTCTCAAAAGAGTCAGTGGTGTTTCAAAACAAGAACATATTTAAAACTAATAAAAATTAAAGTGGAGTTCCACCCAAAATTAGAATTTCCGCTTTTCGGAATCCTCCCACCCTCCGGTGTCACATTTGGCACCTTTCAGGGGGCAGGGGGTAGCAGATACCTGTCTAATACAGGTATTTGCTCCCACTTCCGGGCATAGATAGCCGAGCCACCCGTGCCTATCCATGCCATGTCCGACACCTCCTCCCCTCCTGCTGTCTTCTGGGAGACACACAGGTCCCAGAAGACAGCAAGGACCAGTGGGATCGCGCAGCGCGACTCGCACATACGCAATAGGAAACCAGGAAGTGAAGTCGCAAGGCTTTACTTCCTGATTCCCTTGCCGAAGATGGCGGCAGCAGCACCCGAGAGCCGACAGACAGATCGGCTTTGGGTGCCGACATCGTAGGCGCCCTGGACAGGTGAGTGTCCTTATTTTAAAAGTCAGCAGCTGCAGTATTTGTGGCTGCTAACTTAAAAAATAGAAAATAAATCTGCGGAACTCCGCTTTAACCAGTTCCCGACCCCCGCATGTACATATACGTCCACAATATGGCACGTACAGGCACATGGGCGTACATGTACGTCCTCGCCTATTAGCGGGTGGGGGGTCCGATCGGGACCCCCCCCCGCTACATGCGGAGGTCGGGTCCGCTCGGGGAGCGATCCGGGACCACGGCACGGCTATTTGTTTATAGCCGCTCCGTCGCGATCGCTCCCTGGAGCTGAAGAACGGGGAGAGCCGTGTGTAAACACGGCTTCCCCGTGCTTCACTGTGTCGGCGCATCGATCGCGTCATTCCCTTTATAGGGAAGACACGATCGATGACGTCATTCCTACAGCCACACCCCCCTACAGTTGTAAACACATACTAGGTGCACCCTAACTCCTACAGCGCCACCTGTGGTTAACTCCCAAACTGCAACTGTCATTTTCACAATAAAGAATGCAATTTAAATGCATTTTTTGCTGTGAAAATGACAATGGTCCCAAAAATGTGTCAAAATTGTCCGAAGTGTCCGCCATAATGTCGCAGTCACGAAAAAAATCGCTGATCGCCGCCATTAGTAGTAAAAAAAAAAAAATTAATAAAAATGCAATAAAACTATCCCCTATTTTGTAAACGCTATAAATTTTGCGCAAACCAATCGATAAACGCTTATTGCGATTTTTTTTACTAAAAATAGGTAGAAGAATACGTATCGGCCTAAACTGAGGAAAAAAAATGTTTTTATATATGTTTTTGGGGGATATTTATTACAGCAAAAAGTAAAAAATATTGCATTTTTTTCAAAATTGTCGCTCTATTTTTGTTTATAGCGCAAAAAATAAAAACCGCAGAGGTGATCAAATACCACCAAAAGAAAGCTCTATTTGTGGGGAAAAAAGGACGCCAATTTTGTTTGGGAGCCACGTCGCACGACCGCGCAATTGTCTGTTAAAGCGACACAGTCCCGAACTGTAAAAACCCCTTGGGTCTTTAGGCAGCAATATGGTCCGGGGCTTAAGTGGTTAAATTAGGTTTAATCATTTTGAAATCACATGTATTTTATCAGAGAAAACTAACAAAGTAATCTGAAATAATAGAGCAGCAAAAGTTACTAACATTCTTTAACGTGCTTGTAGAAAGGCATGTTAATTTTTTGGGACAGGGCCAGTGTAAACTTTATATGTAATATGTGCCACTGCCAGTTTACACAATAATAACCCCAGCATCGGTGTTAATAGCAGCAATAATAACCCCCCAGCATCTGTGCCAGTTTTTGAAATTATATCCCCCAGCATTAGTGTCAGTTTAACCACTTCAGCCCCAGAGGTTTTGGCTGCCTAATGGCCAGGCCATTTTTTGCGATTCGGCACTGCGTCGCTTTAAATGACAATTGTGTGGTCGTGCGATGTGGCTCCCAAACAAAATAGAGCTTTCGTTTGGTGGTATTTGATCAGCGTTTTTTATTTTTTTGTGCTATAAACAAAAAAAGAGCAACGATTAAAAAAAAGCAATATTTCTTTATCGTTACATCACGGGACACAGAGCGGCATTCATTACTATATGGGTTATATGGAGTACCTTCAGGTGATGGACACTGGCAATCTCAAACAGGAAATGCCCCTCCCTATATAACCCCCTCCCATAGGAGGAGTACCTCAGTTTTTACGCCAGTGTCTTAGGTGTTGGTCATGGTTTAGCTTGCCTCCGCATCCTTGGGATTAGGTGAGCTAACCGGTTCTGTCCAAAGGCCTCAGTGCTAAAGTGGTCAGTAACCGGACCCCAAACCCTTGGGGTATAGCCCATAATGCTTTTCTTTTTAGAGAGCTGGACCCTGGGCCCAGAATTTAGAAACCTTTGGGGGCCTAATGTTTCTGTTGCCAGGGTGCTATATGGGCCCAGGACAGTGGATCCTTCATAGGAACCCAGGGCCTGAAGGTCTAGACAGCCCCACGGAGATGGGGGAAGATTGGGCCTCTTGCTTGGCAAAGTCCTGCGGCATGGAGCAGGTAAGTGAGGGGAAAACTTGCGGAACTTGGTTCTTAGCAGGTTTTTTCTGGGGGGTCACAGGGGACATGCCTAAAGTTATGCGCTGCATCTGGCAAACTAGTCACATATCTTAATGATAGGATGGCTCTATGTGTATTATTCCCCATAAGAAGTGACCTCCCTGGTAGTGTTGGAAAAGCATTGAGTGGGGCCTGTGTGTATGTGTGTATGTGTGTTCAGAGAGCTGTGCTTACCTGCAAGCCTCCAGGCGATGCTCCATCGGTTCTTCCTCCTCAGAGCCTGCAAAGCAGGCAAGACGCTGACCTCCTCGTGGAGAGGCTCCCTTCCCCCCAACCCCCCCCCCTGTCGGCGGGCGCGCGCGTCCCCGTGTTATAGGCGCAATTCGCGCCGTTAAGCTGAGGGGGGAAGGGCGGGTCAGTTGCTTAAGGAAGGGGCGGCCCTTCCTTTTTTCGTTCCAGCAGCTCATTCTAAGATTGGAACTGAGGAGGAAAAGACCAGAGCGGCAGCACGGGGCGCCGAGGACACACAGTGGCCAGAAAAGATATTACAGTCTTCAGAAGACTGTTTTCAAGCCTAGAAATAGGCTGTTCTTTTCCATCTCAATAGTTTTTTCTTGGCAATACTACTAAGGGGGACAGAATGTTTTTTCTCTCCTGGATTTGAAAAAAAAAAAAAAAAAAAGAAAGAAAAAAGAAGAAAAATTGAAAAAAAAAAAATTCATCAAGGGGAGAGGAGGCATTTTTTATCCCCCAAACAGGTGTTTGGGCAATTAACTATTTATAGGTCCAAGTACCAATAAGCTAGCAGGTGTACCTCGGTATTGTACCATGGCATCCGGGTCAGAGGGTACAAGAGGTGGGGATTCCCCCAGAGAGTCTGAGGTCTCGGACAAAGTTATGCCGCTGCTTTCCCCAGAGGGAGCCTTGGGGCCATCGGGATCTAGGGCTGGAGCTGGCGCGGGTCAGTCCAACCCTAAGATGGTCACGGACGAGGTATTACTCACCTCTTTAAAAGAGATGGAGAAAAGAATGGGAAAAAATGATAGCCACAGCTATGCGGGGCAGTAAGCGGATTAGATCTCCGTCGCCCGAGCGTGGACCCTCAGAAGAGGAGGTCCTTTCCTCAGGGGAATTGGACGACCTCTTGGACAAGGACCAAGTAGGTTCGGGGATCGAAGACCCGGATACAGAGGAGTCTGGAGCAGTCTCCCAAGGGGAGAGCTGGTGGATCCAAGCCTTAACGGACTTGGTCCATAGTGCATTTAACTTGCCAGTACCAGATCTCCAAGTATCGACGGTTTCAGCTTTGGGCTCACTAAGGGCGCCTCAAAGCAATGCAGTGTTTCCGATCCATCCTCTGCTAGAGGGAGTTTTGTTCCAAGACTGGAGCAAGCCAGATAAGATCTTTTTACCACCTAAAAGATTCTCTGTCCTATATCCTATGGAAGATACATTTTCCAAGAGATGGGCTACTCCTGCAGTGGACGCAGCCATCTCATGTGTTAACAAATCGTTAACATGCCCTGTAGAAAACATACAGGTGTTCAAGGATCCGGTTGATAAACGCTTGGAAGCACTACTTAAGATAATAAAAAGGGAGTTGCGCTAAAAAAAGAAATATATGAGTGACCATATAAAAAACAAAAATAAAAAAGATGTACTAGAGACACCTCTTGGTCATGACCACAAGGTCAACTTGTATGCAAAGTCCCAATATGTGTACACAAAAATGTATAAACCCAAAAGGGATAATCAAGTTCAATTCTGTGAGTAGTGTTGGGTCGGTTCTTGTGGAAAATGCTGGATCTGTATCCGGGTAAACACATTCAAGCTGACCCTTACCAGAAATATAGATCCTAAGGATCAAAATAGGCCATCCACGATGTAACCAATGAGAAGATCCAATCTAGATTGGTTCAGATAATCCAGCTTCAAGGGACTCGACCCAGTAGAAAAGGAGAAATAAAAGAAAAAACAATAGTGCAAAAACGTATGATGAACGGACACTATAGCCAACTCCCAGTGACTAATGATGACAGACACTGTGAAGGGAAGAAGGAGCACCACCACCAGAGAGAACACACTGACCCTTACCGAAACGAGGCGACCCCCCAAGGATCAGTATAGCATAGTGGTGTGTTAGCGGTGATCAGCGTAGAAGCGTTCTCACAGGTCCTTTAAATCCAGGGATCGGGTAGCCGGATCACATAAAAAAACAGACTCTAATAGTGAAGTACCGCCAGGATTTTTAATAAAATAGGTAAGTAAAGCACTTACAGTTAAGACGTTTAAAAACAGCAAGTAGATAATAGCCGGCCGGCAAACAAACGAGGCACGTCCTCAGTACGCGGTGACGTCAGCACGACAACCTCCCAACGTTTCGTCTTCGAGTAGACTTGATCACGGGAAAGTCTACTTAAGAACTCCTTCACTACTGCAGGGGCAGTAGTGCAGCCAGCTGTGACTGCGATTGGGGTTGCTCAAGCATTATCGGATCAAATTAAGCAGATGCTTAAACTTATTCCTGCCCAGCAGGCAGAAGAGTTTTCGGATGTCCCTAGGGCCATATGCTTTACGGTAGACGCGATTAAGGATTCTATCCAGCAAGCGTCACGTTTATCGTTATCCCTTATCCATATGAGAAGACTCTTATGGTTAAAAAGCTGGGAGGCCGAGCCCCCATGCAAGAAGCTCCTGGTAGGGTTCCCCTTCCATGGAGGACGACTCTTCGGAGAAGACCTAGATAAATACATTCAGACCATTTCAAACGGCAAAAGTACTCTTTTGCCAACTAAAAAGAAGCTTCAGGGGCCTGCGTTTAAACGACAGTACTCCCCTGGGCAGGGGCCCTCTAATGCCAAACAGTATCGACGGCCTCCTGCGAAAGCAAACTTCGGCGTCAACAGCAAGTCGCAGGGACAGGCTGCTAGAGGCAGAAAGCAGTGGTTTCGCAAACCAGCAAAACCAGCCCCCAAGCCGACCTTATGAAGGGGCGCCCCCACCCACGAAGGTGGGGGGAAGGCTGCGACTCTTTTCAGAGGTTTGGGAAGCCAGCATTCCCGACAAGTGGGTACGGTCTTCCGTGGCCACGGGCTACAAATTAGATTTCCTAAGGTTTCCTCCTCCTCATTTCCAGGAGTCGAGGATTCCAAACGATCCGGAGAAGGGAGCCGCATTAATATCGGCATTAAATCATCTACTTTCCCAGGAAGTAATAGTAGAGGTACCAGTCCTGGAACAGGGGCTGGGTTTCTACTCCAACCTATTCATCATCCCAAAGTCCAATGGAGATGTCAGGCCAATTTTGGACCTAAAGATGGTAAATGCATACCTAAAAGTCCGCTCATTTCGGATGGAATCCGTGCGGTCAGCAGCTGCCACACTCCAAAAGGACGACTTCATGGCGTCCATAGACATAAAGGATGCCTACCTTCATGTTCCAATTTATCAGCCACATCAAAGATATCTACGCTTCATGGTGGCTTCGCGTCATTTCCAATTCGTGGCGCTTCCCTTCGGGTTGGCTACGGCCCCCCGGGTGTTCACGAAGGTCCTAGCTCCAATCCTAGCCAAACTAAGGATCCAAGGGGTCACGATCCTAGCATACCTGGACGACCTCCTAGTCATAGATCACTCGTCTCCCGGCTTGGAGCGAGCAGTGGCCCTCACGGTCCAATACCTCGAGAGGTTCGGCTGGGTCCTAAATCGAGAAAAGTCAGCATTCCAGCCCACAAGGCAGTTGGAATATCTCGGCATGAGATTAGACACAGAACAACAAAGGGTGTTTCTACCTCTGATGAAGGTCAAAGCCATCAAGGAATTAATCCTACTGGTTCTAAGCAAGAAAGAACCGACTATTCGCCTATGTATGAGGTTACTAGGCAAGATGGTGGCCACATTCGAGGCGGTACCATACGCCCAGAGCCACACTCGCATCCTGCAGGCAGCCATCCTGTCAGCATGGAGCAGAAGGCCACAGGCCTTGGATATCCCGTTGCCGCTCTCATCAAGAGTCCGACAAAGTCTGTGTTGGTGGTTAGATCCTCAGAATCTACTGAAGGGGAAATCTTTCAGCCCAGTGGCCTGGAAGATAGTGACCACAGACGCCAGCCTGACGGGCTAGGGAGCAATTTTGGATGGTTGCATTCGCCAAGGTACTTGGGCAAAGCCAGAGAGGCAGTTGCCCATCAACATCTTGGAGCTCAGAGCTGCTCGACTAGCCCTCAGGGCTTGGACGTCAAAATTGCAGGGGTTCCCGGTGAGAATTCAATCAGACAATGCCACGGCCGTGGCATACATAAATCACCAAGGGGGAACCAGGAGTCAAGCCGCTCAGAGAGAGGTGAGCTTGATTCTCCTATGGGCAGAGGCTCATGTGCCCTGCATATCGGCAATATTTATTCCAGGAGTGGACAACTTTCAGGCGGACTTCTTAAGCCGCCAGACTCTATTGCCGGGGGAATGGTCTCTGCATCCACAAATCTTTCAAGCACTCTGCCAAAAATGGGGAGTGCCGGACGTGGATGTCATGGCATCGAGACTCAACAAGAAGCTAGACAGGTTCATATCCCGCTCAAGGGATCCGATGGCCTGCGGAACCGATGCGCTGGTTTGCCCTTGGCATCAGTTCAAACTTCTTTATGCTTTTCCCCCGCTCCAGTTACTACCCCGCCTGCTGCGCAGGATCAGGGTGGAGCACATACCAGTCATCCTGGTAGCTCCAGCATGGCCCAGAAGGGCATGGTACTCACTCATCCTAAGGATGGTAGTGGGAGACCCTTGGACTCTTCCTCTACGGCCAGACCTGCTATCGCAAGGTCCGATCCTCCACCCTGCCTTACGGCATCTAAATTTGACGGCCTGGAAGCTGAATCCCTGATTCTCAGGGGTAGAGGTCTGTCTCAGAAAGTAATCTCTACCCTAATCAGAGCCAGGAAACCAGTCTCTAGGGTGATTTATTACAGGGTCTGGAAGGCCTATGTAAGCTGGTGTGAGTCCAAGCTATGGCTTTCTCGCAAGTTTACCATCGATAGAGTTTTAAGTTTTCTCCAGCTAGGAGTGGATAAGGGATTGGCATTAAGCACAATCAAGGGACAGATTTCAGCTCTGTCAGTGTGGTTTCAGCGGCCGCTGGCCACCCACTCGCTGGTTAAGACCTTCCTTCAAGGGGTCTTACGTATTAAACCTCCAGTTAAATCCCCGCTTTGTCCGTGGGATTTAAATCTTGTTCTGTCAAGTTTACAGAAACAACCGTTTGAGCCGTTGGCTGAAATTCCTTTGGTTTTACTGACAAGGAAGTTAGTATTTTTGGTCGCCATGGTTTCCGCAAGAAGAGTATCGGAACTGGCGGCCTTATCCTGTAAGGAACCATATCTTATTTTTCATAAGGACAAGGTCGTTCTCCGCCCTCATCCTTCCTTCCTACCGAAGGTTATATCCAGTTTTCATCTAAACCAGGATTTGGTATTACCATCCTTCTTCCCTAAACCCACTTCCAGAAAGGAAGGGTTGCTGCATACCTTGGATATTGTCAGGGCCATGAAGGCCTATCTTAAAGCTACAGAGAAGATCCGGAAAACGGATGTGTTGTTCATTTTACCGGATGGGCCCAAGAAGGGGCAGGCAGCTGCAAAGTCCACCATCTCTAGGTGGATTAAGCAGTTAATCACTCAGGCCTACGGCTTGAAAGGGTTGCCTCCTCCAGTATCATTAAGGGCTCATTCTACTAGGGCCATGGGCGCCTCCTGGGCAGCACATCACCAGATCTCTATGGCTCAAGTTTGCAAGGCGGCAACCTGGTCTTCTGTCCACACGTTTACAAAATTCTACCAGTTGGACGTAAGAAGGAATACTGATACAGCCTTTGGGCAGGCAGTGCTGCAGGCTGCAGTTTGAGACCCTCGGATTCCGGGGGCTCCCCTTTTTTTGAGTTCAATTTAAAATTTAAAATTATTTTTCTCAACTAAGTTGGATTTATTATGATTTGAGTATATCTCTAAAATTAAATCCTTTTGTCTTTGGAGATGTTCTCCCTCCCCTCATTGTAAGCATTGCTTTGGGACATCCCATATAGTAATGAATGCCGCTCTGTGTCCCGTGATGTAACGATAAAGAAAAAGAGATTTTTAATACAGCTTACCTGTAAAATCTTTTTCTTGGAGTACATCACGGGACACAGAGCTCCCACCCCTCTTTTGGGGACCATTTTGGGAGGCATGACTGCTTGCTACACAACTGAGGTACTCCTCCTATGGGAGGGGGTTATATAGGGAGGGGCATTTCCTGTTTGAGATTGCCAGTGTCCATCACCTGAAGGTACTCCATATAACCCATATAGTAATGAATGCCGCTCTGTGTCCCGTGATGTACTCCAAGAAAAAGATTTTACAGGTAAGCTGCATTAAAAATCTCTTTTTTTTACTTTTTGCTTTAATAAATAGCCTCCAAAAATATATAAAATATTTATTTTTTCCCTTAGTTAAGGCCGATTTGTATTCTTCTACATATTGTTGGTAAAAAAATTGCAATAAGTGTAAATTGATTGGTTTGCGCAAAAGTTTAAGCGTCTACATAAGAGGGGGTAGTTTTATGGCATTTTTATTATTATTATTTTTTTACTAGTTATGGCTGCGATCTGCAACTTTTATCGTGACTGTGACCTTATGGCGGACACATCGGACACTTTTGACGCTATTTTGGGATCATTGTCATTTATACAGCGATCAGCGCTATGAAAATGCACTGATTACTGTGTAAATGACAAGGAAGGGGTTAACCACTACAGGGCGAGAAAGGGGTTAAGTGTGTCCTAGAGAGTGATTCTAACTTTGTGGGGGATGGGCTACCAGTGACATGACATTGATCACTGCTCCCGATGACAGGGAGCAGTGGATCAGTGTCCTGTCACAAGGCAGAACAGGGAAATGCCTTGTTTACACAGGCATCTCCCTGTTTTGCAGTTCCGTGACATGATTGCGGGACACCGGTGGACATCGAGTCTGCGGGTCCCGCAGAGCTTGCGGCAGGTTGCCGTCACTTTACGTGCTGATGGTCACGTGATCCCCTGTATTAACCAACAGGTGACAAGAGAGATTGCTGACAACAGCTGGTAAAGCCTGAGGTGGTGCTGTCTCCCATAGGTTCCCATGTCCCAGCTATTGTCGCGCACACTCCTCTCTCCCTACTGGCTCACACAAGGGAAATCACGTGACCGGACCGGAGTGGGCTGAAAGTAGGTTAGTCAACATAGGTTTTAAGAGGGGGCATTTTTAAAGCTAGTTAGGTTTAAGCTGGAATTCTACTTTAAAGCAGATCTTCACTCTACAGAACTTTATCTCTCCTCTCTACCCCTCTTTCAGTCCTTCATATGTATAGAAAGTTATTTGTTTATTTATTTTTAAAGGAAATGTGCCACCCCCTACACTGTGCTTCATTTTCCTACTGGGATATGCACTTTACATATCCCAGGAAGCATAACCTTTCATTCAGGAAAGGAGGAGGGTGGCAGGCCTATCAACGAATTAATGGAAGGTGTGCCGGCTGAATCTGGAACAGGAAGAGGAAGACGTTTTCAGCTGAACAGCGCTGGATCTGTTGGGTGAAATTTGCTAAACACACCACAAGGTAAGCAGGGGGTGTTAAAAAAATAAATAATGGGAAGCAGTCCACGGTTTCCAGTGACCAGGCCAAACTAAAAATATCCTGGACCATGGCTCAGGAAAAGATGATTAGTATCCTACAAGATACTGTTCAAAAATTTGAGGCCACTTGGGAACCTTGGGCAGATTACATGCACATACTGTACCCTTAACATCGTTGTGGGAATTGGATACAACGATCTTGGTAGAACATTCCAGAATGACATCTTATTGCTCCTTCTATCTTCTTTGTTTTCTATCTCCTTCTTTTTAATTTCTCTCTCTCTCTTTATTCTTATTCCTTAATACTACCTTTGCTAAAATATTACCTGGTTAGGTGGGTAGCAGACTTTAGAAGGTAACATCCCCGCTAGTTTAAATAGCATTTGATCTGTGGGTTGGATGTGCCGCTCCCCTTTCCATGACAGAGTTTGTACCCATTTGAGGGGTCCGGAGAGGGGTGTCTCTTCCCCCCTTATGTTTGATTGATGTACCTGCGCCCACTAACCACAGTTGTTTTTAAATCTATCTATTTGAACCTTGTTCTCTTATACGTTGCATTGCTATGGATTTATTATTCCACTACTTAACATAATGTATTAATGACTCTGTTCTTTCTCTGATAAACTTCAATAAAAAATTATTGAACATTATTGAAATAAATAAATAAATAATGAATTAACAATGCTATTGATAATATGCAGTATGAAGGGGTAAATGTACTGCCATTGGCCACTAATGCGTTAGTTACCAATGGCAGTTAATTATCCCCTTTGTGCTGCATTAGTGGCAACAGTGTCAGTGGCAAATGCACCAGTGGCAGTACATTAACCCCTTCATGCTACATAGAACCAATAGCATTGTTAATTAATTACCCCCCTCCCCCCCAAAAAAAGTTAACCTCTCCAAACCACCTGTTCTTTTTGGGCGTCTGGGCCTATATTAGGTTAGGGGCCTCTAGCTGCTGCTCCAATAGCCCCTACGTTAATCCAGCTCTGGTTTTCACCTATTTGTATGGAGACTCCATCATCCCGACAGACTAGCATGGCACTATTAAAAAACCTTTCATCACCATATCTCAGTAGAGGTATTTGGAGTCATTTACTTTTTAAAGTATATTTTCATTTAGCTAAATGCAAGGCATTTCCTGTAGCGATGTGGCAACCAGCAGAAGCACTTTTGGGGAGATAGGAAATCAACACCTCTGGAAGTGCCAGTTTTAGAAGACTTTTCTAATAACTAAATTGTTAATTTGTAAGTAGTAACACAACAACTTATAGCAGAGAATTTCTCTACAACAGAGTGGCATTCAGCAGTAGGGGCAGAAGGAGAGGTAAGTAAGCATTTATTTTTTTACAAATGGAACTTTTTTTGCAGGAGTTTTTTTAAAGAAAATAAAAACTTTTAAGAATGTTATTTTTATCATTGACGAGGATACTGCCAAATAAAGTAAAACACATAGGGCTAGATTCACATAGAACCGCGTATCTTTGCGGCAGCGTAACATATACGATTTACATTACGCCTCCGCAACTTAGACGGGCAAGTGCTGTATTCTCAAAGCACTTGCTCCGTAAGTTGCGGCGGTGTAGCGTAAATCGGCCGGCGTAAGCCCGCCTAATTCAAATTTGGATCAGGGGGGCGTGTTTTATGTAAATGTACTGTGACCCGACGTAATTAATGTTTTTCCCGAACGGCGCATGCGCCGTCCGTGGAATTTCCCAGTGTGCATTGCTCTAAAAGTACGCCGCAAGGACGTCATTGGTTTCGACGTGAACGTAAATGACGTCCAGCCCCATTCACGGACGACTTACGCAAACGACCTAACCTTTTCAAATTTCGACGCGGGAACGATGGCCATACTTAACATTGGTACGCCGCACTTACACCACCATATAGCAGGGGCAACTATATGCCGGGAAAAGCCTAGCGTAAACGGCGTAACTTTACTTCGTCGGCCGGGCGTACGTTCGGGAATTCGCGTATCTAGCTAATTTGCATACTCGACGCGGAATTCGACAGAAGCGCCACCTAGCGGCCAGCGTAAATATGCAGTTACGATCCGACGGCGTAAGAGACTTACGCTTGTCGGATCTAACAGATATCTATGCGTAACTGATTCTAAGAATCAGGCGCATAGATACGACGGCGCAACGCAGAGATACGACGGCGTATCTGGAGATACGCCGTCGTATCTGGAGATACGCCGTCGTATCTCCACTGAGAATCTGGCCCATAGTAAATAAATGTAAATACCGTATTTGCCGGTGTATAAGGCGACCTGGCGTATAAGAAGACCCCCTAATTTTACATTTTTTTAAGATTTTTTGCCTGTACTCACTGTATAAGACGACCCCCTTCCAAGGCTTCCGACACTTCATATTTCTTTCTTCTGGAGCCATATTCTTCTTCATTCTTGCTGGAGCTGGAGCCATATTCTTCTTCCTTCTTGCTGGAGCTGGAGCCAATCACGGCGAGCGATGTATTCTATTAATGAATACAAAGCCTGCTTGGATTGGCTGTAATATCATCAGACCAAGCCTCTCTGACTCTCAAAGCCAATCCAAGCAGGCTAGGGTATGTAGCCTGCTCGGATTGGCAGAGGTTGTTATTCCAATCTGAGCAGGCTCTGTATTCATTTGAATACATCGCTCACCAGGATTGGCTAAGCGGTATATACTGCTTTTTGGCAAGTTTTTTTTAAGTGTAAAAGGTAGTCTTATACGCCATCAAATACAGCATTAAAGCAAGAACAAAATGAAACAACACATGCAAAAAAATATCTGAGCGGCAGCAATTGTAGTAAAGATTTACAAATGACATATCGTTTCTGCACAGAAGATAATTCTTTGACAAGAGATATCTCACTTGGCAGCTACTTGTTATTTTTCATTTTTCCAGCCTACATCAACTAATGATTATGAATACTATTTTGAGACATGCATTACATAAGCCTAATCAATTTTCTTTCTTTCTTCGTTTAGAGAATATGTCATCTAATGCTCTTTATCAATGTTATTTAATTTGATATTTCAATTAATAGCTGAAGGATGCAGCATTCATTATTTTGTTATCATTTAGCTACATTATGCTAAATGACATTTTTATGTTACTCATTTTTTATCTATTTATGCAGACCTTCATTTTTATTTGTTATTTTATTGAACATTTGCTACCAAAGGCCTGTGCAATATGGTTAACTCTATTACAGTTGGGCTGAAATGAAAATAACAAGAATAATTGCATGAATGCTTAGTCCAGGGGCGATGTGATGCCAAATTGTGTCTTTCATTCATTTGGGTTTCCACAAGTTTACCTATGTTATTTGAGGTTATTATATTTTACCTAAAGTGTATCTAAAGTCAAAACTTGTTTTTATACCTTTGGAGTGTGTAATTGTAAGAACACCTGTCAGGTTTTTATTGACTGAATTTCCAAGGAGGAAAGAGTCAAAAGCAGAATGTGATGTACATATTTCATTTTATTCTGACCCTTGTATTATAAAAGGCCAACGTGTTTTGGGGGTTCAGAGGTGTTCCCCTTCATTAGGTCTTGATAGGCCCCGTACACACGTCCGAGGAACTCGACGGGCAAAACTCATCGTTTTGCTCGTCGAGTTCTGTGTGAAGCCGCCGAGGATCTCGACGAGCCAACTTTCCTCATTGAACAACGAGGAAATAGAGAACATGTTCTCTATTTGGCTCGACGAGTAACTCGTCGGCTTCCTCGGCCGAAAGTGTACACACGGTCGGGTTTCTCGGCAGAATTCAGCTCCGATCGAGTTTCTGGCTGAATTCTGCCGAGAAACTCAGTCGTGTGTACGGGGCCATACTGTTTAATGAAGGATTTTAAAGGGTAATTCTTATGGTTGCTCCAGGTGCCGAATAAAGCCACATTTTTGACCCTGTATCATGTTAAACCCATATTTGGGGGGTACAAGTTAAGGGTGGCGTCAAAAATTAGACCCCAATTAAACTGAATCAAGCAGTTCTTCTCCCTGCAGCATACATTGGTGCAGTTGAACATGGCACCACACATACAGTTGCATTATACATTCACAGATCCATTTACACAGGTCTGCAAATGAAAAACAACCAGTCCCATCTGCCACTGTGGCAGATGGATTTATAGATCTCAATTATGTACAAGTAATGTGACTTCACAGCACTTATAGTTCATTGATTATTTTTTACAGCCTCATAACGGTAGGTCCATACCTATGCTACTCTAGGGGAGGCTGCATAAGGGTCTTGCTGTTTTAGAAATGAGCATTAAGTATCTTAATTTTACTGTAGAATGACAGAGATAGACTGTGCATAAAGCAATAGGAAACTTTGTGAGGCTGCTATGAAGTTCTATTTAGGGATTTCCTTTTGTTTGATACTTTCCACTGTCAGAATTTGGAGTCATTGTCTGTCTGGTTTTCAGACGAGAATCCTCTAAAATGCAGACAGATTGAGCCTAGGTTCACACTACTGCGATGCGATGTACTGCGAATTTGATCCATTTTTTTGTCCTGTGTGAGGTGCGAATTTGCCGTGCGTTTTGAGGTGGGCAGGTGCAAATTTACTGCCATGGAATACTATACTTTTTACATGACCTACGTATCTGTGTGTTTCTAAATGCATCAAACCCGCTCTAAATTCGCTTCAGTGTGAACCGAAGCTAAAGCAGGATCTGCGTATATAATAGCTGCAGTGATGGTCGTGACACGCTTGTCATATAAAAGCAAAATGTACTACATTGTAAATTTCATATTATCAAAAATTCAATATGTTTTTAAAGGACACGGCAAGCATCCATTGCACTTAACCAGGGACAAGGACATAATATTATGGTGATAGATTTTCGATATATTTCTCCTGTAGAAGGTATGACAATAATGGGAGATATTGCATTAACACTCTGGCTTAAGTGAATTGTACACAAACTCTTTATAATAGATGAGCACAGAGAAGTAGAAACAGCTCGATCTTAAAACTATAATTGGATTTGATAAAATTGATTATATAGCAGTGAAGCCAAGAGGATTTTACAAGCTTTTCATGTATATGTTTGGTCAAAGGCAGCACTGAATGTACTTTGATACATGGCTAGATATGGCTGCAAAGCTTAGGCTCCATTCACACGACCATGAAAAAAAAACCACATTTACAACAATTTTTTATTTGCGGAACTATTTATAATAGATACATTCACACAAGTGCAAAATCAAGCACTGCATTTAGATCCGTAACAGAATTCAAAAGTTTTTACCTGAAGAAATATGTATACATTTATGCTATTGAAAAAAGAACTGGACAATTTTTAAACATTCTTTTTTTTGATCATTATGAAAGTAACTTCTGTTACTGATAAGTACATTTTTACTGCAGTGTCAACGGCAATGTGAATGGGGCCTCAAAGTGGTTGTAAACCGTATTCATGAAATTTGACCTAAGCACATATATCTGTAGTGTTTACTTAACTTTCTCCAAAGCTCTAAGTGTCATTCCTCTCTGGTGCTCCGTTCCTCTGTTATCAGCAGAGTCACATGAGATAACATTAGTGGAAAATTTGTGTCGAGTAGGGAGCTTAAAGGGAGATTAGCAGGCAGCTTGTCTATTCAGACTACAGCTCTGCATGTTCCTTCATTCATCTGCCTATTTGGGGGGGGGGGGGGCTTGGTTCATTTGCCTCCAATCAAAGCCCAGACTCCTCACCCACTGCTGAAAGAGGAAGAAAGATTTCAAACACAATCTGCAATTTTGTAGAAAGGGGAAGACAGCTGATATACAAGAAAAATGTATGTAGGGGGATTTGTTTAATCTCTGTGTATCGTCTGAGGCTATTCACTTCACTGAATGAAGGGTTTACATCCACTTTAAATGTTGGCACAAGGGGATTTATTTACTAAAACTGGAGAGTGCAAAATATGATGCAGCTGTGCATGGTATCCAATCAGCTTCTTACTTCAGCTTGTTCAGTTAAGCTTTGACAATAAAACATGGAAGCTGATTGGGTTCTGTGCAGAGCTGCACCTGATTTTGCACCCTTCAGTTTTAGTAAATCAACCCCTCACAGTCTGAAAGTTCTTATTTAAATACTCGTTAGTTATTATTCGGCCCCTTTCACATGTGCGGACCGTATGTCCGCATTTTCATCCATCCGCTTGCGGATGAAAACGGAACATACATTGGTCCCTATGTGATTGCGGGTGTCAGCGGATGAACATCCGCTGACACCCGTAATCACCTGCCTCCGCAAAGATCCGATTTTGCGGACGGAAGAAAATCCAATTTTTTCTACCGTCTGCGGATCGGATGAACACAGACACACGGTCCGTGTTCATTCCGGCCTCCCCATAGGGGAGAGCGGAGAAAAAACAGGGCGGTCCCTGCACAGTGTGCGGGGACCGCCCTGTCAGCCGACGGCTCAGCAGGGATTTTACGGAGCGATCCCCGCTGAGCTGACGGACACACGGAGGCGGATCATTACTGATCCGCCCCGTGTGAAAGGACCCTAAATGTGCAGGTTGTATAAAGTGATTGATCTGAAAGGAATTTAATCATTTGTGTTTGAGATTGTCAGAGATGAACAATTATATTGTAAACAAATATTGCAAAAGGCCACATAAACTTGCCATATTTGATCAGTTTGCTGTACTGTACTCTTGGTTGAGGTTTGTATGACAGATCCTGCACCAGCAGGTTTTTGTAAACAAAACAACCAGGGATTCTGAGTAACGTCATTGACTAAATATGGTCACTATCATATTTTAGCAGCTGAATGGGGATCTGTCATTTTACAGCCAAAGTACAATTGGTGAGAAGGCACGGATGGGCCGTTGTGTCAACCTCATCAGGCAAAGGGTTGTCATGATTGACGATAATCTACATTGCTGTATGACATGCTTAATGTTAGACTTTGATCGGGGGACAATTTACTTTTCAAATAATAGACTTTGTCATTAGTCATGGTATTTTTTTATTTTTATTTACTTTTACCTTCTTTTGAAAATGAGTAATACAAGGTTCTAATCTACCTTGATTGGGGGGGGGGGAGGGGTGGTGAAGAGTACAGTGCACACTTGCTAATCCCTCCTCTTTCTAAACAACCAGGTTGTATACCTGGATAAGGGACTTGTTAAAATTTGCATTTCTTTTATTTTTTTTATTAATGTGCTGTGCTTTTTTTTTTTTAATAAAATGCTGTTTTTTTTCCCTTGTATCTGATTGGGTAGTCTCTGCCTTTAGCCTTTAGAAAATGAACCTCACTGATTTCCACTACATGGTGTACAAATATGATATTGTTGTGTAGCGCCTGGGTACTTTATGGTACCGGTGCTATTTAAATTTAGAGGGAGATCAGAGTGTAGTTAAACTCTGATCCTAATTGTTATGTGCAAAACAGGGTCTCTGTCTCAGCTTGGCTGTGCTGTGGGCACATTCTGTTGCGCTGGGGTTTTCTTCCAGTCCCGGTGCTGCAGGTGGCAGCAGTGGAGTCAAGGTTTGGGTGCTTTTTCCCAGCAGCCAATCAGCAGGGTTTGGCCTCGCTGTGCATGCTGGAGAGGGGGATTTATGAGTCAGACGCCATTGGTTCGGGTTCTTCTTCCTCGAGTGTGGCACCCACCTTTAGGGTGACCACATCACGGCGCCCCGGCATTATGGCCTACCTGGCCGGTGCATGTGTGCCACGCGGTGTTCCTGGTTTGGGACCATGATGGCCCGAAGCATCTGAACAGCGACAGGGACCCAGTGTGCGACTGGGTTCCCATCTTTGAGGATCCCAAGCTGTATTGCTGTTCGGTGGGGAGTCCGTCTGAGGAGCGCCATTGAGAGGCTGGTGGTCCAAAAGGGCCTCGACAAACAACTGGGGATGAAGGTAGCCGGACACTGAGGAATTGATCACCTGTCAGTCGGTACCTGGGCGACAAGTTGAAGGATATCCAGGCATAATTCATTTAAGGAGGACTAGCTCCGCAACTACAAATCAGAGAAGGCCTGTGGCAGAGGTGTTTCCCTGACGTTCACCAAGGAGGGTCTGTGGGTGGCAGAGATTTTTCCTCAAGTTCACGTTCACCAAGGAGGGTCTGTGGCAGAGACTTTATCCTACAAATGTTCTAGTGATACTCTGGCTGCCAGGTCAGTGAGAGAGGCCTGTCCGGGTATGCTAAGCCCACTCACAGAGGAGTGGCGCAGAGAAGTGTTACTCTTGGGAGCAGGACTGTTTCCCTATCATCACGCCTGAATCTGCAGTTCTCCTTTCTTCTTCAACTTTACTTTCCTCACCACAAGTTTATTGTTTTTACCTGGCTGGGTAATAAAGAGCACAGCAAAGAGCACCTGTTGCGGACATTCCTTTACTTCTACTAAATGCAATACGCATCATTCACCCCTAGGAATCAGGGGAGCCATGAGGTAAATGTGCCACCCAAAACAACCAGTAGCTCCTCCAGGGATAATGCTACAGTTGTAAATGAGAGCCACGTTTTATCTCACAAAAGCTTCTGTACACAGTGATCCCAAACATATTTCTGCTACCCTCCAGCTATCAACAATGAAATCACAAATGCTCCTAAAAATTTATTTTACAACATCATTGGGCTAAGCAATATTTAAATATTAATATTAATATTTTAACAGAATGTGGATTCCAAAATTTCTAGTAAATTGTAAAGCCCCGTACACACGATCGGACCTTTGTCCGAACAAACTCACATCGGAATATGTAAAAGAGATCATGTTCTTTATCTAAACTCCAATGGAATTCATCGGAATATCCAATGGAAAAACTCAGATGGGCATACACGCGGTCGGAATTTCCAATGGAAAAAGTCAGTCGGACTTTTTCCATCGGAAATTCCGATCGTGTGTACGAAGCATAAGACTCCTTGAAAATTTTGTGCTTTAAGCTTTAGCAACAAACTCCCCTATTATAATTATTATTATTATACAGGATTCATAAAAGATTACATACCACAGCAATGGAAATGCTAAGCTATTAGTTGCATATGGTATCAACAACAACTACTGCAGTCTGCTCAAAGTACAATGCTCAGCTTTAGAGAACATGTGCAAGGCACTGATTCGTGTGGATCACAGAGGTACAGAGAGGGGAAATCATTATTCTCTATGGCAAGTGCCATTCAAACCTGTGTGCATAAATAAGCGTCTACAACCAAGACTTTAAACAGATTTGGCTGATGCTAAAACAACTTTGGGCAGGCCGTGCTTATAAAAGACCACCAAAAGACCAGAGATGTGCTTAGGAAATTATATAGGGGTATTGTTGGTTAAAGCAAACCCATGCAACACAAAGCAGTAGATTAAAGGGTTTGTAAAGGAAATTTTTTTTTTATCTTAATAGCTTCCTTTACCTTAATGCAGTGCTGTTTTCATGTCCTCATTGTTTGTTTTTGCTCTCAAGTTGCTGTAATTCTTCTCTGATCTCCACACTTCCTGGTTGTCTGTTTCCTGATATCCACAGTGCTGGGAGCTTTCTCTCTGTGGTCACTAACTTCAAGGAGGTGTGATTACTGTGTGTCTAAAACCCCACAGCACCTCCCTATTGGATCAGTTTCGTTTTCCAAACCATCACTGCTCTGTGGCTCTGTATGCTCTGTACAGCAGAGAGGCAGGAAACAACATGCAAAAACGAAACTAGAAACTACAGGTACATTTTATGATTGATTTTTATCTATTTGTAATCGTTTTTAAAAGGAATCAGTTAACTATTATGTCTCTATACCCTGTAAACAGTCATTTCAGCATATTTTTTATTTTATTTACAACTCCTTTAAGTTTGATATCCCCCGCCCTATGAGCAAATGTAAACGTTTTTCTTTGCTCCACCATTGCTCTCCCAGCTGCTCACAGTGAGTCACACTAGTTTGAGCCTATGCAATGCTAGGGACTCTTTACCCAATCCCATAGGACATCATTGGGCACCAAGCTGTCATATTATCCCCCAATACCTGGAAACACAGGCCCGGATTCAGAAAGATGAGCGCATCTTTCTGTGGGCGTAACGTATCTCCCGCCTAATTCAAATGGGGATGTTGGGGGCGTGTTTTATTTAAATTTGAGTTGACCCAGCGTTTTTTACGTTTTTTTTGAACGGCGCTTGCCCTGTCCGTAAAATATCCCAGTGTGCATTGCTCCAAATTACGCCGCAAGGACGTATTGGATTCGACGTGAACGCAAATGATGTACAGACGTATTCGCGAACGACTTACGCAAACGACATAAAAAATTCAAAACTCGGAGCGGGAACGACGACCATACTTAACATTAGCTACGCCTCATATAGCAGTGGTAACTATACGCCGAAAAAAGCCTAACGTAAACGACATAAAAAAATGCGCCGGCAGGACGTACGTTTCTGAATTGGCGTATCTAGCACATTTGCATATTCCTCGCGTAATTATGCGGAAGCGCCACCTAGCGGCCAGCGTGAATATGCAGCCTAAGATACGACAGTGTAAGACACTTACACCAGTCGTATCTTAAGGAAATCTATGCGTAACTGATTCTCTGAATCAGGCGCATAGATACGACGGCCCGCACTCAGAGATACAATGGCGTATCAGGAGATACGCCGTCGTATCTCCTATCTAAATCTACCCCACTGAGTATTTTCTTCTCTCCCAGTGGCTAAACAAAAGGAGTATTGAAGGTAGAGAATGTGCTGTTAGGAATGGGGACACTTGCTGACCAAGCCATTTCTGGGACATTTTATTTACAAGTTTAAATTAGTATTTTTTGCTAGAAACCTTAAACATTATTAGCTAGATTCACATAGACTTACGACAGCGTATCCGAATGCGGCGCCGTCGTATCTATAAGCGTATTCTCAATCTGAGATAAGCTTATCTGTTGCTAAGATACGACCGGCGTAAGTCTCCTATCCGTATTGCTAGGGGCGTGTACATCGATTCACGCCGAGAATATGCAAATGATCAAGATACGCCTATTCACGCACGCCCGTCGCATGTAAGATACGCCGTTTACGTAAGGCGTTTTCAGGCGTAAAGTTAAACCACCAAAAAGATGGCGCAGCCAATGTTAAGTATGGACGTCGGACAGCCTTCGAATTTCACGTCGTTTACGTCGTTTGCGTAAGCTGATTCAGAATGGGGCTGGGCGTAGGTTACATTCACGTCGAAAGCAAGGAGTATTTGCGACGCGATACTGAGCGTGCGCAAGATGAGTGGGGTCCATCTTGTCGTCAATTGTCTTCCTGCCCAGCAAACATCTGCACAGGGGCGAACTGACAACTCATGGGGCCCCTGGGCAATAGGAGATTATGGGGCCCCCCGGGCAAGAGGAGATTATGGGGCCCCCAGGCAATAGGAGATTATGGGGCTACACATTATACGCACATACACAGTGTACATACACACACATATATACACAGTATAGTAAGGTACTGGAGAGGCGGGGCAGCTATAATCTTAGGATTTTTAAAAAAACACAGATTTTTACATACGGTCCCTGGTTTTACTGAGGCTAGCAACCCTGATGGGGCCCCCTAGTGGCATGGGGCCCTTGGGCAGTGCCCGAGAGCCCAAATGGTCAGTCCGCCCCTGCATCTGCATCACTTCTGGGCTTTATTGATGCAGTATCGCCCATAGTAAAAAACAATACAGCTAGCTGCTGCCATAACACTGGTATTTAATGTCACAGTAATGATGTATTTTTACTATGGGCTGGTCAGCAAGTGGTTAAAGCTATCCTGTACTTTTGCATTGCCTCAGCAAGGTCCAGGGTAGAGCATTTGTGAAGAATCTAGCATAACTGCACTTTGGCTGCTAGCTGCCTGACTGCACAATGTTTACACTCATCTGCATTTTATGAGCTATTTATAAGATCATGTACTCTTCAGTGTACAGCTCTACAGAGAACATTCTATGATTGGTGGTGGAGGCTGATCACATAATTTTGACAGGTCATGTGAACAGGGTCTTCTCCTCCCAGTTTTTAATCCCAGTCTATTAATTTGAATGCGGCTTTGCTTGCTTCAGAGTAGGGATGAGCTTTATGTTTGGGTCGACTCAAACATTGGCTGTTCGCCCGTTCGCGGAATAGCGAACAATTTGGGGTGTTTGCGGCAAATTCGAAAGCCGTGGAACACCCTTTAAAAGTCTATGGGAGAAATCAAAAGTTCTAATTTTAAAGGTTAATATGTCATATTGTTATATAAAAAAAAATGGCGTAGGGGACCCCTTAATTTTTTTTTAAATTTGGCGCAGAGTTCCCCTTAATATCCATACCAGACCTGAAGGGCCTGGTAATGGAATTTGGGGGGACCCCCAGGCATTTTTTTGGTTCGGGGTTCCCCTTAATATTCATAACAGACCCAAAGGGCCTGGTAATGGACTGTTATGTCATTTTTTTCAATGACTTTTATCTGTTTTGCTGGGACCCGACAATTCATTATAGCCGCGCGTAGTTTTAAATGACTTTTTTTCCTTTAGAAATGTCATTTTGTGCAGGGACTGTTATAAACACGGGAAAGATGCGCTACTTTACAGGCATACTATAGACACCCCCTGGTACGAAATTTAAAGGAATATTTCACTTTTATTGTTTTACTTTAAGCATTATTAAAATCACTGCTCCCGAAAAAAACGTTAGTTTTTAAAAAAATGTTTGCATTGATACATGTCCCCTGGGGCAGGACCCAGGTCTCCAAACACTTTTTATGACAATAACTTGCATATTAAACTTTAAAATTAGCACTTTTGATTTTTCATGTTTGTGTCCCATTGACTTTAACGGTGTTCGTGTGTACGTGTGTTCGAACAAATGTTTTGCCTGTTCGTATGTTCTGCTGCGAACCGAACCAAGGGGGTGTTTGACTCATCCCTACTTCAGAGTCACAAAGCAAGAAAATCACTAAACACATTGTTAAAGCACAACAGTGTACTGTGGGAGACCCGATATAGTGAATGCAGGGTCCTGGGTTTAGCAACACTTTAATACTCCAGGTATATTGTATACAGGACTAGGGGTTCTCATCTATATGAAACATAATATTTTTAACGGTGGGTGTTTTTTTAAATGAAGTATTTTACCACCACAGTATTTTATACCACCACGGTGGTATAAATTGGACTTTGGTTTTTTTTTCCCCTTTTAATTTTTAATTCTGCCAAGAATGAAAGGTTTAGTAATTGGTTATTAAATAGCTTAATCATTTTAATATCGGAAACCTTCTCCAATTCATGCAGGTTTTAATTCAGAGTTTATTTTGTCTGCATTTTTTTCTGCAAAACTATCAAATACAACTGGAAACCATAACTGTGCAAAAGACATCTGCATATATCACAGATGCCAAAAAAGAAAAAAAGATATTGGGCATTTGGCAGCTGAACAGCAGCTTGAAGCCCAGCCACAAGCAAATTAGTACTGAAGTTGTATTGAACAGATAATCTGATGCAAAATGTTATTTTTATGGTATAACTTTCAGTAGCATCTGTGTAATTTTTTTCTATTTATATTTACCTGCTAAAAATGTCATAATTTACTAATAACATAACCATAGATGGTTAAAATATGAATGAATTGTAATGAAGTGGTTTATCAGTACAATAAAAAAACAAAGTATGCATATTAAAGCAGTTACTTGCCAGTATTACCTCCATTACAGCTTGAAGAGCTAGAAGCGTGGGTGTAATCTTAAGCATATGGCGCTTCTGGGTGTGTCAGATGTTTATGTTTTCCCACTGCCTGCTTGACCCCTGGCTGTTTTGTCAGGGGTATGTCCCTGCAGCTCATGAGACAAAGTAATAGAGGATGATAGATGAAAAGGACATTCCAGTACAGTTCACATGGTCTGTGTCCACGCTGCACCCACCACCTATGGTCAATAACATCATGGGGATCCCCATATCATCCCTGAATAATTATATTCATGTCCATATTTGGTCAATTACCTCACGCAGGTGACCCCATCCTTCTGTATATAGCAGCTGTCATCTGCTGGAGAGGTCAGTGATGGACATCATTGGGATGAGATATGAGTTGGTGATCAGAGTTTTCTCTTCTTTCATTGGGTCAGTGGACGTTGTGATTAATAGGGATCTATATCTGTAGGGGCACTATATACTCCTTACTTAATCACATTAGGGAGGGGGGGGGGGGAATCAAGGATGTATTTTTTTTAAATGGCCTAGTATGGTTCACCCCTCTTTCCTGGCCTCTCTGACTGGAAAAAGGAGTGGTGTGTTTTTTTGGGGCGTCCCCCGTTAAATCCATACTCTGTTTGGGGGAGGGGGGGGGGGGCTTTTGTCTTAAAATTCACATCAGACTTGAAGCGCCTAGAATGCATAAGGCCTCATGCACACAGGGGGGTAGATTCACGTAGAATGGCATTTCTTTGTGCGGGCGTAACGTATCCTATTTACGTTACGCCTCCGCAACTTTTACAGGCAAGTGCCGTATTCTTAAAAGAAAGTTGCAGCGGCGTAGCGTAAATAGACCGGCGTAAGCCCGCCTAATTCAAATTGTGAAAAGGTGGGCGTGTGTTATGTAAATCAACCCTGACCCGACATGATTGACGTTTTGCACGAACAGCGCATGCGCCGTCTGTGGAATTTCCCAGTGTGCATTGCTCCAAAGTACGCCGCAAGGACGTCATTGGTTTCGACGTGAACTTAAATGACGTCCAGCCCCATTCACGGACGACTTACGCAAACAACGCGGGAACGACGGCCATACTTAACATTGGTACGCCACATATACGCCTCATATAGCAGGGGTAACTTTACGCCGGGAAAAGCCTAACGTAAACGGCGTAACTGTACTGCGTCGGCCGGACGTACGTTCGTGAATTTGCGTATCTAGCTGATTTACATATTCTAGGCGTAAATCAGCGTACACGCCCCTAGCGGCCAGCGTAAATATGCAGTTAAGATCCGACGGCGTAAGAGACTTACGCCGGTCGGATCTAATAGAAATCTATGCGTAACTGATTCTATGAATCAGGCGCATAGATACGACCAGCCGGACTCAGAGATACGACGGCGTATCTGGAGATACGTCGTCGTATCTCCTCTGAGAATCTGGCCCAGGGTGTTTACTTTTCTTCACTGAACGCCAGAAAAAGCTGCTTATTGAAACATGCCTAAAGCTGTATACTGTAGTAGACACTCATTTAGTCACATTTAGGCACATCAAGCATTTTTAGCAATAATGGATTCCATCGGCCAGAATAGTTTATTCTGGCTGTTAGAATGTATTAATGCTTAAATGCACCTAAACACATCTAGCGTTTAGGCACGTTCAGCAGTTTTATGCTCTACTCCTGAATATGCTTTTGATTGGTTGTTTTTTTTCAGTCGATAAACGCTCCTATTCTAAGGTGCCTGCCAGCAACTATGGCCGCGATTCAGATACATTGTCGTATCTTTGAGCGGGCGTAACGCATCTCCTATGCGCTACGCCGATGTAACATTGAGAGGCAAGTACTGTATTCAGACAGCACTTGCTCCCAAAGTTACGTCGGCGTATCGTGAATGGGCCGGCGTAAGCCTGCGTAATTCAAAGTAGCAAGGCAGTGGGCGTGTTGTATTGTAATGAAGCGTGACCCCATGTAAATGCATGTCCGATCGAACGGCGCATGCGCGCGCATGCTCAGAATCACGTCGCAAATACTCCCTAAGATACGTTGGCTCAATGCTTTGTCGACGTGAACGTAACCTACGCCCAGCCCCATTCACGTACGACTTACGCAAACGACGTAAAATACGACGCTGTTCCGACGTTTCCGACGTCCATACCTTAACATGACTTACCCCTGCTTTATGAGGGGTAAACTTACGTCGAACATACGCCTTACGTAAAGGCGTAGCTAAATCCGGCGGGCGCAAATACGTTTCTGAATCAGCGTATCTAGGTCATTTGCATATTCAACGCGTAAATCTACGGAAGCGTCCCTTGCGGCCAGCGTAAATATGCTCCCAAGTTACGATGGCGTAAGGAGACTTACGTCGGTCGTATCTTGAAAAATTCAGCCGTATCTCAGTTCCTGCATAAGGGCATAGATACGACGGCGCACATTTGGACTTACGACGGCGTATCTGGAGATACGCCGTCGTAAATCCTTTCTGAATCCGGGCCTTTGTGTATACGGACACATAGGGTAACACAGAGATGCTTTTACAGGCTGAAAATAAGCCAAATGCCTGTAAAAGCTGTTTTTTGTGGTTGTGCTCAAACATATTTGCATGTGTATATACAGTATACTGATGGTGTCAGCAGAGTGGTGGACAGTGTCAGTAGGGCAGAGATTGGTGTCAGTAGGGCAGTGGACAGTGTTAGTAGTTTTTTATTTTTATTATATATTTATTTTATTTTAGGAGCCCCATTAGGGAGCTTTGATGAAATATCAGGGGTCTATTTCTGTGCATTACTGCATGTTCAAAGCAGTATATTCCAGTGTGTTACTGCACGTTTAATGCAGCATGTTTCTGTGCATTAGTGCACGTTTAACGTTGTATATTTTGGTGTGTTATGTGCCATTTAATGCTGTATTTTTCTGTGCGTTACTGCATTAATGCAGTATATTTTGATGCAATCTGCACCACACAGGGTGATTATGGTGTGCCCAGGCACACCTGGCACACCCTGTGCGCACGCCTATGCTCATTAAAAAGTTGTCTTTCCAAGTCGGCAATAGTAAAGTGGTTGTCAAGCTTTGCTCCCGCTGCTATCAATTTGTCCAATGAGGAGAGAGACAGTGGCGGATGGGCTCAGGTAAGGAAAAGGGGGGGTCTGGGAGGCAGCTGCAGCAGAGAAGGTTTTTCACCTTAATGAATTAAGGTGAAAAACATTAAAGTGGTTGTAAAACCTTACAGACCATTTTACCTACAGGTAAGCCTAGATTAAGGCTTACCTGTAGGTATAAGAAATATCTCCTAAACCTACACGGTTTAGGAGATATTTGCAGAAAAGACTGCACCGATGTCTACGGCGCAGACGCACTGAGTGTGCCATTAGTGAAGGCGATCGTGACGTCATTGCGGCTCCGGCCAATCACAGCGCCAGTGCCGCGATACCCGGAAGTCACTCCGGGAGTAATGGTGGCGACGAAGGAGGTGAACAAGGGCCGCTGCGGGGGCTTCGATCTCAGGCAAGTACCTCATAATGAGCTAGTATGCTATGCATACTAGCTCATTATGCCTTTGTCTTGCAGGGTTTCTTTTTTGTATTTATTTTTAGGGGCTTAACTTCCTTTTTAAGGCTTTATAACCATTTTAAGTCCATCTCTGGGCAAAATGGCACAATTGCTGGAGTTTTCCCCGCTGATAGACAGCTGAAGTACCCTGCTGATGAACAGCCAATAGGAATTGTCCATGTCACCAAAAAGACTTGCCCATGCTGTAGTCCAGTCTCTCTCTGGATTCATGTAAAGATTTGGGGCTTTTGGTGAAGCTTATTAAAAAATATATTTGGTTGATGAGCTTGAGAGGAAAGGGGAAATTTCATTGGGGGACGCCTAGTTAGAGATATATTTTTATTATCTCTTTATTACATTTTAAACTGGCAGGGTGTCATGACATTCTTATAAATAGGGATACAAATAATAAGTAGAGCCATATCCATTTGTAGAACTAATTTCTGAAGATGTAATATGTGTACACTTGAGTATTTAACACAGTTGACTACTGGGCTGCAACAAAATCCTCTTCTAGCACGAGCTTCTAGATACCTTATGCAAGCTATTAGTACACTCCACTGCTTTTCTTGTGTCTAGCCAACTTTGTTTTCAATAGATTTACATTAGAGCTTTTATTTCATATGATGAAGAAAAATTGACAAGAGGCCCATAGAATGACCTAACTGCCAGGCATTTCTTGGTTCACTTGTTAAATATGTGAAGGCATATGGCACTGTGCAAATCATGATGTATTGAGTGCAGCTTTTGTAACATTCTCTGCAGTAACACATTTCCATGCCATTTCTTGGTGTACATCAGCAGATTTTTTTTTTTTTTTTCTTTCCTGCTTAATACAAACCGATCCATAGAAAAAAAAAATCTTTTTAGTTTATAACCAAACGTAAATAACACAAAAGTGTATTACCGATATTTCCAAATACCTACCTTATGAAAAGACTAAGGTATAAAAAAAAAAGGTTCTTACTACATGGGAGATTGTGCACAGTAAATGGAAGTTAAAGCTATTTTGTGCTATGAATGACACAGTTATTCAGTAACCAGAGAAGCTGTAAAAACAAGCAACGCAAGATATTTGAGTAATTTTCCTTGTTCAAGTCTAGATTTAAAGGAAATATGAGATTATTTGATATAGAAAATTGACATGCATTGAAGATGACATGACATTTAGGTCATGTAGTTGGCTGAATATTAAACAGCCTTGTGAAAGTGCTGGACTTTTAGTACAATAGGTTTCTGCAAGCACAGACGCATGACTGGCATTTCTTATGTCAATTCATTATCTTTAGCAGCAATGTGCAGCTCCACTGACAACCCCTGCCTGTCATTGTGGGAGTGTCACTGACCCTCAACCCTGATTAATACCCTATATTTTGGATAATATAGATAGTTGCACATGTGACTACAGTTCCTACTGTATGTATGGGGAAGTAAAGATAATTTATACAGTATCTCACAAAAGTGAGTACACCCCTCACATTTTTGTAAATATTTTATTATATCTTTTCAACACTGAAGAAATTACACTTTGCTACAATGTAAAGTAGTGAGTGTACAGCTTGTATAACAGTGTAAATTTGCTGTCACCTCAAAATAACCCAACACACAGCCATTAATGTCTACACTGCTGGCAACAAAGGTGAGTACACCCCTAAGAGAAAATGTCCAAATTGGGCCCAATTAACCATTTTCTCTCCCCGGTGTCATGTGAATCGTTAGGCCTTGTACAGACGAGCAGACATGTCCGATGAAAACGGTCCGCGGACCGTTTTCATCGTACATGTCTGCTGGGAGGTTTTGGTCTGATGTGTGTACACACCATCAGACCAAAATCCCCGCGGACAGAGCAGTGACGTAGACGACACCAACATTCTCTGACACGGAAGGTCAATGCTTCCACGCATGCGTCAAATCAATTTGACGCATGCGCGGGATTTCTGGGCAGCGGACATGTCCGATGAGTCATATTAACCATCGGACATGTCCGACGAACATGGTTCCAGCGGACAAGTTTCTTAGCATGCTAAGAAACTTTTGTCCGCTGGAAACCTGTCCGCTAGCCCAGGAATCTAGGCCATACACACGGTCGGACATGTCCACGGAAACTGGTCCGCGGACCAGTTTCAGCAGACATGTTCGGTCGTGTGTACGAGGCCTTAGTGTTACAAGGTCTCAGGTTTGAATGGACAGGTGTGTTAAATTTGGTATTATTGCTCTCATGCTCTCATACTGGTCACTGGAAGTTCAACATGGCACCTCATGTCAAAAAATTCTCTGAGGATCTAAAAAAAAAAGTTTTGCCCTACATAAAGATGGCCTAGGCTATAAGAAGATTGCCAAGACCCTGAAACTGAGCTGCAGCACGGTGGCCAAGACCATACAGTGGTTTAAAGCCGCGTACACATGATCAGTCCATCCGATGAGAACGGTCTGATGGACCATTTTCATTGGTTAACCGATGAAGCTGACTGATGGTCTGTCGCGCCTACACACCATCGGTTAAAAAAACGATCGTGTCAGAACGCGGTGACGTAAAACACAACGACGTGCTGAAAAAAAACGAAGTTCAATGTTTCCAAGCATGCGTCGACTTGATTTTGAGCATGCGTGGTTTTTTAACCGATGGTTGTGCCTACTAACGATCGGTTTTGACCTATCGGTTAGGAATCCATCGGTTAAATTTAAAGCAAGTTGGCTTTTTTTTAACTGATGGTTAAATAACCTATGGGGCCCACACACGATCGGTTTTGACCGATGAAAACGGTCCATCAGACCGTTGTCCTCTGTTTAACCTATCGTGTGTACGAGGCCTTACATGACAGGTTCCACTCACAGGCAAAGTAGTTGAGTGAACGTGCTCAGCATCATATCCAGAGGTTGTCTTTGGGAAATAGTTTATTTTTTCATTCACATGGAGGAAGGTATCTTGGTGCCCCCTTATTGTTAAAGGAGGCTTCGTGCCCCCTTATTGCTAAAAGAGGCTTCCAGATTACAAAAATAATTCCCACCCACAGACCACTGCAACCACTGGGCCATCCTCCATGTTAAAGACACGTTCCTCAGTATAGTTCAGGAGGTAGCAACCAGCCAGAATAAGGGTCTGGTTTTTGTCTTGTTTTTTGCATGGGGTTCCCCCTTAAATTCTATACAAGACCCTCATAACGGATAGGGTTCTGGTATGTATTTTTAGGGAGTAAGTAGGGGTCCCTCCTTAACATCTATATCAGGCCCCGTACACACGAGAGGATCCATCCGCTGGAATTGATCCGCGGACCGGCTCCAGCGGATAGATCCCCTGGTGTGTACAATCCAGCGGATCTGTTTCCGCAGATTTTTATCCCCTGGGATGGATTTCCAGCGGATAAAAATTTTAAGACATGCTTTAAAATCTATCCGCTTGAATCCATCCCAACGGATTGATCCGCTGGTCTGTACAGACTCACCGGATCAATCCGTCCGAATGAATCCCCCGCATGCGTCGTAATGATTCGACGCATGCGTGGAATTCCTTATATGACAGCGTCGCGCATGTCGCCGCGTCATCATCGCGGCGACGGCGCGACACGTCATCGTGATGGGATTTCGGCGCGGATTTCGATCCGATGGTGAGTACACTCCATCGGATCAAAATCCTCGGAAATACTCGAGAGGATTTATCCGCGAAAACGGTCCGGTGGATCGTATCCGCGGATAAATCCTCTCGTGTGTACTAGGCCTCAGACTCTCATCTAGGAAAACGGTCTGGTATAGGTAAAAGGAAACCCTGGTCTTTATTTTCTTTACAAACAGAATAAACAGCCAAATCTGTAATTTACTTTCAATTTAAACAGATTTTTCATTGTAAATATTAGTTTTGCTGTAGTAAGTTGTATACCTTGTACATATGTGCCAATTCAAGGGCAGGCTAAGGGCATCCCCCATGCATGCTAGTTTTAGGAATTTTAAAGCATTAATAAAACTGCCTATTAGCCTAAAGAATGGCTATTAGTATTTTGTTAATCTTTGGCTCCCATTGACTTCAGCGGTGTTCAGATTTGGCACCCAAACTTTAGCCAGGTTCTGCGAACATGCCTTGAATCATACCCCGATATGTTTGGCTCATTACTAGTTAAGATAATGCTTTTTGGGTTCAACCATGTATTCACCCCTCCTCCTCTGTATGCAAGCTGCCAGTGTTAGAACGGCATTATTGCTCAACACAAAAGTAGAAGCTCACCTAAAACCTAAAAAACGAAATCTAAACCCACTTGCAGCCACATTCTAAACCAAATCTATCTAGCCTTGTAAAAAAGTAATCACTATACAGCCATGACCAAAAGTTTTGAGAATGACACAAATACTAATTTTCACAAAGTCAGCCGCTTCAGTTTTTGAGATGGGAAATTGCATTTACTACAGAAGGTTATGAAGAGTGATCAGACGAATTGCAATTAATTGCAAAGTTCCTCTTTGCCATGAAAATTAACTTAATCCCATAAAAAAAATGTACACTGCATTTGTGAAGAAGGCTTCAGGGTGCCCAAGAAAGTCCAGCAAGCGCCAGGACCGTCTCCTAAAGAGGATTCAGCTGCGGGATCGGAGTGCCACCAGTGCAGAGCTTGCACAGGAATGGCAGCAGGCAGGTGTGAGCGCATCTGCATGCACAGTGAGGCGAAGACTTTTGGAAGATGGCCTGGTGTCATAAAGGGCAGCAAAGAAGCCACTTCTCTCCAAAAAAAACATCAGGGACAGATTGATCTTCTGCAGAAAATATGGTGAATGGACTGCTGAGGACTGGGGCAAAGTCATATTCTCTGATGAAGCCTCTTTCCGATTGTTTGGGGCATCACGAAAAAGGCTTGTCCGGAGAAGAAAAGGTGAGCGCTACCATCAGTCCTGTGTCATGCCAACAGTAAAGCACCATGAGACCATTCATGTTGCTTCTCATTCAAGGGAGTGGGCTCACTCACAATTTTGCCTAAAAACACAGCCATGAATGAAGAATGGTACCAAAACACCCTCCAACAGCAACTTCTTCCAACAATCCAACAACAGTTTGGTGAAGAACAATGCATTTTCCAGCAAGGATGGAGCACCGTGCCATAAGGCAAAAGTGATAACTAAGTGGCTCGGGGACCAAAACGTTGACATTTTGGGTCCATGGCCTGGAAACTCCCCAGATCTTAATCCCATTGAGAACTTGTGGTCAATCCTAAAGAGGCGGGTGGACAAACAAAAACCCACTAATTCTGACAAACTCCAAGAAGTGATTATGAAAGAATGGGTTGCTATCAGTCAGGAATTGGCCCAGAAGTTGATTGAGAGCATGCCCAGTCGAATTGCAGAGGTCCTGAAAAAAAGGGCCAACACTGCAAATACTGACTCTTTGCATACATGTCATGTAATTGTCGATAAAAGCCTTTGAAACGTATGAAGTATGTGTAATTATATTTCACTACATCACAGAAACAACTGAAACAAAGATCTAAAAGCAGTTTAGCAGCAAACTTTGTGAAAACTAATATTTGTGTCATTCTCAAAACTTTTGGCCACAACTGTACATACCTTTTCTGCAGCCAATCCACTTCAGTCTGAGGCTGAGCTGTCAGCGGTGGCTTCTGTGTGTAGGTGTGTGCAGGAGAGGCAGCCGACAGTGAAAGCCCCATAGTACTGTAACTCTATGGGTGACATCGCTTCTCAGGCATTTCCCAGCCGTTGTTGGTTCTCTCCTGCACACGCTGCAGACTGGACAGGATTGACGACAGAAAAGTTATGTATAGCAAGTTCTTCTTTACAGGATTAGATAGATTTGTTTTAGAATGTGACTGTGAGTAGATTTAGAGTTAGTTAGGATTTCTGTGAACTTCTATTTAAGCACAGACATAAGTTTCTAATTTGTAGATCAATAAACATGGCCCTCTTATTCAAATGGTTCTGTTGTCTTTGGTGCTTTCATGACTATGGACTGGAGAAGGTTCACGAGGATTAAAACAGGTGGGGTTCTTACGACAAAAGAGTCCCTAGTGGGCACACCCCCAGCAACCCCCCCTCCCATGGCGCAACACGGCACTAACACCCCCAGCAACCCCCCCACCTGCTGTCTGGTCAGTCTTTACCATAGATGCGGCCATCTTCCTGTCCCTGTCCTTAAGCATGGTGGGCTTGGGGAAAGCTGCCCCAGTGTCCTCTCCTTGAGCAGATTACGCTTTGCATCTCCTCTCTGCTCCTCCCGGCTCTAGTCATCCAATAGGATTGTCTGACGTTTTGGCCAATCGGAAAATGGGTTTCATAACACCTGGGTCGCATCCTCTGCGACACAAGCCCACCCTATTTCGAAGCCTATTAGAGCCTCTGGCTCTTATCGGGTGCTTAACCACTTCCATACAGGGACTTTTCACCGCCTTCCTGCCCAGACCAATTTTTAGTTTTCAGCGCTGTCGCCTTCCCAATCGGCTAGGGGGAGATATTTACTCGTGTGCAATTATTTTGGTTAATTGGTTCTCAACTAAAGCACACAAAACAAAACAATTCAGTCACATGTAGGATATTATATCCAGAGGTGAGGGTATCTCACATAAAAACTTTCACCGTTCTTTCATTGCATGCATGCTGCTGCTGATTGTGTAATCTTCAAGTGAAAAGAAAGCCAATACAATGCTTGACTTAGAAGTCAGTAGTTTTCAATTGGAAATCAATCATTTCAATTTGTTTCTGAGCAACTGCTGCATTAGCTTGCTTTACATTAGAAGAAATTCAACCTGAATTCTAAATATGTCTGGACTGACAGAATGTTTGAGTCTGGGAAACTACTACGCCCCTGGATGCCTCTACCCTTCAGAAAGAATTTCCACTTTTTACTAACCCATAAACTTACACTGCTCCTCCCCTAGCTCTTTGGTTGATTATACGCTTGTAGATGCTCAATGATGATATAAATATTTAACGTGAATCTGTGATAAAAATAGAAAAAAATGTAAAAGAAGAGGTATTATTGCTCACCCATTCCAATGCCCATGACTTGGATCTTTGCTCTTTTGAAGACTAGAAATTATAAGGGACTTTTTTTGAAATGACATTGTGAGGAGTGCATTTTGTCAGACGACTCATTGAAAAGCATTAGGAGAAGAAGTAATAAAGAAAAATCATTGCATATGCATAAGCTAATGTGGTTTATTTACATCTAGCTGATGCTTTTTGCATGAATATCTAAAAATAAACATTGGAAATAATATTTATTCCCTTAACTCCACAATGCCTGTGATTTCTGTGATTTGTGATTCATTTTTTTTATAGATACAGTTCACCTATAAACATGGTGCAGGCAGATTACATGGTGCATGCCTAAAGTATGTCTAAAGCCAACATTTTTGTTAATTTTGGATAGAGGGTTAAAACCAGGGCTCAAGTCCTGCAGGAACGCGCGGGAACGGAGTCCCTGCACTTTTTTCACAGCAGAAACGCAGTTCGCTTTGCAGGACTAGAGCAGCCGAGAGTAGCCGAGCCGCTCGAGACAATCCTTTACTAAGCGGCCATGCCCAGCTTGAGTCACTGTCAGGGGCAGGCGAACCTTAGTAATCCTTTATGTTACTGGCCGCTTCCTGTATATGGATTCATCGGGTAGTGTGCGGGTATTCCGTCACTTCCTCAATGCCGCAATGTCTCCTGGGAGATTTTGTCATTGTTCCCAGGAGACATTGCGAAGGTCTGCCACAAGTTATTGCGGGATTTAGAAAGAACTTGCTTAAAGATATTGCAGCATCAAGGAAGTGACAAAATACCCACACACTAACCGATGAATCCATATACAGGAAGCGGCTTAGTAATTATGCATATGAGCGTATCATTTTTTTTTTTTGGTGGGGGAGTGGATCTTGGGTGGGAGTTCCCACACTTTTTTCCGCAGGACTTGACCCCTGGTTAAAACCACAGCTACCTCGGCTATGAGTAAGCATCACATGATGTAAAACATGTCAGCCACCTTTTTCCTGTTGTTCACTTAATTTTGACTGCATCGCTTTGGTTGTTTTTTGGATTTTATTTGTGTAATAAAGACATCGTTTTAAGGAGTGCGGCAGTCCAGGACCTTCTTCTATCCAGGGTTAAAACCACAGTCAGAGCTGGTTCACACAGGGACGACTCGTCAGGCAACTTAGCCGCCTGACAAGTTGCATTCCGTTCTGTACTATGGAACCGTTGTAATAGGAGCGACCCAAGTCGCTCCGACTTAGAAAAAGGTTCCTGTACTACTTTGGGACGACTTCAGGGCGACTTGCATTGACTTCAATACAGAAGTCATTTTGCAAGTCGCCTCTGAAGTCGTGGGCAGATCGCCTTGCCGAGTCGCTCGGCAAGTCGTGCGGCCCTGTGTGAACTGGCTCTTATAGCTGGATTCAGATAGCTTTACGCCAGCATATCAGTAGATACGCCGACGTAACTCTGAATCTACGCCCTCCTAAATTTAAGCATATTCTGGAAACCAGATACGCTTAAATTAGGCTAAGATACGAGCGGCGTAAGTCTCCTACGCCGTCGTATCTTAGGGTGCAATATTTACGCTGGCCGCTAGGTGGCACTTCCGTTGAGTTCAGCGTAGAATATGCAAATGACTAGATACGCTGATTCAGAAACATCTGTGCACCCGCCGCATTTTTTTTACGTCGTTTACGTACGGCTTTTTCCGGCGTAAAGTTAGTCGAAACAAATAGCTGGCCTAGTCAATGTTAAGTATGGGCGTCGTTCCCGCATCGAAATTTGAAATTTTTACGTCATTTGCGTAAGTCGTCCATGAATGGGGCTGGACGTAATTTACGTTCACGTCGAAACCAATAAGTCCTTGCGGCGATGCACACTGGGATATGTACACGTCAATCACGTCGGGTCACCAATCATTTACATAAAACACGCCCCCCCTCATCCTCATTTGAATTAGGCGCGCTTACGCCGGCCCCATTTACGCTACGCCGCCGTAATTTAGGAGGCAAGTGCTTTGTGAATACAGCACTTGCCTCTCTGACTTACGGCAGCGTAGCGTAAATACGATGCGCTACGCCGCCTAAAAGATGCGCCCAGCTACCTGAATATAGCTATTAGTCTTTTTTATTACATTTTTTTATCTGTGTCTCATTAGAGTGGTTTGCCTTTGACTTCCTGTCCTTTATACTTCTCAGGAAGTGAGAAAATTTCTTTCCAATGTGAGAGACTTTTTAACTTAGACAGTTGTAATGGGAATGTGTGTCACCACTGAAAGTTTTGTCCTCTTTTTCTGTTCTGGTGGCTTAAAATGTTTAATTTACCCCTACTCCTATCATTCCTGCAGCTGCTCTCTGTAGCTGCTGCCCGGTGGTGCTGAACTGGTTAACAACTATTTCAGCAAATGTAGGGAGCTGCTCAACAGGAAGAGTTCAAAAGACTGTGGGAACTGTAGTCCTGAGCTAAGACTCTACTCTTTCAACAAGAACTTTTGAACTACATTCCCGGAGAGGAGATTGACAGGAGGAGAAGGAAGAGTTGCAATTTCCCATGCTGTACAGGACACAGCTTCCTCTTGACATGAAGGAGATTGCAGAGTGCACATAGCTGTCTACTGTTCACCATTACTGCTGCATTTTGGTGGCCTGAGTGGTATCTGGAATGGTGAGTTTGGGGGTGCTGAAAAACAGAGTGACCTAGATACAGAGCAGAGAATGGACTCATTGATGTGTGTGACTTGATGGTGAGCTGCAATATCACTGGGACTGGTGAGCAGCTGCTGTGAAGATTGAGCCCAGGTTCACACTGGGTGCGATTTCATTCGATTTGAGATGCGATTTCACATGTGAAATCGCATCTCAAATGCCGCCAATTGTCGGCAATGGCGCTGTCCTAATCGGTGCGACGCCGCATCTGCGGCGCTGCACCGATTTCAAAAAGTAGTTCTTGTACTACTTTTTGCGATTTCGGGCCGCGATTTACATAGACATCTGTGCAGAAACCTGCACAGATGTCTCTTAAATCGCGGCCGAAATCGGGACTGCCGGCGGGAGTGAAATTGTGCGAGTTCAGCTGAACTCGCACGGCTTCACTCCCGCAGCCCAGTGTGAACCAGGGCTTACTGCTGCTAGAGGGACTGAGCCCTTTAGAAACTTACACCCATTTAGTAGCCCTATTGCTGCCTGTAAGCTTGAGGGGAGCTATTCTCATGTGCACTAATGGTACAGCTGGGCCCAAAAGCTAGCTGGCTTAAGAGTTAGGACTAAAAACTGCCCCGTTATAGAAACTACCCGAATACCTTTACCTATTGCTTATGCCAAAAGGCCAAGAAGCTCTCATGGGACATTACACTATATCCTAGCCATTCTCCTAGAGTGCACTCTAGACTAATTATAGTATTATTATTCACATTGCAGTTAATGCCTATATGTATTGTTTATTGTTGACTTTGCTGATTCATGAATTAATTAAAGTCTAGTGGTACAGAACTCTATTCTAGGTTACATTGGCATAGTGATTATACCGTCTAGTGCGAGGCGTCGGCAACCCATTGATCGCGGGCTACCTCCATAGCAGTGTCCTCTACCACCCTTCACATCACCCCCCCCCCCCCAAATCCCTGCATTCTGAGTGCAACACACTCCTGATTCCTACATTCTGAGTGCAACACACTCCTCATCCCTGCAGTCTGAGCTCAATGCACTCCTAATCCCTGCATTATGAGCGCAACGCACTTCTGATCCCAGCATTCTGAGTGCAACGCACTCCTAATCCCTGCAGTCTGAGAGCAACGCACTTATGATGCCTGCACTCTGAGCGCAGCACACTCCTGATTCCTGCAGTCTGAGCACAACACACTCCTGATCCCTGCAATCTGAACACAATGCACTCCTAATCCCTGCAGTCTGAGCGCAGTGCATTCTTGATCTTTGCAGTCTGAGCACAACACACTGTTGATCCTGGAAGTCTGAGTGCAATACATTCCTGAACCCTGCAGTATGAGCACAACGCACTCTTGATGCCTGCAGTCTGAGTGCAACACACTCCTGATTCCAGCATTCTGAGCGTAACACAATTCTGATGCCTGCATTATAAGCGTAACACACTCCTGATCACTGCATTCTGAGCGTAACACACTTCTGATTCTGAGCGTAACACAATTCTGATCCCTGCAGTCTGAGCGCAACACACTCTTGATCCCTGCAGTCTGTGCGCAGCACACTCCTGATCCCAGCATTCGGAGTGTAACACAATTCTGATCCCTGAATTATGAGCAGAACACACTCCTGATAGTGTATTCTGAGTGTAACACATTCCTGATCCCTGCATTCTGAGCGCAACGCACTCCTGATCCCTGCAGTCTGAGCGCAACGCACTCCTGATCACTGCATTATGAACGTAACACACTCCTGATCTCTGCATTCTGAGCATGACACGCTCCTGATTCTGAGCGTAACACACTCCCAAACCCTGCATTTTCTTGTGATACTTTTTTTATGTCCACTGCAATTGCAATCTACACTTGTGGTTAACAATGTATCGTCACCTGCAGTAGGTTAGAAAGGCAGTGCGTTTTGAACAGGGTGCAAGAAACACAAATGTAACGTGCCTTTCTGGCATTGCATTCTGGTGTGAACCAGCCATAACAGCAGGACTCTGTGCCCGGTGATCTTTCACTTCATCAGTGTTGCTTAAGTAGATCTCCATCTCTCTAAGGTTGCCTACTCCTGGTCTAGCAGACTATGGGGGTTATTTACGAAAGGCAAATCCACTTTGCACTACAAGTGCAAAGTGCACTTGAAATTGCACTAAAAGTGCACTTGGGAATGCAGTAGCTGTAAATCTGAGGGGTAGATCTGAAATGAGGGGAAGCTCTGCTGATTTTATCATCCAATCCTGTGCAAGCTAAAATGCTGTTTTTTATTTTCCTTGCATGTCCCCCTCGGATCTACAGCGACTGCACTTCCAAGTGCACTTTTAGTGCAATTTCAAGTGCAGTTTGCACTTATAGTGCACAGTGGATTTGACTTTAGTAAATAACCCCCTATGTCTGAACCTACTTTCTGTATGTTCATTTATGCTCAAACCACCATTTTATTCGATCCCTTTCCATTATTCTGAGTTCATTTATTTCCTGAAATTAATTGACAGTCAAGTTAAAGGTATCCACACTTGTGTTCCTATAAGTGCTTACAGTAACTTTCACTCCACCAAGTGTGTCAAAGGGGGCTGAGGTTGTTCTTGGAGTTGAGGCAAAGAACAGTGAACCCAAATTACCAAACAGGTGTTTTGGGGGTAGTGCTACAAAATTTCCTTATTTTGGAGTTTTCCTCCTTGCATACACATTTTTTTTCTTTGAATTGAAATTGTATAAACTAAGATTATCCCACAAACGAATCAGAATAGTACATTTTATAAAAGAAATGCTGTGTGGGGATTTTAATCATATAATCACAGTCTTCCAGTGAACAATGTAAAACACCTATTGAAATTGCTCTTGTTCACCTTGAGTAGAAGGATTTTGTTTGGGAGATTGTTTAAGATCTCATTAACCTTCATAATATAATTGGATGACATTTACAAAGATGCATTTTTCAGTATTTTGCACCAGATTTATAAAGGAGCAGCACCTGCTTTCATGTTTATAGAATAGCTGCTAAACAACCACATTATTCCCTGCACGTCTTGATTCTGGAAACATTCCAGAAGCTATAAGGATCTTTATTACTGCTAAGGTGGATGGAGGCTAATGAATGTTTTATTCTCCCCGATACACTCTGACTTTCATGAAACGTGTGTTCTATTTTTTTCAGGCAGGAAAATGTATGAGCTTGGAGTCACCATCTTTGTAAACAAACAATTTCTCAGGATTTCATTACCTATCGTCTTTTACATTGCTGGATGATTGTTTTAAATTCCAACTGGAGTGTTATTCTTTATAAATGAGCCAACAGAGTGTATTTAAAAAAATATATAAAAAAAGAAATCTTCCCAGAGTACAAAATGCATAGGTTATATATTTAAACCTTAAAAATGTTTTCTAGACCATGAAAATTTAATCACATTCGCAATGTGAGGAAAGCTTTGAAGTGGATGTAAACCCTCACATATCCCCAGTGAAGTGAAAAGCCTTTAGATGATACACAGAGGTGAAACAAAACCTCCTACATAGGTTTTACTTGTTTATCTGCAGTCTTTTCCTCTCTACACCCCTGCAAAAGTTCAGATTGCGCTAAAATATATTTTTTCATCTGTCAGGAGCACAAAGGAGGGGGTGGATAGATTGTAGTTACAGTGTGTGAGAGCTGATTGGAGGAAAGGAACACAACCTCCCTCCAGATAGGCAGAGTAATGAAGGAACATGCAGAGCTCTATTCTGAATAGACAAGCTCCCTGCTTTTCTCCCTCTAAGCACCCTCCCAGACACAAATTTTTAGCTCATGCTTTCTCATGTGTCTTAGAACTTGTCAGAAGTGACTCATGCTGATAACAGAGGGACGAAGCACCAGAGAGAAATGACACTTAGAGCTTTGGAGAGAGAAACAAGTAAACACTACAGATATATGTGCTTAGTTCAAATTTTATCAATGGGGTTTACAACCACTTCAGGTTGGCTGTAATAATGTTATTATGCCGAATCCTAAAAGCTGCCTCACATTTTTTTCTGAGCTTGGAGACCAAACATATCAAATGTTCTTAGTAGTGGGTAATAGGGAATACAGCTCAGGCAGTCTACAACTTTAACCACTTAAGCCCCGGACCTTTAGGCAGCTAAATGCCCAGGCCAGGTTTTGCGATTCGGCACTGCGTCGCTTTAACAGACAATTGCGCGGTCGTGCGACGTGGCTCCCAAACAAAATTGGCGTACTTTTTTCCCCACAAATAGAGATTTCTTTTGGTGGTATTTGATCACCTCTGCGGTTTTTCTTTTTTGCGCTATAAACAAAAATAGAGCGTCAATTTTGAAAAAAATGCAATATTTTTTACTTTTTGTTATAATAAATATCCCCCAAAAACATATATAAAAAAATGTTTTTCCTCAGTTTAGGCGATACGTATTCTTCTACCTATTTTTGGTAAAAAAATCGCAATAAGTGTTTATCGATTATCAAAATTCATAGCGTTTACAAAATAGGGGATAATTTTATTGCATTTTTATAAAAAAAAATGTTTTACTACTATTGGCGGCGATCAGCGATTTTTTTCGTGACTGCGACATTATGGCGGACACTTCGGACAATTTTGACAAATTTTTGGGACCATTGTCATTTTCACAGAAAAAAATGCATTTAAAATTGCATTGTTTATTGTGAAAATGACAGTTGCAGTTTGGGAGTTAACCACAGGGGGCGCTGTAGGAGTTAGGGTTCACCTAGTGTGTGTTTACAACTGTAGGGGGGTGTGGCTGTAGGACTGACGTCATCGATCAAGTCTCCCTATAAAAGGGATCACTCGATCGATACTCCGCCACAGTGAAGCACGGGGAAGCCGTGTTTACATACGGCTCTCCCCGTTCTTCAGCTCCGGGGAGCGATCGCGACGGAGCGGCTATAAACGAATAGCCACGCCGTCGTCGCGGATCGCTCCCCGAGGTAAGCCGCACGCAGCGGGGGGGGTCCCGATCGGACCCCCCACCCGCTAGAAGGCAAGGACGTATATATACGTCCTTCTGCCTGTACGTGCCTTTCTGTGGACGTAAATAGGCGTGCGGCGGGCGTTAAGTGGTTAAGTAAATGGTCAACATTCTGCCCATAAACCATCCACATATTCACAATTGACTTGGACTTTTCTTTACATTTATGTCACCTCATACAGGATCTGTCTTTCCAAATGACATTTATGATTAGCAAGATATGTTAATACTATACAGAATTCTGTGGCTAAGTGGAACTTAGGTTTGAAAGCGTTGTAGATTATCCCCTGTAACTATTGTTTTTATAATGTTTGAGCGTATATGTTTTCCCCTTTTTAATCAAATATGTCTACCAATAAAATGTTAATTTTTATTTGAACCAGTCAAATCCTTGGTTACCGAGATAGTCCAAGTCCATTTCTTTATTTTGGCCAGGGGCAACTCTTTTCTTTTTACATTATCGACCAATTGTGAATGATGGTACCCTCCCCTATGAAAGATTACCTTTTTTGAGGCATACCCTGAAGATATAAACTGTTTATTGGATTATATCACAAGAGACCCAATGTTTATAATGAGGTAAAGACTTCTTAGCTGGACACAAATGGATTAGTACAGAGAAACTGTGGTACCAATATTTAAAAAGAGATCAAGACCTTGCTCTATACAAAGCAATATGCAAAATATGTGTGAGTTCAGAGCAAGGAAGTCACAGAACTGGAAAATAGTATACAGAAAGGACTACAGCTATGAATATAGTTTAAAACTAAACTGAACTTAAATTTTTAATGTATCCAATCTAGTATCTTTGGAACATTTATATACATTTTTTCTTCTCCCTTATTTTAGTTTGATATTAGAACATGTGGCATCCTAGATCGTGCCTCCCCCATATTGGGTTTCTATCCATGGGGTGGTGATAGGCGGCGGGTTGTTGTTGTTTGCTTATTTGGCTTCCACTGAGCTATAAGCCAATACGTTCTTTTCATTATAAAAAAAAAAAAAAACATAATTTTTATATCTATTCTATTTTCTAAGGCTTTTTTGTTAGGTTGGCTAGCATATCCAATCAGTGTTCGTATGTTCGTCTGGTTCCGTAACTCACATTGGTCACTGACTTTGGGGGTGTTCCCGAGCTATGACGTGTGCGCAGCTGAGAGCATTGAACTTATTATCATTATGTCCTAGTGGTTAAACATCCATTTATTTGGGTATTTTCCACCCTCTTTTTCGGTAATGTGTTGATAATACATTTAGGACAAACTTTATAGATTCTCTTTCCATCTTTCATTTATTAGGTTACTGTGCGGTCAATGTCAATGTTGTGTGTCAGCACCATTTTAACACTATTGGCACATTTGCCCTATTTCAAAATGGTGGTTATAGTGCTGGAGACTCCCAGATTTGTGCGCTGGGCGTTCCTCGCACTGTGTGATTTAAATAGCGGTGCTCCTGGACTATGTCATCTGTAACGAAACAGCGTAGGGAGGAGCGACGTGCTGATGTCACCGCAACAAACAACGCAAAGTCCCAGAAGGAACAGGCTGTGGGAGCCAGGCCGGCTTTACAATTTGACACGCTAATTTTTTATCTACACATTGTGAGTGTACATTTGTTTTTATTTGTTTTAATAAATTGGTTATTAGCTTGATTACGCTATGGAAGCTTTTCTTTGCCTTGATATGTGGAACTGCTGAATTGTGAATCTTATTGTACACCCAATCAGGAAGTGGAGAGACGCTGCTGGGAACCATAGAGACCTTGGCTGGGGTGTAAGCCACAAGCGAGTGTGATCTCCTTAAAACAAGATCATTAAATCTGGCAAGCGGCAGTGTATCTATTGGTGGAGGAATCTTTCCTATTCTGAGACCATCATTTTCCTGGGGTGTTCTGTCTGTTTGAAGTCACCGATATCACGTCACGTTTGGAGAGGACTCTCATATTTAAATTAACACTTGGACTTTCAGAGCATTTAGACATTTTTTATTTGTTTATATTACATTTTTTTCACAACATCAGCACTGGTGTTAGCCAGTTCCGAGTTCAGTTCCACTTTATGTGATTGTGCTTTAGTTGAGTTGGTACTAGTATGAACGGACAAGCCAGCTGTCACTTCAATTTGTTTGTTCACATTGGTTATCTTATTTATTACATACACTCCATTCATCTAGTATGCTAATTGGAGGATATATGATCATAGATATCACGTTATATTGCACATTATATTAGTTATTTTGTTTATATTGCAGCACAGCTATTTTCTCTAGTATAGATTCATGTAATGCATGAATCTATCTATTGGTGATAGAGTGGTGCAGGAGAGAGGGGGAGGCGCTCCTGTGCCCTCTATGGATGCACCTCCACTGTTACTGAATAGGAATGTACTTTTTGTGACTGGAAAAAAAGGGGTTTTACCTCTAAATACAGAAATAGTTCCAAATTGTGATAGCTTCATAAAAAAACAAGATTTTTGTATTGATAAACTAATTATACATCGTAACAGGTTGGGCAAAAGGAATAGTGTTTAGAAGGTTTTTTTTCTTCCTTCCTCTGAATCAATTGTGAGTTTATGATTTTGGTTAAAAAGTTTGACTGAACATATAACATTTAGGCCCTGTTCGCAATATCATGTTGTGGAAATGTGCATGACACTATTATTCTGAATGTAATGCCATTCAGAATAAATGGCACACCAACACACCTTTACAAAAGAGACTTACTCAACCAGTTCCCAACCCGTATAAATGCACTAATATGCACTGCATTGCAGTGCCATAAGTTGTCAAAAAAGGTGCAGGTCTGATTTCTGGACTGCTGAGGTACGTGCCAACCCATTTTGAATGGCCTTCCTAACACATAAAAGTGTTACACAACATGTATTCTTGAACACACTACACCTCACAGTAAGGTGTGAACCTAGTCTTATTGGACTAAAGTGGAACTAAATGAATATAAAACCTATCACCCATCTTCTTTGCCAAGTGACATATACATGTAGGGCCAGTGTTCCAGCTGCTAACAGAAGCACAAAGTTCAGGCTTTGAGGACTATTGACAACTTTGACCATGCAATGATGTGCAATTGAGGTCTGTTTCTCTACATACAAGTTTTATTAGATCACATGTTTTTACTTAAAGGCTAAGTTCACCTTTTTGGACATAATTTCCTGTTTCCATAATTTTCTGTAGACCAAGGAAGTTTTATATCCTATCATGCACTTTTGCTAAGTGGCTTACCAAAAATTTATGAAATGCTTGTCAGAAGGAATAGGAGATTCTTCACTGTCCTATTTCCCAGAGTGCGACCAGAAAGATACCTGTGAAAAATGTCCTGCTCTTGAAACAAATCTTTTGTCAGTAAAGAAGCTCATTAAAAAAAGGCAATATAGTTACCTTCCAGTTGTGCAATCCCAAAAGGGAATATCTTTTTTGAAAAGGCTAAAATTACAGATAAACTGAATCAGCTGAACTGCAATGAGGTGGTTAATACTCCCAAGGAGGAAAAACATTTAAACTGCATTCACCCATGGCACAGACGACTTGGGCACAGATGTCCTTACATAATAAAGAAATTAACTGAGAAATTCTATGCAAGTGGAATACGTGTTATGCCGCGTACACACGATCGGTCAAACCGATGAGAACGGTCTGATGGACCGTTTTCATCGACTAAACAATGAAGCTGACTGATGGTCAGTCGTGCCTACACACCATCGGTTAAAAAAACGACCGTGTCAGAACGCGGTGATGTAAAACACAACGACGTGCTGAAAAAAACGAAGTTCAATGCTTCCAAGCATGTGTCGACTTGATTCTGAGCATGCATGGATTTTTAACCGATGGACATGCCTACAAACGATCGTTTTTTTTCTATCGGTTAGGTATCCATCGGTTAAATTTAGAACAAGATTCCTTTTTTTTTAACCTATAGATAATTAACCGATGGAGCCCACATATGATCGGTTTGGTCCGATGAAAGCGGTCCATCAGACCGTTCTCATCGGTTTGACTGATTGTGTGTACGCAGCATTAGTCTATGTGATCAACCAATGAAATGCACCAGCTGTATAAAAGGAAAAACAACAAGAAAAGCCTTTCCAAAGAAGAGTAACAGCAAAGCTAAGAAACCTTTGGACTTAATGTATTCAGATCTTTGCGGTCCAATTGAAAAATTTACTCCGGGAAGAAGATGTATTTTCTCACTTTTATAGATAATTATTCCAGGTATACTGTACCATCTGTTACACAACAAAAGTAAAGTACCAGAGAAAGTTAAACAATATTTGGCTCAAGTAAGCAAAAACTTTGGCAAAATGCCGAATGTATTGCACGCGGACAATGGAACTGAATATACAGGTGATAACACACAGAAGATTCTCAGAAAGCATGGCACAATATTTCAAACTACTGTACCATACAACCCAGAACAAAATGGGGTTGCAGAAACAATGAACCATGCTCTATGTGAGACTGGAAGAATTGTACTATTTCATGTAGATATGCCAACCACATACTGGGAGGAGGCAAATATGATCGCATGCTATCTCCAAAATCGGCAGGGGCTGTAAACTTTTACTTTTCTGTTGTGTGCCAGTACGTTATTGCATTCCAAGGAACCCAAATCATTTTGTTACTTACCTGGGGCTCTTTTATAGAGATGTCTGGTACTTTCACAGTGTCAAAAGTTTCATTATACAGGAAGTGAGAGAAAATCCTCATTAGGATAAACAGCAATAAATAGCCTTCTTCTACCGTACTGGAAAAAGTCTTATTTCTGTTTGTTTTTGCTTAATTTTTCTGCTTGATGAAACCATTGTCACCCAGACATTGAAAGGGTAAATCTATCTAAAACAGCCCTGGATAGCAGTGCAAATAAGAAAGATCCTCAAATCCTTTCTATTCTATTCATAGGTACCAAACAATTTGAATGGATATACACTTTAATGTTTATTTGAGGAAACATGTAACATATGTTCATACCAGGGCTGCACTTGTTAGAAAGCATGGCCCATTCATACAAGAAAAATTAAGAATGTATGTTTGTCTGTCAGTGAAATGCACAACATGAAATATTTATAACCAACACTTTATATGTGGTTCCTGTACATCAAATTATACTAGTAAGAGTATATTTTCAACTTTGTGTTTGTAAAATACGTACAAAGGTTGGACCTCTGCCCCACTTGCAGTTTTTTTAGACTAACTTTTTAGACTAATTGTGATGCTCTTTGAACCCCTACAGAAAGTAGTCTGTTTGGTGCTTTGAAAGATTTTTTATTTTTCTTTATACTGGCTTCTAGAAGTCGGATGGTTTTGTTTATTTCTTTCACGCTGTCTTTTTTTTGTGTGCTGTCCATCCCTTTTGTCCTTCTTTTTTCCCCCCTCTGATCTTTTATAATAATTCCTCTTGAGCAACATCAAATATGGCACAAGTAACATTTAACGGGGTGGTAGATAGCATAAACATGGGAGCTTTGTTTTTTTTCGAGAGGCAGTAATAGCAGTGTTCCCTAGCAGTCCCATGCAACCCAGTTTCTGATCATCTCCTGTAGCGTTTCTGCAGTCTCTAATCATCTCATCTCCTGTAGCATGCCCATATTATCTGACCATCTCTTGTAGCATGCCTATAGTTTGTACCCATCTCCTGTTGTTGATGTATGTCAAAATAGAAGACTTCTTAAAAAAATGTACCAAAATACAAAATAAAAATACAAAATAATTCACCAAATGTAAACATATTTTCATTTAAGTACAGAACATGTGAAAATTTGTACTTGATGGATTTTAATGCCTGCATGTTTTGAAAAACTTTTTTTTTAATACTTGAAGTAAGATTCTTACATGTCATATAAAATAGCTGAGATGGTTCCAGGTATCACTGATTTCATACAGTATGTTGCTTTCAGGAAGTTGCACAATGTTCTTTTATTCCTTCCTTCAAATTCATAAAGGTATGACCATGTGCCTGTCTATAAATACCATTTTTGCTAACCTTAATTAAAATATTTTCTTAATGCGGAATATTACCCATAACAACTTGATACAAAATAATGTTCTTTAGTAAGGGGAAGTTTCTACATCCTGACAATTTCTCATAATCTCATGTTTTTCAGAGATGTGGCCCTCTGGTCCTGTGTTTCTGGCCTAAAAACCTTTAAAAGTTTGGAACTTAAATATGTTGTTTTCGTGTATTACATGTTTATATATTGTACATTATCAGTATGTATTCTATTTTATTGTAGACATTGGGGCAGATCCACATACATCTGCGTGGGCGCAGCGTATGTGAGATACGCTACGCCGATGTAACTTACTTTCTTTGAATCCTGAAAGAATTTGCGCCGTAAGTTACGGCGGCGTAGTGTATCTCTCGCGGCGTAAGGCCGTGGAATTCAAATTGGGTGGGTAGGGGGCGTGTTTCATTTAAATGAAGCACGTCCCCGCGCCGAACGAACTGCGCATGCCCCGTCCGTCAAAACTCCCAGGGTGCATTGCTCCAAATGACGTCGCTAGGACGTCATTGTTTTTGACGTGTACGTAAATGGCGTCCAGCCCCATTCATGGACGAATTACGCAAACGACGTAAAATTGTAAAAATTATACGCAGGAACGATGGCCATACTTAACATTGAGTACGCCACTCATTTGCATACTCAACGCGGATTACGACGGGAACGCCGCCTTGCGGACGCCGAAAAATTGCATCTAAGATCCGAAGGCGTACGAAGACGTACGCCTGTCGGATCTAACCCAGATGCCGTTGTATCTTGTTTTGAGGATTCAAAACAAGGATACGATGTGGGAATTTTGAAATTACGCCGTACTTTCTTTGTGGATCTACCCCATGGTGTGCTCCCCAATCTCATGAAGAAGCATCTAATTACTGTGAAACATGATGAGAAACATCGGCTGTACACATGTTCCACTGTGTTGTTGACTATTAAAGCTGTTGCGATATGTCAATTGTTATAATATATATATTTTGGTATAATATGTATTTTACAGGATATAGATAGAGCATTTCAGCTAACAGGGAGCTACACTCTTGGATAAATATTTAATTTGTAATGTCTTGTTTAGCAGATCTATTTTTAAAGCAGTTTTTGTAATAAAGCTCTACATGCTTTTGATCAAAAAACAGATCTGTGATGTTTATGGAGGTACGAAGAAAATCCACAGTCCTCAAATATTTAAACTTTTTCAGGATTTGGTACCTAGGGTATCTTTAGTTGGCAAACACTTACATAACACTTACATAACCTCCTGCTGTTGATAGTGGTCCCCAGAGTTAGCAGTTGCCCTATATTTCCATCCTGACTTTAAAGGACATGCCGCTCCTTGCTGCCCCCTCAAGACTGGGGAGGTCTGGATACACTGAAACCATAAAATAAAACAGAGCATACAAGCCTAGTGAATTATCCTCAAAATAGGTCTTTATTTAATAAAAAAAAGGTGGTAAGCAGGGCTTTTTTTTGGGGGGGAACTTGGGGGAACTGAGTTCCACCACCTGGCTCAGACCCTTTGGTGCCTGCTCACCACAATCACTTGTAAACACAGAAGTCTGGTTTCTTTGGCCCAGATTCACAAAGCACTTACGCCGACGTATAACACGTTACGCCAACGTAAGTGCAAATGTGCGCCGGCGTATGTGTGCACCAGACCCACAAACTAATATGCGCCTAAAAACAGGCTACACCCCGCCGACGTAGCTTGCACACACCGGCGTAGGGTGGGCGCACATTTAGACTGGGCGCATGGTGCCGCTCCCATCGATTAGCCATTCAAACATGCAAATGAGGGAAATACGGCGATTCACGAACGTGCGCATGCTACGCGAGATGCGCGTAAGTTGTACGTCCGGCGTAAAGTTATTCCCCATACAGGAGGTGCAACCCAGCAACAGACATGCACAGCTCTGCACCAGGGAACACAAACCGGCGTATTGTGCGTTGGACGTGTGTCTGGCTGGGCGTACGTTATGTTCACGGCATACGCAGTGATCCGGCGTAGCTTAGGCAGTTGTGCCGGCGTGGTTGTGAGCAGACGCATGGGGGTGCTGTGCTTGCGTCCACGTCACGGCGCATGTACAGTTCGTGATACGTACCTGTCTGGCGCTTGGCCCATCATTTGCATGGGTTCACGCCCACTTCCACCTACGCCGACGTGCGCATTCGAAACCCACGCCATGCTGGCGCAGCGTTGGGAGCACTGGCTTACTGAATGCAATGCTTGCCTCTCTGCGCTGTGTTGGCGTAGCGTACAGTGTTTGCTCTACGGCGGCGTAATGTGCGCCTTGCTCTCTGTGAATCTGGGCCATAGTGTAAAAGTCACAGCTCTGCACTCTGTGTGTAACCCCCATGAACTCTACACTCTGTATGTAATGCAATCCTAGTATCTAATGCCCCTTTAAGACCTTTCTACTGTTTGTGAAATCTGAACGGGGTCGTGGTGGAGTTCCTGCACCTATTTTCTGAGAAAAAAAGTAATATACTCACGAACTGATAGATGCATTAAAGCCTGTCATAAAATAACAGCATCTTCAAGACCTCAGTACATCACATCTCATACTGGGACAATAAAAATCCAACAGGCTGATGCGTTTCAAGGGACTTCCCTCTTCCTCAGAGCCACTGTGGTTTATTGTCCTGTTATGAGATGTGATGTATCAAGGTCTTGAAGATGTCGTTAATGCACCTATCGATTTGTGAGTATATTACTTACCACCTTTTTCAATAAATAAAGACATGTTTTGAAGATGATTTTTGTTTTGCAGAGCAAGGTGAGACAGTGTTTTACTGGATTTTAAACTGTATAGGTGCTTATTTTGAATGTTTTACATAGCTATACCTGCAAAAGGGGCCAGCCTGGAGTGATCTATCAGGAATTAATTTTCTGACTAAAGTTCCACTGTAATAGTGTTGCTCTCTACTGATTGTAATGCTAGAATGGGTGGTAATGGGAAAAAATATAGCGCATGTCCAGCTTTAGTGATGTGACCAGCATTCATAGAAACTATGCTTTGTGCTGGGAGTTGTAGTACAACTGAACTCTGGTCAAAGAGATTAATAGACAGTTGAATTGCATATTTACATTGATTTGTATGGCTGACATCCAGTACTAGGATTTAAACAGTTCCATCACACAGCAAAGTCAGGTGGATAACACCACTTACAGTTAGGCTGCATTCACACCTTGGCATACAAAATCGCGGCGTTTTGTCCCGCGAATTGAGGCGACAATCTGCAGCGTTTTGTACCGCGATTTGCGGCGACAAAACGCAGCGATTGTGAATGCAGCCTTACCCCCTCTATGGAGATGGTTCACATCTCCTATGCCGAACGCCGAAAGCCGCCTGAAAAAAAGGTCCGGGACTTGTTTTCAGGCGGCAGGCGTACGGCGTTCGGCGTTCAGCGTGAAGATGTGAACCATCTCCATAGAGGGCAATGTGAAATCACCCCTCCAGCGTCTCAAGGGCGGCTGCGGCGTCGCACTACAGGCGTATATACGCCTAGGTGTGAACGGGGGCTAAAGGAATAATGTGGTTCACTTTCTCTACCCCTAGCCTGCTGACCAATCAGTGAAGGAGCAGCAACACCGTGATGATGTCATCCATTTATTCACTCTGTTCTTTCCTTCTATCCACATTTTCCTTATCCACTTGCCGACTGTATATATACATCGGCAGAATGGCACGGCTGTGCAAAGCAACGTACAGGTACGTTGCTTTGAATCTGTCACCCCTGCTGCGAGCTCCGTGACCTTGTCCGCGGGACCCGCAGATAAGATGTCTGCCGGTTTCCCGCGATCGTGTCACGGAGCTACAGAACAGGGAGATACCTGTGTAAACAAGGCATTTCCCTGTTTTGCCTTGTGACAGGACAGTGATCTACTGCTCCCTGTCATCGGGAGCAGTAATCAATGTTGTGTCACTGGTAGCCCAGCCCCCCCACAGTTATAATCACTCCCTAGGACACACTTAACCCCTTCCTCGCCCCCTAGTGGTTAACCCCTTCCTTGCCAGCATAATTTAAACAGTAATCAATGCATTTTTATGGCACTGATCACTGTATAAATGACAATGGTCCCAAAATAGCGTCAAACGTGCCCGATGTGTCCGCCATAATGTCGCAGTCAGGATAAAAATCGCAGATCACTGCTATTACTAGTAAAAAAAATATTAATGAAAATGCCATAAATATATCCCCTATTTTGTAGACGCTATAAACTTTTGCGCAAACCAATCAATATACACTTATTGCATTTTTTTACAAAAAATATGTAGAAGAATACGTATCGGCCTAAACTGAGAAAGAAATGTGTTTTTTTTATATATTTTTGGGGATATTTATTATAGCAAAAAGTAAAAAATATTGCTTTTTTTTCAAAATTGTTGCTCTTTTTTTGTTTATAGCACAAAAAAAAAAAAAATTGCAAAGGTCATCAAATACCACCAAAAGAAAGCTCTATTTGTGGGGAAAAAAGGACATCCATTTTGTTTGTGAGCCACATCGCATGTCGTGTTCAATTGTCAGTTAAAGCGACGCAGTGCCAAATCGCAAAAAATGTCCCGGTCATCGGGTAGCCAAATCCTCCGGAGCCGAAGTGGTTAAGGGCTGCTGTACAGGTGTTTACAGGAGACTGATAAAACTTCAAATACAGGTATTTACACCAGTTGCATTCAAAAACTATAGCTAACAATTTATTAATACAGAGGTGCATTTATCTGTGTTTTTATATCTGCCTGGAGTTAAGTTTTAATGTTTTGCTTATAAATACCCAGTAATAAGGCTACTGGGAAAGCCCAGAAGGTCCAGTCCATAATTTGTCCCAAATTTGGCATGAATGCTGTAAGTATATATCTACCCCTTTTAAAGGGGTTGTAAAGGTTTGTTTTTTATTTTCTAAATAGGTTCCTTTAAGCTAGTGCATTGTTGGTTCACTTACCTTTTCCTTCGATTTCCCTTCTAAATGTTTTTAGATGCTCACAGCGTCTCCCCGCAGGCATGTAGTCCCAAGGGAGGGGGCGAGCACGCTGACTAACCCCCGACTAACGGCTCGAAAGATGGGGGCAAGCTTACTGAGGAGGAACAGGAAGTGAGAAATTCAGACAAAGAAAAAAAACATTTAGAAGGGAAATGGAAGGAAAAGGTAAGTGAACCAACAATGCACTAGCTTAAAGGAACCTATTTAGAAAATACCTCTTTAATAATGATTCTCTCCTCCTCATTATTGGCAGGCTGACACTGAAGCAGGACTGAAGGAAAAAGGTAAAATCTTTTTTAGGTAGATTCAGTAAGAGTTAGGCCGGCGTATCAGTAGATAAGCCGACCTAACTCAGAATCTACGCCGACTTATGTTTAAGTGTATTTAAGATACACTTAAACATATCTAAGATACGACGGCTTGCGCCGACCTATCTTAGGTTACAATATTTTTGCTGGCCGCTAGGTGGCGCTTCCATTGCGGTCGGTGTAGAATATGTAAATTAGTAGATAGGCCGATTCACGAACGTACGCCCGGCTGACGCAGTAATTTTACGCCGTTTACGTTAGAGATAGGCCACGTAAAGTTAGAGCTAGGCCCTAGTTGGAATAGTAATGTTAAGTATGCCGTCGTTCCCGCGTCGAAATTCAAATTATTTATGTCGTTTGCGTAAGTCGTCCGTGAATAGGGATTTACGTTGTTTATGTCCACGTCGAAATCAATAGGCCCGTGCGGCGTACTTAGCTGGAAAATGTAGGCGCCCGGCGCATGCGCAGTTTAAAATAAAAGTCAATAACGTAAGGTCAAGCCCCATTAACATAAAACACGCCCCCTTACACACATTTGAATTAGGCGCCCTTACGCCTGCCCGCTTTAGGCTACGCCGCCGTAACTTAGCAGGCAAGTACATTGGGCCAGATCCTCAAAAGGGATACGCTGGCGTAACTTCTGTTACGCCGTCGTATCCCTGTTTCTAACTATGGAACTGATCCACAGAATCAGTTTTCCATAGTTAGGCAGAAGATCCGACATGTTTAAGGGACTTACACTGCCGGATCTTAGGATGCAGTACCGCATCCGCCGCTGGGGGCATTTTGTGTCGAAATGCCGCCTCGGGTATGCAAATTAGCACTTACGGAGATCCACAAAGCTTTTCATCTTCGTTTTTCTCTGTAAGTTTTAGTTTGCAAACGCAAAATTAGGGCTGCTTTTACAAAGTGTAAACTGTTTACACCATGTAAAAGCAGACCCTTCTTTCCAGCGACACGATTTTTTTTTTATTTTGAATATTTTTTTTTTCGCTGTATCTTTTTTTTTTCCCGACGCAACTTTATTGACCCGTCGCGATCCACAAAGCTCGGCGTAACGTAATTTCGCGCTATGCATGTCGGGAAAATGACGTCACGAGCATGCGCAGTACGGCCGGCGTGGGAGCGCGCCTAATTTAAATGGGAATCGCCCCCATGAAAAGAGGAACGCCTTGTGCCGGCGTAATTTAAGTTACACAGCCAAAAATTTCTAGGTAAGTGCTTTGTGGATCGGGCACTTAGGTAGAAATTTTAAGGCAGTGTAACTTAAATGGGAAAATTTACGTTACGCCGGATCTTTGTGGATTACCCCCATTGTGAATCATGTACTTGCCTCGCTAACTTACGGCGCGTAGCTTAAATGCCTTAAGCTACGCCGCCGCAAAGTTGCGGCAATGTATGTGAATCTAGGCATTTCCATTTACAGTTACACACAACTGTTTTTCATGACGAAAAAAATTCAATTTTTTAAATTGGTCATTAAAAAACGATCGCGTGTAGGCTCCAGGCATTCAAAATTTAGAACATGCTCTAATTTTTCTCGTTGTTTTTCACATCGTGAAAAACGGTAGTGTGTAGGCTTTAATGATGGGAAAAAAACGTGCATGCTCAGAAGCAAGTTATGAGATGGGAGCACTTGTTCTGGTAAAACTAGCGTTTGTAATGGAGATAGCACATTCGTCACGCTGTAACAGACTGAAAAGCACAAAGACTGAAAAGCGCGAATCGTCTCTCACCAAACTTTTACTAACACAAAATCAGCAAAAGCCGCCCAAAGGGTGGCGCCATGCGAAAGGAACTTCCCCTTTATAGTGCCGTTGTACGTGTTGTACGTTATCACGCTTTGCTCAAGCATTTTTTTTTCACGATCGTGTGTATGCAAGGCAGGCTTGACAAGAAAAAAAAGCAGTTTTTTCCATGACATTAAAAATGGTCGTGTGTACGCGGCATTAGACTTTTTGGTGATTTATAGCCCTCAGCTAACTAGCTTTCATGGAAGGCCCAAGATATTTAGAAAGTCAATGCCCTTACTGTAAAACAACCATGCTGAGATGGACTGTTTATTAGGGGGGGGGGGGGTGCTATGACAGATATCTCTTCAGTTTTATATGTATCCTTGGTCGTGTCTCCCCTAACAACTACAACTGTTTACAATGAGGGTATGCAGAATATATTTCAAATAATTTTATCTATACCATTGTCATGGTGCCAAATTGCTGTATTATAATCTAAAAAAATAAAATAATTAGTACTTCACTGTACTCACAGTAGACATTTAGCAAGTAATTGGAACATTACATGTTAAAGAATGCTAAAAAAACATTAATACTACATTTTCTATTCAGTCCTGTTCTAAAATAATTTTAAATCATGCATGGAAAAGGAAAACAAAGAGAACGATCTACCTTCTATTCCCATAAGAATGCAATAATAACAGATAAATTCTATCTATTAATTCCATTCTCTTGATTACAGGAACAAAGATGAGCCGCAGAAGAGGTTATGAGGACACGTTGCCTTGGATAAGAAGGACATGTTGTGCCCTGCACACAACAGCATTACCCATAAGGGAAAGCTAAAGAATGTAAAACTCTACTGCAAGCTGCCACAAGGGTAAAGTAATGCTCTTGTTGATTATGGCTCAGCAAATGCACTAGTTCTGGTCCATGTCAATTTCAAAAAAACTTGGTGCAGTAAAGTTGAAGCGTATCTTACATAATCCTACTTTCTTTTTTACCCCTTATCGTCTGCACGTCTCAGATTTATTCTCTGTACCCCGCTGGCAACTGTCTCTGTTTACAACATGCAGCACAGAAAAACAGCGCTTTTGTCTTCCCGTAATTAACTAATTTATTTATAGGCAGGCAATTAATTTATGCATTCATGTTTGATTAATGCTTACCGAATAGTTTTAATAAAAGTTAAATTCAAACAGCAGGACAAGCAATACAAATGGCAAACGTTTCATTATTTTGGGCTGGCTTGACTGATAGGTCAGTTTAGGATATTTTTGTACTATTTCATAAGAAGTATGTTTGGTTAAAAATAAAAATGACGACAACAAGAAAAGTAGCAAATCTGAAAGTTTTGCAAAAGAAAAAGAAAAAAAACTTGGCAAGACCCATTGTTATAGATTATTCCATTTAATATCCACCAATTGAACAACAGTGGGCCAGATTCAAGAAGCAATTGCGCCGTGTAACCATAGGTTACACGGCGCAATTGCTTACTTGCTCCGGCGTAGCGAATGCTCCTGATTCAGGAACATCGCTACGCCGACTGCAGCCTAAAATTTGCGTGGCATAAGGCTCTTATGCCACGCAGATTTTAGGCTGCATTCTTGCGTTGACCGCTAGGGGGCGCTCCCATTGTGATCAGCGTATAGTATGCAAATTGCATACTAACACCGATTCACAAAGTTGTGCGGGCCCTGCGTACGCAAGGTACGGAGTTTCCGTACGGCATCTTTAGCGTAAGGCTGCTCCTGCTAATAGCAGGCGCAGCCAATGCTAAAGTATAGCCGCCCTTCCCGCGACGTGAAATTTGAATTTCACGTCATTTGCGTAAGTGATTCGTGAATGGCGCTGGACGCCATTCACGTTCACTTTAAAGCAAATTACATCCTTGCAACGTCATTTGCCGCAATGCACGTCGGGAAAGTTTCCCGACGGAGCATGCGCTCTACGCTCGGCGCGGGAGCGCGCCACATTTAAATGATTCCCGCCCCCGGCGGGATCATTTACATTGCGCACGCTTACGCCGGGCAATTTTGCCGACGCGCCCTCGCAATTTACGGAGCTACTGCTCCGTGAATCGAGGGCAGCGCAAAATATTTGCGGGGGCGCAGGGCAAAATCGTTGCCCTGCGCCTCCGCAAATATAGCGCAAATGTACCTGAATCTGGGCCAGTGTCCTCAAATTAGACAACTTTGAGTTATTTAAAAAAATAGTTTTTCTCAACTATTTTAGCAAAAGGTGGCTGTGTAAATTCATATAAACTAGTAATTTTTTAAAGGAATGACAATAGTTTACACAATCTTAAAGGGGATGTCCAATTTTTCAGCTCAACTTCAGCTTTTTTTTGTTTTGTTTTTTGTATTCTTGACAATATATTAACACTAAGCCGGTTCACACAGGGGTGACCTGAGATCCGACTTGAAGTTTCCCCAAGTCGTCCCAAGTCGCGTGGTTGAGAAAATCAATGGAAGTGAATGGCGTCTTAATACACACTACTGAAGTCGCTCCGACTTCAGAAAAGGTTCCTGTACTACTTCAATCCGACTTCTAGGCAACTTGTAGGCAACTTGTACCCATTGATTTCAATGGAAGTTGCCTCAGAAGTCTGATCACCAATACAGGAAGATAACATACATTTCTCAGGCAAACCCCTCCCTCCCACAGAGCTGATTGTTGTTTGATTGGCCACTGGAAAGCCTCCTGTCCTGGAGGCGACTTGAAGTTGCCTTGTAAGTTGCCTGATGATTCATACTCAAGTCGTATCTAAGTTGCCTCCCAAAGTCGTGCTGCCCCTGTGTGAACCGGCTCTTACCTGTGTAAACTAAATAAATAAGCAATGAAAAGCATCCTGGGTTCATCACTGCAGAGAATAGTGCTCAGACATCACAATGTTGCAAGGTGTGAGTACCATTCTATGCAGAATTGAAGTCCACACTCAGTCCAACGCTAGAGAAGAAAGACGAATGATTTGTGTAGGGGCAGGGAAATGGCTTGTTTTCTTTGTGAACTTGTAGCAGCACTTTATGAAAACCCCCCACTTTTTACTGTACATGGGTTAAAAGGGTGAGCACCAAGTATCAGCTCCATAAAAAAAAAAGAAAAAATCTTAATTGTAAAGTACAGCACACAGGATCTTAGGGCCAGATTCACGTAGAACTGCGGCGGCGTAACGTATCGTAGATACGTTACACCGCCGCAAGTTTTCATCGCAAGTACCTGGGGGGTAATCCACAAAGAAGCGGCGCAACGTAATTTTTCCTATTTAATTTTCACCGCCGCAAAATTTCTACCTAAGTGCCCGATCCACAAAGCACTTACCTAGAAATTTTGAGCGGTGTAACTTAAATCCGGCCGCGCAAGGCGTTCCTCTTCTCCAGGGGGCGATTCCCATTTAAATGAGGTGCGCTCCCACGCTGGCCGTACTGCGCATGCTCGTGATGTCATTTTCCCAACGTACATAGCGCGAAATTACGTTACGTCGGGCTTTGTGGATTGCGACGGGACAATAAAGTTGCGTCGGGTAAAAAAAAAGATACGGCGCCAAAAAAAATTTAAAATTCAAAAAAAATCGCGTTGCTAGCAAGAAAGGTCTGTTTTTACAAGGTGTAAACAGTTTACACCTTGTAAAAGCAGCCCTAATTTTGCGTTTGCAAAATAAAACTTACGGAGAAAAAACGAAGCTGAAAAGCTTTGTGGATCTCCGTAAGTCCTAATTTGCATACCCGAGGCGGCATTTCGACGCAAAATGCCCCCAGCAGCGGATGCGGTACTGCATCCTAAGATCCGACAGTGTAATTCAATTACACATGTCGGTTCTATGAATCAGTCGCATAGATACTCAGAGATACGACGGAGTATCTGAGATACTCCGTCGTATCTCCGCTGTGAATCAAGCTCCTAGTCTTTACAATAAAATGTCCAGAAACAGTCCAACTGAGGGACTGATAACACAGCAAACACAGGTCCATGTAACGGCAGATTAAGGTAGGGCTTGCCAGAACTTTAGGAAACATTTTGCTGCACCTTATTATAAAAACTGGCATGAGAGTATTCCAGTCCTGCACCATCAAAGTAGGCCTTCAAGGTGTGATGGTGGACTTTGAGTGAAGATGATTTCCTAGCCTGTAGGAGTGAATGAATGATTGAATCTGATTGTTGTCCCTCAGAATCTGAGCAACCACTGTCACACTGTTGCAGTGGCAACTGTGAAGCAGGATGGTGGATGGGCTCCTGGGACAGAAGACCCTGAAGAGTCTGCCAAAAGCTCTGAGTCTGTCCAATCTGGACAGACTCCTCTGCTTCCTCCTCTTGGGCCCCTCTATTGACAATAAAGCTGCTCAGGCCCCCCTGTTAAGCTGATAAGGCCTGGGCGCAGTACCATAAGACCAGTTGTACTGCCCTATCAGCAGCCCTGTTTGCATGTAAAGTTTTAAAGGAAATGGTGAACGTATGACAAATGCCCCATACACACCATTTGGAATTCTGATGGGAAAAAAGAGAGCTGGTTCTCTTTTTTTTTGCCGGGAGGTTTAGCAGTTTTCCCATCTGAAAAACTGCGAGGGAGCATACACACGGCTGGGATTCCTGGCCAAAAGCTCTTGGTCGTGTGTACGAGGTATAACAGTGTAGCAGGTTTAATTTTTTTGCCTAAAATGTTGGTGCTAAAAAGTTTCTGCCTTTCCCATTTAGAATAATGAAAGTTAGTGTATGTTATGACTAGATTCTGTATTTTAACTACCATTCATTTTCCAATTTATGACTATATATTTTCTAAGTAAAAAAAGCATGTGCCGTTTGAAAGAAGGTAAGCTACAAAGTCTACATGTTACTGGTAGATGAGTCATGTGATGTCTTTGCAAGATGCAAATTACAATTTAAGTTATGTACCAGCTGAAGTTGCAGAAGATAAACGCAATCAAATTCATTATAATTTGCATAAAGAAGTAAAGGAGGAAATCAAATGTAAAAAGCACTAAGCATAATTTTCACTGGCAATTTCAAGAGGTGCTTCAGCTAAAAAAAGAAAATATTTCTGTCTGCTGTGAGACCAATGAATCTGTCCTCTTAATCAGTCAAATTCTTGGAACGTTGAGATTGTCAGCACGGTGCATCATAGAAGTGATTTAACACTAGTTTTCTATGATGTTTTAAGATGGATATGCTGAGCTTAAGTGGGAATAAGTATCTGATTTTAATTATTACAAAGCTGAACACTTGATATTTGCCAAAAATAATAAAAGTTGGCATGGATAAGAGTGGAAATGTCAAATATGTCATTATGACAGTGACTTCTATCTTCAGAGTGATATGTTAAAAACTAGATTTCTTGACAAAGGGTATCGACCTGCACTGGTGGATGATGCCATTAATTCTGTTTCTGCCACGGACAGGGCTTCCCTTTTACAGGTTAAACCCAAGGTGGCCAAACAGGAGAGTTTTAAGTGGTCCTTTTTCACCAGTTATTCCATTCAACATAATGAGATTAGTAAAATCTTAAATCGCCACTGGAAAGTTCTTCTTAATGACAGGATTTTGGGGCCATCACTACCGAATAGAGCTGGCATCATTTTCAGGGGTGCCCGCTCGGTTCAAAGTGACATAGCCCCTAACACTATTGATCCCCCAAAAAAGGTATCTTTCTTTCCCGAGGCCAATGGATTTTATCCATGCCGTTCCTGCAACGTTTGTGTCACCAATACTATAGTCAGACGTAAAATGGATTCATTCTCTTCAACAGTGACAGGTCGTATATATACAATGAAGCAGTTTACAACTTGCTTTACAAGCTATATTGTTTATCTCATAACATGTCCTTGCAAATCCCAATATGTGGGACGGACTATAAGGAATTTTTCTATCAGGGTTAATGAGCATATAGCAAAGATTAAAAAGGGTTGTCCCAAACATACGGTGTCACGGCACTATCTCGAACACCATCACTCTGATCCCAAGGGATCATTGTTTCAGGTGATTGATCGATTCGTTCCCCATTGGAGAGGTGATTCCAGAATCAGGGGTGTCTCAAGACTTGAGACTTTTTGGATACACGAGCTCAGGTGCTATACCCCATATGGTATGAACGTCGAATGGGACGTCAATTGTTACATCAACCAGGGGTGAGCACTTTGAGTTCTTGTATCCACTTTATATAATAATATTTTTTGAATATTTTTTGATATTCCTTATATATTCTTTATATTACCCCATATGTGTTATATTTCATACTCTTTTCCATGTGTATTTCCATCTGCTATGGATTCATGGAGAGAATTTCATATATATTTTTATATTTTTATTTTTAGATTTTTGTTAGGTTCAGGTCTATTCATTTTCAACATTTACTAGTGCAGACTCAATGTGGTTGATAACTTTTTATCCATGTTGCTTCTCCGCCGTAAAGATTACTCTCATTAGTCTTCTGATTTAACACTGAGTCATTTGGTGGCCTGCGCTGTCCCAGTCTGGGCGGGACATTCGAGGCCACCTTTGTATTGTATGTAAAAAATCTTTCTGACACTTCCCGTTCTATATGGGAATTTACTCATAGTATTTTTCTACATGCCCTATTGGTCGATATCCCACCCTAATTTAGAGACATATATCTAAGTGTCTGATTTTTTCAGCACTTGGCATATATGACTCCGTTTTGGAGTCTTGTTGTGAGTCTGCTCACTGGGTGTGTGTGACAGCCCTGGGCTGCTACAGCTTGTGAGTTTGTGTGATCTATCATGGCCCCTCTGATTGGTTGGCGGTGATTCGTCACGCCACATGCTGTCGGCCCCACTGCTTACGCCGTTTGGAGGCCGCGGCTGCGTGATGTACACCTACCCTCCGGTCGGCATGGCTAGGTCCCTAGCTCTCTGTCGGACACTATGACTACAAGGCACGCCCCCTGATGCCCTATTGGTACGTGTATTTTCCCACGTCTGATAGGCTATCGGGAGGCATCTGCTGATTGGCCGGCGCGGCTCCTGGCCACGCCCCCGTCTCGTCTGATTGGTGCTTGCGCGGTTTGTATGTACCAGCGTTGCACCGATCTGAGTTATTGCGGGGTTGTTCCCCATTTATTCATCCATCCATGGGGGACTTTAATTCCATATATCAGCACTGTCACCCACTGATGACAGGTTGCTGACGGCCCGTTTTTACACTATATCGATTATATAAAGGCCATAACGCAACATGGTAGTGCAGTGTCCCCATACATAACATTCAGGAAGTTTCCCTGTCTGGTGACACAACTATGAGCTATGTTTGGTTCGGCTGATTTTTAAAATGTTGCATATCATTCAAAGTTACATCATGTCATAGTATGCATTGTCTTCATTTGTGAATTCACCTATGGGGAACTTTATAGTTTCCAGTATGAGGATTACCATATATAGGTGGCAGTCTGTAAAGCTCTATCGTGGTGCTTCATCGATTGTGAATCATTCACAATATACCGCGATGGTGCAGTGTCCCCATAGACACTAATTAGAGAATTTCCTGTTTGGTGTCACAGTATAAGTCATGCTGTTTCTTGCTGAACTATAAAGTGTTGCAGAATATTAGCTCCGACTAATATGATATATGCATTATGTTGAGATTTACTGTATGTGCTGCATGTGATATCGGTATTTTATGCATATTAGATTGGAGATTTATTGTGTTTTTTATTTATTTATAGGTTTGTTACAATGCATACTTGTTACATCATATCCTGTCTCTTGGCACCACCCTGTTGGGGGAGGGCCTTGTAACCACTATGTGTATTTAAGCAAGCAATGTGGGGGTGCATCTTTATGCCCCTGTTGAAGGCTTACTGAGCCGAAACGCGTCGGGTATTGCCTTTGAGCACCCCACATTGCTACCCCTGTACGTGATCACTTTTATTTTTGTCATTTTTATGACTTTTATAAATAAACCTATTGGTTTTAATTGACCTGCACCATTGGAGTTCTTTTTTCCTTTTCTATCATCCACCCCATGGCTTCATTTGGAGCTCTAACTACGTCCTCTGCCTGCATTTCCTGATCGATGGTCCAAAGATCGTATTCAGAGCCTGTGGCATTGACGCAAATACATCATTCAAGCACTGCTGGTTCCTGTTGTCCATTCCATTGGAGTTCCAGCCCTGCATATGATCCAAGTCCGGTTTCTAGTGGTCCCGGCTTCCAAAGACCACAATGTCTGGCTGACTCTTTGCTGTAAGGTAGTAGAGTCCAACACCATCTGGTAAGCGTGTTTTACCCATTTCATACTTTGATGTGATTGTGATCTTCACGGGGTTCTACAGACAACTTGCACACCTGTTGCATCTTAATCACTGGATTGCAGCTCACCTGTTTTCCTGCTTCAATCACTCCATCTGATGTTCACTCATCTTTATAATATAGACTTTGATACGTTTATATTTTTTGTTTTACATTGAGCATTGTTTTAGTCACTTTCATTCATGCCAATTGTTTATATTTATGCTCTTATATTATGAGAGTTGTTACCTCACTTGGTACTATATAATTTTGAGTTTGTTAGCGCTACATTTTTGTTTATTATCTTGCTGGCTTTGTTTGTTTGTATGTAGCAGCTTGGCACTTATTTTTATATTAGCGCAGTTTTTTCTTTATTAAATATGTCATTGTAACAACTGTAAAAATGATGTTAAAGGTTCCATAGAAACTTTAAACAAGTCACATAAAAAAGACAACAAAATATAATTAGACAATTGGCAGTAAGTTGATCTCATGCCCTTTTTTAAATGTGATCTTTTGTCCTCTTTCCAAAGATTACAAAGAGTACTCAGAGACGTACACATAAACATATGCATACATTTATACATACAGTATATACATTGGCAGCTCTCCTGGTTAGACAGGACACCTAGTGCATTGGGTTCAGATACATGTTTGTGTGGTACACAGTGTACAATAATAATTAGAGAATAACTTTCACTCACCCTAACACAGAATGAGTTTATGTGATTATAAATCGCTACATATGCCAATCTTCATTTGTAATATATGCATTTATGTGTCCCTACAAACTTATCTATGCATGGGAGAAAACTCAATAAATAAAAGATCACATAGTCCAACACAGACACTCCATTCAAAAGTGCAATTGCCAGGTGACAATGCCAGTACCTAAACGTGTCAAGGAGCAATTGCACTACAAAACATTTCATGGTTGTCCCCAGAAATAGAAGGGGGGAAAATTGAGCAATGACATTTTAAAAACAGGAAGGGTGGTGGAATAATAACATGTCATCCCTACATCCCTAGGTATCACATAAAGAATATGAGTTCTATTTATTTATTTTATTGCTCCCTCGCTGCTGTAAGAACTTGCTCACCAGTAAGAAGCAATGGTGGAGCAATGATGAAGGGGCAGGTGAGTGGTTTCTTTGCTCTCATAATGATCCTGTCAATCATAACTTGGGATTTAGGGTGCCAGTTATGCTAGATGTGGATGAGATGGGTGCTTGGACTACATTGCGTGTAGTATATCAATGGGTGTGAGATTGGAATTTGAGATCAGTTAAGGTAAGGATGATCTGGCTAATCATCACATGGGAACATGGTGAGTCCATAGACTTTATTTTCACTTCCAGTGGCAGAATAGATTAGTGAGGAATAAAAAGAAAGGTAGATATATTCTATAAGGAATGAAACAACTTAGGTACAGTAAAACTGTTGCTTTGCCCTGCAAAAGCAAAAAACACGCTCACTTTAAAACTATTGACAGCCGAGAACCTACATTATGTAAATCCTCCAGAGAACCGTTCAGTTATCCTGTGATTTAAATCTTTTGTAGGTCCTGTTTTCCAGATCTCCTCAAATGGGCACACATGAATTGCTAGCAACAGTATACAATTTAACTCTTGTATGACCAAATATGGGTTATTATTCCAAATTTAGGAGCTGCTGAAATCATACATATCAAAACATTGAATACATTTACTTCCTACTATGTAGTGGAGAAGCATAGACTTCATTCATAGTGTCATTCTAAGATATTGAAAGTTAAACAGTGTTATAACATAGACAGCACAGAGGCTAACAACATTTCCATGCTTTGCTTTTAGTTTCTACCATGGGAAATGTCTACATGAATTATATATGTTCCTTCTATGGCTGTGTGGCTTTGCTATAAGTTTTCCTATATCCTTCCACAATCCAAAATCATTATGGTAGGCTAATTTACTACTACTCAAATATGTGCTAGTTTGTGTATGTTGTGGAGAATTACACTGTAAACTCCTTTTACAACTATTGTGAATGGTAAAGTGCTGTGAAATATGTTGATTCTAAATAAATAGGATACAGAATCTCACATGTAGCTGGTTGAAGATGATGTACGGTACATCATTTTTGTTTTTTCTAGCTTAGAGAAAACTAATTCCACATGTTTTTTTCCACAAGTGGATTAAGAATACAACTCATACAGCAAAGAAAATAAAGAAAAAGGGGGGTGGGGCAGATTTAATGGATTGGCCTTTGGATTAGCTGATTTTCTTGAATAGCTGTAATAAAAAAATTAATCTGATCTGGGTCACATCTCAGTTCCCATTGCTTGGTTCACATCATGCTAAAGGTAACAAAAACAAAAAAGTGATAATTTTGTTATGTTTTCTGTAGTTGACTAGGAAAGACTTGAAGGCCACACAAAATTATTTTAAAAGAAAATATTATAGGTCTTCTGAAATTGTACTGAAGTTATCTTTGCTCCCCAAAGCCTAAATTAGAAAAATGCTGTTGTGGAATAAACAAATGGTATCTGACAATTAAATATAATTGATAAAAAATAAATAAAATAATGCTATGCCTTTCTTACCTTAGTCCATAAAGAACAGTTCCATCTGGATGAAGTCGAATCATTCTGTTCTTCACAGTAACCCCATGAACAAATGATCTTTTATCATTAAGAAAATATGTATCAGGCACCCAAAGCTGATCAGCGACCCTGTTATCCAGTGTAAGGTTTAGCGGGATTCCTGAATAAGAAAGCCTTTTGTCTCTCCACGACTGCTGAAAGTACATTGTGAGTGTATAGTCCTAGAAAAACAAAGAAAACACTAAATGTAATACATCAGAAAAAGCTACACACATCTAAAGGAATTACATGCAGGACTGAATCCTAAAAATACATATTATTAAATATTTTTTTTTGATTTTTAATTTTTCATACCAAGAGAATTAATTTTTAATAGCCATACTTATTTGGCTAACAATTATTTTGCTTGAGTGCCACTATCTTTCAGTTCTACAACACTTACTAGATCCAAGGCAGTCGTGTCAAAAGCAGGGAAGCTGAAGAGGTGATTTACTGACCCAGAAAAAAAAAACACGGGGGAAGGGTAATAGAATCCTCTCTTCTAAAGAATGCCAGCATTGGTTGGTTTCAATGAGTCATTGCTAGCCTAAGTTGGCCAAGTTTTGACCTAAACATATAGTATCAACTTTAGAATGTGTTGTCTTACACTATATATGACAATATTAGGTCTCGTTAGGGTAAAGGTTAAGTTCGTTTGGCTGTACTTCTCCTGTGAATCACAGGAGTGCAGTTCGTTCTGCACTTCTGTGACCCATTTTCAGCAGAGGGCTGAAGGCTGCTGTCAGCTGACTTCACAGAGCCGGTCCATGCTTGGGCAAGATCACGACAATGAAGTCAGGATTCGTCCACATGCCTGGATCGCAACCCAGCTGAGCCCCTCAGCGTGCCGCTGAGAGCCTGAGTTGGCCGCTCCCACCCCCTCCACAGCCTAGCACTCCAGTGACCACAGGGGGGCAGAGCAGAGAGCTGCTAAATGACAGTCAGCAGCTCTCTGCTTGGGGAATTCTGAGAACTGAGCGATCTACGGTGTTAGATCAGTTGGTTCTCAGTGTTAGAGGCACTGGGGGGACAGATGCAGCATCATACCGATGCTGTATCCACCTAAAAAAAAAAACTACACTTCTCTTTAAAGTGTTCGTTACCCTAAAAAAATAAAATGGACCCTGTTCCCTTAAATCATGTTATACATACAGCACAGTGCTTGTGCTATGTAATTTTGTCTCTTCTATCACCTGAAATACCTGGCTAATCCTGCCTGGTTCTGCCGCCCTCCCCCCCCCCTGTAAACTGACCATGGTTTATCATGGTTGCTTAGCTATGACACCATGGTCATTTTACATGCCTCCGCCATCTGCTCTTTCCTCTGTCCTCCTCTCCCCCCTCCCTGCTGGCAGCATCCGATCTCTCCCTGGCCCTCTCTTGCTGGTATCAAACTAAACTAAAGTGGTTGTTAAGTCACTTAGTGTTTTAGTGCTAAAGGTGCTTTAGTGCTTAGTGATAAAATCACCTCTGTTATAATAAATGATTTGCCCCAGTGTATGTGTTTTGTAAAAAATATGCCATTAAATCCCTTATTTATAGCCCTGTCAGTGCTCACATGACCAGCAGCCTCGCTACTCCTCTCCTTCTTGCTGATGTCAATGGGAGATTCTCGGCTCTGCACGCTTTGCTGTCAGATCAAGAGAGAAGAGAGTAGACATGTGCACAACAAAAAAAATCGTATTTTCTTGTTTCGTCTCGTTCCGTAGATTTGTAAAGATTCGTAATTTCGTAAGACTCAAGTTTTCCTATTCTGACCTGTTCGTATTTCGTAAGACGCAAGTTTTCCTATTCGGACCCGTTCGTATTTTCGTAACGGTTTTATTTTCGTTTATACTGAATGATTCGTAATTCTGTCTAATTAATTTTTGTTTAATGCATTCGTAATTCGTAATTTTGTTAGATAATAATTTTCGTTTCATGGATTCGTAATTTTGTACTTTCGTAAATACATAGCAACACGCGGCTAATCCATATTAAGATATACTTTCTCTTAAGCCCCGTACACACGGTCAGACTTTTTGCCAACAAACTTAAAAATGAGCGTTTTCAAAAAAATCCGACCGTGTGTACGCTCCTTCGGACAAACTTTTTCGGTTTCAAAAGTCTGGCCAACTCCCTTCAGACAAAAATCCACGGAAAAGTTTGTTTGAAGTCCGATCGTGTGTACTAAGCTTTACACTGTACAACTCAGCACAAAAGAGATAAGCTGATTGGTTAAGATGTTAAGTAAGATACATCACTCACTAACTACACTGCCCAGTGCCCATTCGAAAGAACGATACAAGTACACAAATTTACGAACAGACAAATAAACGGATTTACAAAACACACAAATGAAAATACGAACATACGAATGAAAATACGAACAGACAAAGGATTAAAAATACGGAATGCAAATCGTTCGTTATAGATGTCATTTTCGTTCTTTTGCTTTTTCGGTGTTTCATATTTTAGTAAGATTGTCCAATCATAGGTTCGTATTTTCGCTTGTTCGTTATTTTGCTTATTCGTAATTCCATAATTTTCGTATTTTGGTTCTTTCAGCTTTTCGGATGTTCGAATTGATCCGAATGTACGAATACTAACAAATTCGTACGAAAATCCATTCGTTACGAACGGGAACGCACATGTCTAGGAGAGAGGCGGACAGTCACGTGAGCGCCGAGCAGCGCTATCAAATAAGGTATTTTGTGGAATTTGTTTCTACAAAACACATACACTGGGGCAAATAATTTATTATAACAAATTGTTTTGTAGCACCAACACTAAGTGGCTTAACAACCTTGTTATGCTAAAGTAGAGTTGTGTTGTAGATTACTATCTAGTTAGTTACTGTAATTAAAATGTATAGAACAATATGATAAGAATTATCAGGTAATTCAGCTATTTATAATTAATTAGCTAAAATTTACCTTTGAGAGTTATAAAAACCTGTATGGCAATGCAAATACTGAAAAAACAAAAGAAAAAACAGGCCAAACAGATGTTTCACACTTCCAGCACAAAAGAGGAAAACGTTTTATATTGCTGTCTTTGTGGCGCTAGAGTTATTTGTACTCAGAAATGGCTTATGATAAGAGCAGTGTTACACCAAGTCAGTAAAGAGCACACTAGAAACCTATATTCAATGAAGTAACCGACTGAATGCAGAAACCACAAATGAAGGGATTCTGCTACTTCTTATCTCTGAGCAAATGCTGGTGCCTTACTTTCTCCTGGCCATGTCTTTTCAGTATTCTAGTTGCCAGAGTCAGGCAATAGCTGAATGTTAGACATTTAATGAAGCTTACTGCTAAAGCTGAAAACGTAAAATGCAATTATCCTTAGCAACCAATCAGAATTCAACTTTCACTTGTCCTAAATGTTAGGACCTAATAAAAGCTTAAATTTGTTCTGAGATCTACTGTACTCTCTGCATTTGCTTCTTGCTTGGACTGTCGTATTAAATAAGTTAGCACAATGCTTTACTAACACATGAATGCATACCTGTAATGTTTTTTGGTGGCTGCACCTAAAGCTGACCTTGTGTGAAAATACAAGGTCTTATGTTCTAGCCCCCCTACTCCCTGAATAACTAATAATCAGTGAAAGTAAAAAAAACAAAAAAAACATTTAAACAATAATGTAAAAAAATACTTAGCTTACACCTTAGCTTTAGGATATTTTACTAGAAGCCAGGTTGTAAGATATATATATATATATATATATATATATATATATATATATATATATATATTATGTGGTGGGGGACTGCAGCATTTGTTGACCTTGCATTACAAAATTGAGCCAAAATCAAGCCTACACTTTAGAAGCAGTTAGAGCAACAGTTTTTGTTCAGTATAAAGGTTTTACAGCAATAAAAAAATATAATCATTGTAAGCACTCCTGCTAATGTTAAATGGATAGTCTTATCTTTGTAACTGTTACATTCTGCTGAAGAGCTTGTTCTGTTAAAAAAACAACAGACGTACTGGCTGGATCACCAGATGAAAATAGAAGAAAGAAAATGAATGCAGTCATCACAACTATAAATGGGTAAGCTGCAATATAATACATGTTTGCTTAATACCACTTTAAAGATGGAACTTCTAATGAAATATGCAGTCTGATTGGGGTAGGTGGATGTAAAATTGGCCATCTAATAAAGTGTCGACTTTCCAGACACTATCCATCTGACAAGTTCCTCACCCATTTGGTCATCACAGCTTTAACATAGGTTGCTAATTTACATAGTCACATGGTTAGTAAGGTGAAAAAAGACACCAGTCCATCAAGGTCAACCTGTGGTGTGTATGTTTATATTAATAGCACATTGTATATCCCTGTATGTTGTGATCGTTAAGGTACCCGCCTAATCATTTTTTTAAACCATCGACACTCCCTGCTGATACCAATGCTTATGGAAGAGAATTCCACATCCTTATCGCTCTGACAGTAAAAAAGTCTACGCAGTTTAAGCTTAAACCGCTTCTCTTCCAATTTTGGTGAATGGCCATTAGGGATGAGCCGAACACCCCCCCGTTCGGTTCTCACCAGGACCTTCGAACGGACCGAACGTTCGCGCAAACATTTAGAACCCCATTGACGTCAATGGGACTCGAACGTTCAAATTCAAAAGTGCTAATTTTAAAGCCTAATATGCAAGTTATTGTCGGAAAACGGGTTTAAGAACACGGGTCTTGCCCCAGGGAACATGTATCCATGGAAAAAAAAGTTTTAAAAACTGTCGTTTTTTCTGGAGCAGTGATTTTAATGATGCTTAAAGAAAAAAAAAAGAAGAAACATTCCTTTAAAGTGGAGTTCCATCCATAAATATAACATTACATCAGTAGTTTTAAAAAAATGTCATTAGTCCTTTACAAATTTTTTTTTTTTTTTTTTAGATGTCTTCAAAGTGTTGTTGCTAGGCAGAATAGTTAATCTTCCCACTTCCTGCACCTAGGTGCTTAATACTTCCTAACCTACACCGCACAGACTCCTGGGAATGTAGTGGGTGTAACTTTCCAGGAGTCTGTGCATTCCCCAGTCTCAAAGAATCATGTGACTTGGACAGCACAGGTGCTGAAACCTGATCTGACTCAGTGTGCAGCACTGAGCATGTGCGAGGTCTGCAAGGCTGAAATCCAGGAAGTCATACAGTCTGGCTTCATGATGCCCACACTTAAGATGGCCCCAGTCAATTTCTATTTTATAAAGTGTCTAAATGCTGTAACAACCTAACAAAACGGACCTTAGTTTACAGACTAACTTTACTAGAATACATTAAGCTTGTGTATTACAGGGGTATTTATATTTAAAAAGTGAAATTGTGGCCGGAACTCCGCTTTAAATATCGTACCTGAAAATGACCCCTCAGCCTTATATTTTTTGAAGGCCTTTTCCTTTGCTTTTATATGCATTTTTACATTGGAGTTTAGCCACCCAGGAAAATTCTAGCTCTTGTAAACAGATTTTCCATTGGAATGCACTGGCCAATATCTTTATTTAGCATGCTCTTAAAGAACTCTGGGCCAGCAGCCAGCATGACGTGCGCGCGCATGTAAGGACGCGTCACGCTCTCGGGTGAGGAGGAAGAGCCATGGGAGAGTCGGGAGGAAGGACGGACTGAAGCAGGAGAGGTGGCGACGTCCCCCCGGGCACACGTAGATGCTACACAGCGGTCCGGTCGGGACTCAGGGGAACGGCCGGGATCGTGAAATTCCGTCGCACCGAGAGCAGGGATTTGTGGGCTGCCACCCTGAGCCGTACCGTAGCCCGCCGCTGCACTAGGAGACAAAGCTGCAGACCGAGAGGGACAGCGGATGCTCAGGGAGGACGGCACCAGCTGATTTCACCTCCCCCAGCTAAGCTGCACACCAGACCAGGGACGTGAGTATGATGAGCCAGCAGCATTAAGCTGAGCTCTGGTAAAAATGCCAGCACCTTCCCTAACGGACCCAAGAGACATGAGGTATATTCTTTGATTTTTGAACTGTGACCAAATATGTCTTAGGAAGAATTGGAGATATGGAGATTTGAAGGGACTGTAAGCATTTGATCTCTGGAGACCTTTATGCCTAAGAGGAGATACTCAGGGCTTGCTGCGGGGAAAATCAATGGTGTTTTACATGCTGCATGTTCCCCTATTTTTTCTTTCCTTAAATGAGAAGTTGTGCCTAAATAGGGATAAGACACGGTTGTTAATTTCACTGGGGTCATTCAACCTGTAAAGTTGGAGGGGGGCAGAGAAAAATCCCCCATTTGTTAATAGGAGGATTAAAATATGGAGGGAACTGGGAATTATAATCGATAACAGACGCCTGCCCTAAACATAAAGACAGATAAAACCATAGCTGTAAAAAGGTAGAACAGGCAAACCTGCAAACTTTTATTAACATATTTTGTCCCTATTGCCCTATACCATATATCATATATCACATTTTCATACCATATCACTTTAAAGTGGGAGACATCTTTTAGCACACCTCAGGTTGCTGTGGACTGAAGGACTTTCATAAATATCCCTCTCCCAGAGAGACCTAGGAGCCCCCCCCCCCCCCTTGAAGCGAGACCGGGAGTCCATATTTTTTTTTTTTTCCTTTTTTTCTTTTTTCCTTTTTTAAAAGGGGGAAAGGAGAAAAAAAGAAAGAAAAACCAATCCGAAAAAAGGGGGTAAAGGGAAGAAGGATTTAAAATCTCTTCTTGTCCCTCTTGTTAAAAACCCCTATAGTGAACGTCGAATAGGGGTGCACGTGCAAAATTTACCCTCCTAGCTGAGGTGTCTACCATTTCCCCTAGGAATTAGACCGGGGGACATCCTAATTCCACTATTTAATCATATGAAACAGAGGATTGGCCCTATGAGAAGGGGGGAGATCAAGGATTAAGTTCTAAAATAAAGGAAACAGCAAAAGGGGAAATAAACCTAGAAAATTGCTTGGAAACCCTGCTCAGGACTATAAGATCATTAGATACCCTGCCTAAAAGGGGAAAACACATTGAAAGGGGGAAGGAAAGAAGAGGAGAGAAAAGGAAGAGGGGAGAAGGGAAAAAAAGGAAAAAACTACACTACAAAACTTCCAGGGGGATTGTATCCAGTATCCCACATGGGCTACCTCCATTTACATTAAGACCGCTGTTTTCCTGCGGGAAACCAAAAGGTCAAGCTGGGGAAGAGAATCAGAAGGAAAAAAATTGACATGAGCAGAATGACAAGCAGATCCACAAAGGGGGGACCCCCCACCACCCCAAGTAATATAACAGCAACAAGTTCAATAAGACCGTTCATGACTAGAGGAGAAAGCCCACAAGCCCTTGGAGCCCAGGGGGTAACAAAACAACAACAACAAGTAAACAAAGCGAAAAAGACCGAGAATAAGAAGCCCCAGAGCGAAACTTCAAGAGAAACATCCCTGGAACTAAGAGATGAAGGGTGCTCAGGAGGGGGACTGGAGGATAGCGAGAGGGAGGAACAAAGGTCAGACGCTCGGCCTCTCTCAAGGGGAGAAATGGCAGAGATGCTGCAAAAAATGGAAAACACGATAATGGGCGAAATACAGAACCTGCGGACCGACCTCGGCCATATGCTCTCCAGACTTGAATCAGCAGAGGAACAAGTAGAGAAACAAGAGCAAGATTTAAACTTATTAAAAGATCAGATCACACAGATACAGCTACAACAGAGGCATACGCTCTATAAATTGGAAGACCAGGAGAACAGAAACCGGAGACAAAATCTGAGGATAAGGTTATTACCAGAGAAGAAAGGAGAGGACCTCAGGATAATATCACAGATGATATTTAATTTACTATTGGGAAGACCGGCAGATAACCCATTTATGATCGAAAGGGTACACTGAGTTGGAAACCCGAAAAGAACGTCCCCAGAGCGAATCAGAGATGTCATAATAAGGTTCCGATACTATGAAGACAGGGAAGAAATCTGGAAGAAGCTGAGGGGACATCCCCCATTAGTTTTTGAAGGGGTGAATCTTCAGATCTTCACCGACGTGGCCCCTGAAACTTTGGCAAGAAGATGGCTGTTAAAACCGCTCCTGAAACAGATGATAGATCTGAATATCAAATACACTTGGGGGTTCCCCGCCTGTTTAATTGGGACAAGAGAGGGAAGATCTGCAACACTGAGATTCCCCGAGGACTTAAACGAGTTCTGTAGGAAACTGGACATTTGGGTGCCCGATCTCCCAGGCTGGAGTTGAGGGGAGGAGTGGAGTGAGAGAGGGGGCTCTATTTAGAGACCCCCCCCCACTCTCTCCCTTTCTTTTCCAACCTGGTCGGACTTTCAGTACAACATATTTTTTTTTCAGACCCTTTCCGTTTATTCCGGATGGTTCCCTTGGTCGGGCTTTGTTCCTTTCTTTTTCTTTTTGATTTTTTCTTTTTTCTTTTCTTTTCTCCCCCTTCTTGCCTTCGGGACCCGAGAGGGTTCCCGGGGGATAGGGGGGAGATAAGTGTAACCGACCCGACCCTCCACCCCCTCTATCCAAAAGATAGGGGAGGGGGAGGAAAATCCCAAAAAACCTCACCCAGAGTGTTCTGAACCAAGACATGGTAGTTGGTTCAGGGGCCTTTAATAGGCCAATTGGGGAAATGGGAGGAGGGGAGGGGGGAGGGGAGAAGGGGGGGGAAGGGTTAGAGGGGGGGAGAGGGGGGAGGGAAGGTCGATACCCCGTCTCACCCAGACAACCAGAAGAGAGCGTAACTAATAGAAAGGAAAATTGTAGACCCAGCCTTAGGGAGGACGGAAGGAAATATTATAAATCACGAAGATGCCAGTAATTAAATGCCTCTCATATAATGTAAAGGGTCTAAATAGCCCTTCTAAGAGACATAAGGTGTTAAAGGAATTAAAATACTATAGGACAGATATCGCTTTCCTACAGGAAACCTTACATTAGGATCAAATACAAGGATATACTCACCTGACTTCCCTACTTGGTTTTATGGGGACACCATCTCCAAGAGGGCCAGAGGAGTAGCAATCGGGTTAGCTAAAGGAACTAGATTTGTACTAACAGATAGACTAACAGATCCGGAAGGGAGATTCCTCTTTCTGAGAGGGAAGTTGGAGGAGGAAGAGTATACCCTTGCAAACGTGTATGCGCCTAACACTTCCCCGTTGAAATACTTTTTGGGAATATTGGGGGAATTAAAAGATTATAGTAGGGGAAAGATAATATTAGGAGGAGACCTAAATTTCGGCATGGATCCGAAAGTTGATAAATCACATCAAACATCAGAAACGCAGGGTACACAATTAAGAAAAGTTAAAGAAAGCTTACATAGAAGTCAGTTAGTAGACACATGGAGGATCTTCAACCCAAACCAGCGAGACTACACTTTTTTTTCTCAGGTACATGGCAGCTACTCTCGAATCGACCACATCTTGGTTGACCATAGAATACTGGAGGAGGTGGTCGAGACGAGAATAGAGCCCATGACGATCTCTGACCACGCGCCCATCAGTATATCAATAAACATTGTATGCAATCAAAGGCCCTACCAAAACTGGAGATTAAATGAAGATCTACTGATCGAAGAGAAAAGTATAACTAGGGTTAAAAAAGAACTAGAAGAATATTTTAAGATAAATGAGACAGAGGAAATCTCGGCAGCAACCCTATGGGACGCCCACAAGGCAGTGATTAGAGGGGTTTTGATCTCGGAAGGAGCAAGGAGAAAAAAGGAAGCGATCAGTAAAAAAGTAAAACTAATAGACGAGATTTTCAACTTAGAGCAAAAGCATAAGAAAGATGGAAAGCAACAAGATCTATATTTGGCCCTAGTCAATAAACGAAACGAACTTAAAGATCTCATAGATCAAGAAACAAGAAAGGAATTCAACTTAATAGCAAGGGAGAGATACAGGTGGGGAAATAAAACAAGCAAACATCTGGCACGGATGGTGAAAAAAAAAAAATCAAGGAACTATATCGACAAAATTAAAAACGAAAAAGGGGAGGTATTACATACAACAAAAGATATCGCCGAAACATTCAGATTATACTACGAAAAACTATACTCAGTAAAACAAAAGAACTGGCAGAAAGGAGAGAAAGAAAATAAGATCGCAACTTTTTTAAAAGAGGCAAGACTTTCAAAAATTTGTCAACTAGAGGCCGAGGAGATAGATAGACCAATCACGGAAAATGAAATTAAAATAGCATTAACAAGCTCAGCCTCAGGCAAAAGCCCAGGCCCAGATGGCTTTACAGTAATGTATTACAAAAAATGTAAGGAGATATTACTACCAAGGATATGCCAGTATTTTAATGGCCTAGGGAAAAAATACAAACTAAGTAAGGAGGCCTCCGAGGCAACCATCACTGTCATCCCAAAAGAAGGTAAGGACAGCGGGAGCTGCTCTGGCTACCGACCGATATCCTTGCTTAACACTGACATAAAATTGTTTGCAAGGGTATTGGCCGGGAGAGTTAGGCAGGTAATGACTAAATTGGTACACCCAGATCAGACGGGTTTTGTTCAAGGGCGAGAGGGGAGAGACAACGGAGTAAGAACACTTTTGATAATCCGGAGATTGAGGGCAATGGGATCCCCAGGCCTACTCCTGTCGATAGACGCAGAGAAAGCGTTCGACAGGGTAGACTGGGGACTTATGCTTGCTACCCTAAAGGATATGGGGTTTGGCCAGGGGATGATGAACTGGGTGGATACCCTATATCAGTCCCCTATGGCCAAAATAAAAATAAATGGTAGTCTTTCGCAAACATTCCAAATGAGAAATGGAACGAGGCAGGGGTGCCCCCTGTCACCATTGCTGTTCGTGATATCAATGGAACCATTCCTAGCCAAGATCCGTAATTGCCAAAAAATAAAAGGGATCAAAATAGGAGAGGAGGAACATAAGCTCGCAGCTTTTGCGGACGATGTCCTCTTCTATTTAACAGAACCCAAAACATCAATCCCTAATTTATTAAACCTATGTAATGAATATGGGGAATTTTCAAACTTTAAATTAAATATCACTAAAACAGAGATCATGAGTATAAACATAAGAAAGACAGAAGAAAAACTCCTGAAAGAGAATTATCGCTTTGCTTGGGTAAGGGAACTTAAATATCTGGGGATTCTGTTAGCTAAATCAATCAAAAAAACCTATGCGATAAACTTTATCCCACTGTTAAACGAAATCAAGAAAGAAACAAAAAGGGTGGAAAACAGAGCAATATCGTGGATAGGACGAATCAATTATTGTAAAATGGTTATCATGCCCAAGATCTTATACACATTTCAGATGATCCCTATAGCTCTACCAGGAACGCTGCTCTCAGCCCTTAATAAACTAATTATGAATTATATATGGAAAAACAGGAAACATAGGATATCACTCCAGACATTAAGACAACCAAAAAAAAAGGGAGGGCTTGCTGTTCCGGATGTTAGGAGATATCACGAGGCGGTTATGTTAACAAGAGTGATGGAGTGGGCCAGAGTCAACACAGAAAAAAGGTGGGTAAGCTTAGAAAACGAATTAACACAGGTAAGGTTGGATAAGATTATATGGAACCCCCCCCCCAATTTAGGACACTGGATATTAACGCACATGAGATAACAAAAAATGCACTCAAAATATGGGACACAGTCTATAAAAAAATTGTGAAGGAATATAACTCACCCCTCATAGCACTGAAGAATAACGATTACTTTGCACCGGGTAAGACACAAGTAGGGGGTCACTGGATCAAAAAAGACACGGCACAACTAAGGGATATAATGAACGGGGATCACATTAAAACACTGCAGGAGTTAAAACTTAATACAAATTTAATGGAAATCAATGAATGGAGGTACCAGCAGCTAAACCACTTCATTCAAGATCTTCCACACCCATTGAGGTCAGAGGATCAGTTGTCGGAACTGGAAAAAATTTGTACGACAGAAAGAACCAAAGGAACCATTTCTATATTATACAAGATTCTACTGAAGATAGGAGAGCAGAGTTTACCTCCATTCATTGAAAAGTGGGAAAGGGAATTGGGCTCACAGCGAGATAAGGCTACAATAGAGAGAATGTTGACTCTGACACACTCTTCCGCGGTAGATAGCCGCACGGCGGAAATGTGCTTCAAATGTATCGCCGGGTGGTACATGACACCGGACAAATTAAAAAAATTTAATGAAGAGCAGACAGAGGATTGCTGGAGGGGTTGCGGATCACCAGGAAATATGGCTCACCTTTGGTGGGGATGCCCAAGGATAAAAAAGTACTGGGAAAATATATTGGGTTGTGTGGAAGAGATCACAATGAAAAAGATAAAGATGGACCCATGGGTTGTCCTATTCCATGGGGGAGAAGAAGGCATAAAAAGGTATAGGGAAACACTTACACCGCATCTCTTAAACGCCGCCAAGAGATTAATCCCAAGGAGGTGGCAAGATACAGAGTGCCCCCAAACCTGGGAATGGATTGATGCGGTCGAAGAAACATACAAAATGGAAGAATTGAAAGAGGGCTTAGAGGGTAATAACATATTACAAAGTACAAAATGGGAAAATTGGAGGACCTTTAAGAGATCATGGAGTTACGCAGAAAAGTTAAGGGAAGAAACCTAAAAGATTTCCTAGAAGAAAATTAGAAAGAACTAGAGGTTTCAGAGTACGTCTAGGGTGAGACGGGGGGGGGAGGGGAGGGGAAGGGGGGATTAAAAGAAAAAAAAAAAAAAAAAAAGAACTCTGGGCCAGATTCACGTAGAATCGCCCTACGCTGCGGCGGCATAACGTATTACATTTACGTTACACCGCCGCAAGTTTTCAGAGTAAGTGCTTGATTCACAAAGCACTTGCCTGTAAACTTGCGGCGGCATAGCGTAAATCCGCCCGCGCAAGCCCGCCTAATTCAAATGGGGCGGGGACCATTTAAATTAGGCGCGTTCCCGCGCCGAGCGTACTGCGCATGCTCTGTCCCTAAAATTTCCCAACGTGCATTGCGCTAAATGACGTTGCAAGGACGTCATTGGTTTCGACGTTAACGTAAATGCCGTCCAGCGCCATTCATGGACGACTTACGCAAACGACGTGAAATTTCAAATTTCAACGCGGGAACGATGGCCATAATTAACATTGGCTAGACCACCTAGAGGGCAACTTTAGTTTTAGGCAGCGTATCTCTACGGAAACAACGTAAATTTACAGCGACGGGCAAAGCGGACGTTCGTGAATCGGCGTAACTAGTCATTTGCATATTCTACGCCGACCGCAATGGACTCGCCACCTAGCGGCCGGCCTAGAATTGCAGCCTAAGATCCGACGGTGTAAGTCACTTACACCTGTCGGATCTTAGGGCTATCTATGCGTAACCTGATTCTATGAATCAGGCGCATAGATACAACAATCGTATCTCAGAGATACGACGGCGTATCAGGAGATACGCTGTCATATCTCTTTTGTGAATCTGGCCCTCTCATTTTTCCTCCATGATCTTTGTTCCTAGGATTTTATCCTATTTAATAGTGTCTAGCAAAGAGCGTAGTTTAGGGAAGTTGGCTCTTTTGAAGTTCAATGTACTTGTATTACCCTTGTACTTCTTATTTCTGTGATTTATCCTGAATCTAATTCACCTATGCTTGTTGTTTCCTAAGTTACTCTGTATTTCCATATGCACGATCAGGTCTGTATTGCTAGTAATCAGTAGGTCTAATAAGGTGTTATCTCTTGTTGGTGCATTCACCATCTGACGCATGAAATTATCCTGCAAGACATTTAGGAACTTGCATGGTCAATGTGAATTTGTTTCTGCATCATGATTTGGGTAAAACTACTATTCTAATGTGATGCTTTATTCATAATGCTTCTCAGCAGGCATGTAATCCCGCACTGTATCCATTGACTGCATTTATAATTTACAGTGTGGTTCATCATGCATTATGGAGTTCATCTCCACTGGTTTCTGATACATTGTTTATTGAATGTATGCATTCTTTTCATAATTTACTATGCATCCATTGCATTAGCTTATACTACTCGATGTGAGTCACAAACCTTTTAATTGTGCCTTAAATGATTCCAACACATTTTCAAGAGATCACTTCTTTTATTTGGTTCACTTCCTAGGTTTACAGCCCTTAGTTGTTTTTAAGCTACAGTGCCTTGAAAAAATAATCATACGCCTGCAAAATTGTCCACATTTTGTCATGTTACTACCAACAATGTTAATGTATTTTATTGGGATTTTATGTGATAGACCAACACAAAGTGGCACATAATTGTGAAGTGGAAGGAAAATGAAAAATGGTTTTCAAAATGTTTTTTGTGCATTTGTATTTAGCCTCCTTTACTCTGATAGTTGTTGAGAAGTTTAAAGCAGGGTTAAGTTACATAAAAGTTTCCCAAGCTCTAAACATCTCATGGAACACTGTTCAATCCATCACCTGAAAATGGAAAGAGTATGGCACAACTGTAATCCTACCAAGACATGGTCGTCCACCTAAACTGATAGGCTGGGCAAGGAGAGCATTAATCAGAGAAGCAGCCAAGAGGCCCATTGTAACTCTGAAGGAGCTTCAAAGCTCTGGTAGGAGAATCTATCCACAACGATTAGTCATACACTCTACAAATCTGGCTTTTATGTAAAAGTAACAAAAAGAAAGCCATTGTTGAAAGAAAGACATAAAAAGTCAAATTTTCAGTTTGAAATGTGGGGGACACAGCAAATATTTGGAAGAAGGTGCGCTGGTCAGATGAGACCAAAATGTTACCTTTTGGCCTAAAAGCAAAATGCTATGTGTAGCCGAAACCTAACACTGCACATCACCCTCAACACACCATCCCCACCGTGAAACATGGCGGTGACAGCATCATGTTGTGGGAATGCTTTTCTTCAGCAAGGACAGGGAAGCTGGTCAGAGTTAATGGGAAGATGGATGGAGCCAAATACAGGCCAATCTTAGAGGAATCTGCAAAAGACTCGAGACTGGGGTGGAATATCACCTTCCAGCAGGACAACAACCCTAAACATACAGCCAGAGGTACAATGGAATGGTTTAGATCAAAGCATATTCATGTGTTAGAATGGCCCAGTCAAAGTCCAGACCTAAATCTAATTGAGAAACGGTGACAAGACTTGAAAATTGCTGTTCACAGACTCTCTCCATCCAATCGAACAGAGCTTGAGCAATTTTGCAAAGAAGAATGGGCAAAAGTGACACTTTCCAGCTGTGCAAAGCTGGTAGAGACATCCCCAAAACGATTTCAGATTTGCAGCTGCAATTGCAGTGAAAGGTGGCTCTACAAAGTATTGACTCAGGGGCAGCGCTGTATCCTCCTGGCCTAGGCCAATGAGGCCCAGGCCTAGGGCAGCACTTTGCAGGGGGGCCGCACGGAAAGTGTCCCCGCCGACTTGTGCTACACTTAGTGTAGTGCCAGTCTTATGGGCCGGCATTACACATGTAAGGGGCCCGATGCTCCCCAGGGCCGCCTCCCCCCACTTATTATCTTGCGTCAGGAGAGAAGAGAATACACTGTTTTTTTTTCGTCAGCACCCCCCCCCCCCGGTTTTCTGCTCCAGGGGGGCCCTGCCTAAAGATGTGTAAGGGGCCCCAAAATTTGTGATGGCTGCCCTCTGGGCCGGACTGGGTTGAGAGGCAAATTAGTCAAGCATCCCCATAAAGCGGCCGCACTGCAGTTTATTTTTTACCATCCCTGTCCAATTGCAGAGATTTCCCCTCACTTCCTGCCCCATAGCTAAACAGGAAGTGAGAGGAAATCCCTGCAAATTAAGGGAATCCATTGCCCCCCAGGCCCTCAAATCTAGTGTCCCCACTCGAAAAGTGGGGCGGGTCTAGGGTTTTGGGTGGGACTTAAACAGAAAGGAAGGGGTGGGTCATATTTAAATTAGGGGTGCATGAGTTTAATCAGGCCTAGGGCAGCACAAAACCTGACTACAAATGCACGCCACACTTTTCACATATTTATTTGTAAAAAAAAATAGAAAACCATTTATCATTTTCCTTCCACTTCACAATTATGTGTCACTTTGTGTAGGTCTATGGCATAAAATCCCTATAAAATACATTTACGTTTTTGGTTGTAACATGACACAATGTGAAAAATTTCAAGGGGTATGAATACTTTTTCAAGGCACTGTCTGTGTTTGGAGGAACAATAATTGTATCATTTAAAACATAAAATAATTGCACAGCATTCAAAATATGTAAAAGTAACAATTTATCCTACTTTTAAAGTATAGGTTAACATAAGAATACCAGATTTAAAAAATGCAATCCAAAGACACCGTACTGGCCGTGCCCACTTCTAACCAGACTCAAAAACATGACCCCATTGGCAGCCAAAACCTTAACATCACACCCCTTTTTTTAACACGCAAACAATTGGCCACAGACTTTTGTGAAAAAAAGGCAGACATTCAAGATATAAAGGAACATGTAAGGGTAACACAGCACTAATCAGACAAGATCAAAAATAATTACATTACATTACATTATATTACAATTACAAAAAATAAGTCCAAATACATATGTGACGGGACCCCTATAGAGACCTTTTTCTTCTGTGACTATAGGAAGAGCTAAGCAGTACCAAGATGCTTTCACCCAAAACAAGAGATGGTAAGACCACCTGTAACGGATAGTCTAAATGTGCTCATATAGTAATCGCTGTTGCAAGGGGATCACTGTATCTTCAAACATGCTTCCACTGCAACGCTCAAACAACATCCATCGAAAAAGTCAAAAGATAACAGAGAACTCTCATGGTGTAGTATTAACAAAATACAATTTATTAAAAGGGTTAAAAGTACTCACAATGCAGAAAGTAAATCAGGCCTGTTCAATTAACCTATACATAAAATGAGCCGACTGACAAAATGATTCCTTGTGTGTATGCACTCGCCCTCTTCTTGTGTGTCAGGTCGCATACGCTGGCCCCGTCCGATGTGTTTTGTCACAGCGAACGTCATCAGGGGAAGTGGCCATGAGGCGGCATAACACACACATTCAATATCTATAATGACCAGGATCAGGGAGGGCTTAACTGTGCATGCTCCTATTTTTTTTACACATTCAAGATATAACGACAAACACATATAAACAGATTTCAAATAAGAGGCGTATGTATGCATAGCTAGGAGGGATGGCTTGCAGTTATTAAGAAGAAAAATATGGTGTGCATAGCATGCCACATGTTGAGCTCTTTGAGGTGTGGCCAGTAAATTGGGTGTTGCTTAATGCTGCATAGCTTGTAGTATGGGTATAAAATAAGCCACAAAAAAAACAAAAACAAAAATATGGGAATGGTACTATAAAATACTTTTTTTCTAGATTTATAGTTATCACAAATAACATTTTAGATTTGGGTCCCAAAAATGTCCCACAAAGCAATTAACAAAAAATATGACAATGTTGTCATCCCACCACAATATTACACTCACACTGCTGCATACATGTGTAGAACTGAGAGGGGCCCCTCCCAAAGACAAAGTGCAATTGATGAAATGCAATCTAATAATACTGGAGAACAGGGCTTTTTTTCCTCAGTGAATAGGTGCAAGAACTCTGCTCTTCATCCTTTGTCTCTCTCCCCTACCCACATCTGAGCACCGTCCCTTGATTCCACCCTCTACCCACCTCCCTGTACCATCCCTTTTAGAGAATACAGATCCAAGTATCATTTTGTGCTACTTGGTAGAGCCTTGATTGCTGCTTTTTGCTACCTTTTGTCCTGTTGGATCTTGTCAGTTAAAATGTTTGTTTTGTGTACTGCATTGTACTAACACACAGGATTTAAAGAAACAAACATATAGTTATATTTTGTTCTTTGTTTTATCTTTTTTTCCACTACCATTATTATCTGGCTCTGATTAAGCAACTGTAAGCTCCCTGCATTTTGCCCCTCGCTCCTGGCGTTGGTTTTGTGGCCTCCCCCTCTTTTACTTGGCCCGTTCATCCACACCTGTGCACTTTCCAGCATGTCTGAAGCCTCGTACACACGATCGGTCCATCCGATGAGAACGGTCTGATGGACTGTTGTCATCGGTTAACTGATGAAGCTGACTGATGGTCCATTGCGCCTACACACCATAGGTTAAATAACCGGTCATGTCAAAACGCAGTGATGTAAAACACAACGACGTGCTGAAAAAAAAGAAGTTCAATGCTTCCAAGCATGCGTCAACTTGATTCTGAACATGCGTGGATTTTTAAATTTAAAGCAAGTTGGCTTTTTTTTAACCGATGGTTAAATAACCTATGGGGCCCACACACGATCGGTTTTGACCGATGAAAATGGTCCATCAGACCGTTGTCCTCTGGTTAACCTATCGTGTGTACAAGGCCTGACTGGGTCAGAGGGAATATTACGTGCATCTCTCCTGACATTACTGAGTTCTCTTAGCAAATGTGAGTCAGTGGTTGAATAATGAAAATAATGAAATAAAAATAAAAATATTTATGGACTATGTTATATATGTGTTTCTGTATTTTTTCTAGTTCATCCAACCATATATATCCACTAGCCCCTTGAGGAAGCTAACACAGGTGAAACGCGTTGGTACGATTTGCCCTTTCCTGCTATAATAAGTTATATACTAAATGAACTATCATCTGAGTTTTATGCTATGAATATATGCATGCATGACACTGTATGTGGGAAAGAAACTCTATCTGCGGGGATTATCTTTTGGTCTGAACAACATGTTTTTAAGGGGTATTACTAATACTATTTCTGCAATAAAAACTTTTTTACTTTTATATATGTAGTAATATTTATTCTGAGAGGAGGTTCCCAGCACTTCTAAAGTCTAATCCTTTGCATTGTATTTTTTTCAGTTATTTTAGGGATGTGGTGTTCATTTTTCAGCCAAGCCTTTTTTGTTATATTTCCATGTATTAAATACATTATTTATGGTGCCTATAGCAACCAGTCAGCAACCAACTGTCATTTTCCCAGTTCAAGTATAAAAAAATGAGGCAATTATTGGTTTCTAAGAGCAACCAGGAATTGGTTGTGCGATGAGTAACAATGATTTTATTTTATTTTTGCACACTTTTAATGTATTAGCTCCAAGGCAAATAGAGACATGTCAGGAAATAGTACAACTAATTTAAAAGGTCACATATATATACTGTATATATTTCATAAAAGGTTTGTCATTTTATAGTCTTTTATTTGGAAAACAGAGGAGAAACCAAACTGGAGTTTTACAGTTTAGAAAATCAAATTCCATATGAAAGTATTTTTATACTTTAGATGTTGGATAAAACTGAAATGATGTCAGTAATGGGAAATTTCAATGTTCAAGTTTTACATTCACAATCTCATTCCCCATCATTCAAAAGCTTTCCTAAAGCCATAGTAGAAGAATTAATGTAAAACAGAACTGACCACATCAAACATTATGCAAATAATCCGGGATAAGGTATTTTATTTAGTATTGGTCTAACCTTGATCCAGAGTGAAGAATTTTAATCCTCAGATTTCAAGAAGACAAAACCAAGAACATTACGATGTGACATATCTTAAGTGTTTCTAATGCCCCGTACACACCATCACTTTATGTGATGAAAAAAAAACGACGTTTTTAAAAACGTCACTTTAATTGACCGTGTGTGGGGGAAAACGTCATTTTATGTCTTGTAAAAAACGACCAAAAAAAATTGAAGCATGCTTCAATTTTATGTGTCGTTTTTCAAAACATCATTTTGTACTTCACAGAAATTGACCGTGTGTAGCAAAAAACGTCGTTTAAAACGAAGTTTTTTCACCCTACTTATGAAGCAAGCTTCAATGGAAAAAGTGGTGAGAACATAACCTCGCTTTGCTAGAACATTGTGAGAAAAACGATGGTGTGTAGGCAACTTCGTCTTTGAAAATTGAAGTTTCAAAAACGTAATTTTTTACTTCACAGAAAATGTCGTTTTTTTTCATCACATAAAGTGATGGTGTGTACAGGGCAAAAAGCCAAGAACAAAAATGTAATATATTGCAATTTACTAGTCATTAAATGTGGTGGCAGAATTGGCTTTTTTTTCTCCTTTATTTTCTTCTAGTGGTCCTGCCAATAAAAAGCATTTTGTCTAAGATTAACAATGATCATTCACTGTACTGTATCTAGAGAGGAGCCGCGTTATCACCCATTATAACAAAGGGAGTGTGTTAGGACTACAGATCACTCCCCTCTCCACTTCTCTATAACATAATATGAAGGTGTTGTGGAAACCTGATAATGTCATTGACATAAGATTGTAGAGTGCACATGTAGGTGGGGTACGGTGTGGTGCAGCAGAAAAAATTCACATAAATAATACAGCAATAGTAAAATTGGTGTATATCGTGTTGACATATATCTAATAGCAGCCAGCACAACACTTATGCCGCGTACACACGATCGGTCAAACCGATGAGAATGGTCTGATGGACCAAACTGATCGTGCGTAGGCCCCATCGGTTATTTATCCATCGGTTAAAAAAAATCAATCTTGTTTTAAATTTAACCGATGGATACCTAACCGATAAAAAAAAAAAACGATCGTTTGTAGGCACATCCATCGATTAAAAATGCATGCTCAGAATCAAGTCGACGCATGCTTGGAAGCATTGAACTTCGTTTTTTTTTCAGCACGTCGTTGTGTTTTACGTCACCGCGTTCTGACAGGATCAGTTTTTTAACTGATGGTGTGTAGGTACGACTGACCATCAGTCAGCTTCATCGGTTAACTGATGAAAACAGTCCATCAGACCGTTTTCATCGGATGGACCGTTCGTGTGTACAGGACATAAGACACGTGTAAATACAAACTAATGTACAATGTGCAGCAATAGTCACAACAAACCCCATGGGAAGGCTGCCCGACCAGGTGCACTCACAGTTTCCCACAACATGAATAAAGCAGGTTTCAGCCAGTGTCTGTTAGGAGAGCAGAATGCTGCCTGACTGTCTCATGCCCAAGTGGGATGATGCCCAGAGGAGTTGTGACCCTACGCTTTCCCTCCTCGTCAGGAACCTTAACCCACCACTAGTACTGTTCCTAACAGACGGGGTAACTTTCACTATTCTACCCACTTGCATAAAGCGTGCTAGACCTGGGAACCATGGCATTAAATAGGCTCTGTCTGATCCAAGATGACTGTCAGAGTCACATAGGGCGGCAGCATTTAACTGGATAGCTTCCTCAGTGACCTAGGAAACCATAGAGGAACTTTCTTCCTCTTGATATTCCCCCCTTATCTGCAAGACTGCAACAGGTGAGCACCACCTGCAGTGGAAAAGGTAGACTGCACCTGTCTACACACATGACATAGGACAGCCCTGGACTTCAGTCAGCATTAATAGTTATTTTTTTGTTTTTTTACACTTGCCAGGTATAAAAAAAAGGCTTTAAATTGTACATTTAACAGACCAAAGGAATTCATTGAAATTACCTTTTAGGGTTTTACAAAAACTTAAAAGAGAAGTATGTTTTCTTTACCATTTATACTTACCTAGGTGGATGCTGCATCTGTCCCTTGGCGTTTCTACACTGAGAACCGAGCTATCAAACACCGCCGATGGCTCAGTTCTCACAGATCCCCCGATTGGAGAGCTGCTGACTGTCTATCAGCAGCTCTCCTCTCTGCTCCTCCACTCTCACTGGAGCGCTGAGCTGCGGAAGAACGGGGAGCAGCCATCTCGGGATCTCATCGGCTCGCTGAGAGGCTGAGACAGGCATCAGTCCAGGCACCTGGTGGGTCCTGACTTTGTCGTGATGACACAGTGCCTGAACTGATTCCAGTGACCTCAGCAGAGAGTGAAAACAGGTCACAGGAGGGCAAAATTAATTGCACTCCTGTGACCCATAGGGGAACCCCAGCCAAACAATCTCAGGCTGGACTTCTCCTTTAAAGTCGTTGTAGACCAAAAAAAAACTTCCAACAAAAACAAACCCTGTAAGGCCTCGTACACACGATAGGTTAACCAGAGGACAACGGTCTGATGGACCGTTTTCATCGGTCCAAACCGATCGTGTGTAGGCCCCTTAGGTTATTTAACCTTAGGTTAAAAAAAAGCCAACTTGCTTTAAAATTAACCTTTGGATTCCTAACCGATGGGAAAAAAACGATTGTTAGTAGGCACGTCCATCGGTTAAAAATCCACGCATGCTCAGAATCAAGTCGACGCATTCTTGGAAGCATTGAACTTGCGTTCTGACACAATAGTTTTTTTTAACTGATGGTGTGTAGACACGACGGACCATCAGTCAGCTCCATAGGTTAACCTAGGACAACGGTCCTTCAGACCGTTGTCGTCTGGTTAACCTATCGTGTGTATGAGGCCTAAGACAAAGGCATAATGAGCTAGTATGCTTCGCATACTAGCTCATTATGAAAGACTTACCTTAGATCGAAGCTGTTGCAGCACCCCCCGCACACCGCTGTGACCGGCGACATGTCTCCCGGAGTTATTTCCACGTTTTGTGGGCTCCAACGCTGTGATTGGCCGTAGCCGTAATGACATCACTCCCGCGCATGTGCGCAGGAGCCACCAGTCATGCCAACGACCCTGAAGAAATGGCACGAGCAGGCTTACCTGTAGGTACAAGTGGTATAACTAGGTTTAAACCACTTTAAAGCAGAGTTCCATGCAAATGTGGAACCTCTGCTTATTTGCTTCCTCCCCCCTCCAGTGCCACAATTAGCACCTTTTTAGGGAGGTGGGAACGGATACCTGTTTTTGACAGGTACCCTACCCCACTTAAATACAAATACCAGAAAGAAGATCGCGCTAATGTAATCTGCCAACTAACTGCAAATTACATTAGCGCGATCTTCTTTCTGGTATTTGTATTTGTTTGGTGTGGTATAACACTTTTTGGTCGCAGCTTTTATATATTTTTTCCCCTTTTTTTTTTTTTCACATTTAGAATAAGCGCAATAATTTTCTCGTAAGTTTAGGCCAATATGTATTCTGCTACATGTTTTTGGTAAAAAAAAAATCCCAATTATGGAGGTCTACAAACTATGGTTTATACAGTATACTGGAATTTATATATATTTTTTATACTAGTAATGGAAGTGATTAGTGACTTATAGAGGGACTACGATATTTCAGGGGACAATCGGACACTGACAATTTTGACACCTTGCGGGAACCAGTGACATTATTACATTATAACTGAACTAATGACACTGACTGGAAAGGGGTTAAACATTTAGGGTGATCAAAGGGTTAACTGTGTGCCTAGCCAGTGTTTGTGTTTACTATGTGTGCTGCTTTTACTAGGGAAAGAGATGGATTTGAGTCCTTGCTTTACAGGAGCGCATAATCCATCCCTTGCCCCCTTTCAGGGAACTATGCATTGTTTACATAGGCAGAGCTCCATTCCGAGTCTCTGCCCCATGTTCGGTGGGTTTTTGTGGATCAGCTTCCGCTGTAAAATAACCATAGGAAAAGAGGACGGCGTGTGCCACCTGCAGGCGGAAGCGTGAGACGGCGTGTGCCACCTGCAGGCGGAAGTGTGGGATTGTGTATATATACGTGATCCTGCGCACAGCTGCCAGCCTGTAGCAATAACACTGCTATAGGGCTATCAACAAGTGGTTACAGTGATTGTGAACAATCACCTTGTAAAAAGAGCCCATTCAGTTAAAAAAATTATTGAAATGCACAACATTTTTCTATAGATATAAATAAATACCTTTTTTTTATAAGTGATAATTTCCTCTGATCTCAGCTGCATAAGAGCTGGGGGAGGAGAAGCAGCATCACACTGAGCTTGTCAGTGAATGGCTGAGCAGTAGGGGCATTTCAGGACAAGTCTGATCATTGGAGGAGAGTACACTGATTTCCCAGCACAGCTAGAGAACTGACCACAACGTGCTCACCTACTTAGTGTGGTTAGTTTCTTTATAGGAAAACAAGAGGACTGGCAGGAACATCAGGGATTTCACATACAGGAAGTAATACAAAGAGAACAGGAGATGTTTTAATACAAGTACATAGTACAGAAGACACATCGGTTTTTAACTTGTAAACACCAAATCTCAGAAAGAGGCTCAGTCCTTAAGTGGTTAAGCCTTAGGAAATAAACATTCTGGCTAAGGGCCACATTTGTACACTGGACTGTTAGGGGTTGCTTACAATTGTATACTTATTCTGTCTGCCTTTCAAAATAGCTGTACACGCAAATTGAAATGACATATTGACATAGTTGACAGTGTGTTTTGTAAAGTGGTGTGCAACTCATTCATTTAGCAGACTACATTTACAGTACATTAGACTGTTACACATTACTAGTGCAGGATACTGTATTTACAGAGTACAAGATGTCCTAGTTTCTTTTCCTGTCATTGTTCTCTTGAATAAATCAGAATGTAAGACCTGTAGGTTAAAGTCTTGCATTTTATTGATGGCATTTTAAATTAAAACACTTCATTTAATCCTTCAACATCTTGTCATAGTGACAAGAGACCTGCTGTATGGCCCTTGGCTCCTATATAGCCTTTCCAATGTCACATCCAATTATCCAGTCAGCCTTAGAGAAGATACATTGCACAAAGGGAGCAGCTTTTTTTTAAGGTATATTGTGGAGCAGAGCAAAGCTTCCTTAGTTGTGTTTTGCATCATGCCTGATTTGTTCCTGAGATTTGCGTCACAATATGTAACAACTTGTCATCTGTTTTGCTAAGCTACCCTTTACAGAAATCTAGACAAAAAATTACTTAGAACCCCCAAACATTTTATATTTTTCTTACATCCTAGAGAATAAAATGGCGGTCGTTGCAAACATTTCTGTCACATCGTATTTGCGCAGCGGTCTTACAAGCGCACTTTTTTGGGGAAAGAATACACTTTTTTAAATAAAAAAACAAGACAACAGTAAAGTTAGCCTATTTTATATATATATATATATATATATATATATATATATATATATATATATATATATATATATATATATATATATATATATATATATATATATATATATATATATATATATTGTAAAAGATGATGTTACGCCAAATACATTTTTTATTTTGAATGTAAACATTCCTTGTAATAGAAAAAAAGCATGACAGGACCTCTTAAATATGAGATCTGGGGCCAAAAAGATCTCAGATGTCATATTTACAAAATTAAATGCAATAAAAATAATAATAAAATGTATGTTATTTTAAAAAAAAAATTCCTTTAAGAGCATTGGTCGGAAGTGACGTTTTGACGTCGCTTCCGCCCTGCAATGATATGGAGACTGGTGGGGGCCATCTTCCCCACACTCGTCTTCATGTCAGGCTAGGAAGAGGATCCAGTTTCCTCTGCCGTTACTGACGGCTCCGGCACCGGAGATAAAAAAAGTGATTTTGTGGTGAATCCACCACAGAGACCACTTTTATCTTGAAGCGGACCGCCCGCTCTTGAAGAGGATACCAGGCTTATGGTAGCTGGCTTCTACCATAACAACGGTATTCCTCTTCAAAGTATTGACGAAGGGTGGTCCTGAAGTGGTTAACAAAAGTGTATGTGTTTGTTTGAAATGAAAAGGTTAAATACCTCTTGTCACACCGCAGCTGTGCGGTCACGTGATCCTCCTGTGCTGGCTGGCCCTGATCTATGGAGAGAAGCGGGAATGGCTGAGATTCCCCTCTGCTGGCCGGCTGACGTCACAGGGGAGTCTCGGCCCCTCCCACTTTTCCCATTAGATCAATGCCGGCCAGCAAAGGGGGATCACGTGACCACACAGCTTCGATTTGACAAAGGGTATTTAGCCTTTTCATTTTAAACAAATACAGTTTTGTTAATGGCTGGATTCCTGCATGGGACACATTTAATATAGTGACTTTACAAACACTTTAAGACCAGATCTTTTTCTGATATTTGTTGCTTCCGAGTTAAAATCAGTATTTTTTGCTAGAAAATTACTTAGAACCCCCAAACATTATGTATATATATATTTTTTAGCAGAGACCCTAAAGAATAAAATGGCAGTCATTTCAATATTTTAAGTCGCACTGTATTTGCGCAGTGGTCTTTCAAATTTTTTTTAACCACTTCAATACAGGCCATTTTTATCCCCTTCCTGCCCAGGCCAATTTTCAGCTTTCAGCGCTGTCACACTTTGAATGACAATTGTGCGGTCATGCTACATTGTACCCAAATTAATTTATTTCCCACAAACAGAGCTTTCTTTTGGTGGTATTTGATCACATCTGCATTTTTTATTTTTTGCGCTATAAACAAAAAAAGACCAACAATTTTGAAAAAAAAAAAAAATATTTTTTACTTTTTGCTATAATAAATATCCCAATCTTTTTAAAAACATTTTTTTCCCTCAGTTTAGGCCGATATGTATTCTTCTACACATTTTTGGTAAAAAAAATATGCAATAAGCGTATATTGATTGGTTTGCTCAAAAGTTATAGCGTCTACAAAATAGGGGATAGATTTATGTCATTTCTATTATACATTTTATTTTACTACTAATGGCGGCGATCTGTGATTTTTATCGTGACTCTGACATTGCGGTGGACATATCGGACACTTTTGACACTATTTTGGGACCATTCACATTTATACAGCGATCAGTGCTATAAATATGCACTGTTTACTGTATAAATGTGACTGGCAGGGAAGGAGTTAACACTAGGGGCAATCAAGGAGTTAATTGTGTGTCCTAGGGAATGATTCTAACTGTGGAGGGAGGAAACTGATGAGAGGAGAAGACCGACCATTGTTCCTATATACAAGGAACATATGATCAGTTCTCCTCTTCCCTGACAGAACGTGGATCTGTGTGTTTACAAAAACCACACACAGATCCACATCCCTGCTCTGTGATGTGCAATCGCGGGTGCCCAGTGAGCATCGTGGCCACCGGGCACATGCATCGGGTCCACAGTGATGCGGCATGCACTCCCCACAATGCCAGGAAGACAGACGTCATATGACGTCCGCCCGAAGGGTGGAAGGATTCCTGCCGCCGTCATTTTACAATATGGCAGTAGGCAAGTGGTTAAATGATACACTTTAATAATAATACAATTACAGTAAAGTTAGCCCAATTTAAAACAAATTCACAGCTTTTCTGTTTAGAGGTACAGAGGAGAATTATTGCTCTCACTCGTGGCTATACCTCACATGTGTGGTTTGAACACTGTTTACATAAGCGGGCGCATCTTACGTATGTGGTCGCTTCTTTGAGCAAGCTTGGATGGATAAGCGATTTGAATTTAGCGTGATGCTATCATGTCACTATGGACCAAAATTTCTGAGAAATGTTTCCAACACCTTGTTGAATCTATGCCACGAAGAATTTAGGGCGTTCTGAGGCCAAAGGGGGTCCAACCTTGTACTAGTAAGGTGTATCTAATAAAGTGGCTGGTATGTGTAAACAAAGCAACATCCACTAGCCACATAGTCCAGTCCACCAGGTTTTATAATGAGCCATGAAAGCTTTTTATCACATTGATGGGTCAAAAGTGAAGAATTATAGGACATGCCATGCTGCCATTAAAACTTTATGGCACTTAGCAGAACTAATGTTTCAGTCCTCCATGGAAAGTGATAAACAGTGTATTTAGGGATACTTATTTGTGCCTGGTTCTACTGTATATAAGTGGTATACGTGTATACTGCACAACACTTTACACTGCAGAAAGGCATAACCATTTATCACATTCTAACAATAAGGCCCAGATTCACAAAGAGTTACGCCGGCGCATCAGTAGATACACCGACGTAACTCGGAATCTAAGCCCGTCGTAAGTTTAAGTGTATGCTCAAACTGAGATACACTTAAACCTAGCTAAGATACGACGGCCTGCGCTGTTGTATCTTAGGGGGCAATTTTCCAGCTGGCCGCTAGGTGGCGCTTCCGTTGATTTCGGCGTAGAATATGTAAATGACTAGATACGCCGATTTACGAACCTACGCTTGCCAGTCGCAGTAAAGATACGCCGTTTCCATAAGAGATACGCCGCGTAAAGATAAACCTGCCCCCTAGGTGGCGTAGCCAATGTTGAGTATGGCTGTCGTTCCCGCGTCGAAATTTGAAAATTTTACGTCGTTTGCGTAAGTCGTCCGTGAATGGGGCTGGACGTAATTTACGTTCACGTCGAAACCAATATGTCCTTGCGGCGTACTTTGGAGCAATGCACACTGGGATATGTACACTGACGGCGCATGCGCCGTTCGTAAAAAACGTCAATCACGTCGGGTCACCACCCATTTACATAAAACACGTCCCCCTCATCCTCATTTGAATTAGACACGCTTACGCCGGCCCCATTTACGCTACCGCCGCCGTAACTTAGGAGGCAAGTGCTTTGTGAATACAGCACTTGCCTCTCTGACTTACGGCAGCGTAGCGTAAATACGATATGCTACGCCGCCGTAATAATGCGCCGAACTACGTGAATCCGGGCTTAAGAGTTTTTACACTTCTTCTCATTCACCTCAAAAATAACATCTTTGTATTTGGAGGAGAACCTTTTACTGCACCCACCAGTGCTGCTCACGTGATTAGGTACTAGTGGGCACTGAAATTAGGATAAAGTTGTACTCTGATCAAGGCTGCTTGGAAAAAAAAGAGGAGAAGCAGTAGGACTGCCTAGTGCCCTGGCTCAAAGCCACAGTTTGAGATTCAGCATTCTGCTGCAACTGTGAAAGCAAACAATGAGTTCAATCAACAATGTCAACCATTTGGCTAGGAAAAATTGGTCTACCGGTACTATGTTGTGGCAATTAGAGAACTGCAGGAATTTCTTGCTGCTGGAGCTTTTTTTCTTTTTGCTTTTACCTCTGATTTTGAATTTAAAGTTCATTTTGTGATGAAATGACAATGAATTTCTATGTCATATATACTGTAAAATTATTTCTAGATTATTTTATCAACTGGTTGTCTGCTACTCAAAAGCCACCTATAAAAAAAATTTCATTCAACTTAAACCTAAATTAGAGATTGCCCGATTAATTGAGAAACAACAAGAATAATAGTTATTTTTCTCTACATTACCTTAATACAAGTGAAAAGAAGTACTTTACTTAGCTTAGCATAAAGAAAAAATATATAGGGGGTATATACTGTATGCCCAACAGCAGTGGTAGATTGGTATTTTTTTTTTTTATAATATTTAAAGATACATGTGCTAATTAACATTTTCTTGAGGAGTTAAGCCCCCTACACACGATCGGAATTTTCGATTGAAAAAGTCAGACAGACTTTTTCCATCTAAAATTCTGACAGTGTGTATGCCCCATCGGAGTAATTCCATTGGATAATCCGAGGAATTCCATTGGAGTTTTGATAGAGAACATGTTCTCTTTTACTCCGATGGAATTCCGTTGGAATTACGATGTGAGTTTGGCTAGGCAAAAGCCTGATCGTGTGTACGGGGCTTTACATGTGGAAGGATATAAAACCTATAACTGAAACAGTAAAAGCAAGTAAACTTCCAAAACATATGACCAATAGTGTTTGTCCAGCAAAAGAATAATAGCAGATTTGACCTTTTTCCCTGCAGAGAGAAAATACAATTGCATTCATCTGAGATAATGCAAAAAAATTTATTTACATGGCCTAAATGCAGATCAGTAAATGCCAAGGCTTTAACTTGCACAGAAAATAATTTCACCAAGGACCGTATTACCCAAAAATCACACATACTGTACAGGTATTTTGCTGTGCACAACTAAAGGAACACAGCGTAGTTATATAGGGCCAAATTCTCAAAACCATGTCTAAATTTAGGATTATCTAACTTATGTCATTTAAGTTACGGCGCCCTAAGTTGGTGTCGTAACTACCGTATTCTCAGTGCATTTGCGCACAAAACTGCGCCATCCTTAACTTAAGTTTCAATGCCTAAGGCGTGGTTATGGCAAGTGGGAATGAAGTGGGCGTGCTTCATTGTAATGAGCCGTGACCCCATGCAAATGAAGTGCCGGCCGTACTGCGCATGCGCGCACGAATCTGGACCTCAATGCGCATGTGCAGAACTTTGGTCAGCGCAATCAGTGAGATAGGTAAAAGGCCAAGCGTACTTAGTTTGAAGATCGCCCTGTGTCTAAATAGCCCCAGTCAAACACACTTCAATTGCAAAAGTATTTCCCTGTGTTCCCTTCCTAAAGCAAGTTGCTTCTGCTTTGAACGTTTGTCAGTGTTTGTTGGTAAGATTGTTTTGTGAGAAAAGTGTTTGTGGAGTTGGAGGGTATAGTTGGTGTTTGTTTTTGATAATTTGTTTTTTGTTTTGATTGTTTGCCTGTTTGTTTTTCCTAATAGTATTTTTTTGGTTTTGTTTATATTTTTTGTTTTCCTTTTTTGCCTGTTTGTTTTCGAATTAATAGTAGCTGTCTGTCTATTTTTTATTTTGGCTTGTTTGTATTTTCTTTGGTGTGTGTGTGTATTGTTTTTTGTTTGTTGGCTGAGTTCCCTGTTGCTGGGTGTTGTCTGTCATGGCTCCCAAGCGCAGGAAGCTAAATTTTTCACCGGCAGAGAAGCATATACTTGCTCAGGGCGTCATTAAATTTGGGCGATTTCTCCATGGCCCTGAGAGCCACACCACCACCCTGGCCAGGAGGAAGGAGATCCTTCAAAAGATCACCGATCGGATCAATGCGGCGGGGGGGGGGGGAGACCAGGACCATCGCTGGAGTTCAAAAAAAAATAAATGACTTGAGGAGCGTGTCCCGGAACAAGCTGGCAACGCTGCATGCCCATACCAGGGGCACTGGAGGAGGGGGACCCTGCCCAGTCAGGATGAGTGAGGAGGAATGGGCAGTGGCCCAGTGTTTCCACCCACAGCAGGTGGTGGGCCTGCCTGGCTTTGACAATGATCCTCTTATGAGGACAGGTAATTTTTTGGAATTTCTATCTGGTGATTAGCATGTGTGGGTGGGGGAAGGGAAGATGTGCCAAGTGTATGGATCCAACAACCTGTGATTGTTTTGTGTCCTCCCCAGATGGCCAGGAGGTGGCAGCCCCATCAGCCCAGGAGGTGCCAGCCCCATCAGCCCAGGAGGTGCCAGCCCCATCAGGTCAGGAGGTTGCAGCCCCATCAGCCCAGGAGGTGCCAGCCCCATCAGCCCAGGAGGTGGCAGCCCCATCAGGTCAGGAGGTTGCTGGCCCATCAGGTCAGGAGGTTGCTGGCCCATCAGGTCAGGAGGTTGCAGGCCCATCAGGGCAGGCTGCTGCACCACCCCCAAGACAGGCTCATGCAGAGTCCCAAGAAGGGCAGGATTCGCCATGGGAGGGGAGTGCCCACAACTCCCCTAATTTGGATGTTGAGTGGGAGGAGGATGAGGGGGAGGAAGATGACAATATTCTGATTGGGCAGGAAATAATGATGGGCCAAGATATGACTTTTGAATCATCCCCTGAGGGAACCCCACAGGCGCCCAGAAGTCAGGCCACCATCATGGGTCGCCCCTTCCAACCCTCCTCCAACATGCAGCAGCACCCATGGCTCACTCCAACTCCTCCTCCAAGGCCACAAGCCTCAGGGGCAAGTAGGATGCCGACCCCTGAAAACAGGGGGGGGTTGGTGCGTCTGCCGGTCAGTCTGTTGAGGGACAATGTCCGGCAGACCCGCAGTCTGTCTGCAATACAAAAAACTATCAGCAAGGTGGAGCGCAGCCTGGGTGCAATGAGGGAGTCACTGGGTGACGTGGCCACCAACTCCGTGGGGGTCATCACCTGTTTGTGGGACCTGAGGAACGCCACAACAGGTGTGGCCCAGGAGGTGACTGCCCTCACCCAGGCTGTGCAGGCCAATACCCGGGCTGTGCAGGCCAATACGGCTGCCATAACTTCCTGTCTGACAAGGATAGCCGTTGCCTTGGAGGGAAGGCCAGCAGGAGGACAGACACCAGGGGAGGCTGCTTCCTCCCCTGTACAGTCCCCCCGCCCTCAAAATACTCCCTCCCCTGCACAGTCCCCCCCCCCTGAAAATACTCCCTCCCCTGCACAGTCCCCCCCCCCTGAAAATACTCCCTCCCCTGCACAGACCCCCCCCGTGAAGATACCCCAGTTGGCCGTGGCCGTCCCCGTGGCCGTCCCCGTGCCCGTGGGCAGCCCAGAAGGAGCACTCGGCAACATCCTTAAGTTGCATGGGTACTTTTTTTTTTTTTTTTTACACTGTACTTATGATTTGGTATATGTGTGTGAATGATGTGTGAATGTGGGGGGATGGCATTCCTGAAAACATAAGGGTGTCACCCTCAGTTTTGGTGGAGTAGGGATCCCCAGGACCAGGGAGAAGTCATCCTAGGTTCCTGAATGGTGTATGAATGCACAGTGACATAATTGGAGCCGTGGCGGGGCGTTACTGCTCCCAAGTACCAAAGGGGGGGGGGGTACTTGGATCTAATCCAATTCTATGTGCATGTGATGTGTCTGTGCTAGGGACCACAGTGACGTGCATTCATGCATTCTCATTGTGAGATAATTAATGTGCGTTTTGTAAATCAAAATAAACATTCTGTTTGGCATATAAGTAATGTGCATTTATTTAGCAAAATAAAGATTTAAAGGTCACATAATCTCTGTGATTTGGTCTTGGCAAATCAAAAACAAAAATTGTATTAGGATGCATTTACTGGGCAAAGATGCCTTCAGACAGTTGTCTCCTGATAGCCTGGCCCTCAGCAGACCGGGTAGAGGGGTTTGGGGGGGGGGTTGCCTGGGTGGGGGGTTAGGTCAGGAGATATCTCCACATGCATGCCCCTTCTTAATGCAAAATTGTGCAGTATGCAACATGCACCAATAATTTTGCACACAAAGTCTGGGGAATACAATAGTGTACCCCCAGTCTTGTCCAGGCATCTGAATCGTGACTTTAGCATGCCAAAAGTCCGCTCAACTATAGCCCGGGTCTGGACGTGCACCTCATTGTATTTTCGTTCTCCGGGTGTTTGGGGGTTCCGAAAGGGGGTCATCAGGTGGGGTCCCAATGCATATCCTGAGTCACCTGTAAGGGAAAAGACAGGAGAATATTAGTCATGCATGTGCCCCTTGTGATGTCTCCATCATGGGGGGGGCATACCTGACACCAATGTCACTCACCAATCAGCCAGCTGTCTCCATACACGTTCATCTCCAAGTCTCTGTAGATCTTGGTCTGCCTTAGTATGAAACTATCATGGCACGAGCCGGGAAACTTGGCACAAACGTGCCAGATGAGGCCATGTGCATCGACAATCATCTGGACATTGATTGAATGCCAGCCTTTCCTGTTTCTGAACAGGTGTTCAGTATCATGGGGGGGCTGGAGTGCCACATGGGTGCAGTCAATCGCCCCGATGATCTTAGGAAAGCCAGCAATATTATAAAAGTCTGTCATTGCTTGCACACGCTGGTCCTCCTGGGTGGGCATGACAAACTGATGGCTCATGCGCCGCAGTATGGCAGGGACCACCTGATGTAGGCATTTACTCATGGTTGACTGCACCATCCCAGCCACACCTCCAGATGCTCGCTGGAAGGAGCCACTCGCTAGAAAATGCAGTGTTGCCATAACTTTTTCCAGAGGTGTCAGGGCATGGGAACGTAGGGTTGGGGCGATTAGATCCTCATGAAGGAGTTGGGTAATCTCCAGGATGGCCTCCCTATCAAATCGGTAGTTGCCAATGACCTCATAAACTGGCATTTCCCAAATATCACGGCGTGGCCGATAAACACGCGCCTGTGCCCTCATCCTCCTCCTCTGTGCCCTCCTCCTCCTTTGTGCCTGTAAGGCAGCAAGTGCCGTCAAAATCATTGCTGGTCCTGGCATTTTTCAACAACAAAAACTTCACAACTAGAGCTGTAACTCCCTTCTGCAAACCCTTCCACAGCATGTGTAAAATTAGGGCTGGTTTTATAATGTGGAAACTCCCTCATTTGCATCTTTGCCTATCAAAAACAGCGGCGAGCCTAGCGTAATTTGCGCCCGGGAATGCGCAGGTGTAACTACTTTAAGTACGGCTGAAAATACGGAAATCTTTGCTTAAGTCATTTTGACGATCGCGCGCAAATATACGCGCCGTGTAAAATTAGAAAAATGGAGTTAAGTCTGCGTATCTCTTTTGAGAATTTGGCCCATAGTTTTTATTTTTTATATACTGGTAGTTGAGATATGCTGTACCTATAAAATGAGTCACTGTAGGAAAAGAGTTAAAAAAATATTGGTAAAAGCTCTGTATAGCACTGCTGATGTACTCAGGTGTGAAAATGATGATGAACATGAAAAGCAAGCATGTGTCTAGCTGTGAAAGCTCTGCCCAGCAATGATATGGGCATAGCTTGGTGTGTAGACAAGAACTAGCAAACACAAGCTCCTGTGGTGCTTTAAAATGAAACACTGAGGATGATACAAAAAGTGGAGTAAAGAACATTAGCAAAAAGCTGGAGCTGATGACAAAAACAACCTAACAGGTTTTACTTTCTAGTTTATGGAAACATTAACCACTTGCCGATCACCGCATGTACATTTAAGTCAGCAGAATGGCACGGCTGTGCAAAGGGACATCCCTTTTAATTTGCCGCTGTGCGGGTGCGTGCGCACCTTCAGCACGTGCTCGTTGAGCGTGCCTGTGGGTGCCCACGGACTCGATGTCCGCCGGGTGCCTGCGATCATCTCACAGATCGGCAGAATAGGGAGATGCCTATGTAAATAAGGCATTTTCCTGTTCTGCCTAGTGACAGGACAGTGATCTACCCTGTGATTGGGAGCAGTGACCACTGTCATGTCACTTGTAGCCAAGCCCCCCAGTTAGAATAACTCCCTAGGACACACTTAACCCCTTCATCACCCCCTAGTGTTTAACCCCTTCCCTGCCAGTGTCATTTACACAGTAATCAGTGCATTTTTACAGCACTAATCACTGTATATATGACAATGGTCCCAAAATAGTGTCAAAAGTGTCTGATGTGTCCGCCATAATGTCGCAGTCAGGATAAAAATCGCAGATCGCTGCCATTACCAATAAAAGTAATTTATTAAAAAAATGGCATAAATATATCCCTTATTTTGTAGATGCTATAACTTTTGCACAAACCAATCAATATACGCTTATTGCAATTTTTTTACCAAAAATATGTAGAAGAATATATATCGGCCTAAACTGAGTAAGAAAAAAAAAAAAAATATATATATATATATATATATATATATATATATATATATATATATATATATAAATATATATATTTTGGGGGGATATTTATTGTAGCAAAAAGTAAAAAATATTGTTTTTTTTTTCAAAATTGTTGCTCTTCTTTTGTTTATAGCGCAAAAATTAAAACCACAGAGGTGATCAAATACTACCAAAACTGGAGGGATAGAGAAGTTGGAAAGCCAGTGTTAGCTGGGAAGAGTTAAGTGAGAGAGGTCAGGAGGGGAGGGATGGGTTGGGTTGGGGAGGGGGGGAGGAGGGGACAATTGGGCACTGGACACTCAAAAAACACACAAAAAAATATATATATAAATAAATAAAAAAACGAGAAATAAAACAAAAGAAATAAGAAACAATAAGGAAAGGGGAAAAAAAAAGAGAACAATTTAAGAAAATATACCACAATTATGTGAACCATAATTGAGACAGTGAATAAACACAAAACTTAATAAGTCTCTTGATAGTGTTCTCTGAGGTAAAAAAAAAAACTACCAAAAGAAAGCTCTATTTGTGGGAAAAAAAGGACATCAATTTTGTTTGGGTGCAACGTCGCACGACCACACACTTGTCAGTTAAAGCGATGCTGTGAGCGTCTCCCTGCAGGGATGTAGTCCCAAGGGAGGAGGGCGAGCACGCTGACTAACCCCCAGCCAGAATGGCTCGGATGATGGGGGCAAGCTTACTGAGGAGAAACAGGAAGTGAGAAATTCAGACAAAGAAAAAAAACATATAGAAGGGAAATCGAAGGAAAAGGTAAGTCAACCAACAATGCACTAGCTTAAAGGAACCTATTTAGAAAATAAAAAACAAATCTTTACAACCCCTTTAATTGAAGTTGTATAGCTGTTAAAGAAACCTATGCTATAATCGCTACTGATCTATTCATTGGTTGCACTGTATTCTATCCGTGTGTATTGGAAAATATGAAGAAGAATTTATTGAAACAAAAAATGAGCAACTTTAGAATAAATCTAAACTTTCCGAGCAGGAAACTGACCAACTGGAAATTATTACCCTGCTAAATCATGTATACAGGATAAAGTCCTAATTGTTTTGAATGGAGCAGGGAAGAATTCATTTTTTTTTTCTATGACCCCACTGGGATGATTTTCCCTCACTTCCTATTCCTGTGATACCTGTGTAGCGCTACCCCCGAAGGAGCCGCTGATTGTTTTGGGATCGGCATATTAAGTTACCCTGCAGTGTGTCTAGGGGTGATAGCAGTGAGCCAAAACAGTGAGCGAATGTCCAGTCATCAAATGGATTTTCTTGAATGCTTTATTCCAAGGCCCAACACGGCCAACATCAACATGAGGCAGGATAGGAAAGGTTGATGAAGTATAGGAAGAACGAAAGTATCAGGCCTTTGATATGAAGAGAACAATCCTGCTCTCAGTAACAGTGAAATCAGTTAGTCGCCACTCTAGCCAGAGTGGGTAAAGTGCCTCCGGACAGACCTCTGCCACAAGCCTGGCAGCCGAAGTGTCACATCTGTAGGTCGCCAAATCTGTAGATCGCTGGGAGGAAACAGGCCTCTGCCACAGGCTTAGGAATTTAATGAGCGATGGTTGGATTGAGCGAATCCTCCCAGCAAATTCAGTTAGAGTTACCGGTAGACAGCTGCACTGTACCTGTCAGTATCTCGGTAACCAGACTCCCGATGGTTCGTTCAGAACTCCTGGATAACCTCTCTCTGGGTTCTCCCTGAGCCTATCCCCCACCGCGCAGCCTTCAGCCTAGGATCTTCCTAGTAAAGTTCAGGACCCAGCAAGTCGCTGGGGCCCCTTTCAGCGTCTGGATGGAGCTCCGCATGGTGCGCAACTCTGGCCAGGCAGGCCATGGTGGCGGGGTCCATGGATGCGCGCACCCCAAAGGTGGATGCTGCACCTGGAACTTGGACCCCGCGAAGAGAGACGAATCAATGGCGTCTACCACAGATTTACCCCTCCCCAGCATGCCCAGCGAGGGAAAACTCCTCTAATTGGCTGCTAAAGTCCTAATTGTTTTGAATGGAGCAGGGAAGAATTCATTTTTTTTTCTATGACCCCACTGGGATGATTTTCCCTCACTTCCTATTCCTGTGATACCTGTGTAGCGCTACCCCCGAAGGAGCCGCTGATTGTTTTGGGATCGGCATATTAAGTTACCCTGCAGTGTGTCTAGGGGTGATAGCAGTGAGCCAAAACAGTGAGCGAATGTCCAGTCATCAAATGGATTTTCTTGAATGCTTTATTCCAAGGCCCAACACGGCCAACATCAACATGAGGCAGGATAGGAAAGGTTGATGAAGTATAGGAAGAACGAAAGTATCAGGCCTTTGATATGAAGAGAACAATCCTGCTCTCAGTAACAGTGAAATCAGTTAGTCGCCACTCTAGCCAGAGTGGGTAAAGTGCCTCCGGACAGACCTCTGCCACAAGCCTGGCAGCCGAAGTGTCACATCTGTAGGTCGCCAAATCTGTAGATCGCTGGGAGGAAACAGGCCTCTGCCACAGGCTTAGGAATTTAATGAGCGATGGTTGGATTGAGCGAATCCTCCCAGCAAATTCAGTTAGAGTTACCGGTAGACAGCTGCACTGTACCTGTCAGTATCTCGGTAACCAGACTCCCGATGGTTCGTTCAGAACTCCTGGATAACCTCTCTCTGGGTTCTCCCTGAGCCTATCCCCCACCGCGCAGCCTTCAGCCTAGGATCTTCCTAGTAAAGTTCAGGACCCAGCAAGTCGCTGGGGCCCCTTTCAGCGTCTGGATGGAGCTCCGCATGGTGCGCAACTCTGGCCAGGCAGGCCATGGTGGCGGGGTCCATGGATGCGCGCACCCCAAAGGTGGATGCTGCACCTGGAACTTGGACCCCGCGAAGAGAGACGAATCAATGGCGTCTACCACAGATTTACCCCTCCCCAGCATGCCCAGCGAGGGAAAACTCCTCTAATTGGCTGCTGGGGAAAAGTGGCTCTGCCAGAACCTCTCTAGCGCCAACTGTCGCCCAGGGGTGGGATCGCACCCCTGGAATGCAGATTGACCCATAGGACAGTTCCGGAATGACAGCGAATTTAACAAATCGTGAATGGGAGCAAAAATTAACTCTCCCATTCCCCACTAACTTTAGTGTAGTGCCCGTACTGAAAGTAAGGGGGCGCTACACCTGCAACATAAATTGGGGGGAGGTCATCACCAAGAAAAGGAGAGATGAACAGCAATAAAAACATTTCCAGTAGTTCAAACACTTCCTCATTCTACTGAAAGTGTTCCTATTGGAAAGGCTGGCCATCACGGCATGGTGTTGGATGCATTTTCCAGTGGATGCCCTGTGGATAACAGGATAACAGCTCTCAATTTTATATATATATATATATATATATATATATATATATATATATATATATATATATATATATAAGATTATGCATGGACTCAAGGACTTTCTTTTTACAGAGACTTTTTCCTGTCTTCAGTGTTTCTGTGTTACTCCATATCTCCATTTGTATAGTCATGCCATATATTTAGTCATCTAACAAATCACAAGGGATTTTGTTGTATTTTTTTATTTTACAAAAGCATTGCAGTTGATGTATATTAAAGGTATGGATTTTTCTTTTCTTTTTTATATAGCACATTGATAGGCTCTGAAAGAAGCTTTATTAACACTTTTGTAGAGACCAGAAAATATTCATATTCATACTTTATTATGTATATCAGGCATATATAAAAAAAAAAGGACCTTCGCTAAACAGCAAAAAATTAATCACACTTTCCCTGAGCTATTATTAAAAAAAAACATGGTTGTGCAGTAAAACTGACTCTGACAACAACTGTATATGTCATTTTTATTCTAAACATTTGTCAGGAACATAGCCACCTTCCTACTAGTGCAGCCAAGATGTTTTGCATTTGCCTGAGGAGTTTTTTGCACTTGATCTTGGCTGGCATGCCTGGCTATGCTGTATCCTTTTATACCGCTTGCCTGACGTAGTATAATCTACACGAGGAGACAGAAAAACAAGCTGATATTTACTATTTACGTTTGGATGTCAAGTAGAGGATAACAGGGAAGTCACAAGGAACAAACCAGCCGAACAACACATTAAAGATATAAAAAAAAAAGAAGTATTCTGCTCAAAACCAATAATCTTAGAGCTCTTTCGATATCTTAGCAATCACATATCATTGCTAAAGCTAGGGGGAATGCAATGTAGATGATCGACACCAAAAACAATGGATAATGGATAACAATGGATAATGGATAACAATGGATCATTTTTGATCTTTGACCACCTTGTTTTTGTGAGTGGTCTGTGCTCCAAGCTCCCATCTGTTATGGAGGCAAGGATTCAGTCAGTGCTGCTGCTGATTTTTGCCTAAGTAGTAACAGTGAAAAGTTTAAGGCCCCTTTCACACTTGTACGACTTCACCGATTTTACCATGATTTTGCAGCGATTTTGGCATTAACCAATGAAAACATACATGGTGTGAGGTAATTCCTTTTCCTGCCATAGTTGTTTCCAGTTCCTGTTTGCTTCCTGGTTGGTGTGGTGACAGAAAATGTTTGCTACTCAATATATTGCCACAGCAGTTGTCATTGCTGCAATTGCTGCTGCTCCCTCAGTGCATGAGGAAGAAGAGGAGGAGACGCGGAGGACAAGGACATCTCTTTTTTTGGGCTGCTTGGAGCACATTGTTTCTGAGGGAATAACCAGGAAGTGAATGTGTTCTAGAAAAATGTGCTTGAGAGGGGCTACTATGTTGAAAGAATTGGGTGGGACAAGGGTCAAAAAGCTGCTTGTGCTTACAGCTTGTGCTTACAAAGTCGTACTGAAATTGTACTGAAATTGTGTCTATATTATTTAGGTGTGATTTGCATGCTACTTGAGGGCTTAACATTGAGGTGTATGGACATCAACTCGCATGGAAGTTGGACTAAAGTAATGCAGGGACTACTTTGAAGTCAGCACGACTTAAAGTCATGCCAATATGAATGGAAGTCATTGAATATCATGGAGAATGACTTCTCATGCGATTTTGCAGTCCAAAATCGTGGGACAAGTCGTGTAAGTGTGAAAAGGGACTAAAGCTGCACTCCAGGCTAAAAAAAAAATACAAAATCATAGGTTGGACTGGATGTACTAGTGTCTTTATTCAAGCTTACAAACAATGAAAATATAAATATGGGTGGGAATGTGTATTCCTATTTGAATTAGTTTTTTGTGTGTATTTCTTACAGAGGGAAAGAAACTATCTGCAGTTCTACAGTGGCCTCAACCCGTAGGTCTACACACACTACAACATTTTCTTGGCTTTGCCAAGTATTATCAGAAATGTATTTTTAATTTTTTTTCTCTGGTCAAACCCCTGACTTATATGACCAGGAAGGACAGCAACCCACAGAATTGGTCTCCGGATTCCCTTAAAGCCTTTGAGTCCCTCAAAGCTGCCTTTGTTTCTGCTCCTGTGCTGGAACATCCTGATCCTATATTACCCTTCATTATTGAGGTTGCTGCATCTGAGAATGGAGTAGGTGTCCTTCTGTCTCAACATCCTACCTCTTAGGCCCCGTACAGACGACCGAACATGTCTGCTGAAACTGGTCCGCGGACCAGTTTCAGCAGACATGTTCGGTCGTCTGTACAGCCGAGCGGACAGGATTCCAGCGTACATTTGCCCACCGGGCCTTTTTCGAGCGGGCAAATATTTCTAAACATGTTTAGAAACATGCCCGCTGGAATCCTGTCCGTCGGACATGTTCGGTCGTCTGTACAGACCTACTGTACATGTCCGAGCGGCCGCCATCCCTCGCATGCGTCGAATGACTTTGACGCATGCGTGGAAGCAATGAACTGCCAGGGCCGCGCACGTCGCCGCATCATCGTCGCGGCGATGGCGCGGCCTCGTCGCCGCGTATCGAGTACGAGCGGATTTCTGTATGATGGTGTGTACAGCAATCATACAGAAATCTCGGGGCAGACATGTACGCTACATGTTTGCCCGTCTGTACGAGGCCTAAGAGCGCTATGCATCCTCGTGGCTACTTTTCCAAGAAATAGTCTAAATTGTCTAAGAAATTATGAGATTGAGAACAGAGAATTGTTAGCTATCATTTTAGCTCTTATGGAATGGAGGCATCTCCTCGAGGGTACCACTGTGTCGTTCCTCCTTTTGACTGACCATAAGAATCTCACATTCTTGTCTGAGGCAAAACGCTTATCTCCCAGAAGGGCGCGGTGGGCTCTTTTTCTGTCAACCTCCGGTAAATTCGTTTAGTCTCATTCTTACCCAGTTCTAAGAATGTAAGGGCTGATTCATTGTCACAACAGTTTTCTTCCTCCACCAAGATGGAGTCGGTTCCTACTCCACGTGATACCTTCTGATTGTATTCTAGCCACTATTCGCACTAGTCTTGCTTCACCTTTGGGTGACAGAATTCTTGCTGCTCAGATCCATTTTCCTGAGAAACCTTGTGACGGCTGCTTTGTTCCTGGGAATCCCTGCGCTGCTTTGCTCCAGACTTACCATTCTCCCAAGGCAGCTGGTCACCCAGGGAAGAATCAACTCATCTGGTTTCTCTATTTCTTAACAATTCTGGTGGCCTAGTCTTCGCACTGATGTAACCACCTTCATGGCAGCTTGTTCCGTGTGTGCTCAGAGTAAAACACCATGACACCTGCCAGTGGACCTCCTAAAACCCATTCCCAATGAAGAGAGGCCTTAGACCCACTTATATGGATTTTATTGTGAAGTTACCCAACTCCCAGGGTAACAGGTATTCTTACGGTGGTTGATCGGTTCTCGAAGATGTCACATTGTATTCCTACATGCAAATAACTGGCATCAATTTTCACTCAGGAGATCTTTCGGTTACATGGGCTAACCAAGGTTATCATCTCGGACAGGGGTAGCCAGTTTGTGTCCAGATTTTGGCAAGCCTTTTGTGCACAGTTGGGAATCCTCTGCATATCACCCACAGTCCAATGGGGATGCAGAACGAGCCAAACAAGCCTTGGAGCAGTTTCTAAATTGCTATATTTCTGGCCACCATAACAACTGGTCAGACCTCTTACCTTGGATGGAGTTTGCTCACAATAGTGCTGTCAATGCCGCTTCCAGATTGTCTCAATTAATGGCAAATTATGGGTTTGAGCCATCCATGTTACCTTGCATATTTGTTCCTCAAAGAATTCCTGCGTTAGAGGAGCATCTCCGTGATCTCAGTTCCACTTAGGTGCGGGTCCAAGAGTCCTTGCAACGTGCCAGTGATAGGAATAGACTCCATGCTGACCGCTAACGCCTCCCTGTGCCTTCCTATCAAGTTGGGGAGAGGGTCAGACTGTCATCTCGTAACCTCCGACTCTGTGTTCCCTCACTGAAACTGACACCACAGTATATTGGGCCTTTCCGTATTCCCTGTAGGATCAACTCAGTGGCCTACACTTTAGATCTTCCTTCCAACATGCGTATTTCTAATGTATTCCACGTTTCCTTATTAAAACCTTTGATGTGCAGCCGCTTCACCACCTCGGTACCATGTCCTCACCCAGTTCAGGTTGAGAACCATGAGGAGTATGAGATACAATCTATCATTGACTCCCGTAGGTTCCATGGGTGTAGACAGTACCTTGTTCACTTGGGTCTCATCCTCAGACGTACATGCTCCTGTCTTCCTCTGTGCTTTCCGTAGATGTTTTCTCCTACAACCTGGTGCCCCTCCGAGGGGGCGTGGAGAAGGGGGTACGGTCAGGGCTAGACTCTCAGCAGCTCTCTTCTCTGTGCTCAGGCTGCTCAAAATTACCACCAGCCACCACTGGTTTATTGCTTATTACATGCATATCACATAGCCAGGTTATCTAATACATCTAGTTGGATGTTCATTACTTTTTTTATACTTCTTAATTGTTCTTATTTTTAGTTCTCCATTGGTCAGCTTCCTCACCACCACACATCAAATGCAATATTAGAGGTCAAACCAAATCCAATAGGTCAGCTTTGAAGAAGAAACTAAAAAATGTTAGTCCATGTGTCCAAATTTTGATACATGAAGATTTCAGAATTTTCACCATTTATTAAAAACCTGTAAATATTTTTTCCACAGAAATGGCTGCTGTTTTACTTAAATTGCATTGAAGTCATGTTAAGTGGTCAGTTTGAATGCAAGTAGTGCTTTGCATACTTTTTACAGTATACATAATGAGAAATATTTTAAATATTTGGATAAGTGAATCAATATTTTTTCAGCATTTCCCCTTGGTGTTCTATTGCATGTTTGTCTCCTGAACTCTGAGAAATCAAATTAAATGTTGATAGCTATTCAATGTTTCGAGCACTCATATAAAGTAGATTTTATTTAGCTGTGGCTGTAGGTATAGTACATAAGGTTAAAAAGATCTCACTTTGATGGGCACATAATCTATGTCCAATTCCTATTAGTAAAGCTTATTGTGAAGTATAAAAGGTACATAGGGCTACTCAAGAAGAGCTTTCTTCAACTTAGGTTACCTTGTTAAAAAATAATCAAGCAGCCCAGAATAGTTTTGCTCTTGAGTAAAAAAAAATAATTTCATAAATAAAAGGAGCACTCCAGGCATATGTAAAAGCATAATATACTTTCTGTAGGCTTTTCTTTGTCCAGCTGTGAAAACCTCAATATAATGTACAGATGTTAAGTGATAAAAGCTTTTTGGCAATGCAGAAAGAGCAGGCAGAGTTCAAAGTGTCAGGTTTAACAATAGCAACTTCTACCAAAATACTAACAACTTTCCAGTAATGCAAGGCTTTCTCCCTGGTGTGGAGTGTCGTGGTCGCCCATCCCTTGAGGGGGGAGGGAGCGAGCAGGAGAGTCAGGACACTCTCTATGTTGCAGAACGAGAAAGGAGCTGTGTTTTAGTGGGCGTCCTGACTCTCCTGTTCGCCCCCTCAAGGGAGGGGGCGAGCACAACACTCCACACCAGGGAGAAAGCCTTGCATTACTGTGTGGAGTTACAGACAGAAGAACAGGAAGTGAAGATTTCTCAGAAGAAATAAGGACATTTAAAAGCAAAATCGAAGGATGAGGTAAGTGAAGGAGGACTGCACTAGGATAAAGGAAGCTATTTAGGGGGAATTTTTGTTTACCTTTACAACCCCTTTAAGATTACTTCCTGTTGTTTAGACAATTTTTACCCTAAATATGTCTTTTCTCTTTTTGTTAATGTGGATTTCTTGTTTGATTTGTTACTGTTAAGCCTTTTAAAGTTCAAAAAAGGACTATACAGCTCCACACAGCGGATGTCCTGCAATCCCATTGACCCCCAAACTTTACACTAGGTACATGCAGAATTACCAACTACAGATCAAAGCTAGGTTTTTGAAACTTTTACATATACAGTATATCTAACAAAAAATTAACAAGGCTGTTGATTCCTCTTTTAATAACAAGAATGAAGGTATATTAAGCATACCAAAAAATAATAATAACAATAATAAATATATTAATAATAATCAGTTTATATGCAACTACATGCAGCACTCTCCAGTACAGAAAAAGCAATAAGCTTTGTTACATGAGTTTAATTAAAGCTAGCTGCGGAATAAATTCAATATTTCACAAATTCTATATATTCTACATGAGAACCACTCTGTAAAATAAGTTCCAGCTAAGTAGTAATAAAGACTATTTTGCACCAACAGCTTGATGGTTTAGAAAGAGTGACTGCATACTGTGTATAAAAGAAATGCAGAAAGATTTGAAAAGTCTAACACTATGACCTTCACAAATAAAAACCAGAGGCACCAAAATGACCCAAGGCATCTGCTGTGGCATTCTTCTGTAAAACACCAAGTGTTGTAATTGAAAAATGGTATGAGTCAATCCAATATTGATTCCTCATAACTTTCTTAATAAGTTGAAAGCAGCGCCTTTGTTTTTTTTAAGCGCAGCTTATGAAATAAACATATTTTAAAGAAACAAATTAAATAAAATGTTTTGTACCTACTAATATATTTTCCTGATTTTGCAGAATACACTGTAAACAATTATTTGCTAGAAGAAAAAACTCAGTCTCTTACTATGAACTCCTGAAGAGCGATTGTCCATGGTATGTTACCTTTGGGTTGCTGAATTAGGTATGGTATTTTTTGGTACAGGGATTTTAGTGGCTTATACAATTTTGAAGGATAAATACTAAAAAAACATAGCTTGTCACACAGGAAAATTGATTGTTCAATGCTGAATTTTTCATTCCATGTTACCAATATTTTCTCAGAACCTACTGCTTAAAGTGAATCTAGTATTAGATAATTTTTCACCTTAAAGTGGAGTTCCATCCCTTTAAAAGTCAGCAGCTACAAAAAGTGCAGCTGATGACTTTTAATAAACAGAAACTCACCTGTCCCACGGTCCAGTGATGCGGGCGCATGAAACCTCGCTCCTCTCCCCCTCCTATCCATGGCGCCGGACTCACAGTCGGGCATGCACTGCGCATGCACAAGCTACGCTGCGCATTGTGAATCATCGGGCAATCTTCTGGGATGTGTACCAGAAGATTGCAGGGAGGGATGTGTCCTTGCAGGGAGGGAGGGAGGGGGAGAGGTGAACGTCCTTCCGGCACCGCTGCACCAAGGGAGGAAGAAGGGGAGCTCCTTACAGGCTCACCTGTCCCCTACCTATCCATTATAAATGCATGTGCTTCCAAGATGGAGACTTTCAGTAGTTAGGGACTGCAGGAAACACCAAGGGAGGAAGAAAGGAGGAAGAAGGGGAGCTCCTTCCAGGCTCACCTGTCCCCTACCTATCCATTATAAATGCATGTGCTTCCAAGATGGAGATTTTCAGTAGTTAGGGACTGCAGGAAACAGGGTGCCTTGGCGGGGCCAATTTGGTTGGTCGCTGACTGGTTGGTAAATTTGAGCATGGAAATCCCTTTATATTTGTTTGACATAAGTTGCCATTCCAGTGCTCCTTGCTACAAAGACCAGTCATACGTGGGGGCAGTGGCCACTTTTTTGCACCTGAATATATTGGTCAGGCCCTTGCGGCTATAGTGCTCTGTGCTGGGTGTTTAGTGTGAACCTGTACCTTTAAGGAGGGGGGGCTCTTTCCAGGCTCACCCGTCCCCTACCTATCCATTATAAATGCATTTGTTTATAAGATGGAGACTTTCAGTAGTTAGGGACTGTAGGAAACAGGGTCCCTTGAAAGAACCTGTGGCTTACGCATGTATTTGCAAATGTGTGCAACTAAACCCCTGTTCTTAACGCATATTGTTTAGACAGGTCAATTCGGTTGGTCGCTGGCTGGTTGGTAAGTTTGAGCTTGGAAATCCCTATATATTTGTTTGACAGTGGGAGCTGGGTGCCTATCAAAACTGGGTACCAGCCTCCCCCCCCCCAAAAAAAATACATGCCAAATGTGGCATGTCAGGGGGTCACCAGTGCTTAAAGCGGAAGTTCCATTTTTGGGTGGAACTCTGCTTAACATGCTAGGTAATGCGTAATGCTAGAAGATCCTTATTAGCCCTCACTGCAATTTAACATGACAAAAACTGTCATAGTATAGACTGCTAAATATTCTGCACCCCAGACACCTGAACCCAAACTATCACCCCTAGAATACCCCGCATAATAAAAATGGGCAAGCCATTCTGATCAAATATTAATATGACCTTAACCTCCCTGGCGGTATGATTCTGTCTGGAATTACGTACCAAAAGCGGTACCATTATTTGCAAGGAAATTTGGCGTTTTATATTGTAGGCCTGTAATCCTTAGGAATAACTCACTTAAATCTGACCAAACAAGAATCTAATAGGCTTCCCGGGTATGACATTTTTTTAAAAACAAAATTATAAATTATAATATAATAAATAATTATAAATAATTTTAACAAATAATAATATAATAATATAATTCTAATAAAAATTATTCAATAATTTAATCAACTCAAAATCACTGAAATTTGCTCAGTTGCAAAATTGTTGCTGTCATTATTTTTTTTTTTTTTTATGACGAATTTCCCCAATCGCTATCGCACAATTCTGCAAGTGATTATAATTTATTATCGCTGTTTTCTAGCTGGTCTAAAACCATTTTTGACATAAAGGGACACTTTTGGTTGCTATGGACAATCTACAGTTTGCAGGGAGAAAGAACTGTTTTTATTATATAAAAGAACATGTAGGGCACTGGGCAGACCACTAGGGACAAGGGGTGTGTGTATTTTTTACATACAGTACTGTAATCTATAAGATTACAGTATACTGTATGTATAGTGTTTGTTTACTTTTTTGAATTTGGCGCCGATCTCCGCTCCCGTGCGTCGTAACGTCGCAGGGAACGGAGATCGATGGCACAGGAGGACACTGTGTGAATCGAGCGAGGTCCCGCTCGCTCACACAGCGCGGTGGCATCGCTGGATCCAGGGACAAGGTAAGCCAGCGCGTGCTGCAGGCTCTGCATAGCTACCCCGAGCGTGACGCGGGGTTACTGATTTTAGCAGAAAAAATCCACCCCGAGTCACGCTCGGGGATACCGCCAGGAGGGTTAAAGTGGAGGTTCACCCGGAAATTAAGATTTTTAACCTTAGATGGATGCTCATTTTGTCTAGGGGAATCGGCTAGTTTTTTTAAAATCGAAGCTGTACTTACCGTTTTAGAGATGCATCTTCTCCGCCGCTTCCGAGTATGGGCTGCGGGACTGGGCGTTCCTATTTTGATTGACAGTCTTCCGAAAGGCTTCCGACAGTCGCATCCATCGCGTCACGATTTTCCGAAAGTAGACGAACGTCGGTGCGCAGGCGCCGTATAGAGCCGCACCGACGTTCGGCTTCTTTCGGCTACTCGTGACGCGATGGATGCGACCGTCGGAAGCCTTTCGGAAGACTGTCAATCAAAATAGGAACACCCAGTCCCGAAGACCATAACTGGAAGCGGCGGAGAAGATCGCTCTCTAAAACGGTAAGTACAGGTTCGATTTTAAAAAAAATAGCCGATTCCCCTAGACAAAATGAGCATCCATCTAAGGTTAAAAACATTTTTTACGGTGAACTCTCGCTTTAATCTGATTTATTTAGGGAAATCTTACATTTCAGAATGCTAACTTACATTTCAGAATGCTAAATGTCTTTTTTTTACAAATAATGAAAAATGCTCACTTCTAAAATGAATGTGTGGCAAGAAGAAGCAAAATGTAAATATTAATAGGTAGACAGACTTATTGATTTCATTTACCAAAAATAAAGCGTTGTAGGTAATAGTTTTTTATACAGTTTCACGGTCAGCTCACATCAGTTACATCTAACTAGCAAGTGGGCTCATGTCCTTCTCTCCCTCAAGAGAAGCTCTTGTGTAGCACACTGGCTCATCTTCTTTGTTCACAAACTTTCTATTTCAGATGCATGTTCAAAATGTATGTGACAAGGAGTTGTTTAAGTAGATGGATTTGGTTACTGACCATCGGGTAAGCATTACATGACTCAAGTCTAACCTATTCATTGCAACAGATGTTCAAGCTGAGTTGGATTCATGAATATACATGATGATAGACTTTTCAGGCACTTCAGGCAATCAAATTGTATCCATAAAATAGCATGGATCATTATTTATACAAATTCCAAGTTATAAAAAAGTTAAAATGACAACATTGTTTTAATGCTGACCCCATACAACATGCTCTACCATCTGCCTGGAGCAAACCAACATCAATACATTGGGCCAGATTCATAGACAGCGGCGTATTTTTGTGCCGGCGTAGTGCATCTCATATGCGCTACGCTGACGTAATATTGAGAGGCAAGCTGAGTATTCACAAAGCACTTGCTCCCATATTTACGTCTGCGTTACGTAAATGGGCCAGCATAAGCCCGCCTAATTCAAATTAGAAAGGTAGTGTGCGTGTTGTATTATAATTAACCGTGACCCCATGTAAATGAATGGCCGTTCGAACGGCGCATGCTCAGAATCACGTCGCAAATACTCCCTAAGATACCTCGGCTCAATGCTTTTGACGTGAACGTAACTTACGCCCAGCCCCATTCACGTACGACTTATGCAAACGACGTAAAATCCGACGGCTGTTCCGACGTCCATACCTTAGCATGGGTTGCGCCACCTATAGAGGTGTTTTATCTTTACGCCGGACGTACGCCTTACGTAAACGGCGTAGCTTACTGCGACGGGCGTACGTACGTTCTTGAATCGGCGTATCTTGCTCATTTACATATTCAACACGTAAATCAACGTAAGCGCCCCTAGCGGCCAGCGTAAATATGCACCCAAGATACGACGTCGTAGGAGACTTACGTCGGTCGTATTAAGCCAGAATTCAGCCGTATCTAGTTTTGAGAATAGCACGCATAGATACGATGGCGCATCTGGACACTTACGCTGCGTATCTATAGATACGCCAGCGTAATTCTTTATGAATCTGGCCCCTAGTGCGTAACCCAATACTCAACATTTTTCTGCTCCACTGTTTTGATAGCTCAAACCTCAATAATTGTCATTCTAAAGGAAAAAGAAAAAAGGTCCCCAGAATTTGCAGCCAATAAATAAGAGCCTTCTAAACATAATACATGTGTATTATTACATACCTCCAAAAAAATAAATATATTATATATTTATATGCAGAGATGTGCTTAGCTTGTTGACGGCCCTGCGCCTTTATCTCTATGCGGAGATGAGCTTAGCTCATTGTTGGTTCTGTGCCTAACCAGTGGCACCAATGGAGGCATATTCCTCATAAAGAGCCCCCAAAATAGTCACTAATAGCTGCCACCTGGATGCCAGCTGGCATCAGAAAGAAACTAAGATAGTGGCTGCCCACTCTGACTCCATAGGCTGGTAGCCACCATCTTGGTTACTCTCTGAGGAACAATGGATGCCCACCAAAACCTGAGAGGAAGACCATGTCATTTGCAGGCAATGATACACCAATATTCATTTACTTAGTAACCTTAAAGCTACCACATTAATTATTCATCAAATTATACTAATATGATTTCCTTGGAACTTCGCTACATTTAGGACCAAAAGCCAGAGTTCCCCAGCTTATCTAAGTGACCCAATCTGATTGTTCATCTCAGAGGGGAAGCTCACCAGCTAAGTCCACGTTACAAGTAGATCTATGTTCCAGCTCATACCTTGAGAGGCCAAACTTGCTTAGCATGCAAAAATTTCTATAAACTTTATAGACATTGCTGCATAGGAGAAGGAGAAAGTGCAATGCAGTTTCACAGTTTCATGGATAAGATATTGTCTGGGGATAACCAAGACATCGTCCATGTTGGTTGGTGTATTGTGACCTGGGTGTCTCTAATCCCATTTGGAAATAAACAAATCAATTTTCATAAAAGACACAATGTTAAATAAGTATGTATGCACTTGTCACAAACCTAGCTGGATTGAATTCTTTAACTTCCATACTAGTCTATCGGTATCTCTTAGATTGGACTGTTTTTATACCTTCTTTTTTTGTGTAATGTAAGAGGGAGATTATTAGCACAATGCATGACTCCCTGTTTGCCCTTGTCTGCAACCCAGCCAATAAACTTTCTTGAAGTGAGAGATGATACCGCTCTAAAAACTGCTGATCCCTTGGCTTTGCTTCCGTCCCACTAAACCAAAAGGTTGCTGGCTATGCACAGGTGCATTGGATAGAAGAAGATCCTGGACTGCCGCACTCCTTAAAACGATGTCTTTATTGTACAAATAAAATCCAAAAAATAACCAAAGCGATACAGTCAAAATGAAGTGAACAACAGGAAAAGGTGGCTGAAATGTTTCCCATCATGTGATGCTTACTCATAGCTGACCCATTACACTTAGAAAGGTTCACCAAGACAGCATAACCTTTTCCTGAATCGCTGATAGGGTGTCAATTTTGTCTCCTTTCCTACTGTGTTATTTGTTAAATTCCTTTTCTGTGTCATCTGTTGCTGGGATACCTATGCCATTCTTCTAAATCAACCATGGAAAAAAAAGCCAAGTAGATGTAATCTATTTAGTGGCAGCACCTTGTGAAAACATATTGTGAAATATACTTTATTATTTATTATAAGATGCCACACAATAGTGTTTTTCAAATGTGCTGCAGCACAAATATAAATGTTATTCCTCCAATTGGGTTTACAATCAGCCATGTCCTGTACGTCCTGGTCCCTCCCACACCTGCACACTTTGTACAGTCTGCTTTTATGATCGTATGCCGTTTCTCATTAGCCATGCTTCTATGCACTTATTTCTGCTCAGAACAGAGCTCTTGAAGGCAGCAAGTTCAACGTTTTTTTTATTGTTCTCAAGAATATGACACTGACTATCCTAACTGTATCCTTGTGTGTAGGTAAAAAAAACATACTCATAGCCTCAAACTGCCCTTCAATTGGATTGACTGTATCTCTTTGGAACCTAATCATTCTGTCCCTTTTGCTTCTGACTTCAGTTGTCCCTCTTTTTGGTCTGATGTATACCGCTATAAAACATGCACTTTTAACTTATTAACTAAACTTCAACTGAAACTCTGACTTATTGTATTTGTTATTTTGAAAAGCCATTATAAGAGAAAAGTATTGTTGAAAAACAAAAACACTTGTGGATTTAAAGCGGGGGTTCACCCTTAGAGGGCACTTTTCCCCCTTAGATTCCTGCTCGTTATTACTAGGGGAATCGGCTATTTATTTTAAAATATGTGCAGTACTTACCCGTTTACGAGACGCATCCTCTCCGTCGCTTCCGGGTATGGGCTTCGGGAATGGGCGTTCCTTCTTGATTGACAGGCTTCCGAGAGGCTTCCGACGGTCGCATCCATCGCGTCACGATTTTCCGAAAGAAGCCGAACGTCGGTGCGCAGGCGCAGTATAGAGCCGCACCGACGTTAGGCTTCTTTCGGCTACGAGTGACGCGATGGATGCGACCGTCGGAAGCCTCTCGGAAGAATGTCAATCAAGAAGGAACGCCCGCTCCCGAAGACCCATACCCGGAAGCGACGGAAGAAGATGCAGCTCGAAAACGGGTAAGTACTGCTCATATTTTAATATAAATAGCCGATTCCCCTAGACCGAACGAGCAGGAAGCTAAGGGGAGATTTTTTTTTTTTTTTTAAATGGGTGAACTCCCGCTTTAAATAATACTTGTTTGCATAATTATTTTTGTTTTCATTCACATGGGGTGTAACAGACAAAAAAAGATGTTCCTATTTCTCATCTTAGAAAGTTGAGAAGTATGTATCCCCCTCGGGATTTGGTTCCGAAAACTATTGCGGCGTATTTAATATATTTTTATGTATGCAGTTGTAAATAACATGCACATTGCTTCTGGTAAATGTCCCCATTTTAATCACATACAGTATGATGTGTTGCTCCTGGTCATTTCTGTCTGAGCCAGCTGGTCTTGGAGCAGTGGTGCAAGCTCTGTCAAAGCTCTCTGTTTACTGTCATTGTCTGTGAAAGGATCCAAAAAGCTGAGGTTGCTATAGAGATTAAAAAGCTGTTTAAGAAGTGCATCATCTAGGGCCAAGGACTGTTAATCCACAAACATTTTAATCTTATTTATCTAGGACAAGTAGCTATGAAACGGCAGTGGTGGTTGGAAAACAAACAAAAAATCAGCATTACTAATTTAATGTTGGCTTTGTTTGGATTTGACAGTATAGAAAGGACTGTGATCTAAATCTGAAAATGGTCATGCTGGGGTTTAAATTAGGCTAAGTTGTAAACAGCAGTTGTATGTGTTAATATTATCATTTATTCAGTAAGTTAATAGAATTCTTCTTCTAAATAGACTGACAGCTAAATTTAGTGTTTGCAGTCGTTCCTCGTAATTGAGGTCCTCCAGTCCCCTTATTAGTCTTATTGCCCTTCTTTTGACTCTCTCCTGTTCCAGCACATCCCAGGACTGATGACCAGAACTGGACAGAATTCTTCAGATGTGGTCTAACCAGAGTTTTATAAAGTGGTAGGATTATTGTTCTATCTCTGGAGTATATCCCTTTTTATGCATGCTAATATTCTGCCGGCTTTAGTAGCTGCAGCTTGACATTGCATGCTATTGCTAAATCGGTCATCTACTAGGACCCCCAGATCTTTCTCTATCCTCCCCCAGCGGTTCTCCCTCTAGTGAGTAGTTTGCATTTATGTTTTTTGCCCCAAGTGTATTACTTTACATTTTTCCACATTAAACCTCATTTGCCATGTATTTGCCCACTCCATTATTTTGTTCAGGTCTTTGTGTAAAATGTCTATATCCTGATGTTAAGTTATTGCCCTGCTTAATTTTGTGTCATCTGCAAAAACTGAGATTGAGCCATTTATCCCGTCCTCTATATAATTTATGAATAAATTGAATAGAATTGGTCCCAAGACAGAACCCTGGGGCACCCCACTTACCACTCCAGACCAATCTGAGTACACGTAATTTATCACTACCCTTTGGACACACCCCTATAACCAGTTGTTTTACCCAAGAAAAAACCTTATGGTCCACGCTTGCAGACCTCAGCTTGTAGATTAAGTGCTCATGGGGGACTGTATTGAATGCATTTGCAAAATCTAGGTACACTAGATCTACGCGCCTTCCCCTGTCTATATGGCAACTCATATCCTCGTAGAATGTTAACAGATTGGTCTATCAAGAACGAGCTTTCGTAAACCCATGCTGATAACTACTTATGTTTTTTTTCCTCTGTACATTTTTGGATATAGTCCCTTATCATCGCCTCCAATAATTTACCAACGATTGATGTAAGGCTGACTGGTCTATAGTTTACAAGGATCTGTCTGTCCTTTTTTGAATATTGGTACCACATTGGCTTTTCTCCAATCAGCTGGTACAAATCTTGCCTGTATGCTGTCCACAAATATTAGGAACAATGGTCTGACTATAAACTGACTGAGTTCTCTGAGGACTCTGTAAGCCATCTGGTTCTGGTGATTTATTTGTATTAAGTTTATTATGCCTTTCCTTCACTCTGGCCTCTGTTAGCCACATGGGCATGCCCTGTGATGTGTCACTAATGCCGCATACACATGATCTGTTAAACCAATGAGAATGGTCTGATGGACCTTTTTCATCAGTCAAAACCGATCGTGTGTGGGTACCATCGGTTATTTAACCATCGGTTAAAAAAAAGCCAACTTGTTTTAAATTTAACCAATGGATTCCTAACCGATGGGAAAAAAAACGTTTGTTAGTAGGCACAACCATCGGTTAAAAATCCACGCATGCTCAGAATCAAGTCGACACATGCTTGGAAACATTGAACTTCGTTTTTTTCAGCACGTCGTTGTGTTTTACGTCACCGCGTTCTGACACGATCATTTTTTTAACCGATGGTGTGTAGGCACGACAGACCATCAGTCAGCTTCATCGGTTAACCGATGAAAACGGTCTATCAGTCCGTTCTCATCGGATGGACGCTGCATTACAGTACTGTCACAGTCGGTATACCCCTCTTTTTCTGCGTAAAAACTGAGGAGAAGGAGGCATTTAGTACAGTGCCTTCTCTGTGTCATCTGTAACCATCCTCCTATGTTTGTCTTTTATGTGAGCAGTATGCTCTGATCTTGCCTTTTTACTGTAATGCTGCGTACACATGATCACATCGGAATTCCATCGGAGAAAAATAGAACATGTTCTATATCTAGACTCTGATGGAATTCATTGGAATTTTCGATGAAAAAACTCAGATGGGGCTACACACGATCGGAATATCCAATGGAAAAAGTTGGACTTTTTCCATCGGAAATTCCAATCGTGTGTACGCGGCATTAATGTATTTAAAACATTTCTTTGGATTTTTTTTTACTCTCCTCCGCTATGCGTCTCTCGTAAATGTTTTTGGCCACCCTGATTGCGTTCTTACACTTCTTATTGCATTCCTTGTAACGCTGGAATACTGACGGTGACCCATCCCCTTTATTTTGTTTAAAGGCCATATTTTTCTCTTAAATTAGGCTTTTTACATTACGGTTTAGCCACCCAGGTTTAACCATCCCCCCTTCTGCCGCCATCCGGTGCTTCTCCAGGCTCTCCCGTGCCATCGGGGGCACGGAGAGCGAATCGTTCGGCGCTGCCTGGAAAGCATCGAGATGACTGGCGACCAGATGGTCACTAGTCATCTCTATGACCGTCGGAGGGCCGGGCGAGACGTTATGACATCACGCCCGGTACCCGGAAGTAAACAAAGCCGCAATCGCTGTCAGCGGGCCTTCCCGCTGAGAGATGAAATGTAAATAAAAGAATGCCGGCAATAGAAAATTCAGAAAAAAACTGTGTGGGGTCCCCCCCATAATCAATACCAGGCCCTGTTTACTCCTTAACAACCCCTTAACAGCCAGCTATTCTTTTTTTTTTTATAATTCTTTATTTATCTTTTCTTATCTTTTTTTTCACATAAAACACAAAAAGAAGAAAAACATAATACAGCTAATTTGTCATATTTTCCATCTGTAGCATCCGTTAATCAACTCACATTAAATGTTTGCGATTTCTACAACCTATACCATATCAACCCAATCTCCCGTTGATTATATTACTATCCTTTATAGGTCAATACTTCCTTTAATTACCGTCTTCTATAGGTTTCATCAGACTAATTTCCATCTTTCCTCAACCCCTCCCCCCCTCTAGAAAAAACAAAAATAGGGGAAAAAAAAAAAAAAAAAAAAAAAAAAAACTCCTAATTTCTCTCTCTCTCTCTCTCCCCCCCCCCCTCTCTAGGGATTCCGATCTCTGTACTCCGAATATGGAGTCCAAGTCCTCCGATATTCTTCCTCTCGTTCTCTGATTCCCATCGTTAAATTTTCCATCAACTGAATCTCATTTATCCTGCTAAGCCATTGTGACCTTGTTGGTAGAGCAGTACTCTTCCATAATATTGGTATACAGGCCTTCGCCGCTGTTAACAGATGTCTTAGCAAAGATTGCTTATATTTTTCCAGAGACATTGGTATATCAAATAATAGATATGCTGCTGGTCTGTCTCCCAGATTCACCCCGGTGATTTCTCGAGTAATGTCCGAGACCATATTCCAGAACTCTTTTAGTTTTTGACAGCTCCAAAACATGTGTATCATGGTGCCCTCCTCTTTCTGACATCTCCAACAGATTTTTGATGTACTTGGGAAGATCCGATTTAATATCATTGGTGTTCTGTACCATCTAGTCAGAACTTTGTATCCTCCCTCCTGATATCTAGATGCCATCGACGCTTTGTGTGTAAATGAGAAAATCTTATTTTTCTGTGTCTCTGAAAACTTTATGTCCAGTTCCCTTTCCCACGCCTTTATGAAGACTAGTTCTTGAGGTGCCTTTGCTTCGTTAATTAAATTGTACATATACGATAACATATGTCTCTTTGGTTCCCTTTTTAAACATATTTCCTCAAATTTCGATGGTGCACCTATATCTTCCATTCGTATTTTTAAGGATCCTATGTACGTTCTCAACTGATTGCGTCTCCATAAATCTATGTCCTCACCATAGACCTGCTCCATCTCCTCATTTTGCATCACATGATTGTCTATCATAAAATGTGTCAGTCTGCCGATGCCTTTCCGTCTCAAATTGTTAAATCGTCGGTCTTTCAGACCTGGCTCAAAGCTCGGGTTACCCAGAATAGGTGTCATAGGGCCGATCTGTTTCAGCAGCTCCATTTTTTTACACATTTTTCTAACAACGCTAAGTGTCGCGTTTATTGTTGGATGTTTTTTTGCAGACTGAGGTATTTTACTTTCTGCTAGCCACGCCAGTCCTTCTAACGGGATATTACTCGTCTCGCGTTCCATATTTACCCATGGTTTGTCTGTCTGCTGTGTGCACCAGTCCACTACACGTACCAAATGCGAGGCCTCGTAGTAACCCATTGGGTCTGGGAGTCCAACTCCTCCTCTTTCCTTCGATAAGGTCAGTATGTTTCTTCGTACTCTCGCGGGTTTGCCTGCCCATATGAACTTCATAATTCTAGTTCTCAAATCTGTCAGAAAACCAGTCGGTATTTTTATCGGTAAAGTTTGGAATAAATAGAGTATTCTTGGCATCACATTCATTTTAACTATGTTGATTCGACCGAACCACGAGAAGGTTTCTTTGTCCCATTTTTGTAGATCAAGTTTTATTTGTTTTATCAATGGGACAAAATTTAATTCAAGAATTCTGCTTAGTTTTTTAGGTATCTTAGTCCCCAGGTATTCTACATGAGAGTCTGTCCATCTTAAAGAGAAATTAGCTATCAGTTGCTGCTGTTTCCGACTGTCTACCTCCACTCCCATAGCCTCCGACTTATTATAGTTCACTTTGAAATTTGATATTTCCCCATATCTTTTAATTTCTGCAAATAAACATGGTAGCGATGTTGTTGGGGAAGTTATTGTAAACAATAAATCATCGGCATATGCTGCCACTTTATACTCGTCCCCCTTATCTTGAATACCCCTTATATCTGTGCTCGCTCTGACCGTTCTCAAAAATGGTTCCAGAGAAAGGACAAATATAATAGGGGAGAGGGGACATCCCTGACGAGTTCCATTCTGGATTGGGAAAGGGTCCGATTTTATCCCATTTATCTTTACTCTTGCTGTCGGGCAAGAATAAAGACTTGTAATCCAGTTCTGTAACCCCCTCCCTAGTCCTATGTGTTGTAGTACAGCTTTTAAAAACCCCCATTCCACCCTATCAAAGGCTTTTTCCGCATCTGCGGAGACCAGTATTAGCGGCTGTTTTCGTTGCTGAGATAAATGTATTGTACTTAAGGCTCTTTGAGTATTTTCTCGACCTTCTCGACCCGGAATGAACCCTACCTGGTCTGCATGTATCAGCATAGGAATGTGTGTCAATAGTCTATCGGCCAATATCCTTGCAAAGATTTTTAGGTCTACATTTAGCAAGGATATTGGGCGGTAGCTCGCACATTGAGCGGGGTCCTTCCCCTCCTTCGGAATTACCGTTATTTCGGCCATTAAAGTTTCTGCCAACATCTTCTGTCCCTCTCGTATCGAGTTAAACGCCGCAACAAATTTAGGCGCTAATTTTTCTGAAAAGATTTTATAGTAACGTAGTGTGTACCCGTCGGGGCCTGGGGCCTTACCCGGTTTTAATGATCTGAGGGCACCACAAAACTCTTCTACTGTGATAGGGTTATCTATTTTCTCTGCATCTTCAGTCGATATCCTCGGCATCCCTGAGGCCCTTAGGTATTCTTTTATCCTTTCTTCTCTGTCATGTATTTTTGCCCTTGGTGACTGTCTCTCTAATTGATACAAATTTGAGTAATAGTCTCTAAATGTTTCTGCTATTTGCTGCGTCGAGCTAACCGTCACATCTCCTTGACCCTTAATTTTTTCAATCTGATTCCGGGTTCTCGTTTCCCTGAGTGCGTTAGCCAAAAGTCTGCTGGGTTTATTCCCGTATTCATAATAGGTTCTTCTACAGCGATTTAGTTTAGCTTTCGCCTTATCTGTTAACATAAGATTTAATTTTTCTCGTAGGCCCGTCAGCTGCTCCTCGAGCCGCTGCGTCTGAGCTTTTTTATGCGCCGTTTCCAACATTCGAATCTCTCCCAGCAGACTATCCAGTTTAGCACCCAGAGAGCGTTTTCTGTGTGCCCCCAGAGATATGAGAACCCCTCTCAGATAGCACTTATGTGCCTCCCATATATACATTGGCTTTGTTTCACCTGAGTCATTAATTGAAAAAAAAGTCTCTAATTCCCGTGCCAGCTGCTTTTCGTACTCTGGGTCTTTCAAAAGGGTTTCGTTTATTTTCCAGTTCCATTCACGTGGACTCCTCTCCCCCCATTCTATGCTACAATTAGTAGGTGCATGATCGGATATGGTAAACGAACCCAATGATGCATCTTGCAAACATAAAAGAATATTCTGATCAACCAAGACATAATCGATTCTCGTATATGTCTTGTATTTGGCAGAAAAAAAACTATAATCTTTTTCCTGAACATGCAGGATCCTCCAACTATCTATCAGTTGCAACTCCTGTAATATGCGTTTTGCTTTTCGTAGTTTTCTGCTGGATAAATGCGATACCCCTTTTGAAACATCCAGTGCCGGCTCTAGGGCTATATTCAGATCTCCTCCTACAATTAGGACCCCCTCTCTTTTTTGCTGGACGATTTCCAGATATCTAACCAGAGCAGATATGGGATCTTCATTGGGTAAATATAGATTTACAAGGGTAATCTTTTGGTCCCCTAGCCATCCCTTTACTATTAACATCCGTCCTACTTCATCTTTTACTACCTCGGATTCTTTCCAAAGCAGTTGTTTTGAAAGCATAATTGTTACTCTGTTCGCTTTAGATGTCTGAGAGGCCCCATGATATACAATTGGATATCTATAATCTCCCAATTTTGGGATTTTATCATTTCTAAAATGTGTCTCTTGCAGAAAGATTACCTGTGCTTTAATTCTACTCAATTCCGCCATTAATTTGTTACGTTTTTCTGGACTATTTAGGCCCTTTACATTATAGGACGTAAAGTTGACTGTCTCCATTTTATCCTCTCTCCCGCCAGCTATTCTTAACACAGAATGTGAATGTGAATCGGTCGATCATTTTTTGACCGATCCGAATTCTGAAATGAATCAACAAAACAAAATTAGTAACATAACAAATCTATCCAAAATGAAACAAAACACATTTTTCCGTTCTGCACATGTCTAAGTTATACACATTTGCAGAAAGGGTTACATTGTGGCAGTTCGGTTACTAAAACAAAACAGCCTGTGCTGTCTTGGCTACACATTCACACTGACAGGCAACAACAGGCAAATGTGGCTAAACACAACTCTGCAGCTTATATTGGCAGAGGTAGAAATACATGAAAGATAAATAGGTAACTGTGTAAATATAGGCACCAGTGGCCATACATTGGTAAATGTAGCAGTACATTGGCAGCAGTGGCGATGCATTGGCATTAGTAACAGTATCTTAGCAACCATGCAATATATTTATGATTATATCACTTCATGGGCAGAAATCACAATACAATAGCAGCTGTAGAAATACAATGGTGAATGTAGCAATAAACTGAGCAGCTGTGGCAATTTACTAGTACTACATGGGCAGCTATAGCAGTACAAAAACTTTGGCAAATCATAGGTAGTTATGACAATACACAAGTGATTGTGGCACACCATGGAATAATGTGATAATACATGTGCACCATGTATGGGCAGCAGTGAAGCGCAAGTGATAGTGGCACTTTGTGGTCAGACTTGAAAATATACTAGCAGCTGTAGCAGATTCAAATTATTCCATTGATATGTGATTGTTAGACGCATATGGACCCCCTTAAAGTGAACCTGTATCTAGTGTGAACTTTGGGGGTTGTTTAGCTCTGCGGGATTAAGTGTGTAAACCGTTAACGTTAACCGTTAATGTTAAACCAAAAAGGGTTTTATTTCTAACCAAACCAAAAAACAACGCTTCATTCAGCACACGGGGAAAAATACAAAGTAAAAGTCTGCTTGTCTCCAGCATAAACAAAAAAGTCGGCTTGTCTTAAGCACAGCAATAAATCAAAGCAAAGGCACATACAGTTTTTAGGCAGGTCTTCACCCCAGAACTTCCAGTCCTTGTTGACCCTTTATCAGCTTCTCAGAGATACACAGCTTCTTCAGACAGGTGCACTCCCGTGCAATATAGCGTCCGTCCAGGACCCAACCCTGGAGTCCTGTACACTAGGCTATGGACATTATTGTATTTACATGTTTTTAACAAGTAATACAGTAACCTCTCTACAAGATGAACCCTTATTGACCTTTATAGCTACAGGCATTATGGAGTAAATCTTCCTTAAAATTGACCTTTCCCTCCTGCATGCTGATGTGAAATCACCTAACATTGCTTTTCTGATTGTTATTATTTTTATATTTTTTGCTTTATTTACCTGTTTTGTCTTCTAATTCTTAGATTCCCTCAATGACGTAGTGACAAGATCTTACAGTACAGTGACTAAGCGGTTAGCAGGGTCATTGGTTTGAATCCCAACCATGGCACTACCTGTACTACCTGAGTTTGCATCTTCGTCCTGTGCATGGTTTCCTCCCACACTCCAAAGACATGTTGGTAGGTAAATTGGTCCTAGTATCTGCTCTGTACGAAATTACATTAATTTGATGGTAAAAAAAAAAACACTTCTCCCTGAGATCTCGGGGGGCAGTTTTTTTTTTTTATTGCAGCAGTTACAGTACATGTAGTGTAGTGTAGTGTAGTGCATGTACAGGATGAGGCATAAGGCATCATTTACTTCATCTTGTACATGTGTAAACTGTAAAATTAAGTCAGTTTTCCCTTTAACCACTAGACTATCGCCCGCTTTCAAATGACGGCAGGACGATAGGCCTCTTGTTCTGGGAGGACCTCATATATAACGTCCTCGCCTTCACGAACCACTAGGGGCGCGCACCGCTGGCGTCATGCGCACCCGTGGCGTCACTGGGAACCCGATACGCGTGCCCCGCGGCCGCGATGTCCGCCGGCACCCGCGATTGCCCAGTAACTGAGCAGGACCGTGGAGCTCTGTGTGTAAACACAGAGCTCCACATCCTGTCAGGGAGAGGAGACCGATGGTGTGTCCCTTGTACATAGGGACACCGATCGTCACCTCCCCCAGTCAGTCCCCTCCCCCTACAGTTAGAATCACTCACTAGGGTACACATTTAACCCCTTGATCGCCCCCTAGTGTTAACCCCTTCCCTGTCAGTCATATTTATACAACAATCAATGCATATTTATAGCACTGTTCACTGTATAAATGTGAATGGTCCCAAAATAGTGTCAAAAGTGTCCGATGTGTCCGCTACAATATCGCAGTCACGATAAAAATCACTGATTGACTCCATTACTAGTAACAAAAATAAAAATAAATAAAAATGCTATAAATCTATCCCCTATTTTGTAGCCGCTATAACTTTTGCGCAAACCAATCAATATACGCTTATTGCGATTTTGTTAACCAAAATTATGTAGAAGAATACTTTTCGGCCAAAACTGAGGAAAAAAAAAAATTTATATATTTTTGGGGGATATTTATTATAGCAAAAAAATATATTTTTTTTTTCAAAATTGTTGCTATTCTTTTGTTTATAGCACAAACAATAAAAACTGCATAGGTGATCAAATACCACCAAAAAAAAGCTATATTTGTGGGGAAAAAAAATTCAAAATGTCATTTGAGTAGAGTGTTACATGACCGCGTAATTGTCATTCAAAGTGTGACAGCGCTAAAAGCTGAAAGATGGCTTGGGCAGGAAGGGGGTGAAAGTGCCCAGAAATTCATAAAGAATGATGCAGGCATAAAGCTTTCACTGCTCTCATGGACTCAAACCATACTGCATACATTGTGAGTTTATTAATATTATATATATATATTTTTTCTAAATGAATAATTTTAACATGTGTTTTTAATTTATGAATTTCTAAATATAATTGTGTCATTAAATATGAAGGCACTGTTAAAGCTTCCTTCCTATCTGGAGTTCAGTTTCAAATGATGATAGGAAAATCTGATGGTTTGCAATGGGTTACTGCTCTTTGCACATGATGATTTCCCTTTTAATACATTACTGCATTGTTCCAGGCATGTTGATAATTTTTCATAAGAGATATATGGAGTATAATCATGGGCTAGAGTATTGAACTGACCTTGATAATGTAATCATACAACCACCATACATTTTTGTCATTAAAATGGAACATGTTTAACACAAATTCAAACAGAATTTTATTGGTAAAATGACTGTCATCCGTGCGCATCCTTTTATCACTGCTAATCGCTTGTTAGGATATGGGTTTCCATGGATACCAACATAACGTTAGTGCAGTGACGTGAGAGATTGGCTGTCATGGTTACATTAATAATACCTTCACACTGATGTCTGTTAATTTCAGCCGGAAATGATGTTGTATTTTTGGGGGAATATTTGGCTTTTCTTATTAACTGTTTAGTTATTGGTTTACCAGTGCTGTATACATCTTACTGCATCGCTCACAAAGATATTCAAGACCTTATTTGCTGCTGTTGTTCTGACACGTTAAATTATTATTTGCTAAAGAAAGACTGTTTTGTTTTCATACAGTTGTGCTCAAAAGTTTGCATACCCTGTCAAAAATTGTAAAATGTTGGCATTTATATTGAAAATATGACTAATCATGCCAAAAAACGGTCTTTTATTCAAGGATAGTGATAACATGAAGCCATTTGTTATCACATAGTTTTTTTGGCTTTTTTTAAAATCATAATGATAACAGAAATCACCTGATAAAAAGTTTACACACCCTGGATGTTTGGCCTTGGTATAGACACAGAAGGTGGCACACACAGGTTAAAATGGCTATTAAAGGTTAATTTCCCACACTTGTCACAATTAAATCACAGTTAGTGTCTGGGTATAAATAGTCAATTAGTTTGTTAGCTCTTACATGGATGAGCAGGGTAGATACTAAGCCATGGGTAGAAGAAAAGAACAGTCAAAAGACCTGCGTAACAAGGTAATGGAACTACAAAAATACATTTATTTAGTTACTCCCAAAATTCGTTTTTATTCATTTCGTTTTCCGTTAGAAATTGCATTCGTCCAAAAATCCGAATGAATTAAGGTTGAATCTGCCATTGAATACTTATGGTGTCTGTTGAATGTTCAAAGAAGATTCGACGGAGCAGCGAGACTATAAGTCAAATCGTACATTTCTGGTCGCACAAAATTCCATGCATGCTCTGAATCAAGTACGAGACGGAAGCCCTCGGTCTGGTAAAACTAGCATTTGTAATGGAGATACTGTAGCACATTCGTCATGTTGTAACGGACTGAAATGAACTTACGACAACATTTGTGCGACCATGTGTATGCAAGACAAGTTTGAGCCAACATCCATCGGAAAAAAATCCACGGTTTTGTTGTCGGAATGTCCGATCGTCTTTACGCTGCATAACTCTTCACACAGGGAAGGGAGTCACAGGGAAATGAAAAAACAATGCATTAAGGTAAAAAACATTTTTAGGTTTAGTGACACTTTAAGTCCTGATAAATCCCTTCAGGCTGGCCCCTTTTGCAGATATGTAAAATATTAAAAGTATGTGTCTATACTGTTTAAAATCCAGCTCAGTTGCTCTCTATCTTTGGCACTGTGCCTAAAATCCTTGAGTCACTTGAGGCAGATCTGCTGACAGCCCTGCTGCTGAGGGCAGGGGTTAAGGAAGGAAGCATCAGGAATGATACAGACTGTGCAAAGAGAAAAGAGAATAGGGAGATAAAAGAAAATCAGGAGAGGTGACAGGACACATGTTAGCACTTGTCATATGGAAAATTGATAGACTCATGCAGGTTGGCATGTAATTTGCCATCATCCCTGAATAGATTAAAGATATGAAACCGCTTGGTGGGATTTTAAAGGCAATTTTGAAAGTATAATAAAGAAAAATTATATAAATAAAAAGATACATTTAATAATACAAAATTTACATGATACAAAGATTCCCATAGGTGAAACCACAAAGAAAAAACATGCATCATAAATATTAAATACAAGTTAGCCGAAGTGGTATAACCCTACTACATGACTTGAAACCATCCATGCAAACTGCTGTTGATGGTGAGTAGTGGGAAAGACCAACGCATTTCGAAAAGTGCATAAATTATAATCTTCTTAAGGGACTGATGCCACCTATGTCAAATAGATTGATTTAGAGAAAGTATTCTCTCAACACCAAAGACCATCCTGGAAGCTTGTAACAGCCTTTCATCACACAAAGGGGCGCTGAGTCGAGACCCAAAAATGGAGCCAAAAAACGGGAATAACAATATAAATCGTAGGACTGCACTCCTAGAGCCACTAGTCCTTACCAAATAAACAAATGTTCACAATTTATTATCAAACAACATAAGATCGAAAAATAACGTGAAAAGCAATTAGTGCAAATGATAATCAGTCCCAATCTCCCAATCAGTCCCAAGTACATAAAACACCAAACGTCCATTCCGTGCTTGCTGTGATAAACTGATAGAGAAGTGATCCTTCACCAAACGTTGCGAAGGATCCTTCAAAGTTTGGTGAAGGATCACTTCTCTATCAGTATATCACAGCAAGCACGGGATGGACATTTTGTGTTTTATGGACTTTGATTCATTTTTGTGTGGTTTTAAGATTGGGACTGATTATCATTTGCACTAATTGCTTTTCACATTATTTTTCGATCTTATGTTGTTTGATAATGAATTGTGCACATTTGTTCATTTGGTAAGGACTAGTGCAGTCCTACGATTTATATTGTTATTCTCACTATTTACTAGCGCCCCCTATATTTTACCCATATCACTAGGAGCATTCACTCTTTGAGGGGAGCAGCTTATTTTATTTATTATTATTTAGTTATTCATTTGGCGCAGAGTTTTCACCTTATATTAAATTGGGGAGACTGACTGAAGTTTCAAGGTTCCTCAGCCACACGATGGGGACTACAATTGGAATGGCCGCTTCCTCCAAGAATGGGTAAGACAAAAATGATTACCCCCTTCAGGAAAGACCACGCTTCCCTGGATGTCATCCAAATGACAATTACAGTATTTCTTTATGTTGCTTGGCCCCTTTCCATTAAGGGCCGACCCCCACAGAGACATTTACGAACTCTAATGCCGCATACACACCGACGGACCGATGGACCGTTTTCATCGGTTAACCAATGAAGCTGACTGATGGTCCGTCGCGCCTACACACCATCGGTTAAAAAAACGATCGTGTCAGAATGCGGTGATGTAAAACATAATCACATTCTGAAAAAACGAAGTTCAAAGCTTCCAAGCATGCGTCAACTTGATTCTGAGCATGCGTGTATTTTTAACCAAGTTGGCTTTTTTTTAACCGATGGTTAACTAACCGATGGCGCCCACACACGATCGGTTTTGACTGATGAAAATGGTCCATGTGTACGTGGCATTAGGAGTGTTACATATTTGATTAACTAATAGGGAGGGAAGTAGGAGATTGCCAATAACCCCCCCTTTTCTTCCCCCCTTTTTTTTATCTCTTTATTATCCCCTCCTACTCCCTACATTCCCCCACCCCATGCTTTCACCCCCCCCCCCTAATTCACCTAACCAAACCTCTCTCAAAAGAACAACATGTATATACCACTTAAGCTGATTCCATTGCATTCCACCAAAACCCCAACATATTACAAATATACCCGAGCGATGGACCTAACCTACACCACAACCGATTCCTCTATACCCACCTCTTAGAAGTTGACAACCAGGACCACTTTATACATGAACAAATAGACCTTTCAGTTACCTCTTTGTTTTAAACTACTTACTACTCATAGCTGTTGTCCGCATGGACCCATAGAATGACTCGGAAATGGACCAATGTTCTCAAGGTTTATGCATTGCTACATGACTCATGACTCTCACGTGTAACCCAAGTATGTTTTACCAATTGTTATCCATACAACTACTGTCCTAAATCTCTTTATGTTGATTCTTCTCTTAAATAAAACATTTTATGAAAAAAATAAAACCTACAAGTAAGGATGCACTGAAACCAGTTTTTTAAGACCAAGTACTGATACTTTTTCTTAACCATCTCCCACCCAACTATGCCATATGATGTTGTCCACTTTGAGTGGGCATCTCTGAATGATGCCTGCAGCGACAGGCATCATTCAGATATTTTCTTTTAGAGCCGGTTAATCCTTGCATGATAAGAAAAATCATGTTCAGCGAGAGGGAGAATTAATCAGTCCATGCCACAAGTTTTCCATGGAGAATCCAGTGGGCGAGATGGCTCCCGGACGTCTCTATGATCTTTCGGAGGCAGGGCGCGATATTATGACGTCACACCCAGCTTCTGCATTTGAAAAAAATTCTGCCGCCTCGACTGGGAAGCCAGGATCGTGTTTTTGGGGTGTTTTTCAGGCTTCTCAGCCTAGAGGCGAGATGTGGGGACTTATTGACCCCAGATCTCGCTGTAAAGAGGACCTGTCACACATTATTCCTATTGCAAGCGATGTTTACATTCCCTAATAGGAATAAAAGTAAAAAATAAAAAAAAATTAAAAGAAAGTGTCGAAATAGAAAAATCAACGTAAAATAAACAATAAAAAAAATTAAAGTGCCCCTGTCCCGCGTGCTCGTGGGTAGAAGTGACCGCATACGTAGGTCGCGCCCACATATGTAAATGACATTCAAGCCACACATGTGAGGTATCGCCGCAAACATTAGAGCAAGAGCAATAATTCTGGCACTAGAACTCCTCTGTGGCTCTAAACAGGTAACCTGTAAAAATGTGTAAAGTGTCGCCTATGGGGATTTTTAAGTACCAACGCTTGGCGCCATTTCACAAGTGTGTGAAATTTCATAGCGTGACACGTTAGGTATCTATTTACCCGGTGTAACATCATCTTTCATATTATGTAATAAAAAAAGGCTAACGTTACTGTTTTTTTTAATACATGAAACATTTTTTTCCCTAAAAAAACACATTTAAATTTTTTCCGCAAATACCGTGCAAGATAAAAAGTTGCAACGATTGCCATTTTATTCCCTAGGGTCTCTGTTAAAAAAACATATATAATGTTTGGGGATTCTGAGTAATTTTCTAGCAAAAAAAATATGATTTTTACATGTAGGAGCCAAGTGTCAGAATTGGCCTCGGTAGCAAGTGGTTAAGTATTCTCTGATACCAATTACCGATACTTTTTTTTTGTGTCATGTGACAGCTTTATTAGACTAATGAAAAATGATTACTTAAGGTAGAACAATCAGTGGACTTGAGCCTTGGTTCAAACTGCTGCGGTGCCAATTTCATCTGTTTTTGAGTGTGACTTCACAGCACAATTCCTCAGGTGTAATTCCAATGCGAACTTGAAGAAGTCACAGCTGTGCCCAAGGTGGTTGTTCAGGAGTGGGGCCACCATGTCCTTAACAACTGTTGACTCATCAGTTGACAGCTGGATTCCCCACTGACAGTTGTAATGTAAACAAATGCATGAGATCAAGAAAAAGCATAAAATGTGTCCTCAAGACAGAATATATACATATATATATATATATATATATATATATATATATATATATATATATATATATATATATATATATATATATATATATATATATATATATATATATACCGTATTTATCGATGTATAACACGCACCCTTACTTTAAGAAGGAGGTTTCAGGAAAAAACTTTCCACAGCCCCCTGCGTATAACACGCAGGCACAGTTTACCCTCTATTTTCAGGGTAAAAAAGTGAGTGTTATACGCCAATAAATACAGTATATAAATGATGAACTCAAATTAAATTATAATATGAGGGAACTGTCGGTACATATATATGTAGCGCCTGTGTACTTTCAGTCCAGGTGCTATCTTAAATTTAGAGGGGGATGAGAGAGTTAGTTAACTCTCATCCAGCTAATTCATGTAAATTAGGCCTCTACTCTAGCTGGGCTGTACTGTTGGTTTATTCTGTGTTCCAAAGGTGCTTTTCCAACCTGGGGCGGCAGATGGCAGCAGTGGAGTTCAGTCTGAAGCACCTCTTGCCAGCAGCCAATCAGGAGGGGTTTTCCCTTGCGGGGCATGCTGAGGGAGGGTACTTCTAGAGCGGACGCCATTTTGTGGCAGAGTCCTGGTGTTTGTTCCGGGTGCGGTACCCACCTTCAGGGTGTGCGCACATCACGGGCCCCCGGCGATATGGCCTACCAGGCCGTGGCGCACGTGCTACAAGGTGTCCTTGGTTCCGTGACCATGTTGGCCCGGAGCGATTGAAGCTCTGGTGGGATCCCAGTGATCTACTGGGTTCCCAAAACTCTGAAGAAGATCCCAAGCGAGTTGTGCTGTTCGGTGAGAAGACAGTCTGAGGAGAGCCCGGAGGCAGGCAATCCAACAGGGCCTAGACAATCCACCGGGGATCAGGGTGACCGGACACTGAGAGTTTGTCTGTTGGCAACCTGTCAGTCGGTGACCAGTTGAGGAAAACTACCTGAGGGAGATTTAGGCATTACATTCACTGGAGAAGATTCACTTCATAATCCTACGTACGAGGGAAGGGCCTGTGGCAGAGGGTCTTCCCTGATATTCAATTGCACCAGGTCTGTGGCAGAGACTTGTTCTTCTTCCAGTGCTCCGAGTGATATCCTGGCTGCCAGGTCAGTGTGAGAGGCCTGTCCAGGTACACTATACCCCCTCGGCTGAGGGGCGACGAAAGTAAAAGTGTTATTTGAAGCAGGACTGCTTCTGTTTTATCCAAGCCTGAATCTGCAACTTCTCCTTTTCACCCATTTTTTTCCTATCTACCTCGTTACTGTTTGCCATGTTGGGTGAAATAATACTACCAGAAAAGACACCTGCTGCTTGGACATTCTATTATTGCTCTCATCCTCATCATCATCATCATACCCCTAGACGCTCACAAAGGTAACACACCATCCCTGTTCTATCCAGCGGCTCCTGCGGGGTAGCGCTACATATACATGAAAAAAAGAAATAAAAACCAGACTAAACCCAACCTCAATGTGAAAAATATATACAATGTATCCCTAATTAGTTGTGTAATAAATGAAGGGACCTGGCCAAGTAGTCTGACACTTGAAACAATGAAGAGAACAAGACTTTATTAAAGGAGAAGTCTATCCAGAGCTAATTTGGCTGGGCTTCTCCTCTGGGTCACAGGAGTGCAATTTGTTTTTCACGCCTGTGACCTGTTTTCAGTGTGGTCTGAAGTCTGCTCTCTGCTGACGTCATGGATATCAGTCGGGGAGCGGAGAGAACCGAGCCATCGGCGGTGTTCGGTGTCTCGGTTCTCAATGTAGAGACGCCGGGGGACAGATGCAGCATTGGACCGATGCTGCATCCACCTAGGTAAGTATGATTCTGCAAAAAAGTGCAAACCCATACTTTCAAGCACGTATCTTTGCGCCGTATCCTCAAAACGAAATACGCCTGAAAACCAGTTTTTTCCGTCCGACGTAAAACGATTACACCGGCGCATCTTGAAGCGCAAAATACGCTAGACACACCATTGATTTTCTATGCTAATATGCAAATGAGGGAGATACGGCGATCCACAAAAGTACGCTTGTGCGGCGTAGGCTACACCCTGTGCGCATCTGCTAGTTTCACGGTGTAAAGTTACACCTTATAAAAGCTGCCCTAACTTTACACCAGCCGTGTAAATGTCAGCTAAAGCAACACCGTTAGGGAAGAGCTAAGCACACACACTTGCAGGACAACAATCTGTATGCCAACATGCCAGGGGCATCCATGTTAATAGCTATACTAGTGACTTTAGTAACCGAGGGTACCCCCTCTTCTGAGGGAACAGCAGCCAGGAGACGCCTCGCAGAATGCATCTTTGCACAGTAAACACACACATTAATCATGGCACAATGAGAATGCACGCATGCACACCCACTGTGGTCCCTAGCACAGACACATCACATCCTCATCGAATTGGATTAGACCCAAGTACCCCCCACGGTACTAGGGAGCAGCAACGCCACGCCACGCCATGGCTCCAATTATGTTACTGTGCATTCATACACCATTCACATGGACCTGGGATCACTTCTCCCTGGTCCTGGGGATCCCTAATCCACCAAAACTGAGGGTGACACCCTTTTTTCATCAGGAATGTCACCCCCACATTCATACATCATTCACACACATAAAACAAATTATAATCACAGTATAATTAAAAAAATAATAAAAATCAAAAATCAAAAGTACAACCAAAATTAACGGCGGCGGCGTGAGCTACACCTGGACCGGCCACGGGCACGGCCACGGCCATGGCCAACCAGGGGAGACTCATGGGGGGGAGCAGGGGAAGGAGGAGCCTCCCCTGGTGACTGTCCTCCTGCTGGCCTGCCCTCCAAGGCCACGGCTATCCTGGTCAGACCCACAGTGAGGGCAGCTGTATTGGCCTGGACAGCCTGGGTGTTTGCGTGGACAGCCTGGGTCAGGGCACTCACCTCCAGGGCCACGCCTGCTGTGGCGGTCTGCAGGTCACAAATGCATGTTATGACCGCCAAGGAGTTTGTGCCCACATCATTGACCGAGTCCTTAATTGAGCCCAGGCTGTCCTGCATCTGGGCAAAAAGTCCGGGTGACCTGACCCAGATGTTGGGTCTGCCGGGCCTGGTCCCTCCGCAGATTGGCCGGCAGGAACTTACCTGTCCTCACGCCCTCCTCGGAGTCAAAGCCAGGCAGGCCCACCACTTGTTGGCTGTGAAAGCACCGGGCCACTGCCCACTCCTCCTCAGTCAGCCTGACGGAGCAGGGTGGTCCTCCGCCAGTGCCCGTGGCATGGGCATTTATCTTGGCCATCTTGTCACGGACCAGGCTCCTGAGATCATTGATCTTCTTAGCTATCCCACTGGTGGTCCTCGTCTCCCCCCCCGCATTGATCTCGTCAGTAATTTGCTGAAGGATCGCCTTCTTCCTGGCCGGGGGGGTGTCCCGGCTCTCAGGGCCATGTAAATATCGCCCAAATCGGGTGATGGCCCTGGCAAGTATTTGCTTTTCTCTCACCGAAAAATTCAACTTTCGTCTCTTTGGTGCCATCTCACCCAACACTCACAAAAAACAAACACAACAAACAAACACAAAAACACACAGAACAAACACAGACAAAAAGACACAGAACAAACACACCAAAAAATCAAACAGCAAAATCAAACAACACAAGCAGACAGCTAATACAAAATCAAAAACAAACACAGAAAAAACAAACAGAAAAAAACCCCAGAAAAAACACTCAGAAAAAACACACAGCTACTACAACCTCCTACTACAATAAATCTTTAATCTAACAATACTACACTAACCAACAAACACCAACAAACAACAGAGCAAAAGCAACTTGCTTTAGGAAGGGGAACACAGGGATGTACTTTTGCAATGGAAGGGCGTTTGTGTGGGGCTATTTATACACAGGGCGTATCTCACCAAGTCTGCTTGGCCTTTTTCCTATCTCACTGATTGCGCCGGGCCAAGTTCTGAGCATGCCCAGTGAGGTGCAGATTCGTGCGCGCATGCGCAGTACGGCCGGCCCTTCATTTGCATGGGGTCACGGCTCATTTCAATGGAGCACGCCCACTTCCTTCCCACTTTCAATTACCCCGCCTTACGCCTCGGAATTTACGTTACGCTGGCGCACATTTGGGCGCAAATACTCTGTGGATATGGCACTAAAGCCACAAAATTCAGCCGCCGTAACTTAAATGACATGCGTTACACCGATCTAAAAATGCGCCGCTCTACGTGAATCTGGGCCTTATAATCTAGAAAATACAAAACCCACTATCCAACTAATGAAATCAAATCAGGCAATTATTAAAAAAACAGAACCATGGCAGCTTAAAATTGTATAATTATCCCCCCCCCAAAAAAAGGGGGGGGTATTATGTAATATCAAGTGTTGATAGGTATGGGTACCCCAGTGAGGGGCACTGTCTGCATAGATCGGATAAAAAAATGAAAACTTCTCTTCCATACTACATGTAACCTGGTGTTCTTCAACATTTCTAAAACAATTCTTTAGTAGAATCTATTTTGGCATGGATGTATGGCTGAATATTGGTCAAGGTCCATTAAGGGATCTTCTCCTGAACTGTGAGGGGGTCCAACCAGCATATGAACGATGTTGGTGGTCCTCTCCATATGGCTAGTGGCTTTTAAATTCCTTTGGACTGTAACATAAAACAAACCCATATGTGGACGGTGTAATGGGCCACTACATGTGGTTAATGGCATTTAAAGTCCATGAGGGTGGAACATTCATTGATATTGTTCTGTCTCTAGGGCAGACAGCTAAACCTTCTTGTCCCATAAACTTAAGATACCATATTTCTTTGATCTCAAGTTTTATTAGAACAAGCGAGGTGAAACTACAAAATAACAGAAATAGACCTCAATAAGTACAATATTACATACATTACAGCATACATTACAGAAACAACTATCTACAATACAGGATGAGATAATAAAAGCTTACTTTTTAAGTTCTCTAAGGGGTGATGGCGATAGATTGAGAAATACATGTCTTGCTTCCTGCAGTATCTTTTCAAAGAATGGTGGCTGTTCACTTCCTGTGAAGATTCTACCCAGAATTCCCTGCTTACTAACAACTTCCTTAACTACACATACAGTAAATCAAATACACAGAACTGCAGCAATACCAAAAAAGGATGCTAGATGGCGCCTGAACTCTGCATATGATTGTCTTATGTAAATTACAAACTTTACATGTAATTTTCACAACACAGATACAGATAATCAGAATAGAAGTCTGGTGGACAGAACAGGTATCAAGCTGTCATGGGTAAAGTTCCACTTTAAACAGTAAGTGAGGTAAAATCATTCTAACAGAGATCTGGATAGCAGCAAAAAACAGACAGGGGTTCCAATAAAGTTTTGGCTGTGCTTACAGTTCAACTCAATTTAAAATAGATCTGTGACTGGTTTCCAAAAAAATACAGCTCATTGAATTAGTAAATTATGCCTACAGTGCCCATGAAGCTGTTCAGACTTCTTAGACCATTATTTTTCCAGTCATGACATTTTCTATATAATATTCCTGTCTAAAACTTTAAATTACCAGCGACTGGAAGATAAAATTAGTTTACCAGTCTGAAATTATGTTTAACTAATAGCATTTCTAGGTCCTCAATGCATCCTAAAAAGTAAGCTTGCAAAAGCCACCTCTATTAATTTGTGCTTTAGTTAATGTACACCTGAAAATAACTTTAATTAATGCAAAACTCAAACCACTGACTCCTCATCAAGGAGTTCCATAGTTTTAAGTGGAAAGGAAGGATAATAAAATTAATCTATACTGTATTTCAACACCTGAATGCAGAGGCACTGCCCGAGGGCTCCATGCCACTGGGGGGGGGGGGGGCCCATCTGGGTTGCCAGCCACAATAAAACCAAAACTGTGTTTTTTTTAAAAAATCCCAAGATTATAGCTGCCCTGCCTCTCCAGTACCTTTTCAGTGTGTGTATGTGTATTCTGTGCATGTATATTTTGAGTGTATATTGTGTGTCTGTGTGTATACTGTGTATGTATACTGTATGCGTCTGTATGTGTATACTGTGTGTCCCCATAATCTATTGCCTGGGGCCCCATAATCTCCTATTGCCCGGGGGCCCCATAATCTCCTTTTGCCTGGGGGCCCCATGAGTTGTCAGTCCGCCCCTGCCTGAATGGTACTTGCTGTCCCCTACAAACTAGAAAGTAGGTTTCTGGTGTGTGCAGGGGTTGCCACCATCTCTAGGGTTTGAATACCATACAAGAAAACCACTATTGGGACATTGAAGGCAACCAATTATCTCAAATACTTCCACTTTATTATATACAATATAAAATTAATACATATATAGCCAGATTCAGTTAGGGCAGCGTAACTTTCAGGCGCAGAGCGTATCATATTTACGCTACGCCGCCTTAAGTCAGAAAGGCAAGTGCTGTATTCACAAAGCACTTGCCTCCTAAGTTACGGCGGCGTAGCGTAAATGGGGCCGGCGTAAGCGCGCCTAATTCAAATTAGGAACAGGGGGGCGTGTTTTATGTAAATGACTAGTGACCCGACGTGATTGACGTTTTTTACATATCCCAGTGTGCATTGCTCCAAAGTACGCCGCAAGGACATATTGGTTTCGAGGTAAATGACGTCCAGCCCTATTCACGGACGACTTACGCAAACGACATACATTTTTCAAATTTCGGCACGGGAATGACTATTTGTTCGACTAACTTTATGCCGGGAATCGCCTTACGTAAACGGCGTATCTTTACTGCGGTGGGCAAGCGTACGTTCGTGAATCGGCGTATCTCGCTTATTTACGCATTCTAGGCGTAAATCAGTGTTTACGTCCCTAGCGGCCAGCAGAACTAAACAGCTAAGATATGACGGCGCAGGCCGTCGTATCTTAGCTAGGTTTAAGTGTATCTCAGTTTGAGAATACACTTAAACATATGACGGCTTAGATTCTGAGTTACGACGGAGTATCTACTGTTACGCCGGCGTAACTCTTTGTGAATCTGGCTAATAGACAATAAAACCCATAACGTATGCTATAGAAAAACCTCCAGTACATAAGTGGCTGAATGAGATTATGATTTCACACATGTGGTATTCTAGCCCATAACTAATATCAGGCTTTCACCATATAACCACTGCACTTGTGAGCATCTACAAGTCCATTTGCTGAGTATCCCAAATGTTTTAAAATTTTTATTTTCTTATTCTTCCTCAAGGTTGAGGGTGTACCATACTTAAAAAAAGCTATTTCAAGATCCGCTATCACATCTTATGTTGGGACGGGAGAGCCCGTATAGCTTCCACTTTTAGTGGAAAGAGAATAGCCGGCTGAGAAATACATATCAGGACCATGACTGTAGCTGCAGTCATGATCCTGGTATAACCACTTTAACCTGAGGTTGAGCTGCAATAGGAGACAACAGTCTAAATGACTAGTATGGTATTTTGGGTCTCTTGAATGTAAAGAGCCTTTGGGGCTATACATCATTTGATCATTGCACCACATCAACTGCTACATGCTCATTTGGAGATACCAGTATTTGGAGGGGGGTCGTGGGTGTGCTGTGGGGAGGAAGAGGGAGGTTAGGGTGACCTGTATGATGATGGGGACACACCCTGAGTGGGTGGAGAGATTCCTTGTGCCACATTGATACAATAGTTATACAATAAATTAATATTTTTTGAATTGGTAGCCTTTGTAGGTGCATTTACCTTATGTGTTTTTTTTGTATGGTATATTAGATGAAAATAAAATCCTTCACAGCTATGCAGGTGTGGTGTGAATCAGATTGATTTATTAACCACTTGCTTACTGGGCACATATACCTCCTTCCTGCCCAGACGAAATTTCAGCTTTCGGCACTGCGTCGCTTTAACCGACAATTGCGCAGTCATACGACGTGGCTCCCAAACAAAAGTGACGTCCTTTTTTTCCCACAAATAGAGCTTTCTTTTAGTGGTATTTGATCACCTCTGTTGTTTTTATTTTTTGCGCTATAAACAAAAAAAGAGCGACAATTTTGAAAAAAATACAATATTCTTTTAGTTTTTGCTATAATAAATATCCCAATTTTTTTTTTAAAACTACTTTTTTTCTCAGTTTAGGCCGATACGTATTCTTCTACATATTTTTGGTAAAAAAATAAAAAAAAATCGCAAGAAGCGTATAGTGATTGGTTTGTGCAAAAGTTATAGCGCCTACAAAATAGGGGACAGAATTATGACTTTATTTTATTTTATTTTTTTTACTAGTAATGACGGCGATCTGTGATTTTTATTGGGACTGCGCCCCCCAGTGGCCGGAGGAGCCAAGGACGTCAATAGACGTCCTCCCGGCATTTGAGAGCCACCTTGTGGCCGCCATTTGTCTATGGCCCCAGCTCCAAGTAGTTAATAATGGATGAGTGAAGGGATAGTCCTAAACCTCAAAATCTAGATTTGCAATATCTAAGGACCATTTTATCCTACATTTGTTGTTTGCTGGGATCATTTGTTAAATTGGGTAGCGCATGCATGTTGCAGTTAGAGGTACCAAAATTGGTGCTATAATGTAGGCCAGAGTGCTTTTCAGATTCAGTATATCCTTAAACAGTTTTTCAGTGAAGGTCTCTGGACGTGAGCTTTCCATGCCTTTCCGGTAGAGCCAAAACCCTCACAATGTTTCTCCACAAGTCCTTGAGTCCTCAGCCACCTTAAGAGATGCTGCATTTCCCATAGCATTTTCTCAGTGTTGCTGGGGGCAATTTCCGCATGTTCTTTTGTTCTTCTGGCATGTTCTTCTTGCAGCATTCAGTGGTTTGCAGGATAATGTTAGCTGTGTCAAGAGTGTGGTGAAGCCTGATAGTGCAAGCCAGGGCAAAGGAGCTAGTCCCTACATACACATACTCAAATGCATCTGTTGCTCCATTCTTCTTTATCTGCTGGCCAAGAAGGCATCCACACATGTGGCACGGAAACAGGTTAACTGTCTCTGAGGCTATAAGGGGTGGTATGTTGGAGTTTTCATGTCTTTTGTGGGTTTTAGAATTTTTATTTTATGTTGCTCACAATGGAGAATTCACTTGTTAATAGCCATCTGTTCTTGGAGATTTCTTTCTTTAACAGCACATCACTGTGTCACTTGAATGAAACAAAAATAATCAAAAAGACTAAGTGCAAGGGCAGTTTGCACTTAAACCATCTCACATTATAACATTCACATTTTTGACACCCCTAATAGATAAGTTAAACAGTTTCACCAGATAGGTCCAGTGTCCCTGATAAAAATTGTCCTGCTATTGGCTACACTGCTGTAGCCTCTGCAGTATTTAATTTATTGTAGAAAAACCTCAGCATGCGCTCTTTGTCTTTGACAATTTCGGGCCTAGATTGCAATTTAAATTTGTCCTTTTAGTGGGCAATTTTATACTGTTTTGTCACTTCCAGTCTCTTAATTTTTGTAGTAAAACTAGACATGTGCAGGATGGAAAAATGTGTTTAATTTCAAATGTGTTTATTAAGTTAATAATTTCATTGTGTCATATTTATTATGTTAGAATGATTCCTTTTTGGAATTTGTTTTGCATATCCATATTTCTTCAGTATATGTGTTATTTTCAAATCGAATTAGAAAATGAATTCAAATTTAAAAATGCATTTGAATTTGAAACAGTAACATATTTCCATAAATACATTAAGGTATAAATGTGTAATAAGATGGTGATTCATCATCTTATTTAACTTTTATACATTACTGTATTTATTGCAATATGTTTTAATTTCAAATTCAAATTCATTTTAAAATTCAAATTCATTTTTTAAATTGAATTTGGACAATTTGTTTCATTATAATTTATCTCAGATTGGTTTAAATCCATTACTATGAAACTATGATACAGTTACTACGTTACTGTGATTTGGAAATGTAGATACATCCGAATATCCGAATAACGAAAAATTTCTATCTGCCGGTCAAAGCAGTTGATTAAAAACAATGTACTCTTCTGTAAAACCACATGTAGTTTTAGGGCATCCCCAAGCATAATATTTGAAGAATTTGTCGCGATGACCTCCGGCCATGTGTAATCGGGGGCACGAGAGACAGGACAGGGATGTGTGTGTGTAAACACACACATCCCAGTTCTGTGAGGAGAGGAGAGATTGTGAGTTCCTACAAGCTGGGAAACTCTATCTGTCATCTCCTATAGTCAGTCCCCTCCCCCCACAGTTAGAACACACACTAGGGAACATAGTTAACGCTTGACAGTGACATTTACACAGTAATCACTGGATTTTTATAGCACTGATCGCTGTATAATTGTCAATGGTCCCAAAAATGTGTCAAAAGTGTTTGATCTGTCTGCCATAATGTCGCAATCCTGATAAAAATTGCAGATTACCGCCATTACTAGTAAAACAATAATAATAATGATAATAATACCATAAATATATCCCCTATTTTGTAGATGCTATAACTTTTGCGAAAACCAATCAATATACGCTTATTGGGATTTTTATTATCCAAAATATGTAGAAGAATACATATCGGCCTAAACTGAGCAAAAAATTAACTGTACGATCGCGCAATTGTAAGTTTAAGCGATGCAGTGCCAGAAACAGTCACTCCATTAATGATCAACCTAGCTATGCCATAAAAGAAGTAAGCACTTCTTTTATGGCATAGCCAGCATGAGGGAGATCTTTCCCATCTTCCTGCCACCACACAGAGCGATGATACTAATGCGCATGGGGTGATTAGGGTGTGCCTAGGCTGACTCGGCACACCCCATGGTACCAAGATGGCCAGAAGTCACTACAGCTGATGTCATTACACCTAAAGTGGTCATCATAGCTATAGAATAAAATGTTTGGAAGTTGCATTTTTTTCTGTTGTTGTATTGTGCTGTATCAGGTTACTGTTCTGATTTGTGTTAACATTTAGTGGTGGCTTAGGGCCATTGCAACTTTTTTACTTATGTGATTTGGTTTCTCCCTCTAGCCTTTCCCCTGTTTAGTGCTGGTTAGTTTAGTCCTAGTTTGATCCACCCTATGTCTTCTTTGTTCCCTCAGTCAGTGTCAATTCCTTGCAGAGACAGGGTTTAGGAAATCAATTTCTTAAAAGTAGTGTTCAAAATGTCCTCTATACTATATTTGTCTGATTTGCTTTGGATCCAACTTCTATGTCTATTGAAAAGGTAAGGTGCCTGTGGATGGGGTAAGTCAGCAGTTGACCATGGGTTTATGAAAGTATGCATAAAATTGCATTTGAAACGGAACACATGTTTGCACAAAGGATTCTATTTAAAGCGGAGTTCCACCCAGAAACTGAACTTCCGCAGATCTGATCCCCCACCCCCCTCTGGTGGCATATTTGCCACCTTTCAGTAGGGAGGGGGGAGCAGATACCAGTCAAAACTAGGTATCCAATCCCACTTTCAGGGAAAAATCGCTGCAATCTTGTGCGGCGATCTACGCACTGCCACTACCTTCTGGGAGACATACAGGTCCCAGAAGAGAGCAGGGACCATTCAGAAAGTGCATGCATGCGACTCAAGCATGCACAGTAGGAAAAAACGTCTGTGAAGCCGCAAGGCTTCACTTCCTGTTTCCCTTAGTAAGGATGCTGGCACCTGCACCCAAAGCCGATGGACGGGTTGGCTTCGGGTGCTGACATTACAGGCTCCCTGGACAGATAAGTGTCCTTATATTAAAAGTCAGCAGCTACAGTATTTGTAGCTGCTGACTTTTAATTCTGTTTTTACCCAGGCAGAATTCTGCTTTAACAACATTTTGACAATGGTTCTACTCCTCAAGTTTTTACAGCCAGAGAGTGAAGTTAGAGTGAAAAGTACCAAGATCAATCTAAGCAGAGAAAAGCCGAAACATTTAACCTCAACTCTGGGCAGAAGGTATGAATATGGAGACCAAAATCTGTCCATGTTCCAGCTAAGCTATAAATTGCAGAGTAGATCAGCTTAGTATCTAAGCAGTTTACTACCTAATGCTTATGATGTGCTGGATACTGCCCATAACTAGCTTAGCTAGGGTATTTCAACAAATTTTGCTGAACAGCAACACATACCAGACACATGTAATACGCAGCAACATCTGGCAGTGACAGCCAAAAGATGCAAAATCAAGGAAACATCTTGAACACTTTGCCTATGCATCTGGGTAAAAGATACATTTGTATCCAGATCCTGAAGAGCATTACATAAGGGAAACAATTTGTATTTGTTTAATGTATGTTTACTTATTTTTATAATAGCTAAAACACCTGTTAACCATTTTCTCATCTGAAAAATGTAATCCCCTTTATGACCAGGCCATTTTTTTGCTATATGGCACTGTGTTATTTTAACTGACATCTGCGCAGTCATGCAGCACTGTACATACATTTTATTTGTATCATTTTTCCCCATGTATAGAGCTTTCTTTTGGTGGTATTTGATCAACACTGCGGTTTTTATTTTTTGCATTATAAAGACTGCCAATTTAAAAAAAAAAAATGTTTTACTTTCTGCTATAAAACATATTCAATAACAGCAATTTTAAAAATCAAATTTCTCCATAAATGTAGGCAAATATGTATTCTGGTACATATTTTTGGTGAAAAAAATCCAATGAGCCTATATTGGTTGGTTTGTGCAAAAGTTAGAGCATCTACAAACTATGTTATATATACTGAAAGCTTTATTTGTTTATTTGCTCAATGGTAGTGAGCAGTGACTTATAGCAAGACTGCAATATTTTCTTGGGCAGTCTGATACACTGGGGTTGATTTACTAAAACTGTAGAGTGCAAAATCTAGTACAGCTCTGCGTAGAAACCAATTAGCTTCAGGATTTTATTTTTTTGTCAAAGCTTAATTGAATAAGCTGAAGTTAGAAGCTTATTGGCTACCATGTAGAGATGCACTGGATTTTGCACTCTCCAGATTTAGTAAATTAACCCCTAACTGACACTTTTGATTTTTTTGCGGGAACCAGTGACACTAACACAGTGATTAGTGCTAAAAATATGCACTGTCACTGTACTAATGACACTGCCTGGGAAGGAGTTAAACATCTAGTGTGTGTGTACTATGTGGTGCTTTCACTAAGGGATGTGCTTTTTTCCCCCCCTGCTTTGCAGGGAAACAAAAACCAGTGCATCCCTGCTGACAGGACAGAGCTCTGTATTGTTTACATAGACAGAGCACTGTCCTGTCCTTCTCCTTGCCAATCACAGGGTGCTGGTGGTCATTCATTGACCGGCACCTGCTTTCAGGACAGAGCTCTGTATTGTTTACATCAGGGGTCTCAAACTCAAATTACCTGAGGGCAACAAGACAAGTTTTCATATGCCATGGGGGGCCGCATGCAAACTTTCAAACTTCAAAAACAACAGTACTGGTGTCAGCGAACACATTATTAACCCCCAGCCCTGGTGTCAGCGAGCGCATTATTACCACCAGCACTGGTGTCAGCGAGCGCATTATTACCACCAGCACTGGTGTAAGTCAGGGTTTGACAAATTTGCTTGGAATCTAGGAGCCAGCTAAAAAAGTTAGGAGCCAGAAAACGCACCCCGTCCCGACGAGCTTGCGCGCAGAAGCGAACACATACGTGAGCAGCGCCCGCATATGTAAACGGTGTTCAAACCACACATGTGAGGTATCGCCGCGATTGGTAGAGTGAGAGCAATAATTCTAGCTCCTCTGTAACTTAAAACATGCAACCTGTAGATTTTTTTAAACGTCGCCTATGAAGATTTTAAAGGGTAAAAAAGTTTGTCGGCATTCCACAAGCGGACACAATTTTGAAGCGTGACATGTTGGGTATGAATTTACTCGGCGTAACATTATCTTTCATAATATTAAAAAAAATGGGGATAACTTTACTGTTGTCTTATTTTTTAATTAAAAAAAGTGTAATTTTTCCCAAAAAAGTGCGCTTGTAAGACCACTGCGCAAATACGGCGTAACAGAAAGTATTGCAACGATCGCTATTTTATTCTCTAGGGTGTTAGGATAAAAAAAATACATATAATGTTTGGGGGTTCTAATTAGAGGGAAGAATATGGCAGTGAAAATAGTGTAAAATGACATTAGAATTGCTGTTTAACTTGTAATGCTTAACTTGTAATACCAATGGCTCACCACCAGATGGCGCCAGCTAAAAAAAAAAAAAAAAAAAATTTTTTTTTTTTTTGCTCCCCTCACTTCCACCCTGCCTGCGGGCCATTTATAACTGGTCCGCGGGCCGCAAATGGCCCGCAGGCCGGTACTTTGAGACCACTGGTTTACATAGACAGAGCACTATTCTATCCTTATCCTTGCCGGTCAGCAGGTGCTGGTGGTCATCCATTGACCAGCACCTGCTTTCAGGATAAAGCTCTGTATTGGGTACATAGACCGAACACTGTCCTGTCCTTCTCCTTGCCGATCAGCGGGTGCTGGCAGTCATCCATTGACCGGCACCTGCTGACAGGCTTGTGCTGTGACTAATCATAATAAGTGGTTAAAGGATAATTGTATTTAGAAATAAACATTTTATATATATTGCAGCTTACTAGTCCTCAGATGTGGTGGCTGCATTAGTTATTAGTGTTCAGACTGAGAACATTTTCATCAAGTACACAAAATACCTGTTGGTCTTGCCAGGGATGCAGTATCCATATAACATACTGTTAGCAGAACCACAAGGATCAAACAATGTTCTCTTCCTTCTGTGAACCACTAATCTCCTTATCCCTAATGTAATGGAGATGACCACAAGTAGACATAAGTGTAGTCCATCCTTGGTAGCAACCATGACTGCCTCTATACAGTGAAATTAAAGGTAAAAAATGCCTGAAAAGGTAAATTACAGCCAACACATCTAAGGACTGGTAAGCTGCAATGTATTACATTTTTGTTTTTAGGGTTTAGAAAAGCTTAAAGGGTCACTAAAGGAAAAATTATTTTTTGCTGAAATGACTGTTTACAGGGTATAGAGACATAATAGTTAACTGATTCCTTTTTAAAAATGATTAAAAATAGATAAAAACCAATCATATAATGTGCCTACAGTTTAGTTTCGTTTTTGCTGTTGTTTCCTGGTTCTCTGATGTACAGAGACAAAGAGCCAATAGAGGGCAGCGATGCTTTGTCTAAAACCCCTCAGCACCAATCCAGTTTCGTTTTACAAACAGTATCACACCTCCTTGATTATTCACCACAGTGAGAAATCTCCCAGTACTGTGGTGATCAGGAAACAGACAACCAGGAAGTGTCCAAAACAGAGAGGAATTACAGCCACATCAAAGCAAAAATGAACAATGAAGACATGAAACCAGGACTGCAGTAAGGTAACGGAAGCTATTTAGCTAAAAAAAAAAATTCCTTTAGTGACCCTTTAAGGAGAGAATAGTGATGATGAGAGCAGAAGACAACTGTGATATAATATATAATAATGTGACCTGCTATAATGGACCTTTTACTAAAATGTTCATATAAATCTGTGTTAATGGTCTTTCTGGGAAAGGAAAATGAAGATTTATGCCACGTACACACAATCGGTTCATCCGATGAAAACGGACCATCAGTTAAAAATCCGTTTGTGTCAGAACGCGGTGACGTAAAACACTACGACGTGCTGAGAAAAATTAAGTTCAATGCTTCCGAGCATGCGTCGACTTGATTCTGAGCATGTGTGGATTTTTAACCGATGGACTTGCCCACAGACAATCGTTTTTTTCTATCGGTTTTATAACCATCAGATACTTTTAAAACAGGTTCTACATTTTTTCACCGATGGGAAAAAAACTGTTTTCATCAGACGAACCGATCACGTGTACGCGGCATAAAATAATCCGAAATTTTATGTGTTTTCTGATCCGATGGAGCCATCATTGATTTCTAAATTAGACTAACCAAGCCTCCAATTTTACCTCACGTTGCTACAGAAAGAATTTTCGTGGCTGGGAATCCTCTTTTCTTTCCAGGAATTTTCTTTTCTTGCACATGCGCATTTTTTTCTGATTACATTTCTCGCACGGTTCTCCCATCATTGATTAGAAACTCGTTTGTTTAAAAAAAAAAATCTGACATGCCCGATTACTAAAATTTGAAGGTCTGCACAAAAATCAGCTGTTGCGGCAGCACACTAATGGTGCAAAATACGAACAGAAATTCTTAGATAAGATTTTTGAAAGAATATTCTTTCGAAATTCGACCCTAACAGAAGAGCAGAAACTATTACCAGTCCCACAAAGACTGTTAACTTTATATGAACATTGCAAGATCCGTAGGTCTACTTTAACAGTGAGCCCAGAATTCATAAAGTGATTAGGCACCAGCTTTTTTTTTTAGGAATTCAGATACCTGTATTCAAAGCATATAGGCTGTATATTTATGTGCAGTATAGGGTACTTTTAGAAACGCAAGTTAAAGAGGTTAATTTTTTCCCCCCTAAATGGCTTCCTTTACCTTAGTGTAGTCCTCCTTCACTTACCTCATCCTTCGATTTTGCATTTAAATGTTCTAATTTATTCTGAGAAATCCTCACTTCCTGTTCTTCTGTCTGTAACTCCACACAATAATGCAAGGCTTTCTCCTTGGTGTGGACTGTTGTGCTCGCCCCCTCCCTTGAGGGGGGAGGGGGCGAGCAGGAGAGTCAGGATGCCCACTAACACACAGCTTATTTCTCTATCTGCAATGTAGAGAGCGTCCTGACTCTCCTGCTCGCCCCCTCCCCCTTAAGGAAGGGGGCGAGCACGACACTCCACACCAGGGAGAACGTCTTACATTACTGTGTGTAGTTACAGACAGAAGAACAGGAAGTGAGGATTTCTCAGAAGAAATAAGGACATTTAAAAGCAAAATCAAAGGATGAGGTAAGTGAAGGAGGTCTGTACTAAGGTAAAGGAAGCTTTAGGGAAAACATTTTTTACCTTTACAACTCCTTTAAGTATATGTTTTTGTTAATTTCTAAAGTTCAAGTGAATCTTGCATTTGGTTTGCTTAACATTACCAGGAACCATAATGACTCTATTTTATTTTAATTATTTTGGTTTACACAGTTCTTCCATCATTAGGTTTGCTGTTTCGTGTAGTGTAACTTAGCCATAATATTGTCATTCCATTACAGCTGTGTTATTGGTTCTGGAGGTAGCCAAATTATATGGAATGGGAGACATTTACCCCCTGGATGTTGTTCACAGGTTTAATCCTCTGTCTTTGGTCATTATATTTCTTTATATCCAGAATTCAACTAACTTTTGACTATATTGCCTTTTTCTCTTTCCAGAGAAACAAAAACCTCTAGGCCCTATAAAGTGAATATATTAAGCATATGCTGAACAGAAAAGCCTATGGCTGTCTTACTACTCACCAGGGAAGACAAAAGATTAGTGAAATGAAAGCTCTAAAATGTATGACTGATATAATCAACTGTGCTAGATTACACAATCGGAGAGTTGTAGAGCTCTCCTGCCTATTCAGGGTAGGAGAGAATAAACCATATGCCTCTCATTTCACTCCTATGGAATCTAACCTGCAGTATCTGATAACCAAATATCTGCACAGGAAAGTTTTCCTGTTGTAAAGCTGATATGGAAAACCCCAACTAAAACGTATTTTTTTCATGGATTTCCCCTGTATGTAGTTCATACTTACCCTAGGGGACTTGTCATCAAGCAGGCTGGAGTCACAATACTCAAGGACTGAGTGGCGGCTCACAAATCATTATCGTCCTGCGATTTCGAGGTCCGCATCATACCAGATAGACAGACCTGGTTATAAATCTTAGCTGTGCACAAGCCTTTGTGTATTTGAGCTGGTGCCTAGGGCTATTTTTCTCTCTCTTTCTCCTGTGGTAGCCTGCTGGGTGAAAAGGCTGAGTGCTGACAGAATATCAAACAGTGATGTCTGTTTCAGGGAAGACGATAAGGGTCAGAAACTGACTTGGGTTTAGGTAATGGCTCAGGTTAGGTCAATGTTATGGGTTACGGCTACAGTAAGTGACACATATGAGATGAAATTAATACATAGCAGCAGTTGCCCACTGCTGCTATGTGTCATGTCACTGGCTACCTCTGCACATAGCAAAAAACAGTAGGAAATCTAAAAATATTTGTGGCCCACTAAACTGAATTTACATCAAACTAATGTTCATACCCTACAGACTTTAATGCTGTTTTGCAAAGTCAGGAACAAAGCTGTCTAATAAATGGACTCCAATGGCTGGTTTTCATATTTCCATGAACAATGGTTAACCGCTTGCAATCTCACCCACAGTAATTATACTGTGGGCAACACAGCCTGGCAAATCATGTACATGTTCATTGCAGCCTGATGGGTGGGACACAGCAGATTACCCAGCCTTTTGAGTGCCCGGGGTATCGCGTGATCACTATGCGATCATATGATTACAGTGTAAACACAACTGTTATAAATGGGTTTGTTTTCATAACAGCTGTGCTTAGTATTGTGATCTTGTGATTGACCCACAGCTATCACATGGTACCTGGGCCAATCACAGCACCCTGTACCATGTGATATCTGTGAAGCAAACACAGCACACAATAGTAATCACAGCTGTTATGAATGTAACTAATTAATGACAGTTCAAAACATTGCTATTACAGGGATCATCAATGTGACAGCAATTAAAGTGGAAAAATAAAAATTCCCTGATCACTCCAAGAGTCACTATGGTGACACTTAAGTACTCTTAATGAAAGTATGTAAAATAATTGTAAAAAGTAAAAAAAAAATGTAATAAAAAATTCTGTATTTATTTATTTTGACATACTGTCACCACAGTATTCCTCATTCGATGTTTTTATTGATGTAGTTTTCAGGAATAACAGAAAAAGAAAGGGGAAATAAGGGGTAAACAGTCAATCATATTCAAGGACATATGAAATAAATGGGTATAACCTAAAGAACAGTTATATTAAACACATGCTAACATTGTAATCTATTATAAGGCATAAGATCAAGAAAATCAACCGGCATCCTCAGACACCTTATTTTGCAACAAGTAGTAGTGCCTATCTGATGTGGAGTCCCTTCTCAGCTATATACAGTACAAGTCTCGCTGCAGTCTCGAGGATACACCTGTGGTATTTTGGGCTATCAGTGCTATAGCTCTGAGGTGAGCATTTTAGTATCACAAGAGGTGTCTGCACTGAAGCTTGCTCTCCCAAACACTGGACGTTTGGCTTTCCTTGGAATCACTATTTATTAGACTTTATTCAATTTTATTTTTCACTTGTGTGTTTACTTCAGTATAGGTGTTTTCAGTGGACATTTCATTTTATTTAATTCATCTGTATGCCTGTTTGAGTATTTATATCATTGTACTACTGCACTTTTTGTTTACATTGTTGCTATATCTTGGTATACCTTATACCCTTATATTTATATAAGTTTGAGTTTTTGCCCCAAGTGGTCACTTTACCCAGTTGGTGGGTCCTGTATCACTTCCTTGTTTATTTTAGTCACACAGCGCGTCACTATCACCCATTCACATTTTCCATTTTTCCATTTTTCTGACGCAGTGCCCCCTAGCGTTCAGTATCGATAGCTCAAGAGCCCTTCCACTTTCAATTGCCAGTTAAAGTAGCACATTGCTGAATAGCAAAAAATGGCCTGGCCTTGAAGGGGGTGAAACCTTCTGGAGGTCAAGTGATTAATGGACATATTTTTTACTTTATTGTCACTTTAAAAATGGAAACAAAATAACATTCTATGTATTCCTATTAAATATATTTTGTTACACAAGAAGCATCACTGATTCAATTATGACTTTAAATGCCTCTGAACTACGAGAGAAAATACTTATTTTAGCAATACAATCAGTTTAAATGGCATTGTTTTGCCCTCGTGTAAATGAGGGTGCCGTAATGAATTTTTCCTACAAATTAAACTTGATCAATTTTCTTACCTAATCAAATGACACAGAGCCTAGTTTTCATTTAAATGCTAATGAATGAATATTCAACATCGTTAAGGAGGTCTACCTAATACCTTATTGTCTTATTGTCTCATTTGGATTCCATCTTTTGCTTATTATATTTTATCGAAGATGACACAACAACTTGCTGCACAAGACAGCTACGCAATACTGACCTTGATCCGCTGACTAAGAATGTCATGACACCAATTTCCCAAAACAAAATAGAGGCATTATTGTCACCTTAAAAGGTATTTGTTTTAATAGTCTTAATTTTGAGGGGAAATAATCCCAAAATAGTAGTAGGTAGAATGTACTAAATCCATCCCTGAATTACACTAAGGCTGAGTGGGCTCCACAAAGTTCTAAGAATATCACAAAAAAAGGCTAAAAGGATTTGTGTGCAAAGTGGTGGTTTTCCCTAAGGTAACCAATCAGATTCTAGCTGTTTTTTTTTTCAAAACAACTCTTTCACCAGTTTAAAAAATATTTAGAAAGGACTTCTCTACAAAGTAAAAGCTTAGGGCCAGATTCTCAGAGATCTGCGGCGGCATAACGTATCATCTTTACGTTACACCGCCGCAAGTTTTCAGCGCAAGTGCCTGATTCACCAAGCACTTGCATTTAAACTTAAGGCGGTGTAACGTAAAGCCGTCCAGCGCAAGTCCGCCTAATTCAAATGGGGCGTGTACCATTTAAATTAGGCGCGCTCCCGCGCCGAACGTTCTGCGCATGCTCCGTTCGGAATTTTCCCACCGTGCTTTGCGCGAAATTACGGCGCCCCGACGTGTTTTTTGAACGGCGACGTGCGTAACGTAATTTTGTATTCCCGGACGTCTTACGCAAAAAAAAAAAAATTTAATTTGACGCGGGAACGACGGCCATACTTTAACATGGAGGAGTAATTTTACCCCATGTAATTAGCACTCTTAACTTTACGACGCGAAAAACCGACGTAAGAGAATGCGACGAATGCGCGTAATCAGCTAATTTGCATACCCGACACTGGAAAATGACACAATCTCCACCCAGCGGCTGCCGGAGAATTACACCTAAGATCCGAAGGCGTACGAAGCTGTATGCTTGTCGGATCTTAGCCAAAAGCCGTCGTATCTTTGTTTGTGAATGACAAATAAAGATACGACGCGGCAAATTTGAAAGTACTCCGGCGTACTTTTTCTGTGAATCTGGCCCTTAATACTTACCTAAAACATAAAATATGCAGCCTTAATAGTAATATAAACAGTAAATGCCCAAAAAATATAATGCAAAACAGTCCAAAAGATAATTTTCGTGCAATCATGATGATGACTTCGATCAAAAAACGAGTGATCCAATTCCAACACGTGATCCACCACCCATGTAAGATGGACTCTTACCAGAGTTGAAGGACATCACATGTCATCCAGGAACATCTAATTGAATCTCATAAAATCCAGCTACATTCAGACTAGGTTCACATTGGAGCGATTCAAATTGCATGCCAAATCGGTGGCAATCACCAGCAATGGCACCGCCCAAAATGGTGCAACGCTGCATTTGCGGTGCCGCACGATTCCCAAAAGTAGTTTCTGTACTACTTTTGGTGACTTAGGGGTTTGCGATTTCCATAGACATCTGTGCAGGTTGCTGCCCAGATGTCTCTGAAATCGCCCCCCAACGTCGGGACTGACATGCGGGAATAAAATTGTGCAAGTTCAGCTGAACTTGCATTATTTTATTCCCACTGTCAGTGTGAACCTGGGCTTAGTCTCAGATTTTCTTTTCAGACTAGAGGTGTGCACTTCCTCCCCCTTCCCCTACGTACCTGTCTGCCTGTGCTGCCAAACTCAGTTGTATTTAAGCTGTACCCTTGCTGAAAAACTTTCAACATCCAAAGTTCCAGTAGTGTCAAATGCTGGCTCCCCCCTCATCTCTTTGGGTTTGCCAGATGCTGAAGATGTTTTGAGTTACTGTATCATATCTCCTGAGATTGGTGGCAGACAGTAGTCAGGTAAATAATAACCTTTAAAATGGCAATAAAACCCAAAACCAAAAATGTAATTGATTGCAACTTAGCAATCATTAGATGTGGTGGCTGCATCAGTTTGTCCCTCTGTTTTTACCTGGTGATCTGGCCAGTAACACACCTCCTGTATTAGTGAGACATAACTCTGGATGAATGAGAACAGGAGGCACAGCAGACAGCAACATTGTTAGTCCGGTGGGGGGTGGGCAGTGTTAAATGTATTAGCTTCAAACTTCAGCTCACATGATATAATTAGTTACATAAAACGGTTTCTTTCCTTTTGGCATAAAGGTTTTACGTGAATAAATACAATTTGATCATTGTACTATGCCAGTGTTAAATGGTTTATCTCATCTATGTAAACTGATAGATTCTCCCACTGAGTGAGAAAAACAACAGACTTGTCGTCATATCACCAGATACAAATAGAAGAAAATATCGAAGATAGAAAGCCTGTATGTGCATATATATATATATATATATATATATATATATATATATATACTGTAGATATATATCTATATATATATACACTAAGCAAAATTAGCACTTTTGTGTTTGCCCCTATTTAACATGAGCTGAACGCAAAGATCTATGAGTTTTTATATGTACACAAAAGCCCTATTTCTCTCAAATATTGTTCACAAATCTGTCTAAATCTGTGTTAGTGAGCACTTCTCCTTTGCCGAGATAATCCATAAAAGGCCACTCTAAAATGTGCAGTTTTACTGTATTAGGGGGGGGGTCGGGGGGTCCAAAAACCAGGTGTGACCATCATTTCCCTCATACAGTGCAGCACATCTCCTTCGCATAGAGTTTATCAAGTTGTTGATTGTGGCCTGTGGAATGTTGGTCCATTCCTCTTCAATGGCTGTGCGCTGTTGTATACGCCGATCTAGAGCATCCCAAACATGCTAAATGGGTGACATGTCCGGTGAGTATGTTGGCCATGCAAGAACTGAGATGTTTTCAGCTTCCAGGAATTGTGTACAGAACCTTGTAACATGGGGCTGTGCATTATCATGTTGCAACATGATGAGATGGTCGTAGATGAATGGCACGACAATGGGCCTCAGGATCTCGTCACGGTATCTCTGTGCATTCAAAATGCCACCAATAAAATGCACCTGTGTTCGTTGTCCATAGCATACGCCTGCCCATACCATAACCCCACCGCCACCATGGGCCATTCGATCCACAATGTTGACATCAGCAAAACGCTCATCCACACAATGCCATACACGCTCCCTGGCATCTGCCCTGTACAGTAAAAAACGGGATTTATCCGTGAGGAGAACACCTCTCCAAGGTGCCCGACACCATAGAATGTGAGCATTTTCCCACTCAAGTCAGTTACGAAAACGAACTGCAGTCAGATCGAGACCTTGATGAGGACGATGAGCATGCAGATGAGCTTCCCTGAGACAGTTTCTGACAGTTTGTGCAGAAATTCTTTGGTTATGCAAACTGATTGTTTCAGCAGCTGTTTAGGTGGCTGGTCTCAGACGATCTTGGAGGTGTAGATGCTGGATGTGGAGGTCCTGGGCTGGTGTGGTTACACGTGGTCTACGGTTGTGAGGCCGGTTGGATGTACTGCCAAATTCTCTGAAACGCCTTTGGAGACGGCTTATGGAAGAAAAATGAACATTCAATTCAAGGGCAACAGCTCTGGTGGACAATCCTGCAGTCAGCATGACAATTACACACTCCCTCAAAACTTGCGACATCGGTGGCATTGTGCTGTCTGATAAAACTGCACATTTTACTGTAAAGTGGCCTTTTTTTGTGGCCAGCCTAAGGCACCTGTGCAATAATCATCTTGATATGCCACACCTGTGAGGTGGATGGATTATCTCGGCAAATAAGTGCTCCCAATTACAGATTTAAGCTGGCCATACACCTATAGATTATCTGCAGATTTTCTATGGTTAGAGGGAAAAAGTGCAACAGATTTTTCCATGTTCGCTAAACTGTATGGATGGAGGAATCACCCACTGGGCCAATCTTCAGTATCTTGCTAGTCGGCCCCGCTGGCTCTCCACCTAAACAATGCCTGCACCCAATCAGAGTGTTCAGGTATTGTGAGAGCCAGCAGGGCCAACTAACAATATATGGAAGCTTGGGCCAGTGGGAGAGTCTTCCAACCACACAGTTTAGCTTAGATGGAGGAATCTGTTCCACTTTTTCCATCTGACCATAGAAAATCTGCAGATAATCTATAGGTGTATGGCCAGTCTTAGAAAGATTTTCAAACAATATTTGAGAGAAATAGGCCTTTTGTGTACATAGAAAAAGTTGTAGATCTTTGCGTTCAGCTTATGATAAATAGGGCCAAACACAAAAGTGTTGCATTTATAATTTTGCTCAGTATATATATATATATATATATATATATATATATATATATATATATATATATATATATACTAGAAGAGAGAGAGAGAGAGAGAGAGAGAGCCATCTGATTAACTGCTGCTTTACGTTCAAGTTTACTTTTCCTCCTATTTGTAAATATATAATATATACTGTAACTGCAAGTCATAGCAAACTTCTTCAAATGAGTTACCAAAATCAGCAAACTAGAACTCTTTTTAGTAAATAAAGTTGAATTTGTATAGTGGAAATACGTTCCGTCCACCATACAGACATAAACATCCTTGGATGGGTGTGGGATATCTCCGTCATCGCTGACTTTGTTCCTACAAAGCATTCCTAAACTCACTACTTTACATTGTAGCAAAGTGTCATTTCTTCAGTGTTGTCACATGAAAATATATAATAAAATATTTACAAAAATGTTTCATTGGGCGACTAAGTGGCAGATGAGGTTTAATGTTGATAAATGTAAAGTTATGCACTTGGGGGCTAAGAATATGCATGCATCATACGTACTAGGGGGAGTACAACTGGGGCCGTCCATAGTGGAGAAGGATCTGGGGGTTTTGGTAGATCATAAGCTTAATAATGGCATGCAATGCCAAGCTGCAGTTTCCAAAGCGAGCAAAGTCCTTTCTTGTATTAAGAGAGGTATGGACTCCAGAGAGAGAGAGAGATATAATTTTGCCCCCCCCCCCTGTACAAATCATTAGTAAGACCTCATCTTAAATATGCAGTTCAGTTTTGGGCCCCAGTTCTCAAGAAGGATATTGGGGAACTGGAGAAAGTTCAGAGAAGGGCAACCAAACTGATAAGAGGCATGGATGAGCTCAGCTATAAGGAAAGATTAGAGGAACTGAATTTATTCACACTTGAAAAGAGGAGATTAAGGGGAGATATAATCAACATGTACAAATATATAAGGGGTCCATATAGTGAACTTGGTGTTGAGTTATTCACTTGTTTACGGTCAACACTGAGGACAAGGGGGCACTCTTTACGTCTAGAGGTAAAGAGATTTCACCTCCAAATACGGAAAGGTTTCTTCACAGTAAGAGCAGTGAAAATGTGGAATAGACTCCCTGCAGAGGTGGTTCTGGTCAGCTCAGTAAAGTGCTTTAAGAAAGGCCTGGATACTTTCCTAAATGTACATAATATAACTGGGTACTAACATTTATAGGTAAAGTTGATCTGGGGAACATCCCCTCATGGGGGATCAGGAAGGAATTTTTTCCCCTGCTGTAGCAAATTGGATCATGCTCTGCTGGGGTTTTGCCTTCCTCTGGAATAACTGTGGGTATATAATTGGGTATATGTGAATGTATGATATAATTATTATTTTATTTCTTATGGTTGAACTTGATGGACGTGTGTCTTTTTTCAAGCTGACTAACTATATGTAACTATCTAAGATACTGTATATATATATATATATATATATATATATATATATATATATATACTGTGTATATATATATATATATATATATATATATATATATATATATATATATATATAATGTTTGGGGGTTCTACGTAGTTTTCCAGCAAAAAAATCAGATTTTTATACATATGAAAGAATTGTCAGAATTGGCTCAGACTGGAAGTGGTTAAAAGATTTACCAGTCAAACACTCCATGGAAATTAGCTAAACATTGTGTGTATTTATTTATATATATATATATATATATATATATATATATATATATATATTTTTTTTTTTTGCAGTTTAAAAGAGAAGTATGGCCATCATTTTTTTTTAAATCATACTTACCTAGGTGGATGCATGTCTAACACAGAACCAAAAGATCAAACACCGCCAATTGCTCGGTTCTCACAGCTTCCTGAGCAGAGAGCTGGTGACTGTCAGTCACTGGTTTTCTGCTCTGACCTCCCGTGGAGGGGGCGGCAGGAGAAGCTGGCTCAGGCTCTCAGTGGCTCGCTGAGAAGCTGAGCCAGGTGCTGGTCCAGGCATGTGGGCAGATTCCGACCATATGGTCGCAATCTTGCCCGAGCCTGGACCAGCTCTGTGACGTCAGCCGACAGCAGGCTTCACTTCAGTGAGCTTTGGCTGTAATTCTCCTTTAAGTTGATTTGGTTGACACTCCTCAGACTGAGAATACTTTTCCGCTTTACTAAAAATTCTTCAAAAAAGTGGGCATTTAGGATTGCTATCTTGTCTCAAACTCTGTCTGCAAGCAAATTACAATATATAGAAATCCTATACTTAATGTCTTAAAGTACACCCCATTTAAACTCCAAACGAAACAATGAGACGCATACAAAAAGTAAGACCCTACTTCCTTTTGGTTGTAACGTGGGATTGCTTTTACAGGCCATTTTGGGACACAAACCTTGTTGCCTCTCACACACAAAAAGCCTGATGTAAAAAATAGCAGTACTAAGGGCATTCTCCCAGCCACTAATCTGATTTAACTCTATTTCGAATGTCTGAATGTGATTAGTTATGTCGGAAACACAGATAGATGAAGTTACACATCAGCGGCTTCAGGAAATACACTTTTACTGACCCTCTGTACAGATTTGTGTGCTTATTCTGCAGGCTAATACACAAAACTCAAAACTTTATGACAAGCTCAGTTGCTGGGTAACATTAGAAGCTCACTGAATGTAATCACTTGTTACCTGGAATTGTTTTTCATACTCCTTCAAGGATGAAAAAATCTAGGAAACATGCTTCCAAACATTACAGCTGAGTAAGACCAGCAAGTTGCATAATGTCACAGTAATCATAGTTAACATGGTAAATTAATACGTGTCAAGATCAGGCACCAATCCAGAATCTCCTGGCTCCCATTGTATCTTCTATACTTGCTGTGCTATACTTTCTACACTCCCATCTTATTTTCTCTTTGCCAGATGTATGTCTCTTGTCTTCTTGTCTCTGTCCTATTCTACTTTGTGTCTTCAACCTACTCTTTCCCATATGCCCCGTACACGCGATCGGAAATTCCGCCAGCAAAAGTCCGATGTGAGCTTTTGAAAGGAAATTGGGACAGAGTGTATGCTCCATCGGACTTTTGCTGTCGGAATTTTCGCCAGCAAAAGTTTGAGAGCTGGTTCTCAAATTTTCTAAAAGGAAAAAATTCCTATCGGAAAATTCAATCGTCTGTAGCAATTCCGACACGCAAAATTCTGACGCATGCTCAAAAACAATTTGACGCATGCTTGGAAGCATTGAACTTAATTTTCTCGGCTCGTCGTAGTGTTGTACGTCACTGCGTTCTTGACAGACGAAAGTTCAGAGAAACAGTGTGTTATTATTGCCATTGAGGAAAAAAGTGACAGTGTGTAAAGCTACTTGCCCCCAAAAAACCCACAGTTTTTTCCAGCATTCCCTTGCCCCTACATTCTCTATCGCACTACCAACATACCTGATGTCAGCAGCTGTTGGAGCCAAAAAAAGCAGTAATGATACTGTTATGCCGCGTACACACCATCACTTTATGTGATGAAAAAAAATGACGTTTTTAAAAACGTCACTTTAATTGACCGTGTGTGGGGGAAAACGTTGTTTTATGTCTTCTAAAAAACGACCAAAAAAAATTGAAGCATGCTTCAATTTTATGTGTCGTTTTTCAAAACGTCAACTTTTACTTCACAGAAATTGACCGTGTGTAGCAAAAAACGTCGTTTAAAACGACGTTTTTCCACCCGCGCATGCCCAGAAGCTACTTATGAAGCAAGCTTCAATGGAAAAAGTGGTGAGAACGTAACCTCGCTTTGCTAGAACATTGTGAGAAAAACGATGGTGTGTAGGCAACTTCGTCTTTGAAAATTGAAGTTTCAAAAACGTCATTTTTTACTTCACAGAAAATGTCGTTTTTTTTCATCACATAAAGTGATGGTGTGTACGCGGCATTAGACTTGAGTATTACATATGCTGGAAAGTCACGTGGTATTTTGCTATAGTTGTGACAAGCAAAGTAGTTAAATCAGTGGCTTTAAAGAAACACTGTCAATTTGCCCTGAATGAGCAAAGTAACACTGTCTGTTTAGTTATCTTCTCCCATTCTGTTGCCTATGGTTATTACCCAATCATTGCTGTTAGCAAGGCTTATTTAAGGACTCTATCCTAAGGGTATCATAAGGCTCAATACCTTGCTTATTATTAAAGGTTCTGAGAAAAGACCAGATACTTCCAGACCATGTCCAATCTGTTGGAGACACCACTTCCTGCTTTTGTCTACTTTGTGTGCACTTATTCCATCTGTCCTCTAGTCTCTAACTGACTTTCCAACTCTGTCCTCCAGTTGTGGCTTTTTACCTGTCCTGGCTCACGCCTCTGAGCTTGCCCTTTTATGTTGCCTGTAGTTACTGACCATGTGTTAACTTCTTTATAGGCGTTTCCAACCTGTCCAATATGTTAGATCCCCCATCACATGCATGTTTTGACCTTTGTATGATGAGGCGATCTGATCTGCTGCTATTGAAAACTTTTATAATGCACTGTTTACAAATTTATTAAACTTATTTTTAGACTTTGTTTTCTGTAACTGCCTGTAATTTTCCCTTAAATTTAGTTCCCATCAATCCCTAAACATCAGCTTCACAGTAGGCGTAAATTTTATGATTACTGAGATATGAAAAAAATAACAAAATTTAGGAATTTTATAACATTTATATCTGTAATGTACATTACTCGCTCTGTTATTTTCATTTTCACAGTTATAACGAATTAAAGCTGAAGTAAAATGTTCTTCTATTTTGCTATTCTTGGTTCATCCCCCAACTCTCATGGACATACCAACTAAAATTGTAAATAAAACTTCTCTTTTCATTATGTACCTTATTTTGGACCCTGGCTCTCTCTGCTTCTCTGTGCAATGCTGGTAGATTACGGCTGGTAGGAGGTTTGACACCTTGCTTCCTGAACACAGCAGACCACTTCTAAGTAATGTCTTGTCTACATGTGATTATGAGTCCACTCCATGATTGATTGGATGAGAGGACTGAAATCCATTGAATAAAAGAGGATAATGTTTGAAGTTCTCCAGCCAGGAAATATGGTGAGCTCTGTCTGACATGCTACAGCTTCTAATGCATGTAAGCTTACATGATGCAGATAGATCAGGGTATGCAATTTTGGTCCGAGAGAGAAACCCATACCACTGTCAAGATTAAAAGTAAAGGGCCGTACACACGGCCTTAATAGAAACAAGACGACATTCGCCCCGTGTGAACGGCAGCTGGTCTGACAGGAGCTGGTCATTTTGCCCACTCCTGTCGAAGGGGCATGACCAAAAAAAGGTCTGCTGATCAGTTGCCGATTAGTTTCCGATTAGCGCTCTCAGCTGTAAGTATTTCTGGGGATGTCTCTACAAGCTTTTCACATCTAGAGAGTGACATTTTTGCACATAAATACAAAAACTATTAAAAGAGTGTAATATCTAATGTGCAATAAAAATGGAACGTGTAAATATAAGTACCGGGATAATATGGGTAAAGAACAATCAATACATAATGTCCCTCAACTGCAAAGATAATAAGAGTCTCTGCAATAGCTATTGTAGCTATAATAAATGGACAAATAGTTTATATAAGTAAACTCAATGAAAAAAAGCCTTCCTGTAAAATAGATTACAGTCTGTGGGGAATAATCTAGTCCCTTTAGGAATACCTACAGTTGAAAAATACAGGATGTGTTTTATCCACAGACTGGTCTCCCAGAACTCTCACCTCAATATAAGTAGCAATTCACATTGATAGAATATGCATGTGATCCAGCCTCAAACTATGTTTTCTCCAAATCCTCTCTTCAATTCTCTCCAAACCTGTGATGGTTCAGGCTATCGGTTATTTTATGGGACTGGTCAGGCTGCATATAATTGGCACTGATCAGGCTGCATCTCATGGTACAAGTCAGGTGGCATTTCATTGACACTGGTAAGGCTGCATTTCATGGGCATTTTAGTACACCATTTGGTTCAGAATATTATTTTCTCTTTTTCCTCATCTAAAACCTAGGTGCGTCTTATTGTAAAGTGCGTCTTATGGAGCGAAAAATATGGTAATACATAGGAGTTTAACATAAAATGCTTTTTAGCTTTTCATGTAGTTTTGGGATATTTCTGTGTTAGTTTAGGTTTTTAAGATAATACAAAAAAAAAAAAAAATTTAAATAAAACATTAATGAAGTGCAAATAGTGAGAGAGTAGCACAAGTATGGGCCCAATGGTAAAACGTAGATACATTACATTTTTACACTATTTTTTTAAATAAAACTCAAAACAACAAACAACAAGAAAAAAAGTAAAAAAAAAATAGCATTTATATTTTTATAGATCTTGTGATATTTGAGGGTTGTTAAGCTTAAGTGTAGAGCCTACCAGTGAGCTGAGTCCATACCAGTTGCGCTGTTTAAGAGCTTGTTGGCCCAATTTTATTAAAGCAAAAGAAAGACACAGTTCATCCAGGATTCCCATGAAGGGGTTTCAATTTGCAGCAATAATGTGAACAAAAAATACCGAGCCCCCTGACTCTCTGATCAGCATTGCTGCTCAGGCTTTGGCCTCAGTGCTCTTGACCCTGTAAAAGTGTCCCTGTTTGGTACACACTCTGTACCTCTGCTGACACCCTCTTTTACAGCTTCTTTGCTGCTACAGCTCAAAGGTTTGGGCCCTCTTTCTGCTCATTTAGACTGTCCTGTGCAGACATGCACACTTCTCCCTTGCACCCCAGGACTCCTTGGGAGGGTGGAGCCCAGAAACCACCTGCACAATCAAACTCCTGGCTGTTCCCAAAACCTGGTCCCAGGATTGGAGATTTCCTCCCATCCAGAGCACTGTAAAATCTCCAGGCTCCAGGTCCACAACCGGACTTTACAGACCTTGAAGAAAACTGGCAACAGATTCCTCCACATTAAATAATCATCCTGGAGCCCCTCAACCTGTCTGGTTCTGGAGCCCCTCAACCTGTCTGGTTGAGAATTCTGGGTGACAAACACCATGACAGGGAACCATACTGTCACAATGTATATATTTTATACATATTTGATACAAACAAAGGCTCTTTACATTTTTCGATTTGCTATTCAATCTCCTAACCTCTAAACAATAACATATGCAAAAAACAGCTAAAAATACTCGGAAACATAAACAACATCCAATAACAACTTAAAGCTCTTAAAAGCCTCTTTTGAACACTTGCCTACTGGGCACCTTAACCCCCTTCCTGCCCAGGCCAATTTTTGCACTTTGAATGACAATTGCGTGGTCATGCAACACTGTACTCAAATTTAACCACTTCAATACAGGGCATTTTCACCCCCTTCATGCCCAGGCCAATTTTGAATGACAATTGCGCGGTCATGCAACACTGTACCCATATAAGAGCTTTCTTTTGGTGGTATTTGATCACCTCTGCGGTTTTTATTTCTTGAGCTATTAACAAAAAAAGAGCGACAATTTTGAAAAAACAATATTTTTTACTTTTTGCTATAATAAATATCCCATTAAAAAAAATAGGTTTAGGACGATTTGTAGTCTTCTACATATTTTTGGTAAAGGGCAATAGGCCTATATTGATTGGTTTGCGCAAAAGTTATAGCACCTACAAAATAGTTGGGACCATTCACATTTATACAGCGATCAGTGCTATAAAAATGCACTGATTACTGTGAAAATGTGACTAGCAGTGAAGGGGTTAACACTGGGGGGCGATCAAGGGGTTAAATGTGTATCCTAGGGAGTGATTATAACTGTGGGGGGAGGGGACTCACAAGGGAAGGAGACTGTACTGTGTTCCTCTCGCGCACCCCCTAGAGGCTCGGGAAGCCAAAGACGTTTTATGATGGCGGCCCGGAGGGACAGAGGGTTCCTGCCACTGTCATATGACAATGGGGCGGTAGGGAAGTGGTTAAAAATATATTTTTCACACAAATAGAGCTTTCTTTTGGGGGTATTTAATCACTACTGTGGTTTTTATTTTTTGCATAAACTCAGCACTAATCTTTAAACATTTAAAAAAAAAAAAAAGTAAATATAATTGAGCTGTCCTGTGTATAGCAAAACAAATGTATTATAAGTTCCTATAGACCTCTCACAACTACTATGAATTGGAAACCAGAGTACAAATGTTCAGAATTATTTTATTGATACAGTAATATAGGAAAGTCCAGATGTTAACAGTGACCAAATGTTAAGTGCTTCACATTTAGTGCGGTACTGTAATTTTCCTCTCTGTGGTTACAACCGCTTTATTACAACCATATCGCGTATGTCTTTATGAGGGTCATTTAGTATGCTACATTTCCTTCTATATTTCAGCATCTTAATTTTATGTGTTCATAGATTAGAAAATAGAATTCATTGATAGTTTTTCCACCACCTCACTGATACTATTAAAGTCAAACAGCAGATTACATTTGCATAAATAAAAGTTCAACTCGGGAAAAAGGCAATACATATACATATACAATTTCACGTGTAATAAATTGACTATTATGACTTTGAATAAAAGAACTTCACTTGGAAGAACATATTTTTTTAACTGACAAGAATGAATACACGGAAAGAAAATGTCTAGGAAAAACGTCACTAAGGCCGCGTACACACGATAGGATCGCCAGAGGAGAACGGTCTGAAGGACCGTTTTCATCAGTCCAAACCGATCGTGTGTAGGAACTTCCTTTAAAATTGAACCGATGGACTGGTAACCGATAGGTCAAAGCCGATCGTTAGTATGCAAAAGCATCGGTTAAAAACCTGTGCATGCTCGGAATCAAATCGACACATGCTTGGAAGCATTGAACTTCGTTTTTTTCAGCACGTCATTGTGTTTTACGTCACCGCGTTCTGACACGATCGTTTTTTTAACCGATGGTATGTAGGCGCAACGGGCCATCAGTCAGGTTCATCGGTTAATACACACACTGGCTTACCCAATTTATTGTCTTTATGTCTTTATGGACCTTGCTTTGTGCGCTGTTCCAAATGATTTGGTGGAGGGGGAATTATGGTGGTTGTTTTTCAGAGGTTTGGCTTGGCCCCTTAGTTCCAGTGATACAGCATACCAAGCAAAATTAAAAATTCCTGCGCTAAATATATAATATTCAAAAGTTAGTCATTAAACACTAGTCCATAAGGTGCTTGAACACTAGAGTAAATAGTGACAAATAAATGAAAAGAAAGTCAATTGAACGAGATGTTTAGATAAATAGCTACTAGGTGCACCTCCACCATGATAAAAAAAATAGGATTTTTGCTTACCAGATCTCTAGACTTCACGATATAGGAGCCTAGACAATCGTTTGGGTAATGACCCAACACTCAAAACAAATCCCTCAGTTGGTAGACTGGAAAAGATGCTGGCCAAAGAGATCCTATTCCCTAGTGTTCCTCATACGTGACCTTTACCACGATATAGAGCCAGCAGGAGTTACCACTGTTTCTCTCCTTGTTCAGGTGAATGGGTCTTGTATCCGCCCCCACCTGTAGTTTTCTGCAGGCAGCCTGTAGTAAGTGTGGTCTGCAGTGTCCCTCCCACAGCTCTGCTCTCTGGCCAGCTGGGCTCACCATACACTTTCAGAGGTCCGAGGGTGGGGCTCCTACTCTGATCTCTGCTCTCACTTCAGCTGCTCCTTCCCAATATTTAGCTTTTGGGGCATATTGGTAAGGTCAATGTTTAGTTAAGGTTGTGCTGGCCCATTCAAGGCATGAAGGCTTTACAACCACTTTAACCTCCTTAGTACTGCATGCCGTCAAATGACGGCGGGCGGTATCCCCTGTTGTTCTGACAGGACGTCATATGACGTCCTGTCATTAAGAAGCTGTTAGGGGCCGCGTTACTGGAAACACTGTGCGCGTGCCCGGCGGCCGCGATGGCCACCGGGCACCCGCGATTGCTGGGCACCCGCGATTGCCCGCGATTGCCCGGTAACTGAGCGGGGACGTGGAGCTCTGTGTGTAAACACAGAGCTCCACGTCCTGTCAGGGAAAAGGAGACCGATCTGTGTCTCTTGTACATAGGGACACAGATCGGTCCCCTCCCCCAGTCACCCCCCTTCCCCCACAGTTAGAACACTGATCAGGCTACACATTTAACCCCTTCCCCGCCCCCTAGTGGTTAACCCCTTCCCTGCCAGTCACATTTATACAGTAATCAATGCAAATTTATAGCACTGTTCACTGTATAAATGCGAATGGTCCCAAAAATGTGTAAAAAAATGTCCGATGTGTCCACTATAATGTCGCAGTCCCGAAAAAAAAATCGCAGATCGTCGCCATTCCTAGTACAAAATAAATAAAAAAAAAATCATAATTATGTCCCCCTATTTTGTAGGCAATATAACAAACCAGTCACTATACGGTTAATGCGATTTTTTTTTTTAACAAAAATATGTAGAAGAATATGTATCGGCCTAAACAGAAATAAAAAAAATAAAATAAAAAAATGGGATATTTATTATAGCAAAAAGTAAAAAATATTGTGTTTTTTTTCAAAATTGTCGCTCTTTTTTTGTTTATAGCGCAAACAATAAAAACTGCACAGGCGATCAAATACCACCAAAAGAAAGCTCTATTTGTGGGGAAAAAAGGACGTCAATTTTGTTTGGGAGCCATGTCGCACAACCACGCAATTGTCAGTTAAAGTGACGCAGTGCCGGAAGCTAAAATTTAGTCTGGGCAGGAAGGGGGTGTATGTGCACAGTAGGCAAGTGGTTAAGGTAAAAAAAAATAATACGGCTTTACAACCACTGTAATTCCTTCTGTTAGTTTGAAGTTATATCCCTGTGTTCTTGACCTTGGCACCATTTTGAAAACAATTCCCCCCTGAACCTTATTCACTCCCTTGATATATTTATGGGTTCCCCTTCTTTCCTCCAAAGTGTGCATAAGTCCCTGAAGTCTCTCTTGATACGTTTTATTCCTCAATTCCACAATTTCTATTAAAGGAAAACTTCTTGTATGGAGTATACAGTATACACACATAACTGCTAGGTTTATGGGCAGTTAGGCTGGTGTGTCCAGTCAGTCTTACGCTTGAACCTATGCCAGCTTATCCTGCTTGTCATGTAAGAGCTCTGCTATCCTCTTCCTGCTCAGGCTAATTTTCAGCTTTCAGTGTTGTCGCACTTTGAGTGACAATTATGCAATCATGCAACACTGTATTAATTGTTATCATTTTTTGAGACAGAGCTTTCTTTCGGTGGTATTTAATCCCCACTGTTTTTTTTTTTTGCAAATTAAAAAATACAGAACATTTTGAAAAAAAAAAACGTAGTTTCTGTTTTATTTTGTAAATAAGTAATTTTCCTCCTTCACTGATATCTGTTGGTGAGGCTGCACTGATTGGCACTGATTAGCTGCACTGATGGGCACTGATGAGGTGGCACTGATAGGCACTGATGAGGTGGCACTGATAGACAATGATAGGTGGCACTGATGAGAACTGATAGGCAGCACTGATAGGAATCACTGATGAGCACTGACAGGCAGCACTGATGGGTACTGATTAGCAGCACTGATGGGCACTGTTGGGGCTTCACTGATCATCAGGACGCTAATGATCAATGCCCTGATTATCAGTGTAGCTGTCCCTGTGTGGATTGCCGATTACTGGCTCTCCTAGCGTGCTGTCAGCGTTAGGAGAGGACTCCTAATAAACGGCAAATCCTGTTTACTGTAGGTTTAATCTGTAGGAAAATATAGCAGCAGGGAAGCAGGTGAAAGGTAAGTGTGTGTTTCTTCCCCTTCCTGCACTAAAGTAAAATTTAAAAAGTTAGCAGCTATGTTCTGTTCTTAGTTACCAGGGGACTGTTGTGTAGAGGATGTGTATGTATGCTAAGCAGGAACTGTGGTCAAAAAGAAAGAAACTTAACATAAATTTAGGCTTGGATATTATTGGAAAGTTGAAGGTTTACAGTCTTGTGGATGAGTAAAGGTACTCTCCTTTTTGTATCCCTTCCTTAAGTGTACTAAGTGCCATTCTATCACTACCCCATAACAGTACCGATGCATAAAGGCAAGCTGTAAGCTCTTTATTGCTCCCTGTAAAAGTTAATGAAAAAAATTGATGTGGCTTTAAAAGTCTAATCTGCAGTGCCTGCGTACAGTTAGGCCCCTTGTACATGAGACGCTGCTAAACGGACGTTCAGAGGCAGTTGGACGCTTCTTTCAACTGCCCCTGAACTCATTCAATGTTATCCTATATGACCATGTACACGGTCTCGTTTTCTGCAGTTTTTAGACAGTTGCGTTTAACAGCGTTTCTTTGAAAGCAAAAAAAATTGGTTCAGATGCCGAAAATGTCCACGTTTCAGACGCCAAATGCGACAAACACAGCAAAACGCGGCTAAACGTGGTAACCCGCGTTATGGCGCGTTTTGTTTGTAGGCGTTTTTAGTTTTTTGGGCATTACATTAAATGCTTCTAAACACAAATGCTGCATTATTAGAGACACTCTGGTATGTCCATTGATCTTTTTGGCATACACAACAGAACTTTTTCAACTGTATCCCAGCAGGGTGGCTGATAATTTGTTATTCTGTATAGACTATTTAAATTTAAAACAAGTCAATTACCTGTTATGGGTATTGTCAGTGTTTACAGACTGTGTTTATACTGTTTAAATATCAATTGCTTTAGTTTTCTAATAAGAGTTCTGTCATTGTTTCGACTTGTCAGTAAAATATGTGCTCTGTACATTAAAGTTTTACGTTCTGTCAGTAAAAAAAGTTGTAGAGGGTTGGCAACCCTGCTACCTTATTCATGTTCCCCTTAATAGCTGTTGCTGTCCTCTACGTCTCTAAGGTGGGCATTAGTTCTGCATTATATGCAAAAAGGGGGTGACTGCATGATTGACAAAGAGTAGTGACCTGGTGGAAACAGTCAGATAGCAAGGAGGAAGTTTGTGGGGGGAGGAAATAAAATAAATTTTTCTTTTGATTTAACTAAAGACAAATTGTTTTGTTAAGTTTGGATAAAGTAGTAAAGAGTTCGAACCTCTGTCATATTACTCCATTTCACTCCATTTCACTAAATGAAAAGCAGGATGAGTACAGTAAGAAATCAAGACCATATTTTCATTTGTAGATTGTAAAAAAATAGTTTAAAAGGATACTTCTTAAAGACCAATAGTGTTGCTCACGAATATTCGCATTTCGAATATTCGTTACGAATATGGCATATTCGAATATTCGCAAATAACTCGAATTTCGCGGCCAAAATTCGCTATTCCGAATATTCGTATTTTTTCAAATTTATTTTTAAAACAGATCACATCCTATCGACGTCTAAAAGCATTGCTGGTATGATTAGCCACTTCCCGCCCGGCCTATGGCCGATTTACGTCCGGGAAGTGGTTATGAAATCCTGACAGGACGTTCTAGAAAGTCCTGCAGGATTTCATGCCGCGCGCGCCCGTGGGGGCGCGCATCGCGGCGATCGGTGATGCGGGGTGTCAGTCTGACACCCTGCATCTCCGATCTCGGTAAAGAGCCTCCGGCGGAGACTCTTTACCACGTGATCAGCCGTGTCCAATCACGGCTGATCACGATGTAAACAGGAAGAGCCGTTGATCGGCTCTTCCTCACTAGCGTCTGACAGACGCGAGTAGAGGAGAGCCGATCGGCGGCTCTCCTGACAGGGGGGGTTCGCGCTGATTGTTTATCAGCGCAGCCCCCCCTCGGATCGCCACACTGGACCACCAGGGATGCCCACCCTGGAGCACCAGGGTGGGCAAAAAAAAAAAAAAAGCCTGCAAAAAAAAAAAAAAAAGTCTAAAAAAAAAAAAAAAAAAGCATTAAAAAAAAGATGCCAGTCAGTGCCCACAGATGGGCACTGACTGGCAACCTGGCAAAAATCAGTGCTGCCACCCCAGTGTCCATCAGCGCCACCCCAGTGTCCATCAGTGCCACCCCAGTGTCCATCAGTGCCACCCCACAGTGCCCATCCATGCCCAGTGCCCACCGATCAGTGCCCATCTGTGCCACCCATAAGTATCCATCAGTGCCGCCCATGAGTGCCCATCTGTGCCGCCTATGAGTGCCCATCTGTGCCGCCCATGAGTGCCCATCAGTGCCGCCTATGTGTGCCCATCAGTGCCGCCTATGTGTGCCCATCAGTGCCGCCTATGTGTGCCCATCAGTGCCGCCTATGTGTGCCCATCAGTGCCGCCTATGAGTGCCCATCAGTGTCGCATACCAGCGCCGCCAATCAGTGCCACCTCATCTGTGCCCGTCAGTACTACCTCACCGATGTCCATCAGTGCCATCTCATCGGTGCCCATTAGTGCCGCCATATCAGTGCCCGTAATTGAAAGAGAAAACTTATTTACAAAAAAATTAACAGAAAAAAATAAAAACGTATTTTTTTTTCCAAATTTTCAGCCTTTTTTTAGTTGTTGCGCAAAAAAAATTGCAGAGGTGATCAAATACCACCAAAAGAAAGCTCTATTTGTGGGGAAAAAAGGACGCCAATTTTGTTTGGGTACAGTGTAGCATGACCGCGCAATTGCCATTCAAAGTGCGACAGTGCTGAAAGCTGAAAATTGGCTTGGGCGGGAAGCTGCGTAAGTACCTGGTATGGAAGTGGTTAGAGACCCTGGGCCGAGTAGCTAAGCTGAGGCGATCCTTTTATGTTGCCGAATATTCGCCCTTCTTTTGCATCAGAGCCAATCAGAGTTCTCCTACCACAGTTGTCAAAATCTCGCAATCAATTTCGCATTCGCATTAGCGAAATTTCGATAAAATATCACCAATATTCGATTTCCGAATATTCGCGAATACTTTCTCCGCCCTTATTTTGCATCAGAGCCAATCAGAGTTGTCAAAATCTCGCAATCAATTTCGCATTCGCATTAGCGAAATTTCGATAAAATATCACCAATATTTGATTTCCGAATATTCGCGAATACTTTCTCCGACCTTCTTTTGCATCAGAGCCAATCAGAGTTCTCCTACCACAGTTGTCAAAATTTCGCAATCAATTTCGCATTCGCATTAGCGAAATTTCGCAATTTTTTTTTTTTTTTATAAAATATCACGAATATTCGATTTTAGCGAATATTTCACGAATATTCGTCTATATATTCGTGATATATCGCGAAATCGAATATGGCGTATTCCGCTCAACACTAAAGACCAACTGAATCTGCAATAATAATTTTGAAAGTTAGTTATGATGAACACAAGGTAGGGCTTCAGGACCCCCATGAGAGCCCTCATGTGAACACATATTTAGGATTTGGTGACACATATTTTCTACAGACCTTACAAGGAACACCACATCTATACCAACTATAAATAAAAATAATAAATAAATAATAAATAAAGATCCACATAAAAATATGTGGCTCTTTATCTATTATTCTTATTTAGCGTCTCACTTCTTTACATATGCTTTGTTATATTCAGTAGTCCAGTGGGGTGACCTAAAATGCTCTCAGTTATCAGCCTAGAGTATAAAGGGGAGTTCCACCCACAATTTCACTTTTTAAATATAAATACCCCTGTAATGCACAAGCTTATTGTATTCTAGTAAAGTTAGTCTGTAAACTAAGGTCCGTTTTGTTAGGTTGTTACAGCATTTAAATAGTTTATAATCTAGAAATAGACCGTGGCCATCTTAAGTGTGGGCATCATGAAGCCAGACTGTATGACTTCCTGGATTTCAGCTTTGCATATCTCGCACATGCTCAGTGCACAAGCAATGTAATAGGTTTCAGTCAGGTTTGCAAGGACTACTGGGAAACATGATGCCTATCCCAGAAACCCTTGCAAATAGCCTAGGCAAATAAGGAGGAGGAAGTAATGAAGGACTACAAAATAAAGGTATTTACAAGCAACAAATTAATTAAAAATTGTCCATTCTGAACACTATGAGATTAGAGCATGCAGCACAGACAAACATAAAAAAATGGGTGGAACTCCACTATAAGTACTACTTTCTTCTCTAACCACTTGACAACTGGGCACTTAAACACCCTTAATAACCAGACCAATTTTCAGCTTTCGGTGCTCTCACATTTTGAATGACAATAACTCAGTCATACAACACTGTAACCAAATGAAATTTTTGTCCTTTTTTTCCCACAAATAGAGCTTTCTTTTGGTGGTATTTGATCACCTCTGCGGTTTTTATTTTTTCCGCTATAAATGAAAAAAGAGAGAAAATTTTGTAAAAAAAATGAATTTTTCTTCATTTCTTTTATAACATTTTGCAAAAAAGTATTTTTTTTTCATAAATTTGGCCTAAAATGTATACTGCTACATATCTTTGGTAAAAAAAAAAAAATTGGGTTATTATTTAGTCTGGGTGAAAGTTATAGGGTCTACAAGCTATGGTACCAATTACTGAAAATTGATCAATTTGATCACATCTGATGTACTGACAGCCTCTCTCATTTCTTGAGACCCTAACATGCCAGAAAGGTACAAATACCCCCTAAATGACCCCTTTTTGGAAAGAATACATTCCAAGGTATTTCGAAAGAGGCATGGTGAGTTTTTAGAAGTTGTCATTTTTTCCCACAATTCTTTGCAAAATCAAGATTTTTTTTTTTTTTAACAAAATGTTCATATTCGCCGGTTATTTCTCACACACAGCATATGCATAACACTAATTACACCCCAAAACACATTCTGCTATTCCTCCCGAGTATGCCGATACCACATGTGTGAGACTTTTACACAGCGTGGCCACATACAGAGGCCCGACATGCAGGGAGCACCATCAGGCGTTCTGGAACACCCAGACCAATTCTGACATTCCTCTCCTACATGGAAAAATCATAATTTATTTGCTAGAAAATTGCATAGAACCCCAAAACATTATATATGCTTTTTTAGCAAAAACCCTAGAGAATACAATGGCGGTCGTTGCAACTTTTTATCGCGCACGTTATTTTCGCAGCAATTGTTCGAATGTGTTTTTTTGGAAATAAAACGGTTTTGTGCTTTTAAAAAAAAAAAAAACATTAAAGTTAGCCCAAAGTTTTTGCATAATATGAAAGATGAAGTTACGCCGAGTCAATAGATACCCAACATGTCACCCTTCAAAATTGCACACGCTTGTGGAATGGCGGCAAACTTCGCTACTTAAAAATCCCCATAGGCGACGCTTTAAATATTTTTACTGGTTACATCTTTTTAGTTGGAGAAGAGCTCTAGGGCCAAAAGTATTGCTCTTGCTCCAACGTTCGCAGCGATACCTCACATGTGTGGTTTGAACACCGTTTTCATATGTGGGCGGTCGCTTCTGTATACGAGCACGCAGGAACAGGGGCGCTTTAAAAAAAATAAAATATTTTTATTGTTCATTTCACTTTATTTATTTTAGTTTGATACGTTTTTCCCCAAAAATAAATGTTTTGATCACTTTTATTCCTATAACAAGGAATGTAAACATCCCTTGTAATAGGAATATAGCATGACAGGTCCTCTTTACAGTGAGATGTGGGGTCAATAAGACCCCACATCTCACCTCTAGGCTGGGAAGCCTGAAAAAAAATTAAAAAAAATAAAACGATCCTGGTTTCGATCGTAGCGGTGAGTCAGAAGAGGCACCGGAGGGAGAAGGGAGGGAAGACGTCCCCTTTCGCCTCCCGTAAGAACAATCAAGAGGCGGAACAGCGGCCATGATCATTCTTATGGTGTAGGGAATCGCCGGCTGAAAAAAATGATATCTGAATGATGCCTGTAGCTGCAGGCATCATTCAGATATCCCCGCACAAAGTCAAGGACGTCATGACGGCCGGCGGGCGGGAAGTGGTTAAAACGCATTTTTTCCCCAGAGTATTTTCTGGGTACTGCAGAGTATTAGCCGGGGTATTGCAGAGTATTAGCCGTGGTATTGCTGAGTGTTGGTGTTGGGGTATTGCAGAGTATTGGTGTTGGGGTATTGCAGAGTATTGGTGTGGGGGAATTGCAGAGTATTGGTGTGGGGGTATTGCAGAGTATTGGTGCGGGGGTATTGCAGAGTATTGGTGCGGGGGTATTGCAGAGTATTGGTGCGGGGGTATTGCAGAGTATTGGTGCGGGGGTATTGCAGAGTATTGGTGCGGGGGTATTGCAGAGTATTGGTGTGGGGGTATTGCAGAGTATTGGTGCGGGGGTATTGCAGAGTATTGGTGCGGGGGGTATTGCAGAGTAATTGTGCAGGGGTAATGCAGAGTATTGCCGGGGAGTAATGCAGAGTATTGCCGGGGAGTAATGCAGAGTATTGCCGGGGAGTAATGCAGAGTATTGCGCAGGGGGGTATACAGAGTATTGAGCAGGGGGGGTATGCAGAGTATTGCGCAGGGGGTGGTATGCAGAGTATTGCCCAGGGGGGTATGCAGAGTATTGAGCAGGGGGGTATGCAGAGTATTTCGCAGGGGGGTATGCAGAGTATTGCGCAGGGGGGTATGCAGAGTATTGCGCAGGGGGGTATGCAGAGTATTGCGCAGGGGGGGTATGCAGAGTATTTCGCAGGGGGGGGGGTATGCAGAGTATTTCGCAGGGGGGGGTATGCAGAGTATTTCGCAGGGGGGGTATGCAGAGTATTTCGCAGGGGGGGGTATGCAGAGTATTTCGCAGGGGGGGGTATGCAGAGTATTTCGGAGGGGGGGTATGCAGAGTATTTCGCAGGGGGGGGGTATGCAGAGTATTTCGCAGGGGGGAGTATGCAGAGTATTTCGGAGGGGGTATGCAGAGTATTGCGCAGGGGGATATGCAGAGTATTGCGCAGGGGGGTATGCAGAGTATTGCGCAGGGGGGTATGCAGAGTATTGCGCAGGGGGGTATGCAGAGTATTGCGCAGGGGGGTATGCAGAGTATTGCGCAGGGGGGTATGCAGAGTATTGCGCAGGGGGGTATGCAGAGTATTGCGCAGGGGGGTATGCAGAGTATTGCGCAGGGGGGTATGCAGAGTATTGCGCAGGGGGATATGCAGAGTATTGCGCAGGGGGATATGCAGAGTATTGCGCAGGGGGATATGCAGAGTATTGCGCAGGGGGGTATGCAGAGTATTGCGCAGGGGGGTATGCAGAGTATTGCCGGGGGTATGCAGAGTATTGCGCAGGGGGGGTATTGCAGAGTATTGTAGGGGGTATGCAGAGTATTGCAGAGTATTGTAGGGGGGGGTATTGCACAGTACTGCAGGGGGTTTCAGGGATGGCTGAGCAGGGATGGATGGATCTGTGACTGCAATAGTCACAGATCCATCCACAGCGCTGCTGACACCCGCGCTCCCCCCTCTCACACTGTACCGCTCGGTACAGAGAGAGGAGGGAGGAACCGGCGTCATCAAAAGACGCCGGTTTGTTTACATGTGATCGCTCCGTCAGCGGCCGTTTACCGCGATTCGTGATCGGCCGGGTCCTCTGGACCCGGCGGTCACGAATGTTCCCGTGTGCGCGCCCCAGGAGACGCGCGGGAGACGGACTCTGGGAGGACGTACATTGACGCCCTCCTAGAGTTAACCACCCGCCCTGTAGACGTATATTGTCTATGGGGCGGTTACTAAGTGGCTAATCTTCTCGGCAGTATGGAATAAACAGTTAACTGTTACACTGTGCTTTACTAGTTCCCTTTTTATTAATTTGAAACAAAGCAAAGAAGATGCTTCTAAGTGCAGTAATAAAGCACTTTAATGACAAGGAAGGGTTAAAAACACTTACAATATGGAAGTGAAAAACAGGCCTATCAATGAATCCAGGTGCCTTCTAAAACCCCATACACACGATCGGACCTTTCCGACTGAATTCCATCAGAGTAAAAGAGAACATGTTCTCTATCTAAACTCTGATGGAATTCATCTGAATTTTCAATGGAATTACTCCGATGGGGCATACACACGATCGGAATTTTCAATGGAAAAAGTCAGTCAGACTTTTTCAATCGGAAATTCCGATCGCGTGTAGGGGGCTTGAGAGAAATGACAGCTGCAGGTGGAAGTTCCAACCGACCAGCCGTGGGAAACACTGTGACATCAGAATGGGCAGGACATGCTTCGGAGCATGCCCAGTCGCTCCTTCTTTAAACTAATCATGCTCTGAAACCTGTCCCACCCACTCTGACATCACTTCCTTCTGCCTGTATTCCATACTTACAGGAGGAATCCCGCTGAACGTTATGTAGTTATTGATATGCCTGTTTTTTTCTGCTTTGTTTCTCCTATAGAGTGTGCTTCCCTCTTCTGAAGTGCTGCTGTGGGGCATTAATCACATTTTAAGAGCCAGTCATGTACTGTTTGTTAAAGTCTCCTTGTTATCCAGAGCGCCCTATTCTTCACATGACTTTCTATTTATTGCCATGGTATGATGTAAGATGATGAGATGTATCATCTAGTGTGGCATAATATACGGTAATAATAATATAATGTTAGCTTTTTTCTTTTGTATGTCTACATGGAATTATATTACTTATTATACTGACTCTCGCTGAATGAATGAATGACTTGTATATGATGAAACCTCTAACTATGGACATATAAGTCTTTATTATAATATAAAATGCCCACACATACAGGCTCTCCTCTCTCCCCCTCCTTCCTGCCTGTCAGCTCCCTCTTTCTGTCTCCATCTACACCCTGCCCCCCGCCGCTATTATTACAAATTAAAAAAGCTAAACTTATCTCTTAAGACCTCCTTACTGTCCAGTTTTGACAGTTGTGGTAATTGCTGTCCTCTGTGGACCTGGTGGTCTGTTTGGTGCAGTTGGTGATTTGTTGGTCTGTTTAAAAACCCCCCCTGTGGGTTGCAGAGTGAGAGGGCCTTTGTTTACATCTTTCTGGTAGGATTACAATATGTTATTGCAATTCCTTATATAAAAATTGATCTATATGATCTATATGATTACATTACTGTATGTAAATAATTTTCTGTTATTGTTTTCTATAGCCTTGACACTACGTATACTGCTGACAAAGTGGAAATGGGTTTTCCAAGAAATGCATTTAAGACTGCCTAATCAATATTGTCTATTGTATTCTAACTGGAGATATTTCTGTTACCATGCTTCAAACATAGAATGATTGATTAGCATGATCAGTAGAAGTGGCATTCAATCAGTATATTGATTTTATTATAATGCTTTTCTATGCATAATTGTACAAATAAAGAATAAATAGCATATTTTTCTTGGATTGAACTCTATTAAGAGCTTGATACTGGGATTCTCAATGCAGCACAATTAAATTAATGAAAAAAAGTTAAAGAGCACATACAGGTTAAAGGGTATCATGCCCAAAACAAGCATACTGGATTTCTTAAGTGGGGAGGACCGTGGGACTTAAATGCAAACATTCCTCTATTGCCTGCAGATATATAAGGACTAGGTAGGTAGTTTGCATCTATTGACTGACTTTTTTTCTGTATTATTTATTTAACCATTTCAGCCCCAGACCATTTCGCTGGTCAAAGACCTTTTTGTGATTGGGCACTGCGTCGCTTTAACTGACAATTGCACGGTCGTGCGACGTGGCTCCCAAACAAAATTGTCATCCATTTTTTCCCACAAATAGAGTTTTCTTTTGGTGGTATTGTATCACCTCTGCGGTTTTTATTTTTTGTGCTATAAACAAAAATAGAGCGACAATTTTGCTATAATAAATATCCCCAAAAATATATATATATATAAAAAAAAAGATTCCCTCAGTTTAGGCCGATGAGTATTCTTCTACATATTTTTGGCATTTTCTTTAATCATTTTTTTTTTACTAATAATGATGGCGTTCACCGATTTATATTGTGACTGCGACATTATGGCAGACACATCGGACACTTTTGACACATTTTTGGGACCTTTGTCATTTTTACAGCGATCAGTGCTATAAAAATGGACTGATTACTGTGAAAATTACACTGGCAGTGAAGGGGTTGAAAACTAGGTGGCGCTGTAGGGGTTAAGTGTGCCCTCATGAGTGCTTCTAACTGTAGGGGGGATGGGCTGTGTGTGACAAGACAGTGATCACCGCTTCCGATTACAGGGAGCAGTGATCACTGTCATTGTCACTAGACAGAGCGGGGAGATGCTTGTTTACATAAGCATCTCCCCGCTTTATTTCTCCCCGCGGTGATTGAGTCCGCAGGACCCGCGGTCAGACTCACGGAGAAGGCGACAGGGTCGCGAGCACGCGGGCGCTCACGCCACCACACGGCGGCATCTTAAAGGGGACGTACCTGTACGTACCTATGCCTATCCATGCCATTCTGCCGGCGTAAATATACAGGCGGCAGTCCTTAAGTGGTAATTAAAAGCGAGAATATAAAAGCTTTTAGCAGTTTTCACAAATCCAATTCCGTCTTCACCTGAATTTAAGTTGGTTGGCCACTTACATTTTATTTACTCAGAGGAACCAATAACAATCATTGTCATCTATTTCCTTTAATATAAACTGTTTCATGGATTAAAGACTAATCTCTCTTTGTAATTTCCCAAAGGATCTCACACACACACAGTATTCTATGAGTATAATTAACAGATAGATAGGCAGTCTTAATAATCAATCCTTATTCCCTCTTATTCCCTCTTAATCTATGTAGAATAATTAAGTTGAAAAAGTAAACCATATTTTTTTTTTGTTTTTATTAAATATTTACATTTTTTTATAGTCACTTATTTTTTTAATTAGCCGTTAAAAATAGTATAAAATGTTATTGCAGAAAAATCCAAATGTTCTGAATGCATTAGCGCAGGTGAATACTGATATCCACTCTAAATGTGTTATCTTCTGAACAATTCAATGAACCCTTCAACCCTTATGGAATTAGTTTTTGAGTGTTTGTGGAATTTCATCTGTGGAGAGGCTGATATGCAATGCAGCAGTGCAAAGACATAAAAGATTGATCACATGCTTTGAATATACAATTTGGCAACTTAGGCCCGTCAGAAAGGAAGTCATTTGAACTGAGGGAAGGATAGTGATCTTGTATTAGATGAAGTAAAATAATTAGTTTCCAGGTCAGGGAATGCAGTCAAAAGATTAATTAATCTGTGACGCATCAGATTTCAGGCACTGTCAGACATTTACATAAAGCACTACTTCTCTGTAAAAATATGTATTTTCTATTCTATTTTTCTTTTGACAGATTAAACTCTTTAAGGGAATCTTTTACCAATAAAAGAGCAGTTGAACATGTGGAAGTTCACAGATTCAATGAAGCATATTTCAATTGAGTCATTCTCGTTTGTAAACTAGACCTTGCATCACATACATTTTTTCATGTTAAATTGAAACTAAAGCCTGTGCATAAAAAATAATCTTTTTTTTTGCTAAAAGAGACTTTGCATGTCTTTTCTGCAAAAAAATAAAAATCTTTTTTTTTTTTTTTCTGTGCACTGAACATGTGGTGCATGCAGGCCCGGATTTACTCCCTTTGCCGCCCCAAGGCCGGGTCATTAAATGCCGCCCCGCCTGCGCAGTACAGGGGGGGGGCATTATCCGCTGGGGGACTTTTTCGGCAGGACACTGGGAAGCAGGAGGGATGCTGCTGCCGAAAAAGACATTGAGAACTGGGGGGAGGGGGGGATGTTGCTGCCAAAAATTACATTGATCATTGAGGGGGGTGCTGCTGCCGAAAATTACATTGAAAACCATGTCACCTCCTCTTCCCTCTGTTTTATCTCCTCTCACCATCCGTGACATGACAGGGGGGGGGGAATAAAAGTGTCCTCTCCTCTCAGTTGCAGTGCCGCCCCTGCACCCACTGCCGCCCCGAGGCCTGGCCTTGTTGGCCTTGTCTGGAATCCGGCCCTGGGTGCATTCCCAGTGCATTATACATTCCTTGCTTGTTACTGGTATCTGTAAGATGCCAACAATGGAGTTGGGTCCTGGGACAATGTAACTCCAAAACAAATATGCAGGAGTTTCATCATGACAAAAAAAGAAAACATGATGGAGGAGATGGCAGTGATCAAGAGGCAACAGCAAAAGTTGTCCTGCAAGAGTTGAAAGGGAGCAGACTAGGAGGTAAGGCTAGATGGTTAGTCTGCCATAATGTGCAAGTATGCTTGTGTGTTATGGCAAGAGCTCATTCACCTGTGATAAAGTTCTCTTTTAGGTATATTCATGCTAAATAATGTGTAAGGCAGGCACAAAGGGCCAGATTCACAGTCGAAATACGCCGGCGTATCTACTGATACTCCGGCGTATTTTCAAATTTGCCGCGTTGTATCTATAGTTTGAATCCTCAAACCAAGATACGACGGCTTTAGGCTTCGATCCGACAGGCGTACGGCTTCGTACGCCTTCGGATCGTAGGTGTAATACTTCGGCGCCCGCTGGGTGGAGTTCGCATCGTTTTCCGCGTCGGGTATGCTAATTAGCTGTTTACGGCGATCCACGAAGGTACGCGTGTTCGTCGCATTCTCTTACGTCGTCGCTAGTCGGCTTTTCCCGTCGTATAGTTACGGCTGCTATTTCATGGCTTATATTTAGACTTGCCATGTTAAAGTATGGCCGTCGTTCCCGCCTCAAATTTTAATTTTTTATTTTTTGCGTTAGTCGTCCGTGAATAGGAAAGGATGTAACGCACGTCGCCGTTCACAAGATTACGTCGGTTCGACGTCATTTTGCGCAAAGCACGGTGGGAAATTTCTAAACGGAGCATGCGCAGTACGTTCAGCGCGGCAACGCGCCTAATTTAAATGATACACGCCCCATTTGAATTAGGCGGGCTTGCGCCGGACGGATTTACGATACGCCGCCGCAAGTTTACAGGCAAGTGCTTTGTGAATCAAGCACTTACGCTTAAAACTTGCGGCGGTGTAACGTAAATGGGATATGTTAGACCGCCGCATTTGTACCTGAATCTGGCCCCAATAGTGCAAATATTTTCTTTCCTGCAACCACGGGTTTGCAAATTTGCTTTATTCCCACACCAACACAGACAGTGCTGACAGGGGAATCCCTCCTACCGAGACATTGTATTCTCCCAGAGGGGGTGGGGTTGTGGAGGAAGCCATCCCTACTGGGAGAAAACGGTGATTATTGCTAGCGACTATAGCAGCCATTAGCTATAATTTCAAGTAAATCCAGCAGACTGGTTGCATCCAAGTTGATCGATCGTACTTTAAGCCTGCCCACACGCAATTCGAATCTCGGCTGGTTCCTGCTGAACTGGCCAAGATTAAAACTGTCTATGGCTGTCCTAAGTGTACCACACTATACATGTATTTATTACCTTTCAGAGAGATCACGATACCCTGTGACAATGACTTCATCTGCTTTTCTTTCCAGAAGGAAAGTCATCTTTGTTATGTCATTAACTATTGATCTACCAGCCACTTCCTGTAATGAAATGCTGGATCAAGGGATGATGTAGTCTTGTACATATTGGTGCCTGTTGAGTTCTTAGCTGTGATCATAAACACAGATCAGTCCCTGCTGCAGCCCCTCACCTCCTGACCTACTACAGAATTACATTGGTTCACTGGAGAGGAGAGAAGAGCAAAACACATTTTTCCTGATACCTGCAGCAGACTGATGTAATTGCCTGATGCTCAAAGACACTTTTTCAATGTTAAAGGATGCAACTTTTTAAATAATTATACTGTTGCTGTCTCTTGTAACCAGTTAGGGTATTGAAAAGTTTACTCCTTGGAGTATCAGCAACACGTACCATTTACATACTACTTCAATCCACTGCTGGCCTTCCCAAGAAATATGCAGTGCTTATACAAATGAAAGAACAAAAGTGACAGTACCTTTTTTGTTGAAGACCCCAGGAAAAAGATATATCAAAAAAGAGCTTTAAAAACAGGTATGAGAAGAATGGAGTGTTAGAAGGGGGCAGGTTTGGGGAGAAGGGACAGAGTAGGTGGCTTGTAACCACTTAAGCCCTGGACCATTTTGTTGCTAAAGGACCAGGCCCCTTTTTTCAATTCGGCACTGCTTTGCTTTAACTGACAATTGCGCGGTCGTGCGACGTGGCTCCCAAACAAAATTGGCGTTGTTTTTTTCCCACAAATAGAGCTTTCTTTTGGTGGTATTTGATGACCTCAGCTGTTTTTATTTTTTGCACTATAAACAAAAAAAGGGGGCCAATTTTGAAAAAAATTCAATATTTTTTACCCCCCAAAAAATATATATTTTTCCTCAGTTTAGGCCGATACGTATTCTCCTACTGTACATATTTTTGGCAAAAAAATCGCAATAAGCATCTATTGATTGGTTTTCGCAAAAGTTATAGCGTCTACAAAATAGGGGATAGTTATATGGCATTTTTATTATAATTGTTTTTATATTAGTAATGGCGGCGATCAGCAATATTTATCGTGACTGCGACATTATGGCAGACACATCGGACACTTTTGACACTATTTTGGGACCATTGTCATTTTTACAGCGATCAATGCTATAAAAATGCACTTATTACTGTGAAAATTACACTGGCATCAAGGGGTTAACCTCTAGGGGGCGCGGACGGGGTTAAGTGTGACCTAATGTGTGATTCTTACTGTGTGGGAGCGTGGCTTGGCATGTGACATTACTGATCGTTGTTCCCTATGACAGGGAAAAGACGATCAGTGACATTCTCACTAGGAAGCACAGTGAGAGGTTTGTTTACACTTGCCTCTCCCCGTTCTTCAGCTCTGTGACTTGATCGCAGGACACCGGCGGCTTTCGGGTCCCGCGGGTGCGGTCACGGAGCACAGGACCGGATCGCGAGCGCACTAGCAGCGGCGTGCACGCGACCCACAGCTGGGATCTTAAAGGGGACGTACCTGTATGCCCTTATGCCCAGCCGTGCCATTCTGTGGATGTATATCGTCATGCGGTGGTCATTAGGCAGTTAAAAAGCTGGAGTTTTGTTTCTAGTATCAGTATCAGCCAAGAACTGGAGTAATCTTTTGGCAGACAGAACTTTTAGGGCCAGATTCTCGTAGATCGGCGTATTTTTGGTATGGGCGTAATGTATCCTATTTATGTTACGCCTCCGCAACTTAGACGGGCAAGTGCTGTATTCTCAAAGCACTTGCTCCGTAAGTTGCGGCGGCGTAGCATAAATAGGCCAGCGTAAGCCCGCCTAATTCAAATTTGGAACAGGGGGGCGTGTTTTATGTAAATAACTTGTGACCCGACGTGATTAACGTTTTTCACGAACAGTGCATGCGCCGTCCGTGGAATATCCCAGTGTGCATTGCTCCAAAGTACGCCGCAAGGACGTATTGGTTTCGACGTGAACGTAAATGACGTCCAGCCCCATTCACGGACGACTTACGCAAACGACTTAAATTTTTCAAAATTCGACGCGGGAACGACGTCCATACTTAACATTGGTACGCCGCATGTACGCCACCATATAGCAAGGGTAACTTTACGCCGGGAAAAGCCTAACGTAAACGGCGTATCTGTACTGCGTCGGCCGGGCGTACGTTCGTGAATTCGCGTATTTAGCTGATTTACATATTTCTAGGCGTAAATCAGCATACACGCCCCTAGCGGCCAGCGTAAATATGCAGTTAAGATCCGACGGCGTAAGAGACTTACGCCGGTCGGATCTAATAGAAATCTATGCGTAACTGATTCTTTGAATCAGGCGCATAGATACGACGGCTCAGACTCAGAGATACGACTGCGTATCTGGAGATACGCCGTCGTATCTCCTTTGATAATCTGGGCCATAGTGTGTAGCTATGAACAGAGAATACTCTCAAAATATAGACAGATCCAATAATTTACATGGCAATATTTTGCACTTAAAGTCCCTGGGAAATATTAGAAACTAGCAGGTAATTCAACACTCTAGTGTCTTCCCAAAACAATTTTCAAAAAGCACATTTTACCAAAATAATTTTGAAAGGAATAACACATTGCTATCTGCAATTACCTTCCATTAGACTTCCTCACAGTCAGTTGTGTCTAGGGAAATGTGTCCCCTTGTAACATTATATTTACCATTCCTTCAGTTCTGATAAAATCCTAAAACTGCCACAAATGAAATACAAATTTAAGTAATAATCTTTAAATAATTAAAGTTGTAATGTGGACTTATCGGACTCTTAATTTATATCAGTTGCCTAAAATTCCTACAGAATGCAAATAAAGCTGAAGGGACTTGTCAGTAATGGCAGTGAGAATTGATTCTAATGTTCTGTTCTTTTATCTTGCAGCTTTGTTGGCTGTCTTATGTATTTCTATCTTTGAAGTCCTCCCTTGAAGGGACCATGACTTGACTCATAAAGTAGGCATAAAGAAAAAAAGGAAAAATTATACCAGAAGTGACAATTTTAATACATTAAAATGAAATCAATATTCAGTTTCACCTTCTTTGTGAGTCATTAGGTATACATTTATTGTCTAGAAGGAAAATAAGACATCGATAAAATTACTTTGATGCATGCCCCTCCCTTAGGCTTTTTTAATTTGCCTGTGCGTTTTCTTTTCCATATCAAATAGCTCTGTTGCTGCCCAGGCTAATAGGCTGCTTTAGTAAGTAACTTTAATTATTGTGAGCTGTTTAGATGATGTAACTGTAACACAACAGGATGAATCTTTAGGCTGACTGAAGTGTACTCTATAGCTCACATTTCCATGTTATGTGACATTATGTGATCCATTATGTATTACAAATGAAGAGGACTTAAAGTGGAGGTTCACCCGGAAAGTTAATTTTGAACCTTAGATTGATGCTCATTTTGTCAAGGGGAATCAGGTAGTTTTTTTAAAATCGAAGCAGTACTTACCGTTTTAGAGAGCGATCTTCTTCGCCGCTTCCGGGTATGGGCTGTGGGACTGGACGTTCCTATTTGAATAACAGGCTTCCGACAGGCTTCCGACGGTCGCATCTATCGCGTCACGATTTTCCGAAAGTAGCCGAACGTCGGTGCGCAGGAGCCGTATAGAGCTGCACCGACGTTCGGCTTCTTTCGGCTACTCGTGACACGATGTATGTGACCGTCGGAAGCCTGTCAATCAAATAGGAACGCCCAGTCCCGAAGACCATACCCGGAAGCGGCGGAGAAGATCGCTCTCTAAAATGGTAAGTACGGCTTTGATTTTAAAAAAACTACCCGATTCCCCTTGACAAAATGAGCATCAATCTAAGGTTAAAAAAAAAAATTCGGGTGAATTCCCGCTTTAATAGAGCCTACAATTTCCAGATTTGACCCAGATGACAGCCAGTGGTTCAAAACTGTACCAAACCTGTTTTTCCAGTACTTAATCAGCCAGATTTTTTTTTTTTTTTTTGCAGTGATTATTCATTTTTAACCGGTTGCCCACCGTAGTTTTACTGCGGCAGGTCGGCTCGGCTGCGCAAAATCATGTAATATTACGTGATTTTGCGCGTGCGCGCCCTCTGCTCGCCCCTGGTGCCGATGCGAGTGCCCAGCGGGCGCGATCACCAGCCGGGCACCTGTGAACGCTCGTTACAGAGCGAGAACCGGGAGCTGTGTGTGTAAGGGGGAGAAATGACTGATCGCATGTTCATACAATGTATGAACAGCGATCTGTCATTTCCCCTAGTCAGTCCAACCCCCCATTCAGTTAGAACACAATGAGGGAACATTTTTAACGCCTTGATCGCCCCCTAGTGTTAACCCCTTCCCTGCCAGTGACATTTTTACAGTAATCAATGCATTTTTATAGCACTGATCGCTATAAAAATGCCAATGGTGCCAAAAATGTGTCAAAAGTGTCCGAAGTGTCTGCCATAAGGTCGCAGTACCGATAAAAATTGCAGATCGCCGCCATTACTAGTAAAAAAAAATATTAATGAAAATGCCATAAAACTATCCCCTATTCTGTAGACGCTATAACTTTTGCGCAAACCAATCAATAAACGCTTATTGCGATTTTTTTTTTTACAAAAAATATGTAGAAGAATACGTATCGGCCTAAACTGAGGAAAAAAATAGTTTTTTTTTATATATTTTTGGGGGGTTATTTATTATAGCAAAAAGTAAAAAGTTTTTTTTTTTTCAAAATTGTAGCTCTATTTTTGTTTATAGTGCAAAAAATAAAAACCGCAGAGATGATCAAATACCACCAAAATAAAGCTCTATTTGTGGGAAAAAAAATGATAAAAATATAATTTGGGTACAGTATTGTATGACCGCGCAATTGTCATTCAAAATGCGTCAGCGCTGAAAGCTGAAAATTGGTCTGGGCACAAAGGGGTTTTAAGTGCCCAGTAATGAAGTGGTTAAATAACATCTTTGGGGATGACTTCAAATTGTATGTGGTGTTACAGTTTACGCTAGAGACATATTGAGATGCACATTACTCTGCTGTATTGAAGTGAATAAACCAGAGATTATGTAAAGCCAATGCATATCCACAAATGCCTCTTTTGACTTCTCTAGAAATAAGGGTCATTACTATCTGGTAAGCGTTCATCTTACCTCTACTGTGGTGACTCTTTGGGGTTAGGAAATCTGTTCCTTCTGAGACACACCTCTTTACGGTGCTAAAAGAACACCAGTCACTTGGGACTTTTTTTGTATGGAACTTTTCAAATCCTGCTTTTGCATGGGAGATTATGCATTGTGATTTATACTAGTTTTGATAATGCAGTACAACACAGAGTACTCAAAATAGAGTTCTCTGTCTACTGTTATGCCCTCCAGTGAAGATGATTTTTTATTATTATTATATGTGCTTTGTGGTGCTATTCAAATTGATATTATGGTGTGTCAAACAAAAGGTGTGAAATGTCCTACAGTTCGTCTTCTTTAGAAATAATAGAAGAAAGCCTGTCTTCTGCCAGCATGCTGTAGAGATGATCCTTGTTGGAAGTAGTGGTCTTTCTACAGAGGCTTGAGACACCCCATGCTAGGTCAGAACCGCAGCTCGCCATTCAGCAGGCAGCATATATTTGTATGGTATATTGTGAAGACTTATGTTGATAAGACACACATGGGCAGGTACGTATAGAATTTGATTTATTTTTGTATGGGATTTGAAATGAAACAAATCTCACCAGCAAAGGTCCAGTTATACAAAATAAACATTTAGGCCCGGATTCACAAAGCACTTACTCCGACGTATCTCCTGATACGCCACGTAAGTGCAAATATGCGCCGTCGTATCTATACGCCGGACTCAGAAACTAAGATACGCCTGAAAATAGGCTTCATCCGACCGACGTAACTTGCCTACGCCGGCGTAGAGTGGGCGCACATTTACGCTGGACGTATTTGGCGCTCCCATTGATTTTCTATTCACATATGCAAATGAGGGAGATACGCTGATTCACGAACGTACGTCCGTCTGACGCAGTGCGCGTAAAGTCATACGTCTGGCATTAAGTTATGCCCCATAAAGGAGGTGTAACTCAGCAGCATCGATGCAAAGGGAACACAAGCTGTCGTATTTTACAAAGTTTACGTTGGACGTGAATATGACTAGGCGTAGGTTACGTTCACGCCGTAGGCAGTGATCCGACATATCTTAGGGAGTAGTTCCGACGGGATTCTGAGCATGCGCACTGGGATGTGTCCACGGGACAGCGCATGCGCCGCTCGGCCCATCATTTGCATGGGGTCACGCCTCATTTGCATGGCTCACGCCCACTTCCACATATGCCGGCTTACGCCTAGGAAACCCAGTGCAGTTTTGGCAGCACTGGCTTTGTGAATACAGTGCTTGCCTCTCTGCGCTGCGTCGGCGTAGTGTGAAGGAGATACGCTACGGTGGCATAAATATGCGCCGCTGTATGTGAATCCGGGCCACAGACTTTATATTAGCTTTTTCAAAGTGGTGGTCATAGCTATATCACAGGTTTGCTCTGGTAAGACTGACCACAGTAATTATTCCTAACACCCTAGACATGAGTGATGCAGCATCGCAATGACAGTATTTACATCTTTACAGAAACTGATCCTGGCTTTGACTTAACTAAAAAAAAAAAAAAAAAAAAAGCTAAAGATGTCAAGCAAGCCTCTGAGAATTAGAGGCTATGGCAAGCACCTTCCAGAATTTTTTTTATCACACCACGTATCCATAGACAAATCTTGCTTGCCAAGTCAAAACCAGTTAAATTAGCTTACAGTCTGATTCATAGTCTCACTACATCCTACTGCAATAACGCCTTGTCTTGGCTATAATATACACATGCTGGCATATAGTGACACAAAATCCTAAATTACCTCATTTATCTAATGGTAACTTAAAGAGGAAGTAAACCCTGTATTTTTTTTATTTTTTTATAGAACTATGTAGTTACATGCCTTGCACATTAAAACGTAATTAAAAACTGCCCTGCTGTATTTGTTTGAAATATTAATTTATAAACCAGCTGTAATTTGCTAAGTATATCAGTTTCCAAAAATTATTAGACATTTTTGTCTTCAAATTCTGTCATTTGAGAGTACCACGTTTAATTAAAGAATTAGAAATAGTTCCCAAATTAACCAAAGTTATATTCGACTGCTCCTTTGTTATGACTGTGTTTTTGCAATGGCCAATTTAATCTCATTCGGGTAGGATATTGAGAGCTTGAATATTTTTCTACTATTCTCCCTACTTTTACTTTTTTAATAAAGCTGTTACTTGCAGAATATGTAATTATCTAACAGAGATAGCTTATACATTACTGTTTACCTGACCTTATTACTTCCGCCATAACTTAGTGGTGCATTTTGTACCTGGTTTTCATTTATGAACACCAGTATCAGTAGAACCTTACTCAGGGCCGGCGCTACCACTAGGCGGATTAGGCAGCCGCCTAGGGCGCACTGCCACTTAGAGCGCAAATGTGGCTGCTCTGTTTACACAGCTCTCTGGTGTGGAGATTACACAGCCTTGTGTGTCGAGCCGGGTGTCAGTATAACAGGACAGGCAAGCACAAGGAGGAGGGGAGGAGTGCGGAGACGGCGCGGTTCAGTGACTCAGGAAAGCAGAAGAATTTTGGTGGAGCCGCTCTGCAGTACATGTGTATGGAGCGATCTGCGCTCCCCTCCTATGAACAGTACACAGAGCAGAGCAGCCTGAAAGTGTCTTCCGCCAGCTCCCGACACTCATCCTGGGCACACACACGCATAAAGTCCTAGCTGGGGGGAGCCGCTCACAGATCCCGTGTATAAGGAGACACACAAGTGGAGGAAAATACACTGGTGTTAATAAATGCTGCCCTATTACACTCCACTGAGCACTGACCCCCGAGCCTTTACATTGCAGCACATCCACCCCATTGACTTCTCTGCACACACTCAGCCCACCCATTACATCATTACATGGCACGGTAAATAGTTCCTTCACTTTCTGCAACTTTCGGGACAGGATGATTTGATTGATACCAGCCCAGCGTTCAGTTCAGCTTTTCCTGATAACCCCCAAGCTCCCTGGAATGTCCCCCTTCCCTGGTCACAGTGAGGAAGGTTGAAAGCAGAGGATGTGGGTAAGTGATTGGTGTCCAGCTACACAATGTTATTACTGTAATCAGTGCTGTGCAGGGTGGTCAGTGTGTCGGCTCTCTTTATGTTTCTTTTTTCTGCTGGTGACCAGGCTGCTGCTCACTACTAGTCCATATGGATTCTCCTGGTTACTGCTGATACTAGTGCAGCATTTACTACTGTAGAACTGGGCTGTATTTTCCTCCACTTGCAGCATCTGAAAACAGTATTTTTCTCCTCTCCCTTCCACCAGCAGTCCGCAGCTGCAGGAAGAAAATATAGCCAATCAGTTCTAGTAAATCCTGCCCCCCTCCAGAGGTCTGTATACCCGCTGTGACCATTATGAGGGGTCCCACCATCTCTGTGCTGAGTTCCTGGCTCTGTACACCCGCTGTGCCCATTATGAGGGGTTATCACCATCCCTGTGTTGAGTTCCCGGGTCTGTACACCCACTGTGCCCATTATGAGGGGTCCCTGTGTAAAGTTCCCGGGTCTGTACACCTGCTGTGCCCATTATGAGGGGTCTCACCATCTCTGTGCTGAGTTCCCGGGTCTGTACACCTGCTTTACCTATTATGAGGGGTCTCACCATCTCTGTGCCGAGTTCCCGGTCTGTACACCCGCAGTACCTATTATGAGGGGTCCCACCATCTCTGTGCTGAGTTCCCGGGTCTGTACACCTGCTGTGCCCGTTATGAGGGGTTCCCACTATCCCTGTGCTGAGTTCCCGGGTCTGTACACCTGCTGTACCTATTATGAGGGGTTCCACCATTTCTGTGCTGAGTTCCCGGGTCTGTAAACCTGCTGTGCCCATTATGAGGTGTCCCACCATCTCTGTGCTGAGTTCCCGGGTCTGTACACCCGCTGTGCCCATTTTGAGGGGTTCCCACCATCTCTGTACTGAGTTCCTGGGTCTGTACACCTCCTGTGCCCATTATGAGGGGTTCCACTGATAGGCTGCACTGATGAATGTGGCACTCCATATAGGTGTCACTCAGTGCCCATGGGCACTTATAGGTGGCACTGATGGGCCTGCACTGATCATCAGTGCCTTAAATTATCTGTGTACATATCCCCTGTACAGGGCCGGCGCTACCTATAGGCAAGGTAGGCGCCGGCCTAGAGCACACATCAGTCCGGGGCACCGTACCGATGCCCCCCACCACCTCCAGGCTCAGTGACTGACTCCACCCCCAAAATGGTAGCAATCTATAAAAGGGTGGGGTATACATGGGCAGGGCAAAGGGAGTGGAGTCAGGGGTGGAGCCAAAGGATGCGGTAAAATTAGGTTTTGCCTAGGGTGTCAAAAATCCTTGCACCAGCCCTGACCTTACTGCAGTGTAGGTAAGAACATGAAAAAGCATCAGAAGTGTAACACTACCACTTTTTAAATAGATCCATATATTACACTTTTATCTCCTACTTTTTAACAACAAGCTTAATTTTGTTTATTTATTTGTTATAATACTGGTATCTATAAGGGAACTACAAGTATCTGTGTTACTCTTCGAATTGATCCTTGTGTACCTGCTGAGCCTTCTGGTATTCTATGCCCAGGTAATACAGAGGGTCTCAATTGTCCGCCAAGTCAAAATTAAAGCTGAACTCCAGGCAAACGGCTAAATGCATGTATAAAATACATGCAGAACACGGGAGCTGGTTTACCTTACCTGCTAAAGGTTTAGGACCAGATTCACAAAGGAGATACGACGCAGTATCTCAGATACTCCGTCGTATCTCTCAGAGTATCTATGCGACTGATTCATAGAATCAGTTATGCATAGATAGCCCTAAGATCCGACAGGTGTAATTGTTTTACACTGTCGGATCTTAGGATGCAGTACCGCGGCCGCTGCTGGGGGGAGTTCGCGTCGTAAACCAGCGTCGGGTATGCAAATTAGGAGTTACGGCGATCCACAATGGTTTTTCGCGTTCGCTACGTCGCTGCTAGTCTAGTTTCCCGTTGCAAAGTTAGTCGTCGTTTTTGGTGCCCTAACTTTACACAGCACACATATGTGCTGTATAAAGTATGGCTGTCGTTCCCGCGTCAAAATTTGTAAATTTTTCCTTCTTGCGTAAGACGTCCGAGAATACGGAAGTACGCTACGCACGTCGCCGTTCGAAAAAATGACGTCACTTCGCGCAAAGCACGGCGGGAATTTCGAAACGGAGCATGCGCAGTAGGTCCGGTGCGGGAGCGCGCCTAATTTAAATGGCACACGCCCCTTTGAATTACGCGGGCTTACACCAGCGTAGGTTTTCATTGCAAGTGCTTTGTGAATCAGGCACTTGCGATGAAAACTTGCGGCGGTGTAACGTATCTACGATACGTTACGCCGCCGCACTTCTACGTGAATCTGGCCCTTAGTATTTTTGTGAATCCTGTTCTTACATAGTTCTGCCAAAGAGCAAAGTCTTGTCTAGTGGAGAAGAACACTGATTTTCCTTTGCTGCAGTTAAAAATTGCTTAGAGGCCTTTCAACTCTATGCATTTTTGTAACACTTGGTAAAAATAGATGTGTTGTGGTGGCTAACATTTAAAAATAACTAATGCAACGCACTCATACTGCAGCACCACACCATGCACCCCAGTGCACACATGGAATGGATTTACTAAAACTGGAGAGAGAAAAATCTGGTGCAGCTGTGCATGGTAGACAATCAGCTTCTAACTTGAGCTTGTTCAATTAAAGGGTCACTAAAGGAAAAAAATGTTTTTGCTGAAATTACTGTTTACAGGGTATAGAGACATAAAAGTGAACTGATTCCTTTTAAAAAGGAATAGATTAAATTCAATCATATAATGTGCCTCTAGTTTCACTTTCGTTTTTAAACTGGTTTCATGTTTCTGTGAAGTAAAGAGACACAGAACAAAAACAAACAAATCCAGGGCAGTGTTTTGTTTTTAAAATGAATCGGATTGGTTCTGAGGAGTTTTAGACACACAGCTTGGACCACAGTGAAAAGCTCCCATGAGATTTTTCATAAGGAGCCAGACAAGCAGGAAGTGTGGAGATCACAGCAGAATTACAGCTACTTCAAAGCAAAAACGAACAATGAGGACATGAAACTAGTACTGCAGTAAGGTAAAGGAAGCTATTTAGCTAAAAAAAAAAATTCCTTTAGTGATCCTTTAAGCTTTGACAAAAAATAATAATGTGGAAGCTGTTTGGTTTCTATGCAGAGCTGCACCAGTTTACCTTCCCTGCCCAGTTTCAGTAAATCAACCCAGACAAACTGGTGCATGTCCATATTTGGTTAATTTGTGGTGCGATGGAAACCTATTTAAATGAATTAGCTGCCTTGGTGCATTGAGTACAAAGCCCTGTGTACAGCCTGGGTAAATAATCTAAGGGAATCAACAGACTTAGGCACTTTTTAGCTCACCTCAGGTTCATTTGTTATTTAAAGCGGAGGTCCCATGAAAAAAATATATTAAAAGCCAGCAGCTACAAATACTGCAGCTGCTGACTTTTAATAAATGGATATTCACCTGTCCAATGCGCCCGCGATGTTAGCAGCAGAGGGGGGGGGGGGCAGTGGAGTGTCTCTCCCCAGAAGTGGGTGCAAATACCTGTATTAACTACTACTACTTTGATAGCTGGAAGAGGAGAAACAGCATACACTGATCTTTTCTAGTGAATTGCTGTGCAGAGGGGTGTGTCAGTACAAGTCTGAACACTAGAGGACAGGCAGGTGGTTCCACCAGCACAGCTACAAAAACTGACCATGCTGGGATGAATCTGCTCTCCTGCCTAGCATGGTCATTTTGAAATAGGAAAACAAGGACTGGCAGAATCACCAGGTATTTCACATAAAGGAAGCAACATAAAGACAACAGGATCATTTTAAAACAAATACATGGTACAACAGATAGATGTCTGGAATATGAAATGTTAAGATAACATAATTTTTCACAAGAGAAAGGGCAGCAAAAATGTTATTAGAAAATAAGAACACCCCAGCAAAATAATATCATTGATGCTGAAAATATGCTGTAAATACTGGGGGAAACGGACACTACTTAAAGCGGGGGTTCACCCAAAAAAAAATTCTAACATTACATTGAGCCGAGTTGTGATAATGACATTATGCTGACCTTTTTAATTCTATTGCCGTAATACCGTTTTTTCTATATTTTCACCGCGGCTTCCGGGTATGTAATCTGCGGGACTGGGCGTTCCTATTCACATGCTAATTAATTTACATGCTTCCGACCGGCGCATACAGCGCGTCACGAGTTGCCGAAAGAAGCAGGACTGCGAGTCGGCTCTATACGGCGCCTGCGCACCAACGTTCGGCTTCTTTCGGCAACTCGTGACGCGCTGTATGCGCCGGTCGGAAGCATGTCAATCAATTGGGATGTGAATAGGAACGCCCAGTCCCGCAGATTACATACCCGGAAGCCGCGGTGAAAATATAGAAAAAACGATATGTACGGCAATAAAATTAAAAAGGTCAGCATAATGTCATTATCACAACTCGGCTCAATGTAATGTTAGAATTTTTTTTTTGGGTGAACCCCCGCTTTAAGGCTGGGTTCACACTTTGTGCGAACATGGCTCACTGCAAGGCTCCGGTGCGTCCATGTTCTCTGTTTCAGCGAAGTATCCAACCTCAAATTTTTGCCTGAATTTGAACCTGAAACAGAGCCAAAGACACACAGGACTCCTGTGCAATCCGCTCCTCATGTCGCCACATATGTGTGAACCAGCTCTATTGAGAGCTGGCACACTCTCCTGTCATGCAAATTGTATGCGTAGAAAACCGTATCCGATTCAAACTAGTTTGAACCCAGCATAAAGAAAACAAGGGACTAAAATTAAATGTACATATTTGTGTAAAGTAGAATTAGAGCTTTGCATTTCATGGATACTTGGCCAATTAATAAACTCTAAAGCCTCGTACACACGACCGAGAAACTCGACGGGCGAAACACATCGTTTTGCTCGTCGAGTTCCTTCTTAGGCTGTCGAGGATCTCGGCGAGCCAAATTTCCCCATTCCTGTCGAGGAAAAAGAGAACATGCTCTCTTTTTGGCTCGTCGAGTTTCTCGACAGTTTCCTTGACGAAAAATGTACACACGACCGGTTTCCTCTGCAAAAAAATATCTCCCAGCAAGTTTCTTGCTGGTTTTTGCAGAGAAACTCGGTCGTGTGTACGAGGCTCTAGGCTTACCCTTATCCCTGCAGCTTATAAAAAGGATTCATACCTATGTTGTAGGCCACAGAGTATACATGGTAGCCCTTGACTTTAGGTTCTTTGTGCATGTTTTTCTGTTGGTGAGGAAACCTCTCCTAATCACAACTCAAGTACATGGTTGCGGAACCCTGCTCTGTATTGAGCTGAAGGAACAGCCAATCTCACAACAGACATATGCAACCTCTAGGGGGAACCAAGAGTTGTTTAATCACCTCAACAACAAAATATTGAAAGGCTGAAAGCTACAATGTGTAAAACATGATAACACATGATTTGTAGCTATAGTACAGTTACCTTAAAATAATTCCACTTGTGCTGAAAAAATATATGTCTCCAGGTGGTCAGTTATATACTGTACAGTGCAAGGATTTTAGCAAGTGACTAGAACTCAATTGCTTACAGATTCCTTATTGCTAAGTGGGAGGATCTGCATACTATAATCTTATGATCGGTCCCTGTGTTATAATGAAATAACAACTGCTAGAAATAGTAATAAGCCCATCATCTAAAGAGGAGATGACATTTCTGAGGGAATTCTGTGCACAATTCACTTTATGGTTGCCATGGTAACATGGGAGCAGCACTTTTAGAAAACAAAAGATAGCCACAGATTGAAACGGAAAGGTTATTTAATAACATTAAATAATAAAAAAAATGGTTCAAGTAACTATCTCATTTGTCATTTTTAAAGACAAGAAAATAATTGCAGATATTGGAATCTTCATCTTCCCAAACTTTAAATTACAGCTCAGTGTAAGTATTTGTTCCTGCATCTCTTTCTGTATTGCGGTTTTAAAAAAATCATATTTCATGTAAACCTTATATGGCTGAGTGCAAATTGAGATCACAATATAAAAAAAACACATAGAAAATTAATTAATTTATAAAGACTTCTAAAAAAAGTCCACTACATATATAAATACAAGCAGAGTACTCTTCATAAATTACAATCAGAAAGTGTTGTTAGGTATGTGCAAAAGTGCTTAAAGTAGTTATCCATCTAAAACAGTGACCAAAAGAGTGCTTGCAAAAGTATATCTATGCCATCACCTCAACAAAATCCCCAATGGGACTGAAATAGACCCCTTAACTTAAATAGATTGTAAAGGTAAAAAAATGTTTTCCCTAAATAGCTTCCTTTACCTTCGTGCAGTCCTCCTTCACTTACCTCATCCTTCCATTTTGCTTTTAAATGTTCTTATTTCTTCTGAGAAATCCTCACTTCCTGTTCTTCTGTCTGTAACTACACACAGTAATGCAAGGCTTTCTCCCTGGTGTGGAGAAAGCCTCTTGAGGGGGGAGGGGGTGAGCAGGAATGTCAGGACACTCTCTACTTAGCAGATAGAAAAATGAGCTGTGTGTTAGTGGGCGTCCTGACACTCCTGCCCGCCCCCTCCCCCCTCAAGAGGCTTTCTCCATACCAGGGAGAAAGCCTTGCATTACTGTGTGTAGTTACAGACAGGAGAACAGGAAGTGAGGATTTCTCAGAAGAAATAAGGATAGTTAAAAGAAAAATGGAAGGATGAGGTAAGTGAAGGAGGACTGCACTAAGGTAAAGGAAGCTATTTAGGGAAAACATTTTTTTCCCATTACAACCCCTTTAATATGTGGGTCAAGTAGGTATTAATGATATCCAGGCAGGGCCGGCATTAGGTGTTCAGGCGCCCTGTGTGAGCTAATCCTGTGGCGCCCCCCCCCCCCCCCCCCCGCCACCTTCGCCCCTCGCCCCCTGGTCACCTAAACATACACAAAGAGGAAACACACAGGGTTGCCACCTTTTCTTTAAGCCAAACCCGAACATTTTAGTGGTACACGGCACTGCGCTTGTATAACCCAACCCATTTACCTGAATGGGGCTGTGCTGCAACCGTGTGAAATGCACATGGCTACAGCACAGTGGCATGGGTTTTTAGGGGTTAAAAACAGGTGGTGAGGAGGCAATATAACGCTTCTTCACCACCTGTCAAATACCTTCAAAACATGATCCACTATGGATGGTGCCCTGTAACTCCATTTACACTTGTGGTTGGGGGGACAGTAAAAATTAGAGGTTGAGCTGTGTTATTACTGCTACCCAACCATTTCCCTCAAGCTGTAAAGGCAGCAGAGGGGGATGTACACTTGCCACAGCCAAAATGCTTTGCATCACAGTGCGGCAAAACATGTCTGCACTGTTGGGTTCAGCGAGCAGTATTGCCTGCCGAATGTGGCCCATTCAAGTAAATGGGGGCTCCCCGCATCCATGTGCAATGCATTAAATTGCGGGGCAATACTGTGGGGTTTAAACAGGCGCCTGTCAAATGCCCTCTAAAGAGCAATACAAATGTGGATTGCTCTTCAGAGGGCACTACATGTGTAAATGAGCCGTAAGGCTGTTCAGCCATTCCAGTATTTTCTGTGGAATCAGCTGGGGGCCAGGGGAAGGAACAGGACTATTTAACCCCTGGGCAGGCAGAGTGACAGGAGGGGGCAGAGTGACAGAAGGAGGCAGAGTGACAAGAGGGGGCAGGCAGAGTGACAGGAAGGGGGCAGGCAGAGTCACAGGATGGGGGCAGGCTGACAGGAGGGGGGCAGGCAGAGTAACACGAGGGGGGGCAGGCTGTGTGACAGGAGGGGGCAGGTTGTGTGACAGGAGGGGGGCAGGCTGTGTGACAGGAGGGGGGGCAGGCTGTGTGACAGGAGGGGGGCAGGCTGTGTGACAGGAGGGGGCAGGCAGAGTGACAGTAAAGGGCAGGCTGACAAGAGGGGGGCAGGCAAAGTGACAAGAGGGGGGCAGGCAGAGTGACAAGAGGGGGGGCAGGCAGAGTGACAAGAGGGGGGGCAGGCTGTGTGACAGGAGGGGGCAGGCAGAGTGACAAGGGTGGGGGCAGGCTGTGTGACAGGAGGGGGGCAGGCTGTGTGACAGGAGGGGGGACAGGCTGTGTGACAGGAGGGGGCAGGCAGAGTGACAAGAGGGGGGGCAGGCAGAGTGACAAGAGGGGGGCAGGCAGAGTGACAAGAGGGGGGGCAGGCAGTGTGACCGTAAAGGGCAGGATGACAGGAGGGGGGCAGGCAGGCTGACATAAGGGGGGCAGGCAGGCTGACAGGAGGGGGCAGGCAGGCTGACATAAGGGGGCAGGCAGCCTGACAGGAGGGGGGCAGGCAGGCTGACATAAGGGGGGCAGGCTGACATAAGGGGGGGCAGGCAGAGTGACAAGAGGTGGGGCAGGCAGTGTGACAGGAGGGGGCAGGCAGAGTGACAGTAAAGGGCAGGATGACAGGAGGACCTGTGGAGTGGACACAATTTCCTCATAGTCCCAGGCAACAGGAGCCCCACCCTGCTGCTGAGCAGAGTCTAGCAGCTGTCTGTAGGCGATCTCCAGCTCCCATTCCTGAATGGCCATAAACTCCAAATCTTCCTGTAACCAGAGCCCTTCCGAGACATTCAATTTTTGTTCTCTGTGCTCCATTATGTCCAAGCGCCACTCCCGGTCATCCCCGAAGTCAGGATCACTGGACATCATCCAATACAATAGTCCCAGGCCGTCATAGTCAAAGCCTTCCGTGGGGCTGTCATCCGCTGACCACAGGCACTCTTGGGCTACATACCACCGGAGGGCTCTGTAGCTTTTGTCCAACCGCATCTCTGCCCGGATCAGCCTGCTTTACTCAGCTGTCCACTCCTTCTTCAGTTGTTCTCCCAACAACGGCATTCGTGCGTCATACTGCGGCCAGTACCTTACATGGATGGAGGGGAGGACCTTCCCCTGGTGTTGCTGCTCAAGAGCTAGCGCTTCCTTCCAGAGTTGGCAATGAATCACATCCGACCATCCCAGCAGGGCCTCCTCTGATACTGGTCCTCTGTGCTGTATCCGCATCTCTTGTAACCTCCTATGGAATTCCTCTTCCATGGAGACTGGTATCTGTACCTCTCCTTTCTCTTCAGTTGGTGCTGCTGTGACTTCTGCTGCTGCAGCACCTCTTTGATGTAGCCAAGTGGCATCCACAGCCGCTATAACCAGGTCTATGATCTCCGGTGGAGGATTAGGACCATACTGTGCCAGTCCACGTTTAACAGCCCGATCAAAACTTTCTTCCTCGGGCTGTCCTGTCTGTTACGCTGGGCCTTTCAGCTCTATCCATTTCGACAAGTTGTGTGCTAATGTCCCTTTTCTTACGGTTGCTGGCCGGTCTGCCCTGGCTTTCCAGTAAGTCCATGAGGGAAGAGAGCTTCAGCCATTCATACTGTGTCTCCATTGTCCTGTGTCCTTGTAGCTGTTCTTCCGGCGATGGAACCATCTCACTGCTGTGCCACCACTGTAACGGTCACCACCGTTTACGATATTCCGATTCCATCAGCCAAGACAGCTTATCTGACACTCCAACCATCCAACAGACACGATCCATAAGAATTCCCTCGGACAGACGAGACATACGCCCTGTGTTCTGAGTCAAAATGTATGAATGGACTTTTAATGGTTCCTTAGCTTTCTTATATACAGTACAGCATGTTAAAGTTAATCACAGGGACAAATAAACTCTCCACCCCCAATATCACACAATGGGGCTTCAGTACACATTCAGATGGACTAATTACTAATTATCCCCCAGATGTCCCGTCTCCGACAATAAGTGATTCATCTGCATAATACACATTCCTTTACTAAACATAATTGACATGCTAATTCCCTACCCCTGAAAGGAGACATCTGACCTTTAGACTGCTAACTCACAACACCTCTATCATCAATAGACTTTTCACACAAAACAGTATTAGCATTGAAGGAGACACTCTTATTGACCGGTTGGGGGGTCAGAATGAAATCACCTGTAATATGTCCAGATCTCCTGCAATACATGAATTATCAGTAATGTCCCATCTCATGTAATTTATAATTAATATTTCCCAGTCACCCTATGCCCAAAAGGGGCACAGGGTGACCCTAGACCCAAGAGTCATTAGTGACGCTGGCACAGGAGTACCCCCATCCTTCAAAAGTCTCTGGTTGTCACGGTTCATTCCATTAAAAGAACTCCTCCCAGAATTGCCATTCATCCCAACTCCCCGCCAACACTACCACTCATCCTATAGAGAATATAATTTTACTGTTGGGGTCCCCACAACTTGGGACATTTTATCAAGGGGTCACGGCACTAAAGTGGTTGAGAATCACTGGCCTAGGGTAATCACATTGTTATAATGGCAGCATGAGTTTGCCTTTAGTAGGGCTGTTTGAAAACACTAATGATGGACTATTGTAAAATAAATGTTACCTTTGTATAAATCTTATAAGTGGAACAGATTTAAAATTTGCATAACCATACTCTAAAATTAATTGAATGCTCGCCTATGGTGGCTTTAAAATACTCATTGGTTGTAAATGAAAACCAACAATGGGAAAAAAATGTAGAATTGTATAGGAATCATTAAAATAATACATCCAAAAACCATTACAGTGAAGAATATCACCTGCCATTGTGGTCAATGGTGCTGATCTGCAACGTGTAGCAAAACAGATACCTCTAATTACTGTACTCTCATTAAAAGTAATTTTCTATCCTGAAACAAGTCTATTGCTTAATTTACTAACACTAGAAACTTAATCAAATGCATGTTACCTGTCAAAAGGAAGGGAAATTTATGAGCCACATCTAAAGGCTTTAATGCATACTTACTCTGTATCCTCTTTGGTTCAATACTCCATTGCACAAATAAATAGAATGTGGCAGTGCTCCTGCACATTCCATTACGAAGAGAAAAGCATTAATTTTCCAGATGTATATGAAATCATTATAGTTCATTAATATTACCTATACAGACTCTAATTTATATTACTGTGTACAGTGGGGTTTGTTTACTAAATGCAAAAAGGCTGTTCGCAATGCAGGGGAAGTTGTACTTTGCTAGGGAATTTTCCCCAGAACTCGGTGAATGTGGTGATATTTCAATCTGCAAGGAATACCCCATCAAATGCAAGGACAAAAAAAAACTGAATTTTTACTGCCACACGATTGGATGATAGAAGTCAGTAGACTTTCATGTTATTCACTAAGCTCTGGGGAAACTTTTCTTGCAAAATGCCACTTCCCTTACAAAGTTAACACTTTTTTTTGCCTTTAGTAAATCAGCCCCAGTGTGTTTTGTTGAAGCTGAATACCAAGTAAACAGATACAGTATCTCACAAATGTGAGTACACCCCTCAAATTTTTGTAAATATTCTATTATATCTTTTCATGTGACAACACTGAAAAAATTACACTTTTCTACAAAGTAAAGTAGTGAATGTACAGCTTGTATAACAGTGTGCATTTGCTGTCCCCTCAAAATACCTAAACACACAGCCATTAATGTATAAACTGCTTGCAACAAAAGTGAGTACACCCCTAAGTGAAAATTTCCAAATTGGGCCCAATTAGACATTTTCCCTCCCCAGTGTCATGTGACTTATTAGTGTTACAAGGTCTCAGGTGTGAATGGGGAGCAAATGTGTTAAATTTGGTCTTATTGCTCTCACTCTCTTATACTGGTCACTGGAAGTTCAACATGGCACTTCATGGCAAAGAACTCTCTGAGGGTCTGAAAAAAAGAATTGTTGCTCTACATCAGTGGTTCTCAACCTGGGGGTCAAATTACGATTTGCCAGGGGTCACCAAACCCTGGGTTGTTCCTGAAGCACGCACCACTCTCCCAGCCTTTTCACGGCCACCCACTAAGCCTATTCGTAGCTGCCCAGTTCATGGCATGGATGGGGCAGAGACTAGAGGTCATCTGACTGGTGAAGAATGTGAAGTGGGAGGGGCTGGAGGAGACCCTATCTCCTGATTTCAGCATAGGGTCACTGCTGCGAGACACCACAAAGCCAGAGACACAGTGAGTAACATTGCCTGTGATTATATTTGCTTGTAAAAGTCCTCATTACAGTTCTCAGATCAGCAGATTTGATCAAGAACACCTAAATGGGATGGAAGAAGGGATAGGATCTGGCTAGTCTAGACTATAAAGTTTTAATTAGCAAATGCACCTCATCCCAAAAATATATAGGGAAAATAGAACGATGGCGGGACTGTAGCGGTGCACAAAATAAAGAAATATAGAACAGTAATATAAATTTTAATAGTTTATTAAAAAAGACAATATAGCATCAAGCTACACAGCACACTATAGACCCACAAGGGCCCACTAAGTACATAGATAACCTGATTGATAATACAATATCAATTAAAAGAATTCCCGTGACAGATAGCAGATACTGTAACAGGGATCGCAACCAGGTTGGTAAACCCTATATATTTCGCCCGGTCGGGCTTCTTCGGGGGTATGGTTGAGATCAGGGTTTCGATTCTAGTGATGAAATACAAAAGAATATAAGTTTACAAACATTCAAGAAAATATACATAAATAGATAATATTGTCGCTCTGCCAACGTACATCACAAAATGCCAACCTGCTGGTCCGTGGTGGGAATAAAAAGAAGGGGTGCAGACACACCCTGGTCACATCACATGCCAGATGGATAAGGCCGGATGACAAAAATTTACAGCCAAACAGGGGGAATCCCAGGCAGGGAAAACAATAGCCCAAAGTAGGAAACTGCCGCGGATGGAGGTCACACAATCCCCGACCACCGGAGAGGCTGGGGGGTACACAGAGGACACAGTAACCAGCTGTGAAGAAAGAGTGGTGTTGTCAGTACATATTCAATGAAATGCCTACAGGAAATATGTATAGAAGGTAATGAGTAGAATGTTCACTCACAGTGCTTAGATAAGCATATTCATAGCTGCCCAGTTCATGGCATGGATGGGGCAGAGACTAGAGGTCATCTGACTGGTGAAGAATGTGAAGTAGGAGGGGCTGGAGGAGACTCTATCTCCTGATTTCAGCATAGGGGTCACTGCTGCGAGACACCACAAAGCCAGAGACTCAGTGAGTAACATTGCCTGTGATTATATTTGCTTGTAAAAGTCCTCACTACAGTTCTCAGATCAGCAGATTTGATCAAGAACACCTAAATGGGATGATCAGAACTCCACAAGCACTGCTACTCTTCCCATTCCCCCACCCCTCAACAAGGAATAAGTAAAATAAAAAAAATAGAGAATAGAGGGGGAGGGACAAAGAAAAAGGGAGAGAAAGAACAAGAAAGAAGGCTAGAGTGAGGGATGGGGGGAAAAGCAAGACATTAGGATAGAGAGAGATAAAAGGCAAAGAAAGGAGAACAAAGAGAAAGAGTGGTACATCCTAAAATGTGGAGTGGAAGGGACTCAGGGAGCACTAAATGTCCATTAGGGGTGCAAATTACTTGCCTTGCTTAAGGTAAATAGTTTTACTGTTAGGGGTCCCCACAACTTGGGAAATTTTATCAAGGGGTCACGGCACTAGAGAGGTTGAGAACCACTGCTCTACATAAAGGTGGCCTAGGCTACAAGAGGATTGCCAATACCCTGAAACTGAGCTGTAGCACAGTGGCCAAGACCATACAGCAGTTTAACAGGACAGGTTCCACTCAGAACAGGCCTCGCCGTGGTCAACCAAAGAGGTTGAGTGCACGTGCTCAGCTTCATAAACAGTTTTCTGAAGACAAGCAGACTAAGGACATGGATTAATGGAACCATGTTCTGTGGTCTGAAGAGACCAAGATAAACTTATTTGGTTCAGATGGTGTCAAACGTGTGCGGCAACAACCAGGTGAGGAGTACAAAGACAAGTGTGTCTTGCCTATACTGTAGTCATGCATGGTGGTGGGAGTGTCTGAGGCTGCATGAGTGCTTCCGGCACTGGGGAGCTACAGTTCATTGAGGGAACCATGAATGCCAACATGTACTGTGACATACTGAAACAGAGCATGATCCTCTCTCTTTGGAGACTGGGCTGCAGGGCATTATTCCAACATGATAATGACGCCAAACATACCTCCAAGATGACCACTGCTTTGCTAAAAAAGCTGAGGGTAAAGGTGATGGACTGGCCAAGCATGTCTCAATAGGCCTAAACCCTATTGAGCATATGTGGGGCATCCTCAAACAGAAGGTGGAGAAGCGCAAGGTCTCTAACATCCACCAGTTCCATGATGTCATCATGGAGGAATGGAAGAGGACTCCAGTGGCAAGCTGTGAAACACTGGTGAACTACATGCCCAAGAAGGTTAGGGCAGTGATGGAAAATAATGGTGGCCACACAAAATATTGACACTTTGAGCCCAATTTGGACATTTTCACTTTCACTTGTACTCACTTTTATTGCCAGCGGTTTAGACATGAATGGCTGTGTTGAGTTATTTTAATGGAACCGCAAATTTACCCTGTTATACAAGCTTTACACTCACTACTTTACATTGTAGCAAAGTGTAATGTCTTCAGTGTTGTCACATGAAAATATATTTACAAAAATGTGGGCGTGTACTCACTTTTGTGATATACTTTAAGGGCCAGATCCACAAAGAAGTTACGTCGGCGTATCTATTGATACGCCGCGTAACTTCTAGGATGCTCCAGCGTATCTTTGGTTTGTATCCACAAAACAAGATACGCCTGAATGGGGGCTAGATCCGACTGACGTACGTCTTAGTACGCCGTCGGATCTTAGGTGCATATTTACGCTGGCCGCTAGGTGGCGCTTCCGTTGATTTCCGCGTAGAGTATGCAAATTAGCTAGATACGCCGATTCTCAGAACGTACGTCCGGCCGGCGCATTTTTTTACGTCGTTTACGTAAGGCTTTTTTCGGCGTAACGTTACCCCTGGGTCTATGAGGCGTACGCAATGTTAAGTATGGACGTCGGGCCAGCATCAAATTTTCCGTTGTTTACGTTGTTTGCGTAAAACGTTCGCGAATAGGGCTTTGCATAAATTACGTTCACGTCGAAAGCATTGACTATTTGCGACGTGATTCCGAGCATGCGCACTGGGATACCCCCACGGACGGCGCATTCAAGTTGAATTAGCATAAAACATGCCCACATCTTTGTCATTTAAATTCCGCGCCCTTACGCCAACACATTTACACTACGCCGCCATAACTTACGGCGCAAATTCTTTGTGGATAAGGAACCTCCGCACTAAGTTCCGACGGCGTAGTGTATCTGAGATACGCTATGCCCGCTTATATTTACGCCGAGGTACGTGGATCTGGCCCCTAATATGCAGATTAAATACATGCATGCAAATAGTTTTATTAGTCCCCTTGCTTTCCTATTTCAAACGGACTACGCTAGGCATGAGAGCATATCTATCTCAGCATGTTTAGTTTTCTGGCTGTGCAGGGTGAACAGATTGCTCCTTCTAGCACACTCTAATTTGGAGTGACAAGACCAAAATAGACCTTTATGGTCACAATCATAAGCACTCTGCTTGAAAAGAGATCAACAAGGCCTATAACGATAAAAAAACCATCCCCACTGTTAAGAATGTTGGTGGCTCACTGATGTTTTGGGGGTGTGTGAGCTCTAAAGGTAAAGGAAATCTTGTGAACATTGATGGCAAGATGAATGCAGCATGGTATCAGAAAATACTTGCAGACAATTTGCATTCTTCTGCAAGAAAGCTGCACATGGGACTCTCTTGGACTATGCAGCACGACAATGACCCTAAGCACAAGGCTAATTTGACGATCAAGTGGTCATCACAGTCTTCTGGGATTAATATAATTGAGCCATTCTGGGGAGATCTCAAGCATGTGGTTCATGAAAGACGACCAAAGATTTTTCATGACCTGGAGGCAATTTGCAAAGACAAATGGGCAGTTATACCACATGCAAGAATTCGGGGCCCTGTGATGGACCACCTGATATATACCCGGATACATAAAGTACATAACACCACTCATTTCTAAATGTCCCACCCCAGATTCAACTCGGATCTAGGTTACCAAGCAGCACATCTTTTGAGAAAATAGTATAAAAAGTTAATAATATAAAGTTGGTAGTATCCAGGGCCAAATGGGCATATGCTGCATTATGCAGCTCTTGAGGAAAAGCTGGGGAAAAATAAGAAATATGCCCAAGAAGAGTTCCACATACCCATCTGGTGAAGGTTATTTCTGCACGATCTTCCCAACACAATGTTTCCGCAGACTATTCTGGGGGCTTCCTGGCCGCATAATCACCGTAGATACCCGTGGCCCATCAAAGGGTTTCAGGACCCAGCTCTCCTCCATGCTCTAAAAGCAGAAAAGCAGACAAAATCCCTGGTCTCGTCCACCTGCCATAATGAGTGAGTAGAAGGCTAACCCATAGCCCCCTTTCAAAAATCCCCTGTCTGGGTTGGGACTGTCACATCCCCCCCACTCAAAGGCAGACTAACCTGGTCTCAGACCTCCAACTGGTCTGGACATGCCTTAGTCAGGCAGAGCGAACCCACTTAGTTGGTCCACAAGATCTCCTTTCTTAGCTGCAGGAGAGAGTTGTCGTTAGTAGGTGTGGGGCACAGGTCATGGACCTGGCTGTCAGTGCTTTATCTGGGAGCTGTCCTAAAAATGGCCACCTTCTTTAGCTCCTTAAAGCTCTGGAGGTATTGCCAGTGCTGGGCAGAGGTCGGTAGGGCTCTACCCTGATGCCAGCTGCTGGGTTTGCAGGCAAAAATGGGCAACACTCTGCTCACAGTGAGTGCTTCTGCTGGAAAAGTTATTTGTAACTCCACAGATGCTGCCGACATAAAATCCCATGTTTCTGTTGGTGGTGTGGGAGAAAGGTCCACTGTCTCTTCTCTCAGGAAGGCTGAAAGTGCTAATGGTGATGGGCAGAGCTGGGATGGTGCTGGGCAGAGCTTAGCAATGTTCTGCCCTGAAAATAAAATAAATACAAATAAATAAAATAAATGTGTTTTGTCTGCTCACTCATGTTTTTTTTTTTAAATGAAACAAACAGTATATTACCAATTATGCAAACTTTTGAGCACAACTGTATATAAATAAATATATAACATGTAGCCAGTTCCTGGGTCCCTTGAGGCCTAATGGTTACCGCCAGAGTTAGGGACAGCTGACATCCTTCTGTGTAGAGTGGGTTACAAGGCATGGTGGGTGCCAGAAATGGTGGGCACCAGACACTTTTTGAATGCAAAGAGATTTATTGTATCTTAAACAGAACTGGGGGAGAGAGGGTTAGGGCCAGGACACCCTTAGGTAGATGCAATGATAATTGACAGACTCCTAGACTTCTTTAGGTAGACAGCTATACAGGTGAAGACCTCCAGCCTAACACAACTTCTGTATAGGTAGGACCACTGTCTCCTATGGCAATAATCTTGTAACAGTTACTAACGGTAGTTGTATTCAACTATTGGTAACACAAACAGTTCTCCGCTTACTCCACAATCACTCACTGTGGATCTTCACTCAATAAACTGATCAAAACAGATTGTGTGTGGGCGCCATCGGTTAGTTAACCATCGGTTAAAAAAAAGGCAACTTGTTTTAAAATTAACTGATGGATTCCTAACTGATAGGATAAAACCGATCCTTAGTAGGCACAACCATCGGTTAAAAATCCACGCATGCTCAGAATCAAGTCAACGCATGCTTGGAAGCATTGAACTTCGTTTTTTTTCAGCACGTCGTTGTGTTTTACGTCACCGCGTTCTGACACGATAATTTTTTTAACCGATGGTGTGTAGGCGCGACGGACCATCGGTCCGTTCTCATCGGATGGACTGGTCGTGTGTACGCGGCATTACTTTGTGTTCTCTCTGTATTACCTTAACATATGTATTTTTCTGCAGGAATTCTCTAGTGGGTGGGCCTGCAGGGTCTCTCCCATATCTCTTTCTGCACAGGTTATGTACCATTTGGTTTTGAAAATACACTTGTTGTTTATATCATTTGTTACTACCAGGGAATACATTTATATGTAAAGTTTTGTGCTCAGAATTGAAGTGGTAAATATTTCATAAAAATTCTAAACATTTCCAATCCTTACCAATTCGCTACAAGTTCTAAGGCCAAAATCTGATAGGGAGAATACCTTTAATAGCCTGACTTGGAAACGCACCAAATAGTGAATGCAAATCACTCCAAATTAAGGGAAAGTGTTCTGTTAAGACAGCCGTCTCCAGAACAGATGTCCCTATTGGTAGATTTCCACTCTATCCTTGTTCTGGTGATATCTGCAAAATGTTGGATTTTTTCATCATTTTAAATGTGGCAATACCGACAATAAAAATCTGAAAGCAGTTCTAATCCTACCACACCCATTTCAAAATGAAATATATATATATATATATATATATATATATATATATATATATATATATATATACACAATACTGTATGTATACTGTATATACAGTATATGTTATAAATGGCGTATGGTGTTAGATAGTACAATACTGAATATGTATAGTTTAACTTGAGACCTTCTCAAAACAACCTCACTGCCGCCATACAAAAATAAGTACCAAAGAGTTTTGAAAACATAAGCACAAAGCAGATAAATCCCTCATCTACTAAGTACAGTGAGACAAAGTTTACCCAAGTATGCAAATGCTGACACAGGGTGTATCTGGTTTATAGCTGACACAAAATAGGTATAGCTAAAATACCTTTTATAGCTATTCTATAACTGGAATAAGCGCCTTGATTAATTACCCTTTCTGTGAACCAGATGGAGATCTTCATTAATAATAATGATTTTTTGATGACTATAGCTTGGGTGATAAAGTACAATGATATAACAGGTAAATTATGTTCTGCCATTTTTGCTCATGCATTTGACTGTATCTAGGAACATGTAATACAGAGACATTTGTAGGAGTTCTTTAAACCAAGTGTATGCACATATGCAGTTTCACTGAAGTGAGTCTTCCTCCTTGGGGCTGAATATTTGCATACCTCGATTTGCGCTGAGATTATGCTGTGATCATCAGGAGTAGAATTTGTTTTGGATTGTTCTTTGGTGGTCACGGTAATGGTAAGAAATATACAACTACGTTTAAAATGTTTACTATTTTAGAACAGTTTTCCTTTGATAATAAAAATAAACCAGGAGATATTTATGTTGTATTAAAGGCTCAATTTATCCTGAAAAATAAATACAAGGTATAATTCACCTGGATACACTAAGTAGCTGCAACAATATGTACAGTTTCATTAACACGTGCCAAAGTTGCAAAACTGTGTTTAGTTGCTAAGATTTGTATTACCCTCTGTCATTGAGGGATTAAAGTAAAACTATTACAAACCCAGGCAACTTGAATTTAGTATATAATGAAAAGAATGCATGAATGACGATACCTAAGCACAAATAAACATTCTATATAAGCACAAATAAGGTATGAGATGGAATCCACTCATTTTCTAATTATACAAACATCTTGAACATTTTATCCTACCTAATCTTGATGTGCTTTGCCTATTGCTTTCATACCTCTGCAAAAATGTATTGTGGAACTTTGTCTCTGTGCAGAAGCTTCCTGTAATAAAGACCAGTCACTGCTGCTCTCTCGACTTGTGCAGTCTTGTATCAGTCTCCTCCTGCTGGGTCCCTCACATAGCTATTCTCTCTGCACAGGCTATGAGCAGCACAGTGATGATCTCTTGGCTACTTGCACAATGTAATAATTGGGTTTGCAAAGGCATTTGGTGCACATTGAGCAAATTTGCAACTCTGTAACTCTCTCTTGCCATCATAAATCTAAAGAAATGCTAAGAGTCATTTATAAGCTCTGGTGACACTGAATCAGATTGGATTTATGTAGTATTTGTAGTATATAATCAGAAGAGCAGCCTAAAGCTGCTCACTACAAAGATACAGTACATTAAGTGAATGTTGACCTCCCTAGCCAGGAAATGTGTTACTGTCAGGATCACCGGGTGAATATAAAGGAAAAACAGGCTGAAAAAAGTAATGCAACCACAACATCTAAGTACTGGTAAGTTGCAATAAATTACATTTTGTTCTTTGGTTTATGTAGCACTAACCCCCGAAGGAGCTGCTGAGTATTTTTGGGTGGCATGTTACCTCTATCTTCTCGCCATCCAGGGTGATAAAGAGAGTTTGAAGAATTTCAATGTCAACACGATACACTTTTTCTAGGATTTATTTGTAGAACTTAGTAGAAAAGAAGTTGGAGGGGTGGAAGGGTAGGTAAATAGGTTCAGGTGTATAGTCACAAATAGGAAACACTCCTGCTTCCAGCAAACAGTTCTCTTCGCCACTCTAGCCAGAGTTAATTATGTGCCCCCTCAGGACCGCCTTATGGGCCGCCCAGACAGAGGTGGGAAGTACCTCCTCTGTGTTGTTTTCTAGGAAGTATTCCTCAATGCTGCGTGTGTGCTAATTCGCTGGTGAATAGAGGGGTCAGTGAGAAGTGCGTCATTGAGGCGCCATTTAAAGGTAGTAGGAGCCAGCCCAATATGGGAGGTTTCAAAAGCTGCTATATTGTGATCAGACCATGGGCAGGGGTGTATCGTTGCCTTAGGCCTCTCCAAGAATCGATCAACTGGAATTTACTTAGTGAACGATTGATGGTTTTGGTAAAGGCTTTAGAGGAGGGGGCCACTCTACTCCTATCAAGAGCTGGGTGAGCGGACAGGTTAAAGTCACCTCCGACTATCATGTGTGGGGAGTTGTAAAGATCTAATGTATCAAAGAATTTGGTGAAGAATGCAGATTGGGCTTCATTCGGGGCGTATATTGAGGCTATGGTGATGTTACGTCTATTGACACTACCCTTCATAATTATAAATCTGCTTTCTGCATCTTTATAGATATTATGCAGTTCAAAGATTATAGAGTTTCTAATAAAAATTGCAACCCCTCGTGATTTATTAGAGAAGGTGGTGTAGTGGAATTAATTGAAAGTTTTGTCAAAGTATTGAGGGTGGTTAGCAGAGGAAAAGTGGGTCTCTTGCATCAAAATAATGTCAGCTCCCAATCTCTTATAGTGTCTAAAAGCTTTTTTACACTTATTAGGGGACTTAAAGCCCTGAACATTATGTGAGAAAATTCTTAGGCCCATTGTCTTGAAAGGGGGAAGCGCTAAGTGAGTGGGAGGAGATCAATAAAGGCCAAAGAAGAAAACCCAATGTGACATAAATGGCTAAAATATAGTGATCATAACGAGAAACAAAATTGTTGCTATTTTTATGCAAATAGAAAAGAGTCGCCCATGGTTATGCAATAATGCTCATAATACAAAAAATAACTGTGTAGCATGATACCCAATGTAAGAGAAAATAAACTGAGGTAGAAATTGAGTCTTCCATGAAAACTTTTTTTTTTTTGGGTTAGGTGCCAAAAAGCATCATAAGGGTACATACCACCACTTTCTTCTCCTGGTTTGTCTGTGCGTGTCATATCAAATCGCCGCTAGAAAAATAGGCGGAGAAACAATGCAAAACAGGAGAAGTGGGACCTCCTCTGTCCAAATTCATCTAATCAGAAAAGAAGAGAAATAAAAAAAAAGGGAAAAAAAATAAAGAAAAAGACCTTACTGCAGTCCTGGTTTCATGTCCTCATTGTTCGTTTTTGCTCTGATATTACTGTAATTCTTCTCTGTTCTGAACAGTCTGTTTCCTGATGAAAAAAAGTCATTGGAACTTTCTTTCTGTGGTCACTAATCAAGGAGGTGTGATTACTGTGTGTCTAAAACCCCTCAACACTAATCAGTTTCGTTTTACAAACCATCACTGCCCTGTATTGGCTCTTTGGGCCATATTCTCAAATAATTTACGCCGGCGTATCAGCAGATACGCCGACGTAAGTCCGATCCTATGTTTAAGTGTATTCTCAAACTGAGATACACTTAAACATGCCTAAGATACGACGGCCTGCGCCGTTGTATCTTAGGCTGCAATATTTACGCTGACCGCTAGGTGGCGGTCAGCGTAGAATATGCAAATGACTAGTCACGCCGATTCTCTAACGTACGCTTGCCCGCCGTAGTGTTTTAACGTCGTTTCCGTAAGCGATACGCGGCGTAAAGATAAACATGCCCCCTAGGTGGCGTACTCAATGTTAAGTATGGCCGTCGATCCCGCGTCGAAATTTGAAAATTTAACGTCGTTTGCGTAAGTAGTCCGTGAATGGCGCTGGACGCCATTTACGCTACAGTCAAAACAAATGACGTCCGTGAGACGTCATTTAGCGCAATGCACGTCGGGTAATTTACCCGACGGAGCATGCGCATTACGATCGGCGTGGGAGAGCGCCTAATTTAAATGATCCACGCCCCCTACCAGGATCATTTTAGGAGGGCTTGCGCAAGTGGACTTTACGCGACGCCGCCACAAGTTTACAGGTAAGTGGTTTGGGAATCAGGCACTTGCCACTTAAACTTGTGGCGGCGTAACGTAAAGGACATACGTTCCGCCGCCTCAGATCTTTAAGAATATGCCCCTTTGTCTCCGTTCATCACAGAAGCATGAAACAGCATGCAAAAATGAAACTGAAACTGTAGGTACATTATATGATTGATTTTTATCTATTTTTAATCATTTTTAAAAGGAATCAGTTAACTATTATGTCTCTATACCCTGTAAACAGTAATTTCAGCAAAAAAAAAAATGTTTCCTTTACAACTCCTTTAATTCTAGCTGATTGAAGGATACTTGTGACCTCTTTCATCCTGCGTCTGCAATCCAAGGTCGCAGGGGAGATATCAGGGTAGATCTGTAATTTAACCCCATCCAGGTTTATATTAGGGGTATTTCTGGAAGCTCTCATGATGTCTTCCTTTGTGACAAAGTCCTTCATGCACATTATCACATCTGTGGGAGGTTTATCTGGTGTTGGCTTGGGACGCAGAGCCCTGTGCAATCTGTCACAGGCCAAAGCAGATATTGGTTTATCTGGAACAAGATTGTGGAACAGCTTTGTGATAGCCTGGTTCAAATCTGTGATCGATTCAGGGATACCATGCACTCTAATATTATTGCGCCTGTTCCTATTGTCCAAATCCTCCTCGTGCGCTTGCATGAAGGAGAAGCTATCAGCCAATGTCTCATAGTCTTTCCTGACATCATTGTGTGCAAGGACTAGTTCTTCATGCTTGGTTTCAAGTATGTCAGTGCGGCCTCCTATACTAGCAATCTCCTGTGTGAGAGCATTAGTGGACTTATGAAGCTCTTGCTTCAACTTGCCCACTAGTTTATCATAGATAGCTGACAAGCTAGCATCAAGGTCAGCCTTGGAGAGTGGCTGTGGGTACTCACTGTCTCTGGATGGCAAAGCTGGAGTCTGTGAGGAGCCGCTGGAAGCAGCATGGTGTCCGGCGCCATTTTGGGACATCTTCCTCTCCAGGTCCAGGAGATAGTTTGTGATTGTGTGCTGAGAGCCGATGGCATGCACAGTAGTGTCCCGCGGGGGTGATGGGTGAAAGCAGCGGGTTTTAGCTGCAAAATAGAAATAGAATCTTGCCTGGCTCTCCTGGTCAGACGGAGCTCAACTCGGCAACGTCTGTCCCGCATCGCGTCCCGAATGCGCCCCCTACTACCTGTCAGTAGTTTACTTTTACACTTCTTTAAAAAGGGCAAGTTATCTAGCAAAAGCTCCAGTTAGAGTGGGATTGGAGAAAACTATTTCAAAGTGGAATTAAACTAAAAAAAGAAAAACTGCTGTCAGGTTAGGGCTTTTATGACAGAAAAGTTTCTTGTTTTTTTTCCCAATACGTTTTTTTTTCGGTTTTTACAAATACAAAGTGAAGAGTATATGACACATGGATAGTGCAGTAAATTTGTGGTCCAAACAGTACATTAGAACAAGAGATATTTAGTGCAGTAATTTTACCTGATACAACGTCTGTCTGTAACAGATATTATCTTTAGAATCATATTTTTCCGAGGGGCTAGTGCATAAGTGTTTTCTGCAAATGAATATGTCAATGAACTTTCAAAGTTAAATAAAAGACTGTATTAACATTAATAGTAACTATAAAAAAAGTGAAGTAAAAACATTAAACTAAATTAAGGATAATAAATGCAGTTAAGCCAGTGTTTCTCAACTCCAGTCCTCAAGGCGCCCCAACAGGTCATGTTTTCAGGATTTCCCTCAGGTGGAACAGCTGTGGTAATTACTAAGGCAGAGAAACTGATCAAATCACATGTGCAAAATAATGGAAAGCCTAAAAACATGACCTGTTGGGGCGCCTTGAGGACTGGTGTTGAGAAACACTGAGCTAAGTACTATAAGCAAGACTTTCTTGATAGTTATCTAAAACTGAGGTTAGGTCAAGAACTGGAGACTTTATTGTACCACTCTTTCCAAGGATGCCAGATCTTGTCAGTGGTTGAGTATCTACCCACACTAGATGCAAAAAGTTGTTTATAAGTACCATGAGTATTGATTAGTTGGATGGTTTCCTGTATATTAGGGGCCTTGTGGTCTAGAAAAGTTTTTTTTTTTTATTACCTTAAAGTATTTGTAAAGGTTCAGTTTTTTTTTAACAGCAAACATGTCATACTTACCTGCTCTGTGTAAAGGTTTTGCACAGAGAAGCCACGATCCTCCTCTTCTCGGGTTCTCCTCCCAGGATTTTGGCCCCTCCCCCTCAAGCTGCCTCTGTGTGCTTGGCTCAATCCCCGCTCCCTCCTCACTGGCTGTGATTGACAGCAGAGGGAGCCAATGGTCAGTGACAAACTGCATTATATATGTCTTTTTTTTATTTTGCTCTTAGTTATATATGTTTTTTTTTTGCTTTTGCAACTCCAACAGATGCAGTCCAGAAGAAGGTACTTCCTGACCAAACAAGTCCAGGGTCAATTTACTAATTAATCATTTTAAGAAAATGATCCAGTCCTTTCTTAAGCCCCATTATTATTATTTTTTCTGTTAAAGGAGTTGTAAAGGAAAAAAAAAATTCACCTTAATGCAATCTATGCATTAAGGTGAAAAAACATCTGATGATGCTGCCCCCTCCCCCCCGAGCCCCCGTTTTACTTACCTGGCCCCTCGAAAGTCCCGCGCTCAGTCCCGAGATCCTCTTCGCCGCTCAGCCTGGCCGCTGATCGGCTAGAGAGGATGGATTGAGAGCAGCGCAGCCATTGGCTGGCGCTGCTGTCAATCACATCCAGTGACGCGGCGTGCCGAGGGGCGGGGTAGAGTGATACAGTGAGCGGCTATGGCCGTTCGCTGTATCACGGGAGACCGCCTGCAAGGACTCATCACCATGCTTTCTCGCATAAAGGTAATGAGTTCTTGTTGGGAGGACCAGAAACAGCCGCCAAGGGACCCCAGAAGACGTGGATCGGGGTCACTCTGTGCAAAACGAACTGCACAGTGGAGGTAAGTATAACATGTTTGTTATTTTAAAGAAAAAAATATTTTTCCTTTAGTGACCCTTTAAGTCTTCATGCATTGGGGCATTCTACAGCTTTACCACTCTATTTACCACTCTTATACTTTATATTCATTATCAAGAAACTTTAAAAAAACTTTTATCCACCTTTTGCAAGTCATGCCTCCTTGTCCCTTGTAAATGCTTTAAGATGAATGTTAATTTGTAATTTCATAATACTGAATTTTGCATATATTTATACATATTAATCACGTTGACCGTACATCGTTCTTTTCCCAAACTGAACAGTGTAAGGAAAATGCAGAAAATGCATTAAGGTAAAAACTTAAGCCTTTAGAACCACTTCAAATATGATAAATGATAAGAAAATTGCAATACATTTTTGTTGCGTTTATGTAGCTTGTAGAAGGTGCACAACACATTTTTAAAATATATCTTTTCAAACAAACTAAAAAAAGCTCAGGGTGAATAATTCCATATATGAAGAAAATGAAATGTCAAAAATCTGTTCTGAGTAGCGCTCACAAAAAAAAAAGGTGAGACTCTGTAGGGGTTGTCAGCAACAATTGGCTCTGCAGTGTTATAGTATGTCTTAACCATAAAACAACCTTTAATGATTTCTCCATCTCTGCTGGGGACTGTAAGTAATAGTAATGTTAAACCCATAGAAAAACAATAAACTTGTATTATGTCTCTCATATGCACAGTAGGATAAAGAAACCATACTGTTTTAAACAACATAACAAGAGGGCATGACTTTATATCATGAGCAGCCTTATATTTACAGCTTACCCTCAATGTTTTATTCTTGCTAAGTAATTTCCCTTTAAATGCTCCACATGAGGTTATTTATTTTACTTTAAACATCCTACTGTTTCATTCAAAATACCCAACACTGCTGTGAAACTGTTGTCAGAATGTCTATTTGAGATATTTATATTTATATTGGTTGTATTGTTTTCTTTTGCTAAAGTTTTGTTGTCCCCTTGGGGTTGGATCATTTCACCCTATTTTCTATTGTTTTTTCATTTAAGGAGTTGTCTAATGAAAAGGAGAAACTAACATTGCTTTATCAGTTTGAGGGATGCTTGAATCAAGTAAGGAGAAAAATAGATTATTCTTGGTGAACAATATAGCTTTTGTCTTACACTATACACTAGCTGAAAGAAATTTTCAAGAAACATTTAAATTATCTAATTAATTTAGTCTCCATATCCTACAGTCACCATCTGTCTGCTACTGATGATGTCAGACTGGACACTGGACCACTGCAATAACTGACAAAATAAGGAATATATAAGGATTAACTGGCAAATAACTGCTAAATAAGGAATATTTAATAATATTATACATTTTAAAAATGTAAAGGGAAGGTTCACCCTAAAAACGACTTTCCCTTATTACACTGGCCCCCCACATTACAATTAGTGTTGCTCACGAATATTCGCATTGCGAATATTCGTTACGAATATGGCTTATTCGAATATTCGCGAATAACTCGAATTTCGCGGCCAAAATTCGCTATTCCGAATATTCGTATTTTTTCAAATTTATTTTTAAAACAGATCACATCCTATCGACGTCTAAAAGCATTGCTGGTATGATTAGAGACCCTGGGCCGAGTAGCTAAGCTGAGGCGATCCTTTTATGTTGCCGAATATTCGCAATCGCGAATATTCGATTTCCGAATATTTGCGAATACTTTCTCCGCCCTTCTTTTGCATCAGAGCCAATCAGAGTTCTCCTACCACAGTTGTCAAAATTTCGCAATCAATTTTGCATTCGCATTAGCGAAATTTCGATAAAATATCACGAATATTCGCGAATACTTTCTCCGCCCTTCTTTTGCATCAGAGCCAATCAGAGTTCTCCTACCACAGTTGTCAAAATTTCGCAATCAATTTCGCATTCGCATTAGCGAAATTTCTTAAAAATTTTTTTGGGATAAAATATCACGAATATTCGATTTTAGCGAATATTTCACGAATATTCGTCTATATATTCGTGATATATCGCGAAATCGAATATGGCGTATTCCGCTCAACACTAATTACAATACGATTATGCCTATTAGTTTTTTTTTATGCTGTACATACCTTCGTACAGCTATTCACCCGTGGCTTCCGGGTTGCGAGTCCTGCGGGAGTGGGCGTTCCTAATATGCTGGTGATTGACGTTTTGACAAAAAACGAGCTCCCCCCGTCGTGTAAGCCACGTCACGATTGGCAAAAGGAGCCGAACGGCGAGTCGGCGCTATATTGCGCCTGCGCATCGCCGTTCGGCTCCTTTCGCCAATCGTGACACGGCTTACGCGACGGGGGGAGCTCGTTTTTTGTCAAAACGTCAATCACCAGCATGTTAGGAATGCCCACTCCCGCGGGACTCGCAACCCGGAAGCCACGGGTGAATAGCTGTACGAAGGTATGTACAGCATCAAAAAAAAACTAATAGGCATAATCGTATTGTAATGTGGGGGGCCAGTGTAATAAGGGAAAGTCGTTTTTAGGGTGAACCTCCCCTTTAAGTAAAACTATAGTCATATTTACCAGGGAAACATTACATAGTTACATAGGGCCAGATTCTGATTCATTTACGTTGCTCCACGGCAGCGTAACGTATCCCATTTACGTTACACCGCCGCAGGTTTACAGCGTAAGTGACTGATTCACAAAGCTCTTACCTGTAAACTTGCGGTGGTGTAACGTAAATCCGCTCGGCGCAAGCCCGCCTAATTCAAATGGGGCGGGCACCATTTAAATTAGGCGCGTTCCCGCGCCAAACGTACTGCGCATGCTCCGTCGGGAAAATTACCAGACATGCATTGCGCTAAATGACGTCGCATGGACGTCATTTGTTTAGACGTTAACGTAAATGGCGTCCAGAGCCATTCACGGACGACTTACGCAAACGACGTGATTTTTTAAATTTCGACGCGGGAATGACGGCCATACTTAACATGGCTTAGAACACCTAGGGCTCAGCCCTAATTTTACGTTGCGTATCTCGACGTAAACAAAGTAAAGTTAGAGCGACGGGTAACGCGGACGTTGGTGGATCGCCGTAACTAGTCATTTGCATATTCTACGCCGACCGCAATGGCCTCGCCACCTAGCGGCCGGCATAGAATTGCATCCTAAGATCCGACAGTGTAAGTCAATTACACCTGTCGAATCTTAGGGCTATCTATGTGTAACTGATTCTATGAATCAGCCGCATAGTTAGGACGGGCGGATCACAGAGATACGACGGCGTATCAGGAGATACGCCGTCGTATCTCTTTTGTGAATCTGGCCCATAGTTAGTAGTTAGTTACACAGTTATGCCCCATACACATGATTGGATTTTCCGTCGGAAAAACCTTGGATGGTTTTTCGTACGGAATTCCGCTCAAGCTTGGCTTGCATACACACGGTCACACAAAAGTTCTCTGAACGCGGTGACGTACAACACTACGACAAGCCGAGAAAATTAAGTTCAATGCTTCCGAGCATGCGTCAAATTGTTTCTGAGCATGCGTTGGAATTTTGCGCGTCTGAATTGCTACAGATGATCGGATTTTCCGATAGGAATTTTTCCATCGGAAAGTTTGAGAACCAGCTCTCAATATTTTGCTGGCGCAAATTCCGACAGCAAAAGTCCGATGGTGCATACACACGGTCGGAGTTTCCGTTCAAAAGCTCACATCTGACTTTTGCTGCCGGAATTTCTGATCGTGTGTTGGGGCATTTGTTTAATCGAAAACCTCCATATACAAAATCCTATGCCAACAGTTAATCCAGACTTTGTTTTACACAGAGTGGCCCCGAACATCCTCTTCAGGGGTCCCACGGCGGCTCACACGGCTCCTCCCCACAAGAGCCAACCCCCTCTGGGAAGCTCTCTTCCGAAGGGGTTATCTTGCGGGCGCGCTCTCGTGTGATACAGTCGGCAGCCATAGCCGCCGAGTGTATGACTCGGTCCCACCCAGCGTCATTTGATTTAAATAACAGCAGTGCGAGCCAGTGGCTGCGCCGCTATCGATCTTACCAATAAAGAACCGAGAAGCCCGGGCAATGATCGAGCGCGTTCGCAACTCAGGACTTTCCAGGGCTCAGGTAAGTAAACGGGACGGGGGGCTGGGGGGGCGCAAATCACTGGATGTTTTTTCACCTTAACGCATAAAATGCATTAAGGTGAAAAACATGTACCTTTACAACCCCTTTAACTGTTATTTACCTTTTCTATCTGTATGCACTGGTGATCCTGTCAGTGGTAGGTGTTTCTTTCAACATGTGGAATCAGCACTGTGCCAACACACACACAGAGGAGTAAGGTTCCTTTCACACATGTGGACTATTTGTTCATTTTTCATCCATCCGTTGACGGATGAAAAGGGGACATCAATGCATCTCAATGGAAAAACCGATGTAAATAAATTTCCATCCATTTACAACCATTTACATCAGCTTCCGTTGACATGGAATGGATCAAAGCCTTATTTTTCCTCCATCAAAAAATGGATGTAAATGGACAAATGGTCTGTTTTTGCATTAAAAAATGGCTCCAGGACTCAAAGTGGTTAAGGACGCTAGCTGGCAAATGTAAAAAACAGATAGAAAAACTGATGAAAAATGGATGAAAAACTGATGAAAACTTCATACATTTTTTCTTTGAAAAAGAGTGACTGACCTAATGAAAACTACAGTCCGCATGTGTGAAAGGGAACTAAAGTTCTCAGAACTGTCACCACTAAAAACCCTCCTCCTAAATGCCTATCTCCTCCCTGGCATTGTGATTGGTAGCATAGAGCTACCCACCACCTGGAAATAAGACTGAAGCCCTGTACACACGATCGGACAAATCCGATGAAAACGGACTGAAGTTCAGTTTCATCGGTCCAAACCGACCGTGTGTGGGCCCCATCGGTCAGTTATCCTTTTATCCTTTGGTCCAAAAATTTAGAACTTGCTTTAAAATTTAACCAATGGACGCCTAACCGATAGGTCAAAACCGATGGTTAGTATGCAAAAGCATCGGTTCCAAACCCACGCATGCTCAGAATCAAGTCGACGTATGCTTGGAAGAATTGAACTTAATTTTTCTCTGCACGTCGTTGTGTTTTACGTCACCACGTTGGACTCGATCGGTTTTTGAACTGATGGTGTGTAGGCACATCACGCCATCAGTCTGCTTCATCGGTTAACCAATGAAAACGGTCCTTCGGACCGTTCTCATCGGATGGACCGACCGTGTGTACGCGGCCTGACAGAAGTGATGTGGGGTACCTTCTTCCAGTCCTCCTCCTAAGTCTTACAGCAAGAACATAGTTTTTGCCCCTGCGGTGATGCTCCCTGTGATTCAGCTCCCCTTACAGCCATCACAAGGGATAGGACGCGCTGATTAAACTGAATTATTATTTTTAACCATATATCTTCTTTAAAGAGGGGGTTCACCCTATAAAATTTTTTTTTCTAGCATTAACCTGCCTGGCGGTATTCCCGAGTGTGGCTCGGGGTGAGATTTTCAAGCTGCAATCGGTAACCCCGAGCCACACTCGGGCTTGCCTCGCTGGATGCAGAAAGAAGGTTTCTTACCTTTTCTCCGCGATCCAGCCCGATGTCCGCCCGATGCTCGGTGTTCCCCTGATTCCCTTCCCTGCGAGCGTCGCGACGCAGGGGGGGCGGAAGGGGGGGGCGGCGGCGCAAAATTCAAATCGGGAAACATGTATATGCAGTACATTTATCTTACTAATAGATTACCTAAAGGGTATCTAAAAACAAACAATGAACATCTCTTATTTTATCCCCATTTCGTTATATCTGTTTGATAAGTGAAAACAATGCCTTGTCAAAAATCATGTTAACTGATAACTTCCTGTGCTCTCTGCTTTTGCTGCCTATTTATCACTTACATTGTTCTGAGCTATCTCTGAGGAGTACAGGACCCCATCACTCTATGGCAGTGGTCATCAACCCTCTCTTCAGGGCCCACTAACAGGCCAGGTTTTATGTATTACCTTGGAGAGATGCAGACTAGAATACTGCAAACACTGAGCAGCAAATGAGATCACCTGTCATGTATTTCAGTTATCTTGAAAACCTGGCCTGTTAGTGGGCCCTGAGGACAGGAGTTGATGACCACTGCTCTATTGCATTAAAACAAGGACAGGGGAAGGCTACTGTCCCTTTTCTTTTGCCATGATACAGGGTGTTACTTGCAGAATTACCTATGAAAATGTAAAAAAAAAGGTTATTGTAACCCCCCCTCCCCCTTCAAAAAAAAAAAAAAAAAAACTAAATACAAATGCAGCCACCACCACATCCAAGGACTGGTAACATTTTACATGTTCAACTTTCATTTTTGGGTTTAAAAAAAAACACAAAAAAATTTCCTTAGATCAGGTTAACTTAGGAAGTAGGCAATCCTGTGCTCGTTTTGCCACCATTATTATCTGACTGTTTATCTTATATTATTGCTCCCTAAATAATAATGAAGATACAGGGGCAAATCCACAAAGCAGATGCGCCGACTTAACTCGAGATTTCTAATTTTACTCCGCGCGTATCTTTGCGCCCGATACTCTAAACGAAAAATCCGGTTTTTCCGTCCTACTTAAAATAATTACTCTGGCGCATCCTCTGACGCAAATTACGCTAGTCACGCCGCTTTATTTGATAGGCAAAGATGCAAATGAGGGAGATAGGGCGATCCTCAAAATTAAGTGTGTGCGCCGTAGATTACGCCCTGTGCGCCGTAGATAACGCCCTGTGCGCACCTGTTAGTTTTCTGGAGCAAAATTAGACTTTATAAAAGCAGCCCTAATTTTACACCAGCCCTGTAAAGGTCTGCTGAAGCAACACCATTTAGGAAGAGCTGCCAACACTTCTTTGCTTGACTTCATTGTGACTGCCAAAATGCCTGGCCCATCAATGATTATAACGGCACTCGCCACTTTACAGGCGCAGAGAAGGAGGAGGGCACAGAGGAGGAGGAGGAGGGCACAGGAGAGGATATACCGGCCACGCCAAGATCTCTTTGGCATGACTGCGTCTGAGGTCATTGGCAACTTCAGATTTAACCAGGAAGCCATCCTGGACTTAACCAGGATCCTGCAGGATGATCTGAACACCCCAACCCAACGATCCCATGCCCTGCCAGCTCACATTAAAGTTATGGCCACCCTGCATTTTCTGGCCACTGGGTCTTTTCAGAGAACATGTGGAGGTCTGGCTGGGATGGTACAGTCCTCGATGAGCAGGTGTGTGCACCAGGTTGTCCCTGCAATACTGAGACGCATGGGCAGTCAATTTGAAAAGCCCACCCAGGAGGACCAGCGAATGAAGAGCATGGCTGATTTCTATCAGATTGCACGATTCCCACGGACCATCGGGGCCATTGACTGTACCCATGTGGCACTACAGCCCCCCCATGATACAGAGCACCTGTTCAGGAATCGCAAAAACTGGCATTCCATCAATGTCCAGGTAATCGTGGATGCCCATGGCCTCATCTGGCATGTGTGTGCCAAATTTCCAGGTTCGTGCCATGACAGCTACATCTTTAGGCAGACCAACATAGCACGTGAATTGGAGCAGAACGTGTATGGAGACAGCTGGCTGGTTGGTGAGTGACATGTGTGTCAGGTATGACTGTCCCCCCCCATGATGCAGACATCACATGGGGCACATGCATGACTAATATCCTCCTGTCTTTTCCCTTCCAGGTGACTCTGGATATGCCCTGGGCCCTCACATGATGACCCCATTCAGGAACCCCCAAACCCCAGGAGAGCAACGCTACAACGAGGCTCATATTCGCACCCGGGCAGTAGTGGAGCGTACTTTTGGCCTGCTGAAGTCCCGCTTCAGATGCCTGGACAAGACTGGGGGTACACTGCTGTATTCCCCAGACTTTGTGTGCCAAATAATAGGGGCTTGTTGCATTCTTCATAACTTTGCAACGAGAAGGGGACTGGAGATTAACTTACGTGCTGACCTGACCCCCCACCCAGGCAATCCCCCCCTAGCCCACTCTACCCGGTCTACTGAGGGCACAGTAGCCAGGAGACGCCTGGCAGAAGGCATCTTTTCTCAGTAAATGGCCAGAAATCATGTCACAATGTTATTATTTGTTTTCAATGCAAACGCACATGAATTATGTGACAATGTTATTATTTGTTTTCACTGCAAACGCACATGAATTATGTGACAATGAGAATGTTGCTTTGCACAGTAAACGCACATGTTTAATGACACATTGAGAATGTTTTTGTCTCTGGAAACGCACATGATTTATGTCACAATGAGAATGCATGAATGCACACCACTGTGGTCCCTAGCACAAACACATCACATGCACATCGAATTGGATTAGATCCAAGTACCCCCCCCCCCCCCCTTGGTACTTGGGAGCAGTAACGCCCCGCCACGGCTCCAATTATGTCACTGTGCATTCATACACCATTCAGGAACCTAGGATGACTTCTCCCTGGTCCTGGGGATCCCTTCTCCACCAAAACTGAGGGTGACACCCTTATTTTGTCAGGAATGCCACCCCCCCACATTCACACATCATTCACACACATAAACCAAATCATAAGTACAGTATAATAACCAAAATTTTTAAAGCAAAAAAAATAAATAAAAAAGTACCCCTGGTATTTAAGTCCGGCGGCGAGTGCTCCGTCTAGGCTGCCCACGGGCAGGGGCACGGGCACGGCCACGGGCACGGCCACGGGCACCTGGAGGATCTTCACGGGGGGGGGGAGCAGGGGAGGGAGTATCTTCATTGGGGGGGGGAGCAGGGGAGGGAGTATCTTCATTGGGGGGGGGAGCAGGGGAGGGAGGAGCCTCCCCTGGTGTCTGACCTCCGGCTGGCCTGCCCTCCAAGGCCACTGCTATCCTGGTCAGGCAGTCAGTGATGGCAGCCGTATTGGCCTGGCCAGCCCGTGTGTTCTCCTGCACAGCCCGGGTGTTGTCCTGCACAGCCCGGGTGAGGGCAGTCACCTCCTGGCCCACGCCTGTTGTGGTGGTATGCAGGGACCACAAACAGGTGATGACACCCAATGAATTGGTGGCCACATCACTGAGTGACTCCCTCATTACATCCAGGCTGTGCTCCATCTTGGCCATAGTTTTTTTAATGTCACCCAGACTGCGGGTCTGCTTGGCATTGTCCCTCAGCAGACTGGCCGGCATATGCTCAGACCCCACCCTGGTGTCCTGGGTCGCCATCCTGCCTGCCCCTGAGGCTTGTGGCCAGGTAGGAGGGGATAGAGTGACCCTTGTGGGTTGTGGCATGTTGTGGGAGGAGTGGGAGGGGCTACCCCTGATGGTGGCCTGACTGGTGCCAGCCTCTGGGGGATCCTCTGGGGTAGCCTCTGGGGGATCCTCTGGGGTAGCCTCTGGGGTAGCCTCAAGGGGAGCCTCAAGGCTAGCCTCAAGGGTATCGTCAAAGGTCATCAGATCTGTGGCAATAATGATTTCCCGGCCAATCTGGAGATCTTCTTCCTCCTCCCCCTCATCCTCCTCCCCCTCATCCTCCTCCCCCTCAGCCTCCTCATGAGGGGAGGTTTGGCCACTCCCCTCCCCTGGGGACTCCTTAGCAGCCTCCTGTCTTTGGGGTGGTGCAGCAGCCTGGCCTGATGGCCCAGCAATCTCCTGGTCATCTGTGGAAGACACCAAACAATCACAGGTTTGAGGATCCACACACTTGGCACATGTTCCCTTCCCCCACCCACACATGCTAATCACCAAATAAAAAAAAAAAAAACCTTACCTGGCCTCACAGGAACATCAGACTGATAACCAGGCAGGCCCACCACCTGCTCTGGCTCGAAACACCGGGCCACTGCCCATTCCTCCTCAGTCAGCCGGATGGGGCATGGTCCCCCTCCTCCAGTGCCCCTCCTATGCGCAGTGAGCTTGGCCACCTTATTGCGGACCACGCTCCTCAGATCATTGATCTTTTTCTTAATGCCAGCGGGGGTCCTCGTCTCCCCTCCCCCCGCCGCATTTATGTGATCTGTTATTTTGGCATAGATCCTCTTCCTTTGGGCCGGGGAGGTGTTCCGGCTATCAGGCCCATGTAGATATCTTCCATATTGGATGATATACCTGGCTAGGATTTGCTTTTCAACATGTGAAAAATTCAGCTTCCTGCGTTTGGGGGCCATCACAGACACCACCCAGCAACAAGAAGCCAAACAGGACAAACACACAAAAATACACACACAAGCAGACAGCTACTACAAAGTCAAATACAAACACACAAAAATACACACCAAACAAATACACAAAAATACACACAGACGCAGACAGCTACTACAAAGTCAAATACAAACACACAAAAACCAAACACAAAATCCAAGCAGAAAAAAAACAAACAAAAAAATTAGCAGAAACAATCAAACAAAAATTACACTTATCACAAACAAACAACAACAACTATCTACTACTCCTCCAACACTTCTCTATCAAACACAACTTACCAACAAACACTGACAAACTAAGAGCAGAAGCAAATTGCTCATGGAAGGGAACACAGGGAAATACTTTTGCAAATGAAGTGTGTTTGACTGGAGCTAGTTAAGCACAGTGCGATCCTCAAACTAAGTACACTTGGCCTTTTACCTATCTCACTGATTGCGCCAAGCAAAGTTCTGCACATGCGCAGTGAGCAGCAGATTCGTGCGCGCATGCGCAGTACGGCCGGACCTTCATTTGCATGGGGTCACGGCTCATTACAATGAAGCACGCCCACTTCCTTCCCACTAGCCATAACCCCGCCTTACGCCTCCGAATTTACGTTACGGCAGGCGCACTTTTGTGCGCAAATGCGCTGTGGATACGGCAATTACGACACCAACTTAGGGCGCCGTAACTTAAATGACATAAGTTAGAAAAAACTTATTTTGCGCCGCTGGCTGTGGATTTGGCCCACAGTGCATATGTTTATGTATTTTAACTGGACAGTTGGCAGTTTTAGCCCTTGTTCTGATATATCTGCTTCCTGAAAGCCATAGCTATTGATAGATACTGTCTGACACAGTTTAGACAGCATGAATATGAACAACCTGTTCTGCATCCATTTTCACCTAACTGGCAGTAAGTTGTGATTCTTTATCTTTCAGACAGACACTGCCTAATAAGAAGAAACACTTGACTGCATAAGTATGACTGATGAATATGTTCAATGCACCTCTTGAGACTTCCGTAGAAAAAAAATGTCAGTGGTAATTGAATACCAATTAATGACTTAACCATAGCTAGACATTTTATTGGCAGAGGTACCAAACATAAAGCTAGTTTTATGCTGCTAAATATTCCATCTACAAATGATCCCATGTATCTCCCATATACAGTGGAAATGTAATCCTGCAGCATGAGACGTGTGCCCATGCTGATTATGTGTGGCTTTATGCAGGGCAAAAGGACGGCCACCAATCTGAATAACTGTGTGACCTTGAGACCCATGATGCTGAATATTTATGCAAATGTAGCTCCAAAGTCTATTAATCCAGAAAGTAAAGACTGAAATCAAAGTCAAATATTATGACTTCGGGTTTTGTTGGAATGACTGAAAGTGACTGAACAGTAGATGAATTTAATGGTTTGCTGCTGAAGATATTCCCATTGTGAATACATATTAGGTAGAGGTTTTTTTTTTTGTGAATTTGAGAACAGGCTCCACACTGACATACTTATTGATAGGAATGTTTGAGTTTCGTCCTCAGGTAGCTGAAGGATTTTAGCAAGGACTAGGGCTGCAGTTACAGATTGTCTGTGTCTACACCTGTTGATAAAGCCTGGCATTCTAGTGCCTTTGCGACTTCCTGTAACATACGCCTATATACAGTTCTCTCCTGTTTTTAGAATTTGCACTTTATAAAGTGTAAATAGGATTCCTAGGTTTATTTGAAGCTGGAATTTGATCTCCTTACATTTTGCATTCTCTGGTTCCTTCCTTACCCCTTTGTAAACATGCTAAGAAAAGGTTTAAATAAAAGCATTATTTTTCATTGCATACCTTGATTTAAATTAGTCTTAGTTAATATTCCAATCGTACACCTTCCTGGAAAAACGGACAATAAGTGCAAAAATGGGTGCTGAAGAGATCACCAGCTGGGAACTGGAACAACAAATCATACGAACATATTCGCCAGCACACCGCGGATTGTACAAAACGTCCAAAAGATTAATGTAGTGAAAACATCACAAGGATTGCAACATTTCGAGGTGGCGCAGGACCTATTTGTCAGGCAAGTTGTTTTAAATTAGGGCTGTGGAATTTAAAGATTAATTCCTTGATTAATCGTTAATTATTTTGATTGATCAAAAAACTTTTGATTGGTACTAGTAGTGCAACGGATCGTAAATGATCCGTGATCCGAACGGGTCACAATGTGCGGATCGGCACACCACGTTATCCGCGGAGCTCCGCTGCTGCCTCGGCCATAGGAAAGGCAGCAGCTTCGGCCTAGCTCCCGGAGCGATGGCCATCTTGACCCACCTGGCGGCAGCCTAGGTGAGCCTAGAGCGGCGCGCCAACTTCATCACCCAGCCTCAACTGCTCGTGTTCGGCCGGCTTCTCTGGTAAGACTAAGCAAGAATTAATCTTCCTATACAGTGGGGGAGATGTGGACCATAGTACAGTGGAGAAATGTCTGTGGATATTGCAGTGGAGAGATGTCTGTGGATATTACAGTGGGGGAGATGTCTGTGGATATTACAGTGGGGACTATATATGGTGGTGATCCGAAAAATGTATGTGCTTTATAATTAATCGAAAATAGTCAATTAATCAATTAAAATTTTTTTATTAATCGAACACGAAAATTGTAATCAGTAACAGCCCTATTTTAAATCCATGCCATCACTAGGTATCACTGCTTCTCTAACCAATGCAGGCAGATCACAGCTGGTGGGAGGGACTTCCTGTAAATTATCACACACCCCTGCCTCAGTACACCTCTATAAAGCCCTCAGCACCAATGCAAGTAGAAGTTATGCATATTATCAATCTGCCTTGAAGGGTGGATGTCAGTCTGAATGGATATTCTTAGACTGGCTGCATTTGTATGCAGAGCACCTTAGTTAATGCTTACATGTGATTATAACCCTCCATGATCTAAAGAATGAAGTCCAAAGACTGCCAGACGTGGGCCAAGGACAGACAAGCTGCAAAAGAAAGGGCTATATTATACTTGGTGCCCTCCAACCAGGACTTGCTGCAGATGTAAAAGGAGAAGTACAGCCAAAGTTTGGCTGTACTTCTCCTGTCTATTTTGCGGCTGAAGCCCGCTGTCGGCTGACATAACAGAGCCGGTTGTGACAAGATCGTGACAATATGGTCGGGATCCACCCACAACCCTGGACCGCCACCTGTCTCAGCCTCTCAGTGTGCCGCTAAGAACCTGAGCCAGTCACTCCCACCCCCTCCACAGCCCAGCGCTCAAGTGAACATCAGGGGGGGGGGGATAGAGCAGACAGAGGTGACTGACAGTCACCAGCTCTCTGCTCAAGGAGCTGTGAGAACCGAGCAATCAGCAGTTATTGCTCAGTTCTCAGCCTTAGAGCGGGTGGGAAACATGTCTATCTATGTTTTTCTAGCAGATGTATTATATAGGATAATACAATAGTTTATAACAATAAATAAAGTCAGATCCTGTCATTTTGTGTTTTATTTAATCAAAGGACTCTTTTCTTACCTTTAATATTCTTTTGTACTACAGTTAAGGGTACCTTAGTTTCTGTATATTAAACGTTTATAATAACCAGATAATGTACTCTGAGCCACGAAAGGAAAATAAGGATTCCACTGTTGCCTATAAAAAGCAGTAGAAGGGTGACAGGAAGATTTCCTTTTATTCACCCTTAGAGCCCTTTCCTACTGTGGCAATAGTGGTAAAGTGCCGCTAGTTTAAGCAGCGCTTTACAGCTGTTATATCGGAGCTTTGGCAGGAGCGGAGTGCTTTTAACCCCCTAGAAGGGTTTAAAAAAGGGGTTAAAAGTGCCCATGTAGCGCTGCTTCCGAAGCGCTTTGCAGGCGCTTTGGCAGTGCTGCCCATTCATTTCAATGGGCAGGGGCGGTGGAGGAGTGGTGTATACACTGATCCTAAACCGCTCCAAAGATGCTACTTGCAGGTCTTTTTCTAATGTCCTGCAAGCGCACCACTCCAGTGTGAAAGCACCCAGGTTTTCACACTGGGACTGCAGGGGAGGCCTTTCTTAAGCACTTTACAGGTGGTATTGTTAGTCCTTTAGTGCCTGAAAAATGCCTCAGTGTAAAAGGGGTCTTGAAGTGCAAATCCTAGCTAAGCCAATTAATATTGTCAGGAAGAGTAGTGAAATTCTGTAAACAGTGGCCCAGATTATAGTAGAATCGCGCAAAGAGCAAATTTTTTTCTCTGCGCCCACGCAAATATTGCGCTTTGCCCGCGATTCACGGAGCAGTTGCTCCGTAAATTGCGCGGGCAATATGCTAAGCAGCCGGGCGCAAGGCTGCCTAATGTAAATGATCCCGCCGGGGGCTGGAATCATTTAAATTAGGCGCGCTCCCGCGCCAAGCGAACAGCGCATGCTCCGTCGGGAAACTTTCCCGACGTGCATTGCGGCAAATGACGTCGCAAGGACGTCATTTGCTTGTAAGTGAACGTGAATGGCGTCCAGCGCCATTCACGGTTCACTTACGTAAACGACATGAAATTTGAACGTCGCGAGCGGGAGGCGCAGCTATACTTTAGCATTGGCTGCGCCTGCTATTAGCAGGAGCAACCTTATGCTAAAGGCGCCGTACGGAAACTCCGTACCTTGCGTACGCAGGGCCCGCGCAACTTTTGTGAATCGGTGGTAGTATGCAATTTGCATACTACACGCCGATCACAAAGGCCGCGCCCCCTAGCGGCCAACGCAAGAGTGCAGCCTGGGATGTGAAGGCATAAGGAGGCTTATGTTTGTCACATCCTAGGCTGCATTCGGTGTAACGAGGTTCCTGAATCAGGAGCACTCGTTACACCGGAGCAAGTAAGCACTTGCGCCGTGCAACTATGGTTGCGCGGGCGCAAGTGCTTCTTGAATCTGGGCCAGTATTTATAAACTCTATTGCTACTTCATACTTGAATTGGTTGAGCCCACGTAAAAATTGAAATTCAGGATTTTGTTTATGGTAATGGGAGAACTGAAAACATTTCCATGTATATGGCCAATTGCAAATTTCTGTTCACTTGTTAAAATATAACTAATGGAAAAACTTTTTTTGTGTTGGATAGAGTGCAGAGGGATTAGAACAGTTTTTATTGCTGCCTGTGTCCCCATTAGGTAGATTCACTCTCTCTATTTGTCCTGTTTACCATTAGCATTAAAAGTGAAAGTAAAGTAAAATCCCAAAGTAATAGAAGAGAAATCTTCCAATAGGACACTAGTTCTGGTTACCTTGGGGTTATTAAGGAATTCCCTTAATTTGCAGGGAAGGGAGACAGATGGCGAAAAATGTATTTTTTTACTATTATTATTGTTGTTATTATTATTATTATATAGGAAATATAAAGCACCAAGAGCTATTAAATATAAAGGGAAACAGTACTATCACAATACATTCTAAGACAAGGGGGTTAAGGGGGCTCTGCTAACAAAAGCTTACAATCTAAAGCAATACAATTTTTAATACAACTACTTTGATAGTTGTGTCAGACTATGCACACAGTTCATTGACGTGTTTCAAGGCACTGGCTATACATATACTTTAATGAGTATTTCTAGATTAAAATATAATCCTCATATTAAGTTATTATCTTGGATTGAACTAAAGTCAGGAACAAAATTGACAGAGCAACAGTCTTGCTTACCAAAGAGCAAATTAGCACTAAATTTGCACACTAAAAGACTAAAGCTGTTCATAGACAGATAGAGATCTGGCCAGTTCAGCAGGAACTGGCCAAATTTGATCCATCTATGGGCAGGCTGGTCATACTAAAGTTGCTCTATTGATCAACTTCAGAACAACCAGCCTGAATTTTTTTTCCGCACGATCACTGCCGTCGGCTATAGTGTCAGCAGTGATCATTGTATTTTGATGATGGGGAAACCTCCCGCTGTCAGAATACAATAGCGCATCATGATGCATTCCCCTATTAACACTGACTGTGCTGATGAGGGAATCAAGCTATTTTCTTTCCTTCAATTCTGTCATGGTTATGCAATAAAGTCTGGCAGCTTACCTGTCTCATGTGTCCATTAGAGGCCTGACACTCTTTCTGGCTGTCTTTTATCACCTTCCACCCTGTATGGCCCCACCCAGGCCATCCCAGGAAGTCTATATTAACTGTTGCACTACAGGTCTGCAGTGCTGTTCAACCTTTGTTTGTAGCTTGTTCCTGTCTGCAATGTGTTATGTTTACCTTCCTGTGTACCGACCTTGGCTCGTCTCTGACTTCTCCTGTTTGCCTGTTTCCCTGACCCTTGGCCTGTTCCTTTTTTACCCTTGTCTGCCAGTTGCCCCGACCTCGGCTTACCCATCACTATCGCTTGTCCTGGTTGCTGCTTCCCCTCTCTCCCTGCGGAGCATGACCTTGGGGACCCCAGGGGTTGCGACCTGGATCCAGCTGCGGCGAAGGCCGTCCTCACCACCAGAGGCTTTCGTGAACACAAAGCTGGGTCTTAGACTCCGCGCCCTGGGGAATCTTGGGCTCACACTTCCTCTCTGATTGCAGCAGTCGGCCATAGGGTTCACTACCCTGAGGTGCATCCCTGACCCCAACGGGGTGCACTTGTCACCTGGCCACAGGTGACCTGACAAATTTGTGGTTGAAGAAAAGAAAATTGCATAATCTATGGTCAGCCTCAAGACTCCAAAGTGTGTTTGGAGGAGGGCTTTACAATGGAAAAAATGCCATCATGACCATCGAAAGTCAACCACCTGCAGTGATGTCGTTTGGCCCTCCTGCTGAGATGGACATTAAAACATTGTTGTCATTTGTATTGCCATTGTAAGTGTACTTTAGCAATTCAAAATATGTTCTGTGCTATTTATGACTCATCTAAATATATAACATTTTAAAATGGTTTATTTTTGGACTTGAAGTTAAAACACCTCAAACCCACTCAGAAACTGACCATCTAGATTAGGGACAGTCATTTTGATTCCAAGCATTTGAAAGGTCGATATCTCAAAGGCATCAGCCTTTTTCCTTCTGAATTTTTTAAAACACTGTGCTCTGTCTCATATCGTTTTATACAGTCATTTGCATTCAGCACTGTTTACCCTGCATAGAAGTAGACATATTTCTCCAAACCCAGTAAAATGTTCTTTTCTGTGTAAACGAATTAAAGTGGTTTTAAAGGCAGAAGGTTTTTTTTTATCTTAAAGGGGTTGTAAAGGTTTGTTTTTTTATTTTCTAAATAGGTTCCTTTAAGCTAGTGCATTGTTGGTTCACTTACCTTTTCCTTCGATTTCCCTTCTAAATGTTTTTATCTTTGTCAGTATTTCTTACTTCCTGTTCCTCCTCAGTAAGCTGTTCTGGGACACAGCATTGGTCACCTCCCCCATTCAGTCCCCCTCCAAACACAGTTAGAACACACCCAGGGAATACATTTAATCCCTTCCTCACCCCCTAGTGTTAACCCCTTCCCTGCCAGTCACATTTATACAGTAATTAGTGCATTTTTATAGCACTGATCACTGTATAAATGTGAATGGTCCCAAAATCTATCCCCTATTTTGTAGGCGCTATAACTTTTGCGCAAACCAATCAATATACGCTTATTGAGATTTTTTTTAAACAAAAATAAGTAGAATACGTATCGGCCTAAACCGCGAAAAAAAAATATATATATGAAAAAAAAATGGGATATTATTATAACAAAAAGCAAATAATATTGTGTTTTTTTTCAAAATTTTCTGTCTTTTTTTGTTTATAGCGTAAAAAATAAAAATCGTAGAGATGATCAAATACCACCAAAAGAAAGCTCTATTTGTGGGAAAAAAATTATAAAAATATAATTTGGGTACAGTGTTGTATGACCGCGCAATTGTCATTCAAAATGCGTCAGAGCTGAAAGCTGAAAATTGGTCTGGGCAGGAAGGGGGTTTAAGTGCCCAGTAATGAAGTGGTTAAAGGAACCTATTTGGAAAATAAAAAACAAACCTTTACAATTCTATGCATTAAGATAAAAAGCCTTCTGTGTGCAGCAGCCCCCCTCAGCCCCCCTAATACTTACCTAAGGTCCCTCTGTTCTGGACTCCCCTCCTCATTGGCTGAGGCAGCAGTGTGGCACCATTGGCTACAGCTGCTGTCAATCAAAACCAGTCAGCCAATCAGTAGAGGAAGGGAACGAGCAGGAAACAGCTCCCTGTCTGAATAGACACAGGGAGCTGTGACTCGGCTCGGATGCCCCCATAACAAGCTTCTTGCTGTGGGGGCACTCAACAGGAGGGAGGAGCCAGGATCACTGAAGAGTGACCCGAGAAGGAGGAGGATCTGGGCTGCTATGTGAAAATCCACTGCAACAGAGCAGGTAAGTACAGTATCACATCTTTGCTGTTTATAAAGCAAAAAAAAAAAAAAAAAAAACTTTACAATCACTTTAGGTATCATTTACTTAACCATCTTTACACTATGCTGTTTCACGTTGAATGACAATTGCGCGGTCATGCAACACTGTACCCATATGACATTTTTATCATTTCACACAAATAGAGCTTTCTCTTGGTGGTATTTAATCACCACTGTTTTTTTTTTTTTTGCTAAATAAACTAAAAAAGGCCCAAAATGATGAAGTTTTTCTCTGTTTCTGTCATAACATTTTGCAAATAAATAATCTTTCTTCATAAATTTACAAAATGTATTCTACTACACTTCTTTGGTGAAAATAACCCAAATCAGTGTATGTTATTTAGTCTGCAGGAAAGTTATAGAGTCCACAAACTATTACTGTATTTATTGGCGTATAACACTCACTTTTTTACCCTGAAAATAGAGGGTAAACTGTGCCTGTGTGTTATACGCAGGAGGCTGTGGAAAGTTTTTTTCCTGAAACTTCCCTCTTAAAGTTAGGGTGCGTGTTATACGCCTGTGCGTGTTATACGCTGATAAATACGGTATATATATATGAAAATCGATAAGTCCTGATGTGCCAGGACAGTAAAAATACCTTCCAAATATTTTTTTGGAAAGTAGACAGTCCAAGGTATTTAGTAATACAGTGGGTGCCGCTGATTTTGTGTTTCCAGCGCAATGGGGTTATGCGCTGGAAACCGTCGATGCAAGGCTGTGCTTCTCGCGCTCACCGCCCCCACGAGATTCAGCGCATCGATAGAGATCTATTGGGGCGGCGAGCGGGAGGAGCGACAGAGCTCGGCGCTGGCTCCCATGACGGGGGTCGTGGGGGGTAATATTGCCGTTGCTGAGCCGCAATATTATACAAAATCGCCGACAGGTACTGTAGTTGTAATTTTTTGGTAATTTTTTTTTTTATAAATAAGAAAATAAAATGTTGTTTGTTTTTACATTTTCTTAAAAATGGTACATACTGTCACCAGTGCAGTACAGCATAATCATAAAACTGGTGTGGCCAGGGACACTGACTGGTGACAGTCCCGGGAACTTCTCCTCCATTTCTGTGAGCACCTCCACTGGCCCTGATTTGCTACCATCAGTAGACCAGGACACTTAGGTAGATTATTTTGTGGCCAGATAGGTACTGTGGGCCAGATTCTTAAAAGGCTAACGACGGCGCAACGCCATTTGCGCCATCGTAAGTCCTAATCTGGCCCGGCGTGTCTATGCAACTGATTCTTAGAATCAGTTACGCATAGATATCCCTTAGATCTGACAGGCGTAAGGCTCTTACGCTGTCAGATCTTAAATGCAATTTTTTTTCCCGCCGCTAGGTGTCGCCTCGTCGTTTTCCCCGTCGTCTATGCAAATTAGCTATTTACGGCGATTCCCGAACTTACGCGCGGATGACGCAATGAATTTACGACGTTTCCGTAAGCATAAACTTGCCCCTGCTATATGAGGGGCAAGTTTACGAAGGTCCGTCGTAAGCCATGTTAAGTATGGCGTCGGGTCAGCGTTGTCTTTTTCCGTCGTTTACGTTGTTTTCGTAAGTCGTTCGCGAATACGACTTTACGTCAATGACGCTCACGTCGGCGTCATTGACGTTTTCCGTCGTGAGATGGAGCATGCGCACTGGGCTATTTTTATGCCCGGCGCATGCGCAGCTCGATCGTCGCGGGGGCACGCTTAATTTAAATACAAGCCGCCCCCTTTGAATTACGCGGGCTTACGCCGGGCCATTTACACTACGCCGCCGCAAATTATGGAGCAAGTGCTTGGAGAATACGGCACTTGCTCCAGTAATTTGCGGCGGCGTAGTGTAAATGGCTTACGCTACGCCGCCGCAGATTCTACCAGAATCTGGCCCTGTGAGTTCTATATTTTTTTTATAAACTACCCACTAGATAGAGCTTTTCCCTTTCTATATACACAGGAGCAGTGGGGGAAATCACAAGTTTTGTTTTTTATTAATAAAAATCACAAAGTATTGATACTCGGTACTTGAACGTATCGTTGTTCGTACTCACCAATAAAAAAATGGTATCGGTACAAACCCTACCTGTAGTTTATGCCAAGATATTGACTCACTAAAAGTTGGACCCTTCCAATACACATGTATTAAAGGGGTTGTAAAGGTAAAACAAAAAATCCCTAAATAGCTTCCTTTACCTTAGTGCAGTCCTCCTTCACTTACCTCATCCTTCGTTTTTGCTTTTAAATGTCCTTATTTCTTCTGAGAAATCCTCACTTTCTGTTCTTCTGTCTGTAACTACACACAGTAATGCAAGGCTTTCTCCCTGGTGTGGAGAACGCCTCTTTCGGGGGGAGGGGGCGAGCAGGAGTGTCAGGACGCCCACTAACACACAGCTTCTTTCTCTATCTGCAAAGTAGATAGCGTCCTTACCCTCCTGCTTGCCCCCTCCCCCCTCAAGAGGCTTTCTCCACACCAGGGAGAAAGCCTTGCATTACTGAGTGGAGTTACAGACAGAAGAACAGGAAGTGAGGATTTCTCAGAAGAAATAAGGACATTTAAAAGCAAAATCGAACAATGAGGTAAGTGAAGGAGGACTGCACTAAGGTAAAGGAAGCTATTTAGGGAATTTTTTTTTTTTACCTTTACAACCCCTTTAATACTATAACAAACCCTTGACAACATGAAGCTGGCCCCAATCTAACTAATTATGTGTCTTTGAAAAAGATTGGCTGTCCCAATGATGTATACTGTATATGTCATCATAAAGGGTGTGTATACTTATGCTATTATTTTTTTTATATTTGATTCAACTTGTTTAAATCACTTTGCAGCGATATGTTTTCACTTTGACATTAAATATTTCTGTTGATCAGTGTAAAAAACGAAATAACGAAATTAAATCTACCGTGGCTGCATGTTCTATGACAATAAAACATGAAAGAGGGTAAATACTTTTTATAGGCACTGTATATATGCTTACATATTTTTCTAAGGACGTCCTACATTTTTGGAGCTATTGGTAGTTGTTATGATGATAAACACAAAAGCATAAAATTGGAGAAGCCAGTCGCAAAGCTTATTCCAATTTGAATGTAATAAAAGCTCAGCAGAAAATGCAGTGTTTTTAATTCATGTCACATTGTTTTGGAGAACTGGCTGTTTGTATTCATTGCACTCTGCTCCTCTGACTTGAAGGCATGCAGCAAAATCAATTGAACTTAGTGACAAATAGAGACTTTGTATGTGTTTCCAATAGTCATCTGGACAGAGAAATGTCAGAAAAACGACTTTGGCTTCACCTCCAAACAGCAACAACTGAATTGAATTAACATGTTGCATGTATTATAATTTTTTTTAGGACTGACAGTTATCTTAACCAATAAATAAAAGTGAGTAAATCGATCATGAAGATATGGGCAGACCAAGTAGTTAGCAGACAGAAATACTGTAACAGAGTTTTTTTTTACCTTTATTTACTGGCACTTCTTATTCTTGTTGACTTTATTTATGCTTTTAAGCTGCTGCTCAACATTTAGAAACACCAGTTATTAAAGCGACACTAAAGGTTTGGATAAAAAACAAAACAAACATATCATACTTACCTCCACTGTGCAGTTCGTTTTGCACAGAGTGGCCCCGATCATCCTCTTCTGGGGTCCCACGGCGGTTCTCTCGGCTCCTCCCCACAAGAGCTAACCCCCTCTGGGAAGCTCTCTTTCGGGCGCACTCCCGTGTGATACACTTAGCGTCCATAGCCGCCAAGTGTATGGCTCGGCCCCGCCCCCAGCGCGCCTCGTCATTGATTTGATCAATAGCTGCGCTGCTATCAATCATCCAATGAAGAGCCGACGGGAGCTGGGGGAAAGCTATGTGGGATCGCGCCCATGGTGATTCGGGGCTTAGGTAAGTAAAACCGGGGCCCGGGGGGGCGGTGACAGCGAGATGTTTTTTTACCTTAATGCATAGGATGCATTAAGGTGAAAAAACATTAAGGTTTACAACCCCTTTAATGTTACTTTAAAATTTGCAACTGATGATTGGGAACTGCTTGCTTTCCCTATAATCTCTATAGACTGCCCAATGCTGGGTATGGACCTCAGGATTTATGATAACAAACGATACCCAACATGGTTGACCTCTACTTCCCCTTGGTTTCTCCTTCATTATGGAAGCCCTTGCGAAACATATTTGCTCTACTCCGCCAATGTGGGGAATTACAGTTGGTGATCTACATCATAAAATTGGTGTTTACATTGATAATGCCTTAATTTCTTGACTGATCCTTCACGCGCCATACACCCCTACACCAAATGCTTAAACAGTTTGGTGAATTATCCCTATAAAAAATTTATTTCTCTAAATCACATATGTTGGCTATTGGCTATTGGCCTTGGTTAAATCACTAAATTACAAATTTCTTGTGTGGTTCCTTTCTCGTGAGTACCTACCTCTTCAGTAACATTTTGTTATTTAATTAGTCTCACCCAGTAGCGCTTAGGCGCAGTTCATGAAGTGTATTTGGCGCTTTACAAATAATAAAATCAAATCAAATCAGTAATAAGTTATTTCATATCAACCATTCCTCTCTTCTTTTCTACGGTCTACGGTCTTCTTGTCTACAGTTCAAAGCACCCCCCATGTTTCGAGCATGTGGCCTGATATGGTTCAGGCAGGGGGTGTTTGCTTTTGCCCCACCTTTCCTGTCCTGCCAGGCTTCATGCTCGTATAAGGGTCTGGTATGGATTGGGGGGCTCCCATGCTGTTTTTTTTTCTGACTCTTCTTTTGGCGGAATTCTGTTGTTAAGGACGTGGCAGTCAGCTTTCTGTCCCGCTGCTTAACAACTAGCTATTCTTCACAAGATACAGTCGATCATTTATCGATTGACCCAAATTTTAATACGAAAATTTGGAATTTGTTAGAAAGTTAATAAACAAAACTAAATTTAACAAAAACTAAACAAATCTAAACAAATTCTGAAACAAATCAACGAAAGGAAATTAGTAACATAACAAATCTATCCAAAAGGAAACAATTTTTTTTTTACACTTTGCACATGTCTAGGGTCAAAATCAATTTCATTGCAGGCCACATCAGCATTGTGGTTGCCCTCATCTGTAATGCCCTGTACACACGATCGGTCCATCCGATGAAAATGGTCTGATGGATATCCGATGAAGCTGACTGATGATCAGTCGTGCCTACACACCATCGGTTTAAAAAATGATCGTGTCAGAGCGCGGTCACGTAAACCACACACGATGGCACTATAAAGGGGAAGTTCAAATCCAATGGCGCCACCCTTGGAGCTGCTTTAGCTGATCTTGTGTTAGTAAAAGACGATTCACGCTTTTCTGTCTGTTACAGCGTGATGAATGTGCTATCTCCATAAAGAACGCTAGTTTTACCAGAACGAGCGCTCCCGTCCCCTAATTTAGTCTGAGCATGCGTGGATTTTTAACCGATGGACGTGCCTACAGACAACCGATGGTTAAAAAAACGATGGGGCCCACACACGATCGGTTAGTCTGATGAAAACGGTCCATCAGACCGTTTTTCATCAGACAAACCGATCGTGTGTGCGCGGGATAAGGCTCCATGCACACTGGCTTAAAAAAAATTAGCTTCTACAGGAATTTTGTGTCCATGTACATTGGGACGTTAAGAGGCATATTTTGAGAACAATGTTTAGAGACAGAAAAAACATAAAACTCTCCTAAACTCGTCTAAACTTTGTACAAAAAATGATCTATATGGACGTTTTTTATTCCAAAAAGAACAGACGTATTTTTAAGCCCAGCGTGCATGGAGCCTTATGCCCTGTACACAAGATCAGTTTTTCCGACAGAATTTTTTTTTTTTCAGCAGAAAAACAGCTGAAATTTGTCTTGCATACACACGGTCACACAAATCTTGGCTGAAATTCCGAATGTCAAGAACTCAGTGACGTACAAGACATAAGACGAGCCGAGATCAATGAAGTTCAATAGGCAGTTTGGCTTTTCTGCTTGATTCTGAGCATGCATGTTTTTTTCCGCTTCGTAATTGCATACAGACGACCGTGATTCCCGATAGGAATTTTTCCTGCCACGAAAATTGAGATCCTGCGCTCAATCTTTTCTTGGCAGGAATTCTCACAGAAAAAGTTTGAAGGAGCATACACACAGTCAGAATTCCTGACAAAAAGCTCCTATTACACTTTTCTTGTCGGGAAAACTGATCGTGTGTACGAGGCATTAGACTATATAAATGTATCCAGGTTTTCTTTTCTCGGAGAATAGGGGCAGGAACTCAACCCCCCTCCTCCCCATTGAATCACATTGAACGGTGGTTGTGGCCAATTTGCATTAATAGTAGGAGGAACGTAATAGGGGCAATAAATACCAGGAGTGCATTATGTGCAAAGTTCAGGGATGCACTATGTACAGAGAGCAGAGTTCAGGTGTACACTATGTACAAAGTGCAATTTCAGAGGTGCCCCATGCACAGAGTTCAGGGATGCACTGTGTGCACAGTGCAGTGTTGAGAAGTGTGCTACATACAGAGTGCAGGGTTTAGGGGTGTGCTATGAACAGTGTGCAGGGTTCAGCTCTCTTTCACAGGCTGATCAAATCTCACCTCCAGCTTTCCTCGTCTTTGACCTCTACACCACTCTACCCATTCCCTACCTCTGCACATATCTCCCTCCACAGCCCTCAACTTTTTTGGATCTTACCTACACAGACCCGCTCCAGTTCCTCCTGGCAGTGTAGGCAGCTTCACCTCTCTTTCTCGCTTGCAGGGAGATCATTGGTAGGAATCTGTGCACCCAGGAACAGATGCACATCATGTTGCACCATAACACAATGCCCCATCACACACTGCACCTGCATCTGTATCATTCTTCTCCCTGCCATGCATGCAGGAAAGGCAGATATCTGACTGAAAAGCTGTCCTTGTAAACACAGAAAGCTTCTGTGTTTACAAGTGGCAGTGGTAAGCTGGGAGTGGAGGGTAAGAGCCGGAGGGTCCAGCTGAAAAAAAAGCATGGAGTACGATGGCCACATGAAATCACCTGGTAGGCCATATTCGGCCCATAGGTCTTGTCTTTGATGCATGTGAGCTAGATTATTGATGGCAACATGGTGGAAACATGCTAAATGTGACAGTGCTGCAGTTTTTCAATATAAATTCTAAACAAAGTAAAATTAAAAAAAGTATTTGCATAAATTACATTATATCTTGTGTAATTATTTTACTAGTCTGTAATTATTTTCTGTAATTATTTTAAAAGTCATCAATTTGCCTGAATACCTCCAAATGAACCAGTGCTTACAAAGTAACTCACAAGAGCATATTAATCACACTGTAAATTAAGGTCTTCTGCACTTTCTGACAGTCGTCCTCTACCAGGTATTATAAACCGACACAAAAAAGCTCCAAATAGTATGACACTGTTTTAAAAGCTCAAAGAAGAAACCAGGTATGGATAATGTACCTAGTTACATTGGCCAAGCTTGGACCAATATATCTATGCGTATACCATACCTGTGGGATTCTTCTATAAGCAGGAAACCACTGTAGTAGACATTGCTACTACAGTGATCTCCGCTAGCTTTCCTGTGCCATGTTGAGGAGCTGCCCTGCTACATTGCAAACATAGGAGGTTGGTTTCTGGGCATGGGTGCGATTTAAAGAATGCTTTGCATTTTCTCAGTGAATGCAATGCAATTTCTCCACCCTGTCCAATCAGAAAACACTTTGCATTCATTGAGAAAATGCAAAAATATTCTTACTTGGAGTTCTACTTTGAGCTAAAACAGTATGACATAATTTGGAGAGATTTTTGTAGTTGTTTCCTGAAAGAGAATGATTGGAGGAAGGGTTTCTGAGGGAGATATACCGGCACATGCTTTAAAAAAGCATTGTGGACCTTAAAAACTGGAGTTCTACTTTAATAATAAAAAAAAAAAATAATGGAACTATGCCACAAACTATGCTTGTTATAAATACCGTAAGCATGATATACTAGAAATTCCTACTGCTGATAGAATACCTCAGCATCTCCCACCTGCCCTCACCTGTCCATTATATTTAGGACAGCCCCATCCCTACACAAGTCATTTGGTGATTAAATGTGTTAGGCAAAGGGGCCTCAGCAGGCAAAAGAATATTCTGCAGTTTGATTACTAAACTATGGCACTGTCATATGACTGAGGAGTTAATTTCATTGCTCTCTTTTGGCTCTGACACCAGCTAACACCTGGCATTTTGATAGTGGCTGCTGTATTTTGGTAGGAAGGAGCAGCAGGGAAATCACTGGACTGGAGAGCATCAGTGGGTTATAGGGTATCTCTTTAAGCATTTCAAAACACTCTATTTTACTACTGTCTTTTATTTAACTTTTTATTTATACACCATGAGTCATACCTTTTATCATTACTTCTTATGCACCCCCACCCTCCAACTCGGCAACTTCAAACAGCAACACCCACTATGGCAGAAGTTGCATGTCCTCTTCTTTTTAAGCAGCTTTTGGGAGGATGCAGTCAATCTTGGCCACTGTCCTGTTCAACCATGACCACTGTGTGTGCACCCTTAGTCTCTGATCATACACTTTTCTGTGTTTGAGCTACAGTACAGTACACGAGGAATACATGAAACACACTACTCAATTACATACAGAGACAGGACTCTGAAATCAGGGGAGACACTATTTTGTCTCCTTCATTTCCTTTGGCCCAGTCACGATTTTTTTCACAAATAAAGTTTATTAAAGTACAAGAAAAAGCAATACATTAAGTGCGGCTGGTAGAAGCTAAGCAGCGATATGCACAAAGAGAATATCATAAACAGTACAGTGTGTTGGGTTGGAGCGGCCAGAGACGCACCATCAGTTCCCATGATGATAGGCAAAAAAGAAGTGCAACTTATACAGAATCACCAACAGATATTACGTTTGTCAAAGCTAAGGGTTTTTGATTGTATAGCTCAAGGATCCCGGTGGGAGAAAAGGGGGGGGGTGGGGAAGGAGGTGAGAAAGGAGTAATTTGAAAGGGGGGGAGAGGAGGGGAGGGGAAAGGTATGAAAAGGGACAAAAGGATAGGGGAGAGGAAGGGACTCATTCACCATGTTTGCCACTATGACCAATGTTTCTATGATACTAAATGGCCTTTTTTTACCTCTCATGTCTCTTGAGGCACACAAACACATACCTTTACGAGTCTATTGTAAGTGGTTTCACCCAATATATATTTATATATTACAGGTACTTACAGTATCTCACAAACGTGAGTACACCCCTATATTTTATTATATCTTTTCATGTGACAACACTGAAGAAATTACACTTTTCTACAATGTAGTGAGTGTACAGCTTGTATAACAGTGTAAATTTGCTGTCCCCCCAAAATAACTCAACACACAGCCATTGAAGTCTAAACCGCTGACAACAAAAGTCAAAATTTATAAATTGGGCCCAATTAGCCGTTTTCCCTCTCCAGTGTCATCTGACTCTTTAGTGTTACAAGGTCTCAGGTGTGAATGGGGAGCAGGTTAAATGTCTTCAATGTAATTTCTTGTTGAAAAGATATAATAAAATTGTGCCATCAATTTATGCAATGCTTTACATAAAGTGCATCCGGAAAAGTATTCACAGCGTTTCACTTTTTCAAAATGTTGTTATGTTACAGCCTTATTCCAGAATGTATTAAATTCATTATTTCATTATTTTCCTAAAAATTCTGCATACAATACCCCATAATGACAACTTGAAAGAAGTTTCTTTACAAATTTATTAAAAATAAAAAAATAACATGTACCTAAGTATTCACAGCCTTTGCTCAATACTTTGGTGAAGCACCTTTGGCAAGTCTTTTTGAGTATGATGCTACAAGCTTGGCACACCTATTTTTGGGCAGTTTCTCTCATTCTTCTAAGCAGGACATCTCAAGCTCCATCAGGTTGGATGGGGAGTGTCATGGCACAGCCATTTTCAGATCTCTCCAGAGATGTTTAATCGGGTTCAAATCTGGGCTCTGGCTGAGCCACTTAAGGACATTCACAGAGTTGCCCAGTAGCCATTCCTTTGACATCTTGGCTGTGTGCTTACTGTAGTGTTGTCTGGTTGGAAGATGAACCTTCGTCCCAGTCTGAGGTTCAGAGCGCTCTGGAGCAGGATTTCATCAAGGATGTCTCTGTACATTGCTGCATTTATCTTTCCATCGATTTTAACTAGTCTCTCAGTTCCTAATGCTGAAAAACATCCCCACTGCATAATGCTGCCACCACCATACTTCACTGTACGCGTGCTATTGGCCAGGTGATGAGCGGTGTCTGGTTTCCTCCAGACATGACGCTTGGCATTCAGGCTAAAAAGTTCAATTTTTGATTCATCAGACCAGAGAATTTTGTTTCTCATGGTCTGAGCGTCCTTCAGGTACTTCTTGGCCAACTCCAGGCAGGTTGTGCCTTTTACTGAGGAGTGACTTCCATCTGGCCACTCTACCATACAGGTCCAATTGGTGGAGTGCTGCAGAGGAGATAGTTGTTCTACTGGAAAGTTATCCTCTCTCTCTACAGAGAAACGCTGCATCTCTGTCAGAGTGACCACCGGATTATTGGTTACCTCCCTGAATAAGGTCTTTCTCCCCCGAACCCTCAGTTTGGCTGGGTGGCCCGCCCTAGGAAGAGGCCTGGTGGTTCCAATCTTCTTCCACTGAGCTCATTAGGACCTTCAATGCTGCAGAAATTTTTCTGTACTCTTCCCCAGATCTGTGCCTACATACAATCCTGTTTAGGAGAACTACTGGCGATTTCTTGGACTTTGTGGCTTGGTTTGTGCTCTGACATGCACTGTTAATTGTGGGATCGTATATAGACTGGTGTGTGCCTTTCCAAATCATGTCCAATCAACTGAATTTACAGTTAATCAAGTTGTAGAAAAATCTCAAGTATGATCAGTGGAAACAGGATGCACCTGAGCTCAATTTTGAGTGTCATGGCAAAGGCTGTAACTACTTATGTACATTTATTTTCATTTTTTATATTTAATACGTTTGCAAAGAACAAACTTGTAATTTTGGGGTATTGTTTGTAGAATTTTGAGGAAAATAATAATTTAATCCGTTTTGTAATGTAACATAACAGAATTTGGAAAAAGTGAATACTTTCCAGATGCACTGTTTATTTTGAACATTCACATCAGTCCCTGCTCTGAAGGAGCTAAAAATCCAATCCCTAACAAAAATTTATGGATACACAGAGTAGGGCCAATTTAGACAGGAGCCAATTAACCTACCAGCATGTCTTTGAAGTATGGGAGGAAACCGGAGTGCAAGGGTCACATAACTTTCAACCAAAATTCACAAATTTTTCTAACTGGATTCAATAGTGACTTATCGGTGAATGTTGTGTATACATGCAAAAAACATTTATAAATAGACCTATGTGAAAGTGTGTGATTGGTAAATGAGCTTAGGAATCTGTCCAGGTGTGTGAATGACCAACAATACAGAGAGCAATGATTACAGTCATCCTCCTTCTAGCGATTTTCTATACTTCACTACATGTTTGAAAGCTGTTGCACTGTTTGTGTGCATTCCACTCAGTGCCATTTGAAAATGTCATCATTTCTCCCTTGGGCTATATAAAATAACAGAATGTCATCTAAATGTTCCCCAGTATGAAGACTAGTTCTAGCACATATAAAATTGAAATCAGATGGAAGCCTGTTCTCTTCTAGACCACTGGAATGTTATATTTACTGTTCACATGTTTTTTCATTATTAACAAATCATGCTTTAAAAATAGAGCACTCTATACCCAGAGAGGGTAGAAACATCATCATTGTGTGCTCCTATTCCTGTTCTGACTACCACTTATGAATTAGGCCAAATGTACAAAACCTACACCGAAAGAAGACATATATGACATTCGCTGCATTACAACAATATTTTAATCACATCAACAAAAACAGTAGGAACTTGTGATGGCACTGTTTAGATTTTTTTTTTTTTTTTATCAAAACAGAAAATCATTGGACTGGCTGGAAAATGAGTGTTTATGTTTAATGTGGTTGTAGCATGTCCTAATTAGTAGGCATCCCTTATTAAGTCATATTCTACAACCACACTGAAATTGACTTAAATCACCTGATTTTTGCCTCCGCTAAAATCTCACCAACAATATCCTCAAATTCTGTCATGCACACTGATTAGGCAAATTTGCTTAAAATACAATCAAATGGCTTTGTTTTTTAACAAAGGCTTGTGCTAAACATGTCAGTCCTGACATTATGATCAATGCCTTTGCTGATAAAGCCAGCCTTAATGCTAACTAAAAGGAGCTTCCATAGCCCTGAAACTCCCATTGCACCCTTAAAAACCATCATCATTTTGCATTCCTTAGGGGCCTAATGCATTTACATGAAATGGCAAATTTCACGAAAAAATAAATCAGAATTTTAAGCTTTCAATTCTCACGTATACTTTGTCATAACCTTACATATTTTCTCTGATTCAATCAATAGACCTTGCATAACTGATGCATTTTTTAACAATGATATTCTTGATTGCTATTACAATCAAAATCTAAGAAGTTACATAAAATAAAACAGCAAATGTGTGTGTGTCACCATCTAAAGAAAATATTTGCAAATACAAGTATATTAATTAATTCATTTATTCATTCATTAAATTCAGATAAAATGTAAAAAAATGAGGTAGTCACCATGAGACAAGAATATGAGACACTTTTTCTGGATTATAAATAGATCTATGCTTTCTTACATAATACCACTCCTTAGCTGATATATATATATACAGTATGTATTCCAAAATGCAATATTTTATCAATACATAATATTATAACAATATAAAGATTATATGATAGAGTGCTAAAAACATGAAATCCCTGACAATCTCTATTTACAAATTTTCCCCAAAAATACTCTATAAACATAATATCAATACATCATAAAAAGTGCAATTCATATACTGTTCTCCAAGCTATTATACAAAGTGCATCAAGTGCTATTGAACCATGTCCATGTTATAACCCCCTAATGTCCAAAGAGCATGACATCCACTCCTTCTCAAAGTGATTTATGCATCAAAATAGCATTTTGGATTGCTATAAAAGGGAGCAGTAATATCTGCATTGCCTTGTTTCTATACCAAGGCAATGAGGTTCTTGCTCAACCTACTGCTTTGACAACACTAGCTACATACAGGGCCAGACTGGAGATCAAAAACAGCATTGCCATTTAAAACATATTAAACTATGTACAGTATGTATAAATATAACATACAGTATGTAAATATGTTAACATATAATATATGCATATCTGCCTTAAAGGGGTTGTAAAGGTTTGTTTTTTATTTTCTAAATATGTTGCTTTAAGCTAGTGCATTGTTGGTTCACCTACCTTTTCCTTCAATTAACCTTCTAAATGTTTTTTTCTTGTTGTTTTCTTTGTCTGAATTTCTCACTTCCTGTTCCTCCTCAGTAAGGTGTTCAGTAAGCTGTTCTAAATGACTTTCCACCACTCGGATGATGGTGGAAAGCTTACTGAGGAGAAACAGGAAGTGAGAAATTCAAACAAAGAAAAACAACATTTAGAAGAGAAATCGAAAGAAAAGGCAAGTGAACCAACAATGCACTAGCTTAAAGGAACCTATTTAGAAAATAAAACACAAACCTTTACAACCCCTTTAACTAGTCCATGCCTTTTGTCCTAAAAATATCTCTGTACCAAAGTCAATGCAAAATGATCTGTTCCAGAACTGCACACACTAAATGATTGACATATATTAAAATAAACAGTAAAAATACTTTTCAACAAACCCTCATTCATCCCTGTAGCTGGAGGCATTGCAGAGAAATTTGTTTTCAAAATTCACAACAAAGGCACTGAAATCTCAGCTTTTTTCCATGAACGCATATATCAACCTTTAATTCTACACACACAGCAGGTGCTTCAGTGCTGTTGGAAGCTGACTAAAACCCAACTTCAGAATTTTCAGTTGGGATCTTTCAGAATGAATTACTTCACAATAAATACAGCTAGTGACCAGGGACTGCTTTTTTAAACCTCTGTCTAACAAACCAGCTGTACCTTACGTGTTAGTGGATCTTCTAATACAAAGGGCCAGATTCACAAACAAGATACGACGGCATATCTACTGATAAGCAGTCGTATCTCTGTTTCTAACTAAGCGGCTGATTCATAGAATCAGTTACGCATAGCTAGCCCTAAGATCCGACAGGTGTAATTGAATTACACTGTCGGATCTTAGGGATGCAATTCTAGGCCGGCCGCTAGGTGGCGAGGCCATTGCGGCCGGCGTAGAATATGCAAATGAAGACTTACGGCGATCCCCGAACGTCCCGAACGGCCCGTCGATCTAAATCTACATTGTTTCCGTCGAGTTACGCCGCGTAAAACTAGGGCTGAGCCCTAGTTCTCTTAAGCCATGGTAAGTGTGGCCGTCGTTCCCGCGTCAAAATTTAAACATCAACGTCGTTTGCGTAAGACGTCCGTGAATGGCGCTGGGCGCCATTTACGTTAACGTCTAAGAAAATGACGTCGGTGTGACGTCAGTTAGCGCAATGCACGTCGGGTAATTTACCCGACGGAGCATGCGCAGTACGTCCGGCGCAGGAGCGCGCCTAATTTAAATGGGACTCGCCCCATTCGATTGGGCCCGCCTTGCGCCGGACGGATTTAAGTTACACCACTGCAAATTTCCAGGTAAGTGCTTTGTGGATCGGGCACTTAGGCAGAAAATTTGCGGCAGTGTAACTTAAATCGGAAAAGTTAAGTTGCGCCCGCTGGCTGTGAATCTGGCCCAAAGTTCTCCCAAATGGACATGAATAAAATGTAATAGATACACACATTAGAAGCTCTAACATTAGTCTGGAAGAGACATAGCTGAAAAGATAGCTAATACCCTCAGAAATACAGAGCTACACTATATTAACAAACTTTTTGTGACACTTGCCTTTACACGCACATGAACTTTAATGGCATCCAAGTCTTAGTTCGTAGGGTTCAATATTGAGTTGAGCCACCCTCTGGAGCTATAACTGGATTAACTCTTCTGGGAAGGATGTCCACATGGTTTAAGAGTATGGCTATGGGAATGTTTGATCATTCTTCCAGAAGCGCATTGTTGAGGACAGGCATTAATGTAAATGAAAAGGCCTGGCTCGCAATCTTCACTGTAATTTATTCCAAAGGTGTTTTATTGGGTTGAGGTCAGGACCCTGTGCAGCCAGTCAAGTTCCCTCTACCCCAAACTCACTTATCCATGTCTTTATAGACCATGCTGGTCCAAAAAAGTTGTTGGAGGGGGGATTATAGTGTGGGGTTGTTTTTCAGGGGTTGGGCTTGGCCCTATGGTTCCCGGTGAAGGGAACTCTTAAGGCGTCAGTATACCAAGAGATTTTTGCCAATTTCATGCTCCCAACTTTGTGGGAACAGATTGGGGATGGCCCCTTCCTGTAGGAACTTGACTGGCCTGAACTCAACCCGATAGAACACCTTTGAGATGAATTATAGCGCAGACTGTGAGTCAGGCCTTCTCATCCACATCAGTGCCTGACCTCACAAACGCACTTTTGGAAGAATGGTCTAACATTCCCACAGACACACTCCTAAACCTTGTGGACAGCCTTCCCAGAAGAGTGAAAGCTGCTATAGCTGTAAAGGGTGGGCCAACTCAATATTGAAGCCTACGGACTAAGGCCTCGTACACACGACCAAGGAACTCGTCGTAAATGAAACATCGTTTTCCTCAACGAGTTCCTTGTCAGGCTTGTGGAGAATCTTGACAAGCTTTCTTTGGTACATAGTGTTGCTCACGAATATTCGTATTGCGAATATTCGGCTCGAATATGGCATATTCGAGTATTCGCGAATATCTCGAATTTCGCGGCCAATATTCGCTATTCCGAATATAAAAAAAAAATTGGGAAATTTCGCTAATGCAAATTTATTGCCAACATTTTGCGAATTTTTTTTTTTTTTTCTGATTGACTCTGATGCAAAAGAAGGGCGGAGAAAGTATTCTCGAATATTCGGAAATCGAATATTCGCAATATTTTATCAAAAAAAAAATGTTGGGAAATATTTTGACAACTGTGGTATGAGAACTCTGATTGGCTCTGATGCAAAAGAAGGGCGGAGAAAGTATTCGCGAATATTCGGAAATCGAATATTGGTGATATTTTATCGAAATTTCGCTAATGCGAATGCGAAATTGATTGCGAGATTTTGATAACTCTGATTGGCTCCGATGCAAAAAAAGGGTGGAGAAAGTATTCGCGAATATTCGATTTCCGAATATTCGCAAATACTTTATCCACCCTTCTTTTGCATCAGAGCCAATCAGAGTTCTCCTACCACAGTTGTCAAAATATTTCACAACATTTTTTTTTTTGATAAAATATTCCGAATATTCGATTTCCCAATATTCGAGAATACTTTCTCCGCCCTTCTTTTGCATCAGAGCCAATCAGAAAAAAAAAAAAAATCGCAAAATGTTCGCAATAAATTCGCATTAGCGAAATTTCGCAATTTTTTTTTTTAAATATCACGAATATTCGATTTTAGCGAATATTTCACGAATATTCGGCTATATATTCGTGATATATCGCGAAATCGAATATGGCGTATTCCGCTCAACACTATTGGTACACACTGTCAAGACAAAATCTCGTCGTTCTCAAACGCGGTGACGTTCAACACGTACGACGGCACTATAAAGGAGAAGTTTGATTCCACTGGCACAACCCTTGGGGCTGCTTTTGCTAATCTCATGTTACTGCGTGTTAAGTAAAAGTTTGGTAAGAGACAATTCGCGCTTTTCAGTCTGTTACAGTGTGACGAATGTGCAATCTCCATTACGAACGCTACTTTTACCAAAGGTGCGCTCCCGTCTCATAGTTTATTCTGAGCATGCGTGGGTTTCTAATCATACACACGAACGTGTTCCTCGTCGTAAACCAGCCCGACAAGAAACACGACAAGGAAATTGAGACTCCCAGACGAGGAAAAAGAGAACTTGTTCTTTTTTGCTTTTCGAGATCCACAACAGTTTTCTCGACGAAAAACACACACACAACCATTTTCTTTGGCAAAAAAGCTCTGCCACCAAGTTTCTTGATGGATTCTGTCGAGGAAAACGGTCGTGTGTACGAGGCCTAAGACTGGGATGCCATTAAAATTCATGTACGTGTAAAAGCAGGTGTCCCAATATTTGGTAATATAGGGTATATGGCCCAGATTCAGAAAGGACTTACACCGACGTATCTTCTGCTACGCCGCGTAAGTCCACGGATGCGCCGTCGTATCTATGCGCCTTATTCAGCAAACAAGATACGCCTGAATTTTGGCTTCATACGACCAACGTAAGTCTCCTACGCCGTCGTATTTTGGGCGCATATTTACGCTGGCCGCAAGGGGCGCTTCCATTGATTTACGTGTCGAATATGCAAATGACGGAGATACGCCGATTCATGAACGTATTTGCGCCCGTCGCTGTAATCTACGCCGTTTACGTAAGGCGTACGTCCGGCATAAAGTTATTCCACCTAAAGCAGGTGTAAGTCATGTTAGGGTATGGACCAGGGAACAGCCGTCATATTTTACGTAGTTTACATAAGTCGTACGTGAATGGGGCTGGGCGTAGGTTACATTCACGTCGTAGGCATTGAGCCGTCGTATCTTAGGGAGTATATGCAACGTGATTCTGAGCATGCGTGCGCATGCGCCGTTTGTTAGGCCCTTCATTTACATGGGGTCACGCTTCATTTTAATAGATCACGCCCACTACCTTCCTACTTTGAATTAGGCGGGCTTACGCCGGCCAATTTACGTTACGCCGGCGCAAGTTTGGGAGCGAGTGCTTTGTGAATACTGTTCTAGCCTCACTGATTTACGTTGGCGTAGCACATATGAGATACGCCGGTCTAAAGATGAGCCGCTCTACGTGAATACGGCTATATGTTTCCACCCAGTGTGGGTCATTTTTAAGTTTGACCTGCTGCTTAGACACTGATGGCTATATGCAGGACCTGAATGGAGATCAAAAACAACATGGCCATATAAAAAATACCAACTACATACAGTATTTAGAAATTTAGAATGTGTAAATATGTAACCTGTACTACATGTATGTGTGCCTTAACCACTTCCCGACCGCCGCATGTAGATATACGTCGTCAGAATGGCACGTACAGGCACATTGGCGTACCTGTATGTCCCTGCCTAGACGTGGGTCGGGGGTCCGATCGGGACCCCCCCACTACATGCGGCAGTCTGATCCCCTCGGGGAGCGATCCGGGATGACGGCGCGGCTATTCGTTTATAGCCGCTCCGTCGCGATCGCTCCCTGGAGCTGAAGAACAGGGAGAGCCGTATGTAAACATGGCTTCCCCGTGCTTCACTATGGCGCTGCATCGATCGAGTCATCCCTTTTATAGGGAGACTCGATCGATGACGTCAGTCCTACAGCCACACCCCCCTACAGTTGTAAACACACATTAGGTGAACACTAAATCCTACAGCGCTCCCTGTGGTTAACTCCCAAACTGCAACTGTCATTTTCACAATAAACAATAAATAAATGCATTTTTTGCTGTGAAAATGACAATGGTCCCAAAAATGTGTCAAAATTGTCCGAAGTGTCCGCCATAATGTCGCAGTCACGAAAAAAATCGCTGATCGCCGCCATTGGTAGTAAAAAAAATATAATTAATAAAAATGCAATAAAACTATCCCCTATTTTGTAAACGCTATAAATTTTGCGCAAACCAATCGATAAACGCTTATTGCGATTTTTTTTACCAAAAATAGGTAGAAGAATACGTATCGGCCTAAACTGAGAAAAAAAAAATTATATATGTTTTTGGGGGATATTTATTATAGAAAAAAGTAAAAAATATTGAATTTTTTTCAAAATTGTCGCTCTATTTTTGTTTATAGCGCAAAAAATAAAAACCGCAGAGGTGATCAAATACCACCAAAAGAAAGCTCTATTTGTGGGGAAAAAAGGACGCCATTTTTTTTTTGGAGCCACATAGCACGACCGCGCAATTGTCTGTTAAAGCGACGCAGTGCCGAATTGTAAAAACCCCTTGGGTCATGTAGCAGCATATTGGTCCGGTCCTTAAGTGGTTAACCACACCAAGCATACTGGATCAGAAATATTTCTGTACCATAAACCTAACGGTATTGAGTCATTTGCAGAATGTGTAGAGCTCCATATCCATTTTGAATATGTCATTACCGTTACCTTCCTAATTAACATGGTCTTCTGTTTTTGGACAAATATTATTCATACCTACCATAGTGTATGGGTTACATATAGTGTAAAAGTGCTGTGATAATCCACTCTGCAGCTATATCAACTCTGCCTGTTTCATATTTGCTTTGCTTTAAAAAAAAAAAATTCTCAAGTAACAAATTGATATAAAAACAAAGTCTTCTGCAAACATTGTCACCTACAAAATACTCTCATAACAATATCTGTACATTTATCTCAACCATTTCTGCCTAAAAAGACATTAAAGTGTCAGGACGAAATTTATTGGCTGCTCATTTAATACATGCTTGATGTTTCCCTTGCTGGAATCCAAAGTTTTTCTACTGTGCTTGTTTATTTACATGTTTTGCTATGTCTCTGCCCAGGGAAAGAAAACATGTCTGACAGGTCCTATGAAATGTGTCACATCTATTTACTTGAGAAGAAATATCTATGGTAGTTTATTGAGAACATTGGAACTATTGGATCTTTCAACTATTATGACCAAGGTTTATTATCACTTCTACAAAAAGACTTCAACCTCAATAACAATATTTTCCTGTGACATATTTTCTATAAGTTTCTTATGTTTTAGCTATATTTTTTATTTTTTTTTGAAGGAAGGAAGGAAAGGAAAGTAGAGGGGGAAGGCTTTGTAAAGAGCAACAAGCATAAAAAAGCAGCATTAACAGCAAAAGATACTGTAGGTACAAATATCAAATGGGTTTATAAGTACTAAAAGACCAACTAAAACCAGATAAAAAATTGACATCAATGGACAGAGGATTTGATTGTTTTTTTTACAAAAATGTCTACTGCAAATGTAAGAGTCGCATGTGCATTTAAATGGGAGGCAGAGATGGAAAGGATACTTCCAGGTTGGAGCCCCCAGGTATACTTTACTAGTAACAGTGGGAATTACATAACAGCTAGCTGGAGTTGGTGACTGAGGCAAGCTGGACTGCAGGAAGGAACACAAGCTTTGGGGCATAATTGAAAGTCACAAATTAGCAAGACAAGGTCAGGGCAGGCAATACAGATCAAGTCAACAGGCCCAAGTCAAGGTAGGTGGTGAGAATTCACAGGTGAGACTAGTAAAAATTAAAGAACAGGAGTCAAAGCAGTAAGCCAAGGATCAAACCAGAAAACTATCGGAGCAAAATCTGGTCAGGGTACCAAAAACCAAATACAAGTCCAAAGGAGAAAGAAGGTTTGCTTTTCAAGGTCCGAGACTATGGAACGCTTTACCAACCAGCGTTCGGTTGGAGGAAAACCACCTGACTTTCAGAAGACAGATCAAAACTCTGCTCTTTTGATGTCATGAGACAACTAGCGCCCAGAAGCGATTCAGTTCGCATGCGCCGCGCTTTATAAGTTTTTCATTCATTCATTCATATAGCCTTGAAGCCAAAGCAGGCGAAAAACAGACAGATCATTGTTCACATTCTGTAATAAAGGGGTATATTACAGTGCTTAAGAAAACATAAAATTGTAAAGTCCACTGATATTATCACACAAAGTCCATAGGCTTAACTGGAATCACTCAGGGTCTGAATAGAAATAATTAGTGAATGATGATAATCCTCCACCGAACATTGACACATTGGGCCTCTTACCACAAACAGTGGACCACTAGATTATAGGTGGTCAAATGAGCATGATAAATCCACAATAAGGTCACAACTCCTTTCGGATGGTGAACAATAGAATCTGGTAAAGCTCTCACATGTAATCGATCCACAGAGTCATGCATTAAATGAGAAAAGGCAACTACTCATGGGGAAGTATATCAATACAAGGTGTGTTTATTCCAAAAGATAATAACAGAATACTCACATTCCATACAATAAAAACGAGTGTGTCATATGTAAAAATTATCCGGTGTTTCCAACCAGCACGTATAGCGACATGACGTCCGATCACTGGCTCCACCCTACACGCTTCGTCCAATGAGGAAGGTCGTCAGGGGCATGGGATCAAACTTCCCATTGTGTTCCTAGCCTCAGTATCATCCGATCAAAGTGGAAAAACTTAATGGCCAGATGCCCAGATGCCTATTGGAATATCCAAATGATGGCAGCCATGTTATTGGAGACCAAAACACGAAGATAACTTAAATATTGCTGCCTCCAATCCTGAAACTGGGCTAGATGTAAAAAATCTGGTCTAAAAGCACTTTTGACAAAAAGTGACACTTTTTGGTTGCTATGGACAATCTCCAGTTTCCAGGCAGAAAGAACAGTCTTTATTATATAAAAGTGCATGCAGGACACTGGACAGACCACTAGGGACAAAGAGGGTGTGTATTTATTTCATACAGTACTGTAATCTGTATGTGTACTGTGTTTTAACTTTTTTTAATTTAGCGCCGATCTCCGACCCCCGTGCATCATAACGTCGCAGGGAACGGAGCTCGGCGGAACTCGACACTGTGTGAATCGAGCGAGGAGACAGCTCGATCACACAGTGGGGAGACATCACAGGATCCAGGGGACAAGGTAAGTAACTCCCTGCCTGTATCCTGCGATGCAATCCCCAGTCTGGCTCGGGGTTACCGCTATTGGTGCTGAAATTCCACCCCGAGCCAGACTTGGGAATTCCGCTCAGCAGGTTAAAAGCCCTTGATCTAATCACCATTTTAAAATGGTACCGGTACTCAAGAGGTTAACTAAAGCTGCACAAAAGATGAAGATACACTCCTACTTTAAGTATCTTTGGTCATAGTTTATGGGACACAACATTCCACGTACAATACAATTTGGCAGATCATAGGGTTACAATGTTTATGAGGATTAGCATAAAGTAAAAACAAAGAAAATACTCAGAGCAGTACATGTATATGACAGCATAGGTTTGCATAGGGCACAGGACACCACTCACTACAAATCTCTGCAGGAATGCCATTCCTGATGAAGTCAACCATTGGTCTGAACTACATACAGTGACATTGTTGTTATGGGTGGAGCTACACACAGTGACATTATCATGTACTGGAGGGGAAGGTATATGCACTCCGGAGTGATCTGTAGTGTGCAGTGTTCTGTTCCCTATGCAAACCCATGCTGTCTCATCCTCAGTGCTTTGTGAAGCATTGTACCTTCCCCTCCAGTACATGATAATGTCACTGTGTGTAGGTACACCCAACATGTGTTATCTCTGGTTGACTTCATTAGGTATGGCCAAACTAAATGCATGGCTAAAGGCCTGGTGTAATCTGGGAGGAATTGTGGTTTCTTGAGCACTGGGCTAATTTTTGCACCTAAATGGAAGGGGGCCTATTGTGTTTGGGGAGAGGTTTATGGGAAGGTTGGAGTAGCATTTGAATTATTATTAACCTCCCTGGCGGTATGATTCTGTCTGAAAAAACATGCTGAAAGCGGTACAATTATTTGCAAGGAAATTTGGTGTTTTATACTGTAGGCCTGTGATTTTTAGGAATAACTCACTTAAATCTGACCAAACAAGAATCTAATAGGCATCCCGGGTATGACATTTTTTTAAAAACAAAATTTTAAATTATAATATAATAAATAATTATAAATAATTATAGCAAGTAATAATATAATTAAAATAAAAATGATTCAATAATGTAATCAAATCAAAATCACTGAAATTTTTTCAGTTGCAGAATTGTTGCTGTCATTATTTTTTTTTTTTTATGACAAATTTCCCCGCAAATCGCTATTGCGCAATTCTGCAAGTGATTATAATTTATTATCGCTGTTTTCTAGCTGATCTAAAACCATTTTTGACATAAAAATACACTTTTGGTTGCTATGGACAATCTACAGTTTTCAGGCAGAAAGAAAGGTTTTTATTATATAAAATGACATGTAGGGCACTGGGCAGACCACTAGGGACAAGGGGGAGTGTTTTTTTTACATACAGTACTGTAATCTATAAGATTACAGTATACTGTATGTATAGTGTTTGTTTACTTTTTTGAATTTGGCGCCGATCTCCGCTCCCGTGCGTCGTAACGTTGCAGGGAACGGAGATCGGCGGCACAGGAGGACGCTGTGTGAATCGAGCGAGGTCCCGGTCGCTCACACAGCGTGGTGACATCGCTGGATCCAGGAGAAGGTAAGCCAGCGCACGCTGCAGGCTCTGCATGTCTACCCCGAGCGTGACTCGGGGATACCGATCGCAGCAAGAAAAACCCACCCCGAGTCACGCTCGGGGATACCGCCAGGGAGGTTAAGTAAGGATGAAGACTCAGAATAAAATTTGCAGACTCTTTAGTTGGTTTGGGGACAGGACGACTATTGGAGATTAAAAAAAGGTTCCAATGTACTATTTGTACTACAAAAAAACATGGAAAATACAAGTGCAAAATGCAACAATGGATTTTAGTGTTTGTTTATTAAAGTCAGAAGTCTGCCAAGCAAAATTGGGGAGTTGGAAGCTTTGATGCATACAGAGAACCATGAATTAATTGCTGTTGCTGAACCTTGGCTTCATTTTTTACACAATTGGGCTATTAATATTCCTGCATATGCTTTCTTTCAACTAGGGTAAAATTAAAAGTTGACAATGTGTCTCTCTGTAACAAGTGATGATATAGTGAGAGTGAAAAAACAACTTGTTAATAGAAAGTGCTGAGATATTATGGGTGGAGCTGAAAATGGCTGCGTGTATTGCAAAGGTAATTATTTGAGATGGTTACAAACACCTCCATTTTCATAAAAAAAATAAAAACGAGACTCGGATCCTTGTTCAGATAGAAATGGCTGCAAGGGCTAGGACAGTGGTAAAAATAGGAGATTTTAACTACCCTGAAACTGCCTGGAATAATGGCACTGCTGGAACAGTAAATAAGTGGAAATGTACAGTTTAAACCCATCAGGAAAACAATTTTATGGTACAGTTTACAGAAGCCTCAACTAGAAATGATGCTACACTGGGCCTGTTAAATCTCAAGCCATAAGGAGCAAATGTTATGAACTAAAGTTAATATAAAATAATATCTGACAGATGCGAGTAGAGAAGAGCTGATCGGCAGCTCTCCTGACAGGGGAGGTCTGTGCTGATTGGATGCCCGCCCAGGACCACCAGGATGCCGCCATGACCACCAGGGATGGCCACCATTCTCTCCTGCATAGACCACAATCTCAAGGAGGCCTCCCAAACATATGGTTATACTGTTTAGCAGCAAGATTTACACAGCTAGCCCAGTGGTATGCCCAAGCTAATAAAGTTCCATGGATTTCCTTTGAAGAGCACTCCATCCTCCCATTCCACCTACAAGGTCTACTGTCACCAACTCTGTCCTCCCTCGCAAATTATATTCATTAAACTAAGTAATAGTCCACTCTTATCATTTGTGGTTTCGATATGAAGAAAGATTTAACTTGACCTCTGTTACCCCCCTCGATACTCATTTTTAGGTGATCCACATTTCACCCCAGCCTTTAGGCACAACAGCCATTTTGCTGTATGGATATCATACAATCTTGTCATACTAAAATCCCTTTCCACAGATAATACATTTGGTTATTTTGCTCAATTACAATTGAAATTTAAACTTCCCTCAATAAAACTCTCGCACTATACCCAACTTCAAAACTTTTTTTCAAAATACTCTTTTTTAAACCTTCAAACTCTATTCACTCATTTTGAAAATATTTGCACCTGATCTCCCAGAGACAAAGGATTACGTTCTTGTATATATCACCATTTAAGTGAAATGTCTCTCCTAGATAAATCCAAACCAATGTTTCAATAGGAGACAGATTTGGGTAACTCTTTTACATCTGAAGAATGGAACACCATTATTGTTAATTTTCTCAAATGTACCTGTTCAATATCTATCAGAGAAACAACTGTGAAATTACATACCAGATGGAAAATGCCCCCCCCCCCCCCTTAATTTACATTTCTTATACCCCTCAGTCTCTCCTTGATGTTATAGAGGATGTTCTGCTCAGGGCTCCTCTCTACACATCTTTTGGAGCTGTAAACTTCTTAAATCTTTGTGTCAAAAGTAAACAGAAAGTATATGCCACACTTTACATTACACCATGCATATGTTTAATAAAAAATGGACATATTGGATATATTCCCTTGTCTGAAAATGCTTAACTAGTTTTCCCTTCTTTACTCAAGAGCTCTAGATTACATTGTACTTGTTTGACCATTCATTTTACATTTGCATGACCTTATGTACTCACTAGACATGTGCATTCGTTTTCGTCCGAATGCATTTTCGTCTGAATTTCAGGTATTTTCGTTATCATTTTAACAAACCATAACGAAAGCACAGAAAACGAAAACCGAAAGATCCGACATAAACAAATTCTTTATTTTTGTTTTTGTTGCGGTCGAATGTTCCTAACCTTAAATCTATTAGTCCAATATTATTCTACATAAAGAGAAAAGATTCGACATAGAGAGAAAAGATTCAACATTATAGAGACTTGAAGATTCGACATAGAGAGACATGAAGAGTCGAAATATATATATATATATATATATATATATTTTTAAGATTCTGTTGAATCTTCTTTTTTTTTCTTCTTCTTCTTAGAACATTCGACAGACACATAAGCCTTCAATGACAGATTCAACCTTAATTGTGCCTAACCTTAACTCTATTAGTCCAATATTATTCTACATAAATAGAAAAGATTTGACATAGAGAGACATGAAGATTCGACATAGAGAGACATGAAGATTCAACATTGAGAGACGTGAAGATTCGACATAGAGAGACATGAAGATTCGACATAGAGAGACATGAAGAGTCAATTTTTTTTAAAGATTCTTTAGAATCTTCTTTTTTTTTTCTTCTTCTTCTTAGAACATTCGACAGACACCATAAGCCTTCAATGACAGATTCGACCTTAATTTGGATTTTCGGACGAATGCATTTTTTTACGAAAAACGAAATAAATAAAAACGATTTTCGGGAGTAACTAAATAAATGTATTTTTCGGACGAAAATGAAATTCCGAATCAAAATATTTCAGTGTGCGCATGTCTAGTACTCACAGGATTATATCTTATTAATGTTTAGGTTCTTTAACCTCTTGACCACTGGGCACTTAAACCCCCTTCCTAACCAGGTCATTCAACATTGTACCCATATGAAATGTTTGTCCTTTTTTTCACACAAATAGAGCTTTCTTTTGGTGGTATTTAATCACCATTGGGTTTTTTATTTTTTGCGCTATAAAAGAAAAAAGACTGAAAATTCTGTAAAAAATAATAATTTTTCTAGTTTCTGTTATAAAATTTAGAAAATTTGTAATTTTTCTTCATAAATTTGGGCCAAAATGTATACTGCTACATATCTTTGGTAAAAATAAGTACAAATTGGTGCATATTATTTGGTCTTTGTGAAAGTTATAAAGTCCACAAGCTATGGTGCCAATATCTGAAAATTGATTACACCTGAAGTACTGACGGCCTATCTCATTTCTTCAGACCCTAACATGCCAGAAAAGTACAAATACCCCCCAAATGACCCCTTTTTGGAAAGAAGACATTCCAAGGTATTTAGAAATAGGCATGGTGAGTTTTTTTAAGTTGTTTTTTTTTTCCCACAATTCTTTGCAAAATCAAGATTTATTTTTTCTTCACAAAATTTTCATATTAGAAGGTTATTTCTCACAGCATATGCATACCACAAATTACACCCCAAAACACATCCTGCTATTCCTCCCGAGTATGGTGATACCACATGTGTGAGACTTTTAAACAGCGTGGCCACATACAGAGGCCCAACATGCAGGGAGCACCATCAGGCGTTCTGGAGCAGCCAGGCCAATTCTGACATTTCTCTCCTACGTGTAAAAATCATCATTTATTTGCTAGAAAATTACATAGAATCCCAAAACATTATATATCCTTTTTTAGCCATAGACATCTTCCCAGAATAACTCGACCGCGCTGTAGACGTATTTTGTCTATAGCGCGGTCTTCAAGTGGTTAAATGAACTTATTGTGAACTTCACTTAGGCCTTTATTTTATGCTACCTCTCCTTAATGTATCAGGATTGAAGCCTTATATTGAAAACCCTCTAGTCCTGGTCTAAATTTGTACTTGATATTTTTGTATAATTGTACCTCATTTTGATTTTTCTAATAAACATTGTTTGTAAACAAAAAAAATTAGAACCTCATGACAACTTTGAAGCATGGTGGTAGAAATGTTATAGTTTGGGGTTGCTTTGCTGCTTCAGGACCTGCAACACACACTCATCAAATTAACTTTACATTCTGCATTATATCAAGGTGTGCTTGATAGGAATGTAAGGCAATTTGTCCAAACATTAAAGTTGAAATGAAAATGAGTCTTTCAACATGATCATGACCTGAAGCACATTAATCAATGCATACAAGCAGTAGTTTAAGAAGAAGAAATGGAGGTTATGGACTACATAAGTGAAATCTTAACTTGAATCCCATTATAAGTTTGTAGGGACAGTTCATGCAAGGAAATTAACAAACATCTTGCAACTGAGGGAAATTCCATGGAGAAGTGATCACAAAAAAGTAACCGAGCCAATGTCAGGGTACACCATTACATCTGTTGATATTTTTGTTGAATAAATTATTGAAAAGGTATTTTTTTTCTTAGGTTCCTATTCAAGTATATCACTGTTAATCTGAATACAGTGGGCGGATTTAGTGGGGTGCAGTTGCACTCTCTGAGTTCAGTTGCTCCAAAGCTTAGCAAATGAGGAGAAGCTCAATCATCCAATCACATGCAAGCAACAATGCTGTTGCAATGTGCACAGTCTTTTTGTCTTTAGTAAATCAACCTCACTGTTTGGATAAAGATTTAATGTAATGTTTGCCAAAAGTCAACAATTTCCATGAACAATTCAGGAATTCTTCCCTAAAAAAAACCTTTTACACCTCACAGAAATCAATTTAGCTACCAAAAAATATCACAAAGCTTTTACAAACTTTGCTCATCTTAAGGTGCTGCAACAATGTTAAATTGTTGTGCAAATTTCATACATGCTTTTGTGCACAGGAGGAAGGTACCGTATGTATATTTTAGGCATTTAATAATCCGCTGTGTCTGGGCTGTATCAAACCACCATCAAGGCATTTAGTAGAATAAGGATTTATTTTCAAAAAGGCAAAATACCTATCAGCCAGTAAAGCTAAAAAATGAACTGCTATCATTCAGCGGAAACAATAAAGTTTATAAGTCTATGTAATTGACCTAATTCTGAATAAACAAAAATAAATAAAAAGATTTAGCAAGTTTATCCTAAGATTTTTAAGCACTTTAGTTTCTTGTTCCACAATCTAGCACCTATTCTTTCTCTATGGCAATGTTACTCAACCAGGGTGCTTGAATATTAACTCTGATTTCCTTGTTGGATTCAGGATTAGCCAGTTCAAATGTAGAATCAGTGTGAATTGTGATGGGGTAGGTCGAGATCTGTAGGAACATAATGCCATTAATTGAGATTGGAGAACTTTCCGATGCATTCTTCTGTGTTGCTGATGTACACAAAGAACTGTTTTGTTTGGTTGTGTTTGTATCCCAACACTACATTGTTGTCCATGTAAAGGTGAAAAGAGTCTAATTCAAAGTCTGTTTTCCATTTTATAAGCTCAGCAATTGGAATGGTATGTGCTGGCTTTGGGGTCAACTTGGCCTTACTTAAAGACAAAACTCACACGTATTTGTTTTTTGGATAAATAATTTTGAGGTAGGCCACTGCAGGATATATTTTCTGGAGGTATTCATTAGGGATGCATAAATATAAAAGTTCTGTATGTGAAGTTGTTCTAGTGCTTTAATGCCCCCCTTTCATGATTCCCATCTTTGTTATTTCCCTCTGGGTAATGGGGTATCCCAATCTGTGTTTGCATGAGTAAACTGTCTTAAAAATATCTTACCCAGAATGGGTAACCCAGAGGATCATAGATGCTGTTCTCAGCGGTCAAAACTCCTTGTTTTATGAAGGGTTTCTCACAAGTTGATACTTGAAACATGAACATTTGTTGCTTGACATCCCACAAAAATCCAAGGCTATGATGTGAAAGGGCAAGATCCATTCCTAACTTGAATCCCTTTACATTAACAGCATAGTCATCAGAAGGAAAGGCTGTCATTACCTTGTCACTGTTAGAGACAATTCTGTGAAGCAGTGGCAAGCAAATACTGAGTTCTCTTCAGAAGATCAATTGCTTCTTCTTCTGTAGGCAGAGATTTGAGCCCATCATCTATGTAGTAATTCCTTTCCACAAATTCATGTGCATCAGATCAGAATTATTATATCTACTTGAGGTGTCCTTTTCAGCCCATATATTGCTACAGCAGGAGAAGGGCTGTTACCGAAAACATGTACGTTTATTCAGGAGTCTATTGAATCTTTAGAAGTTTCTGTTATCTTTATGAATGATGAAACAGTGGATCATTTGCTGATTGTCAGCCTTAACAGCAACTTGGTGTTGTCTGAAGTGGAGCAAAACTCTTAAAAGTTTATTGTTCAGATTAGGCCCAATGGGAAGAACATCATTGAGGGAAAAACATCTGTAGCACCCTGCTCCTGATGACCAGGTGCTATGTTTAAATTTAGTGGGTGTCTGAGCTGGTAGTTAGCTCAGACTCTGATGATTAAGGCTAAATCAGCCTCTGTTCTGGCTATGGCTGTGCTTGGAGGGTTTTCCCATTGTTTGCCTGTAGGTGGAGTTACCACCACAGGCCAATGTTGGAACACAGGTAGGCCAGAGTGTATTGGGTGTTTTTCCCCCCGGAACAGCCCAGTGGGGGTAGTATCCCCGCTGGGCATGCTGGGGAAGGATACTTAAGGGGAAGGCGCCATTTTCTCTAGGCTCTTTGCCTCGTGGCCCTCCTGGCTCGAGGTATGTGATGGTCCATTTTTCGGCAGGTAAGGCCCAGTTGTCTTGACTGGGGCCTGCACTTTGAAGGTGATCCTGTGCTGTCTGTCCGGTGGGAGGAAGCCACTCAATGGAGGAAACCAGGGGAGGACCTGTCCTGGAGAGGACCAAGCGGAAGGCTGGTATCTTGGGAGAGGCCTGGTAAGTTTATTGGAGGATGCACCGTATTCTATGATGTCTTACAGTGTTGCCGGGTCGGCTTAAAGGCTCTAAACTGTATGGCTGGAAATCCGGGTACTAAATCCTTCTGAAACACTTTATTTCTACTTTTAAAGAAAGGTCTGTGGCAGGGACTGTATTCTTTTTGTTTGTGCATCATCCCGGCTGCTAGGCCAGTGAGAGGGGCCTATCCAGGTGAGCAATACCCACTTTGAGGAAAGTGGTGAGTGTGACTTTTGAAACTTAGAAGTTCCTCAGTGATCTGCATCATGTGCCTGAACCTTCCACCCTGATCTTATCTGGCTTGCAAGGATGGTACATGACAAAGCATAAGAGGTACAAACATTCCTCTCCTGCCCTAAGAGGTGGTGAAGGCTCAGTATGGTCTCTCGCGAGTGTGTGTATATAAGGGAGGTCTATCGAGGGGTGTCTTCACTGCTGGGCTCTGATAAAGAGGCTTAGACTTTCGAAACGCGTCAGCCGGTGGTGACCCCTTTCACTTTCTCCATGACTGAGAAAGTGAAAGTGAACCCCGGAGTGTGGTTCGAGGTCTTCTTACTGCAGCTAATGTCGATTAAGCTTAAATGCAATTGTTTCTACTACACTTGTGAGTAGGCCTTGTATATATATTTTAATTTATAATTTAATTTATAAAAAAAAATAACGGTAATACACTAGGCTGGTGCGCCTTTGTTTTCTTCTCTCTGGTCTCTCGCAAGTACCTTCTGCATGAAGTCCACAAAGTGTTTTTTCATCTCAGGTTTTCTGTTCAGGGTGCATGGTAAATAAATAAATCATGCTTCTGCATGACTATTATTTGGTAGTTTCTTTCTTGAGGCACAAAATGGTAGTGGTGCCACTCAGATATTGGAATGGTAGTGATGTGGGCACTGTTCGAAACAGGTAATGCAAACATTTGGCAGTATGTGTGTCTTGAAAGACCTCCTGACATTACCCAGCTAGGTGTTGTCTATAATGACCCAGCCTTGGTTCAGTCTTTGAGCATATGGTGTGTCATGTGGCCCTTTGATTTGGTAGAAAAAAATGGTTTGAGAGAGCCCTCTAGTTGCAGTACCTTATGAAAAGGTTGAGAAAGGGATGACATGCAATCAACTGTTTTAGACCAAAAGTGATTAACACTAACCATCAGTTCTTGTTTATCAGCCTCATAGTTCTGTTGAACCTTCCAAGCTGGTTTAACCTGGTTTAGTTCCTAATCTGGAAAGAATTTTGGTTCCTGCTGTCTTTCTGTCATCACAGAAAATGTAATATTTTGCTGGGACATTATCCTGGCAATGAAAGAATTAACTGTCAGTTTCTGAGAAATGTATTAATTGCTTAGCTCTGAGCAGGTAATATAAACCAAAATCAGAGTAGCATGTAGTAACGCAAGCAACTTTTACTGTATATATTGTGGCAGAGCGAGGCTCTGTCCCAGTAGAAATAGTGGTAAAATGGACACAGGGTATGCACATTTGCTGGGTGCAACTCTACAGAGCGTAGATGTGGACTGGAGAAGACTGCTTGGTATTTTTAAATGGGGCTCTGTAGTTTGGAGATTCCACAGTGTCTGGGGTGGGACGGAATCTCCAACCCTGTATCCAGACTTTGTGATTACCAGCAGGGTGTGTGCTCAGGTGAGCACAGCCCTTTATAATGAGAGTGTGCTAAGATCTCATGGCTCCCAGTTGGAGACAGCTCCTGTAATGCCGCGTACACACGGTCGTTTTTTTTGATGAAATATAACAACGTTTTTCATCATGAAAAAAAACTGCGTTTTTTTCTAACTTCATCATAAAAAATGACGTTGCCCACACACCATCGTTTTCTGAAAATGCTCTAGCAAAGCGCAGTTACGTACAACACGTACGACGGCACTCTGTTCCATTCAAGCTCCCGTCTCATAACTTGCTTCTGAGCATGCGCGGGTTTAAAACATCATTTAAAACGTCGTTTTAGCCCACACATGTTAATTTTTTATCACACAAAAAAACGACATTTTGAAAAACGACATAAAAATTAGACGCATGTTCGAATTTTTTTTGGTCGTTTTTTAGAAGACAAAAAACTATAAGAAGCCCTCACACGATCATTTTAAATGACGTTTTTAAAAACTTTGTTTTATTTCATCACAAAAAACGACCGTGTGTACGCGGCATAAGAGGCAGGAGGTCTCCAGAAGTCAGAGAGGCTGTAGGAGACAGACAGAAATTTGATAACTGCAAGAGGCAGAGCTATAGACGCTAAAGGGAAGCCGCCTATGTTGAGGAATCCGCTGGTCTGGGTGACCAGGATAACGTGCAGAAGTACTGCTACAGAGAGCCAGGCGGGCTAGCATTTTCTGTTTGCATCTGATGGAGAAGAACCCCCTGCGTGGGAAACCTTTGATTGAACTTTTTATTTTTGCCTTTTTAATAAAAATGGGCTACCATGCCCTTAAAACATAGTTCCTGACTGGTGTGAATCACTGAAAAAACGCATACCACGAGAGTTAACAACCCCCAATCTTACAATATGTATAGTGCACATATGACTTGTATAACAGCCCCATTAGAAAAACACTGAATTATTGCTCTCTTGTAGGCTACTATGATTAACTTGCAGGCATTTACAGGCTTGTGTGACAATGGCAAAGCTGTCCTAAGCTGCTGTTTACCCAAAGTCCAAATCCTATTTTACAGTATACCCCAGAGCTATAAATAATTTTTGACTGGAGCTAAATTATATTTTGACTGTTCTGCCCCTCCAATCTAAACACTGAAAGTGTGATTTTTAGAACGCATCCAGTTGTGGCAAAATATCTGTAAATTACATTCCCATTAGAATTCAAACACAGTGACTCGACCCATCTTGCAGATTGTATAAAGCTTTAATTGAAAACTTGTGCAGATCTTGACAGATGAACATCAGATAGGTAAAGAAAAATCATAGTATAACTAGCTACAGCAGTATGCAGTGCATGTGGTGAATGAAAGCTAAAGCACAGAGGATGAGGCTAGCTATACAAATCATCTCCTAGCTATGGAGGTGGTGGGCACGCATATAAGGTGCATCTCCTAGTCTCTTCATGTGGCTTATTTCTCAGTGAAATCTCTGTGATAAAATGTACCTCAATGTATTCACAAAGATGTTTTATCACAGTTGTTCTTTTACAATATGGACTGACCACTTTTTAATCTATCACATTTATGAACGTGTAATGGTCTGTTTAACGTACATAGCACTGATTGTTATGTTGAGTGGATCATAAGAAGCACACTATTTTCTACATATGAAGTATGGTCAGCAGGGTCTCAGTATAAAAACATCACTTAATCACCACAACTCCAAAGTTAACTCAGTCCTCATACAGGAAAAAAGAACAAATGGCTCACATATGGCGTCAATACCGCTAGTACATCTTTATTATTAAAGCCATAAAAAACATAAAAGGTACTCACATTGTTCAGACAGATACAAGGCAATTAAATAGTGGATGACCTCGCCCACAAACGCCAGCGGTGGGCTTTGGTGATGTCACACAATTGTGGCCCCGCCCAACATGTTCACGTGACAGCGAGTCATCAGGGGAAACCGGGGCAATAACCTTTTGTGTAGTGTTCACTGTATTTTTTTATTTATAAACATAAATACAAGACATACAGAAGTGCACAAGATTAAAAAAGTATGATTTGCCAAAACAGTAGTGATATTTTCGAACAAGTAAACACAAATCTGTCCTTCTGGTCTATATATAACATACTGTCATTTTAAATCCGTAGGACCGTAGTTGGTAGAACAGCACAGGAGAAAGCAGAAAGAATGAAATGAAGTGTTCTAAAAAAATATGAAAGCAAATACAATTACAGTTACAATAAATAACATGACAGTAAACTTAAGAAACGGGAACAACAAATCTAAAACAAACATAAATAGTTGGGTGGCATTTTTGTTTAAAGCTCAGAAGCATGGTGAAGATGTACATGGTAACATGGCCTTTTTGACATGTTTACAACTATGGCAGTTGTTCGCTTATGAAATACTAGCTTGCACAGTACTTTATGATTCAGACAATAAGCTTTTCTAGAAGTTACAAAAAGAAAAACACAAGTCAAATATATTCCCCTTTACACCAGAGGTAATTTTTTCCTGACATTTCACAGTTGTTCTAACAACTCAATAAAGAGCTATAAAGTTTAAAACAGCTCTAAACCTCGATTCCCAGTTGGAGCTAAAGAATCTACTGGTAACTCCTGGTGGATTTGGTCAGATCAAAATAGCATAAACAGCAGTCTGCTAAACTGCTCAAAATAATGAATAGTGAAGAAAAAAACAAGAAACAAGGCTTACCACTTGACCTCCAGAAGGTTTTACCACCTACATGGCCAGACCATTTTTTTCTTTTCAGCACTGCAGTACTTTAATTGGTAATTGTGCAGGCACTGTATGTAAATTATATATATATATATATATATATATATATATATATATATATATATATATATATATATATATATATATATATATATATATATATATATATATATATATATATATATATATATATATATATATATATATTTTTTTTTTCACAAATAGAGATTTTTTTTGTGGTATTTTATCACCACTGTTTTCTTTATTTTTTGCTATATAAACAAAATACAGATTTATGTTTAAACCCACCGCCAGAATTTTCTGCTTTCTGTTATAAAACATCTCCAATAATATCAAATTTACTCATAAATCTAATTTCTTGAGGCCCATAAAATGCCAGGACAGTACAAATACCACCCAAAGGCCCCCTTTTTGGAAAGTAGACAGACTGAGGTATTAAAAAAAAAATCTTTTAAACAAATTCTGGTTATAGAACACAGTTACAATATGTGAGCAGTAATTATGAACCTTATTATAATACAGTATAAATTCCTTGTTTATTATGCAGTTATTATTTTATGTTTATTTTGACATATCGTCCTAGACTTTAATCCCCCCAAAGAAGACTACGAGATTAGGTCGAAACACATCAGTTTTTCATGTGGACGGCAATTTGTAATGTGTTATCAAACGTGATATTCACCAATCTTAATGGAACATGTTTGTGTATATCTGTAACCAGAGCTCATATTTTAAACTCCATTATATAATTGACTTCCATTTTGTATAAATAAAAGATTTTATCCAAATGATATTCTTTTGATTGAAACACTTTGATGCTAAAAAAAAAAACTTGGAGGAACTATCCCATTTTTTGATTTTTTTTTGCAGCCATACAGATTTTTTAAATGTGTTTTTCTATGCATACAGTCTGAGGTTTTTGGAAAGACAAAGCACCTACAGTAGTAGGGGAATGAGTGCTAGAAATGTAAACAAGGAAATAGGAAAACGAGTAGAACAGGATGAGCTGATGCAGTGTGTCAGGGAAGAACACAGGCTGGGCAAATGGTTATTTTTTCATTCACATCTATCTATAAAAGCTGTAGGGGGACATGTTTTCACGTTTGTTTCTAAGAATATGTCCTAATCTAGACCAATTCTGCAATCAGTAAGGTTCTTTTTGATAGACAAGTCAGCTGGCCTCCTTTAAAGTCTCTCTAAATGTAGGAAAGCCCAACATCTGGCTACAAACAGAGATTTTGTGACAGTGGAGTTTGGCAAGCCAGAATTACTATTTTGAATACAAGGTCCATTTGACTGCAAGGAAGGGATTTTGTTTCTTCTTTTCAAATGGTGGAAGCAGGGCTTTTTTTCAGGGGGAACTTGGTGGAACTCAGTTCCACCACCTCTGGCTCAGACCTTTGGGGGGGTGGGCCTGTTCACCACAATCACTTGTAAACACATAAGTCCGGTTTATGTGTTTACAAGTGACAGCTCTGTGTGTAACCCCACTGAACTCTACACTCTGTACATAATGCAATCCTGGTATTTAATGCCCCGTTAAGACCCTCCTACAGTTTGTGAAATTTGACTGACCACACCCACTATTTGATGTGATTTGGAGGGTGTGTGTGGGTGGAAGTTTTTTTGGCGGGGGTCGTAGTTGAGTTCCAGCACCTATTGTTTTTGCCTATGTTAAAAAATTACTGCATCTGCTGATTATAAAGTAAAATAGAAAGGGTCCACTTTAAATTCACTCAATCACTGAATGGAGCTTTGCTAGCAGGTATAAAATAGTAGCGCTTAAAGGGTTTGTAAAGAATTTTTTTTTTTATCTTAATAGCTTCCTTTACCTTAATGCAGTGCTATTTTCATGTCCTTATTGTTCATTTTTGCTCTCAAGTTGCTGTAATTCTTCTCTGATCTCCACACTTCCTGGTTGTCTGTTTCCTGGTAACCACAGTACTGGGAGATTTCTCTCTGTGGTCACTAATCAAGGAGGTGTGATTACTGTGTGTCTAAAACCCCACAGCACCAATCAGTTTCATTTTCCAAACCATCATTGCCCTGTATTGGCTATGTGGCTCTGTACATCACAGAAGCAGGAAACATGCAAAAACGAAACTAGAAGCTACAGGTACATTATACGATTGATTTTTATCTGTTTTTGATCATTTTTAAAAGGAATAAGTTAACTATTATGTCTCTATACCCTGTAAACAGTCATTTCAGCAAAAAAAAATTAAAAATCCTTTACAACTCATTTAAGTTAGACATTCTGAACGGGAAAAGTTTTGGTTTCTCCTGGTAGTGATGGAGCTTGATAGTCCCTTATACACGTTCACATTGGCCAAAACGGCAACCCATTTTAGTAATGGCCTGTAGGAGACAGAAGGGAAAGAGCAAGTGTACTACCTGGAAATATTGTAGCTTTGCCTTGGACAGGTGAAAATCAGCCATAGCTGAGAGGAATTTAAAGGACTTCAACAGTATATGCCTGCACTTTATACTTGTTACCTAACGATTTTTTTAAAGTGAGAGAGTCACTTTAATAATATAATTTATCATGAATTCCTGTGAGCTATATGAAATGTATACAGTGGGTATAGAAAAAAATCACCCCCTTTAAAATAAATACACTTTGTTGCTTTGCAGCCTAAAATTAAGACAGACACCATTTTTGTTTTATCCAGCTGTATCCACATCCAAGTGAAAGATATAACACTAATATTTTAGAAAAAAATATATCAATGCATTGTGCTAGTATTTTGAACCACCTTTTGCTTAAATTACAGCCTTTAGTCTGTTGGGATATGTCTCTATTAACCTCCCTGGCGGTATGATTATTTCAGATTTTAGGTGCTGAAAGCGGTACCATTATTTTGCATGGAAATTTGGCGTTTTATATTGTAGGCCTGCAATTTTTGGGAATAATACACTTAAATCTGTCCAAACAAGAGTCTAGTAGACATCCCGGGTATGATAAAGTTTGAAACACAAAATCATAAATTATAATATAATAAATAACTATAAATAATTATAACAAATAATAATAATAAAAATTATTCAATAATGTAATCAAATCAAAAACACAGACATTTGCTCAGTTGCAGAATTGTCGCTGTCATTACTTTCAGTGTTTGATGACGAATTTCCCCACAAATCGCTATCGCTCAATTCTACAAGTGATTATAATTTATTATTGCTGTTTTGTAGCTGGTCTAAAACCACTTTTGACATAAAGGGGCACTTTTTGGTTGCTATGGACAATCTCCAGTTTCCAGGCAGAAAAAAAAGTGGGCCAGATGCATGTAGATTTGCGGCGGCGTATCGTATCCCGTTTACGTTACCCGGCGGCAAGTTTCCAGCGTAAGTGCTTGATTCACAAAGCACTTGCGTGTAAACTTTCAGCGGCGTAGCGTAAAGCCGTCCGGCGCAAGCCCGCCTAATTCAAATGGGGCATGTGCCGACGTTCTGCGCATGCTCCGTTTGGAAATTTCCCGCCGTGCTTTGCGCGAAATTACGGCGCCCCAACGTGTTTTTTGAACGGCGACGTGTGTAACGTACTTTCGTATTCCAGGAGGTCTTACGCAAAAAAAAAAATTTAAATTCGACTCGGGAACGACGGCCATACTTTAACATGGCTGGTCTAAATCTAAGCCATGAAATAGCAGGCTTAAGTTTGCGATGGGAAAAACCGACTAGCGACAACATAAGAGAATGCGACGAACGCGCGTACCTTTGTGGATCGCCGTAAACAGCTAATTTGCATACCCGATGCTGGAAAACGACGCAAACTCCACCCAGCAGCCGCCGGAGAATTACACCTACGATCTGAAGGCGTACGAAGCCGTACGCCTGTAGGATCTATGCCAAAAGCCATCGTATCTTGGTTTGAGGATTCCAAATCAAGATACGACGCGGCAAATTTGAAAATACGCCGGCGTTACATAGTTACATAGTTACATAGTTACATAGTTAGTCAGGTTGAAAAAAGACACAAGTCCATCCAGTTCAACCACAAAAAATAAAAAAAACAAAATAAAAAACACAGTAAAATCCTATACACCCAACTCCATACCCACAGTTGATCCAGAGGAATTCCTTCCTGATCCCCCGAGAGGCAATCGGATTTACCCTGGATCAACTTTACCTACAAATCTTAGTACTCAGTTATATTCTGTACATTTAGGAAAGAATCCAGGCCTTTCTTAAAGCAATCTACTGAGCTGGCCAGAACCACCTCTGGAGGGAGTCTGTTCCACATTTTCACAGCTCTTACTGTGAAAAAACCTTTCCGTATTTGGAGGTGAAATCTCTTTTCCTCTAGACGTAAAGAGTGCCCCCTTGTCCTCAGTGTTGACCGTAAAGTGAATAACTCAACACCAAGTTCACTGTATGGACCTCTTATATATTTGTACATGTTGATCATATCCCCCCTTATTCTCCTCTTCTCAAGAGTGAATAGATTTAGTTCTTCTAATCTTTCCTGATAGCTGAGCTCATCCATGCCTCTTATCAGTTTGGTTGCCCTTCTCTGCACTTTCTCCAGTTCTCCGATGTCCTTTTTGAGAACTGGTGCCCAAAACTGAACTGCATATTCCAGATGAGGTCTTACTAATGATTTGTACAGGGGCAAAATTATATCTCTGTCTCTGGAGTCCATACCTCTCTTAATACAAGAAAGGACTTTGCTCGCTTTGGAAACCGCAGCTTGGCATTGCATGCCATTATTGAGCTTATGATCAACTAAAACCCCCAGATCCTTCTCCACTACAGATCCCCCCAGTTGTACTCCCCCTAGTATGTATGATGCATGCATATTCTTAGTCCCTAAGTGCATAACTTTACATTTATCTACATTAAACCTCATCTGCCACTTAGTCGCCCAATTAGACAGAGCATTGAGGTCGGCTTGTAAATTGGAGATACACCGGCGTATTTCTGCTGTGAATCTGGCCCAGTATTTATAATATAAAAGTGCATGCAGGACACTGGACAGACCACTAGGGACAAAGGGGGTGTGTAATTATTTTATACAGTACTGTAATCTGTAAGATTACAGTGTACTGTATCTATACTGTGTTTTTACTTTTTTGAATTTGGCGCCGATCTCCGCCCAAGTTCATCACAACGTCGCAGGGAACGGAGCTCGGCGGCACTCGGGCACTGTGTGAATCGAATGATCCAGGGGAAAAGTAACTATGCCTGGATACTGCGATGTGATCCCGAGTCTGGCTCGGGGTTACAGCTAATAGTACTGAAATTTCACCAGAGCCAGACTCCGCTGTAATTCATTCCAAAGGTGTTCTATTGGGTTGAGCTCAGGACTCTGTGCAGGTCAGTGAAGTTCCTCCACCCCAAACTCACTCATCCTTGCCTTTATGAACCTTGCTTTGTGCAATGGTTTTCAGTCATGTTGGAACAGGAAGGGGCCATTCCCAAACTGTTCCCACAAAGTTTAGAGCATAAAATTGTCCAAAATGTCTTGCTATACTGATGCCTTAAGAGTTCCCTTCACTGGAACTAAGGGGCCAAGCCCAAGTCCTGAAAAACAACCCCACACCATAATCCACCCTTTTATTTGACCCACCAAATTATTTGAACCAGTGCAAAAGGCAAGGTCCATATAGACATGAATAAGCGAGTTTGGGGTGGAAGAACTTGACTGGCCTGCCTCAACCTGATAGAACATCTTTGGGATGAATTACAGTGTGGGATGAATTACAGTGTAGACTGAGAGCCAGGCCTTCTCGTCCACATAAGTGCCTGACCTCACAGAGGAGCTTCTGGAAGAATGGTTAAACATTCCCATAGACACACTTCTAAACCTTGTGGACAGCCTTCTCAGATAAGTTGAAGCTGTTATTGCTGCAAAGGGTGGGCCAACAGAATATTGAACCCTACGGACTAAGACTGGGATTCTATGTGCGTGTAAAGGCAGGCGTCCCAATACCAATACTTTGGGACAATATAGTGGGTTTGTGTATATATATATATATATATATATATATATATATATATATATATATATATATATATATATATATATATATATATATATATATATATATATAAAATGTGTATGTTTAAAGGTGAAGTTTAGCACAAAAAGATCCTTGCATTAGAAACATTCTTTGAAAAGAATACTCTAAGCACACAAACAGTCCTTTCTGCAGCCTTGTTTTCAGAATACATCTACTGTAAGAAATCCCTCTGGACATAAACTTCTTTACAAAAATCCACATCTAAAGTACAATTATGTTGTGCTCTCTCAGGCTGAGCTGAATTTTTTTAAATTCAATTCTATTTTTAGTTTGAGCATCTTATAGGCAGAAATACATAGAACAGCCTGCAAGGAGGGTTATCCAAAGGTTATTCTATATGGGAAGTATAATTATTTATATGAATACTATCTGTAGAAGAAATTATTCCAAGATGACTTACATACCCCATAATTACTGAACAGCCAAATATAATCTGTGTAGAATTAAACAAAATGAATTAAAACACATTTATGAGCTTTTAAGAATAATTCATGTGTAATATATTTCTTACTTCAATTTTTTGCAATTATTTTCCTAATCTCTATAAACAGAATATTCTGATATCAGAACACAATTCATTTGTTTTAGACACTGGGAGCCTGGTGGTGGTAGTTTTCCATTTTCGGCTTCAGTGCTCAGATCGAGTGTGAATAGTGTTGCTCGTGAGTATTTCATCATATATAGTAACTACCATCTATAACATAAACCCTTTACCTAACTGAGCATAAGCACTTCATTAATCTTAAAAACAAGTCCCTTAAGCCTGGTACATACTACAAGTTTTTTTTTCCGTTTAATCTAGCAGTTGACATTGTCGGTCGGAGCCGCTGTATTCACTAAGCAAAGTTAATACAGTGATCTCCCTTGCTGAACTGTTGTATTCCAGCTAGAACACTCCAATCAGTGCTTTCTGCCATTGGCTGGTTTTCCAGCATGCTCGTCTGACAAAACGACATACACACAGGCCGAATGTCGGCCATTTTTTTTACCTGGCCCATGTCTCCCACCCCAAAACCTAACCTTTAAAGCAGTCCCCCTTACACCTAACTTTCCCTAATGCTTAACCTACACCCTAAAGTGAGACCTAGCACTGGCCCTGATTCTGCTACAAAGTAACCTTATCCTAGGCCTGGAGACCCTGTTTTGGCAACTAGACTTTTCTATTAAAGTGGATGTAAACCTGATTCATGAAATTTGACCTAGGTACATATATCTGCAGTGTTTTCTTATCTCTCTCCAAAGCCCTGAGTCCCATGTATTTCTGCTGCTCCGTTCTTCTGTTATCAGCATGATAACTTCTGACAAGTTCTCTGACAGCCCTGCACATTCCTTCCTTCTTTTGGCTATGTGGAGTGGGGGTGCATGCCTTTCCTCCAATCAGCTGTCACACAGTGTATGCCAAGACTTCACTTCCAGTGCTGAACAGAAGAGAAAAAAAAATCCCAATAAACGTTTATTGATTGGTTTGCGCAAAAGTTATAGCGTTTACAAAATAGGGGACAGTTTTATGCCATTTTTATTAATATTTTTTTTTACTAGTAATGGCGGTGATCAGCGATTTTTATCGGCACTGCGACATTATGGCGGACACTTCGAACACTTCTGACACATTTTTGGGACCATTGGCATTTTTATAGCGATCAGTGCTATAAAAATGCATTGATTACTATAAAAATGGCACTGGCAGAGAAAGGGGTTGAGTATGTTCCCTGGGTGTGTTCTAACTGAAGGGGGGGGGTGGACTGACTTGGGGAACTGACTTGGGGAAATGACTGATCGCTGTTCATACATTGTATGAACAGACAATCAGGCATTTCTCCCAATGAGAGGACCGGGAGCGGGTGCTCTGCAAGATGACGTAGATATACGTGATCTCGCCCAGCAGAGCCGATCTGCCGCCGTAAAACTGCGGCGGCTGGTCAGCAAGCGGTTAAGTACTGCAGTGTGGAATGTGGCAAGATAGCTGTTTGGAGGTATCCTGGACCATCGTGGAGCACAAGCAGCCAGCATTGAGGCTGTTCGTAAGTAGGAGTCGTTCGTAAGTCAGGGACTGCCTGTACAGTTTGCTGTATATAATTTTTTTTTATCCTGTAGTTTTGCATAGACAAGGTATGGACTTATTCCTGTACAATTTGACCTTCAAAAAGGTTGAGCACCAAAAATCATTTATTTATTTCCTAGGTCTTCCGATTCAGACTTTTCAGAATACACTTGATATTTCTGAAAGCTGTGCTGGGAGATCCTGACGGAGCTAGATAATGTAAAGACTGAGGAAAGGGAACGGGAACAGTCATTGTTGGCTAGGAAATGGATTCCAGTGATGTTTTCCTTGATTTTTTTTCAAGAACTACACAAATCACCAAATCAGCCATATTAATTTCAATGTCCAAATTTTACGATGCAGTGTTCCAATAGTTCCAAGAGTAGCCACAGCACTCTATGTTTGAGGTAAATCCATACAAATCCAAAGTAGTATAGACACACTCACAGGTCTTGCAGAGGAGATAGATGAAAACAGCTGCATTTTTATGTTGACGTTTCGATGAAGCTCAGTCCATCTTTCTCAAGGTCTTGAGAAAGATGGACTGAATTTCATCAAAACATTCACAATTTAAATGCTGCTGTTTTGATCTATTTCCTCTGCAAGACCCGTGAGTGCCTCTTTACCATTTTGGATTTGTACAGTGTTCCAATATTGATATGAATTGTCATGATTAGTGAGGAGCTGAACATACCTGAGTTTTTGTTCGGGGCAAGTTCAGTAAACTTAATTAACATTCAAATGTAGAATTTGAACCCCTTTAAAGTCAATGGGAGGTAAATGTTAAAAAAAACAGTAATGACTAGTTTCTAGACTAATATGCAAGAGATTGTCAAGCACATGACATGGGGGGGCTGGGTACTGCTCTGAAGCATTTTTTTTAATTCAGTTTAGCAGGGAGAAGCAATTTTAGTAATGCTTAAACTGACACATAAAAAAAACTAAATTGCATTCATTACCATGCATGATGCCCTTATCTTTCCTGTGAAGATGCGTATCTGTGTGATGTATACAACCTACTGCAGTCAAACTAACATTTACAAAGAAAAAAGGGTGTTTAAATTGCCAGGACAAAAAATGGCATGGGGTTCCCTAAATTAAGCTAGATCCTTCAGACCTGGTATGACTATCAAAGGGAGAATCATATGCATAGTAAAAAAATAATACAAGCATGAGGTTCCTCCCAAAAATCCCCACCAGACTCTTAACCAGTCATTCAGCCTCGACCCTCCTTAACCATACCAGGCGGGTGAAACCTGTTATAAACAAAGGGGGAGCTCTCCTGAGTGACATTGTTTTTGAATACTGACATTTTTCTAAAACTGGCTTTGTTGGCTGCCGAGTAAACCGGAAGTGACACTGTGACGTTGCTTCAATAAAAGCCAAATCCAGATTATCGACTGGTGGACATGCCGGCTGGTGGTTCGGGTCACCTGGTGGGACTGGAGGTCCAGGCAGAGAAGCTGAAGATGGCGCGAGGGGGGACGTCCCCTTCCGCTGCTTGTAATAACAGCCGAGTGTTATTCCAGTACAACAACTTTAGCAAAATGACATACATGTATTTGCGTGAAGTGGTTAAAGGACTTGCCAAAACGTTTTCTGTCTTTACTCACACTTTACATTTTTTTTGTGAATCAGTAGGGTTGCTAAGTACCTTTTACTTAGTCACATAAGTGGGGTGGGGGGGGGCGCAATCTGGGTGCCCTCTATTTGTTAGAGGGGACTTCTGGATTCTGATAAGTCCCCCGTCTCAGGGTTGTGGGTAAGCAGCCCTTGTTCTTATCAACATGGGCATGTGAAGGAGTATGGGATCAGGAGGGAGAGCGCATGCTCACCTCCCCTTTGTTGGCCTGCATGTTTGTATAAGGTTCTGATGTTGATCTTTGTGGGACCTCATTCTTTTGATTTTTATCTTTTGCATGAGGTTCACTCCCAAAAATCAATACCAAACCCTAATGTCGCGTACACACGATCATTTTTCAACATGAAAGAAAACGTCGTTTTTCAGCATGTCTAAAAAACGAAGTTTTCCCAACTTCATCATTAAAACGACGTTGCCCACACACCATCGTTTTTAAAAAATGATAGCAAAGCGCGGTGACGTTCAACACATATGACGGCACTATAAAGGGGAAGTTCCATTCGCCTTTGGGCTGCTTTAGCTGTATCCGTGTTAGTAAAAGACGATTTGCGATTTTTTGTCTGTTACAGCGTGATGAATGTGCTTACTCCATTATGAACGGTAGTTTTACCAGAACGCGCGCTCCCGTCTCATAACTTGGTTCTGAGCATGCGCGGGTTTCTTTCGTCGTTTTAGCCCACACAAGATCATTTTTTACAACCCGAAAAACGACATTGTTTAAAACTACGTTAAAAAATGCAGCATGTTTGAAAAAAATGTTTGACGTTTTTCAGAACCTGTACGCGGCATGAGTGTCTGGTATACAATTTGGGGAGGGGGGGCTAATATCTTTTTTTTTGCGTGGGGTCTTCCTTAAAAGCCAAACTAGACTGAAGGGCCTGATATGATTTATGAGGGGGGGGGGCTGTGCTGTTTTTTTTTTACTATCCCTGATCCTTTGCTTAGATGGATTCATGGCGATGTAAGTTAACCACTTAAGGACCGCCTAACGCTGCTATACGTCAGCAGAATGGCACGGCTGGGCACCTGTACGTGATTGTTAAATGCCCAGTCGTGGGTCGCGAGCACGCGACCCACGACAATCCCGGAGCTGAAGAACGGGGAGAGGTGTGTGTAAACACACCTTCCCTGTTCTTCGTTGTGGTGCTGTCATTGATCGTCTGTTCCCTGATATAGGGAAAGGCGATCAATGATGTCACACGTCCAGCCCCGCTCACCTACAGTTCCCGCATCGAAATTTTTAATTTAACGTCGTTTGCGTAACACGTCAAGGAATACGGAAGTACGCTACGCGCGTCGCCGTTCGAAAAAATGACGTCACGGCGCGCAAAGCACAGTGGGAGTTAGGAAACGGAGCATGCGCAGTAGGTCTGGCGCGGGAGCGTGCCTAATTTAAATGGCACACGCCCATTTGAATTGGCCCGCCTTGCGCCGGAGGCCGCGGTCGTAGTTTTCATCGCAAGTGCTTTGTGAATCAGGCACTTGCGATGAAAACTTGCGGCGGTGTAACGTATCTACGATACGTTACGCCGCTAAGATTCTACGTGAATCTGGCCCATGATGTCTAATGTACACTAACCTAGATTAAGGCTTGATTCACACATGTGCGGTGCAAATTCCAGCTTAGTTTTCTCTGCGAAGAGAAAAAATGGCTGTTCAGCGGTTCCTCTACATTGTAGGTGAGATTCAGCTGAGCAGGGAGAGGGGGAGGTGTAGTGAGGAGGGGGAGAGAATGCCTGTTAACAATGAAACACATCTGCGAATCAAATGCGTTCCCATAGAAGAATATGTGCATTCAATTCGCACCGCACTGCCTTAAAAACACACACTTTTTTTGGGCAATGCGAATGCAACGCACATATGTGAACCAGATGCATTCAAACTAATAGATTTTAAAATGTTATGCGAATTGGATGCGGTGTAAAACACATCCAATTCGCATAGGTGTGAACCCAGCCTAAAGGCTTGCTGCATTTATCTGGTATATTTTGCAGTGGTGTTAATGATAAAATTAAATGTATACGTAATGAAATACACCTTTTTGAAAAAAAAAATATATATATGACTTCTTTCACTCGTCTTTTATAAACCTCTTTGGTAGAGAAGGGTTCTTTTATTAACATTCTCTGCTAGAATTATGCTGTGATTCATGTAATTATCCGACAGGCACCTGTCCTGCCAGTTGCATTAATTCAAAGCACTTTTCCAAGATTCTAAACATGGAAAGTGGGTTGATAGCTCATCATTATTTAATAAAGACAGCTTCAAACACATCAGTGCTTCTTTGTACGTTTGTATCACAAACAGTGGGAATATATTTCTCTGTATTAAAAATAAAAATAAAAAACAATAGGCATAGAATTTGAATAATATCATATAGATATAGGTTCTTTGGGTTGTGAAATAGCACACTATTAGACCCCTTTTACACTGAGGGGGTATTGCAGGCGCTATAGCCCAAGGGCTTTCACACTGGATTGTTGCGCTAGCAGGACAGTAAAAAAAGTCCTTCTAGCCGCATCTTTGGAGCGGTGAAGGAGCGGTGTGTATACGACTCCTTCACCGATGCCGCCTATTGAAATGAATGGGACAGTGCGGCTATACCGCCTGCAGGCGGTTTTAACTCTTTCTCGGGCCGCTAGTGGGGGTTAAATGCGCCCCACTAGCGTCCGAAATGCGCCGCAAATCCGCCAATAGCGTCATTTTACCGCCGACGCTATGGGCGGCTCAGTGTGCAAAGGGCTCTAAGTGACACCAGAAACAAAATAAAAATATTAACAAACGATGACAATAGGGCCATATACTGTTACAAATTACAGCCTATTCAGTAAGACAATGCAAAGAACAATGGTGAAGACAAAAGTACAAAAACCTAGCAACCATTTAGAAATAATGTCTCAGGCCGGCCAAACACGGAACAGATTTCTTTCCTGCAAGCATGGGTTGCAGGAAAGGAATTTGCTTGATTCACCCATAAACACAGACAGTGTTGATGCGGGAATCGCTCCTGCTGGGCAATTGTCTTCTCCCGGCAGGGAGTGGTGGGGGAGGGCAGGGGAAGCCTTCCCCACTGGGAGAAGACAGTAATTGCTGCTAGTGACTATAGCAGTCACTAGAGAGAATCCAGCAGGCAGGTTGTACCCAAGTTGATCAATCGATCAACTTAGTACATTCAGTCTGCCCAGTAAAGTTTTGAATCTCGGACAGTTCCTTCTGAACCAGACGAGATTCGATCCATGTATCGCCAGCCTTAGATGGTCTGATAAAAGTATAGAGATATCTGACTACTGCATTTTATACATTACTTTTTTTTTTCCATTTAATCCAGGTAGCATTGTTGTCTGTTATCAAAGCATTTCATGTTAAATAAAAATAATAATTAATAAAAACGGTTGCACAAAATACCGTCTGTAGCAATTTTGGTCAAGTCTTTGAAGACTGTTTAATTATGTCAAAAATGAAAACACATTTAACAAGAATACCATGTGTAGAAAATAAAAAATAAATAAAAATCACAGCAAATCTGCATATTAACTTGCTTGGTAAAGCAAATATGCTTTAGCAAAAATAAGGACTATATTTACTGTTCTTCAGCCAACACATATAGCTTTTTGTTCATAGTAACAGATTAATATCTATATCAAAATTCTAAATAGAAAAAATTTACTGCATCATAATCAATCAATAAAGCAGGCTAAATATTATAGAATAAGGTATTATGACCAGCAGGATTACTTGGCTGTGTGTGGTAAGATTTTTCTTTCTTATACCAAATGTCAATTGCTTAACTGAAGGTTGTGCTAGTGATTTTTTCTGCCCTGTTATGAACATTAGGATGTGGTTTAGATGAGCCTTTTAGATATTTTTAACATTAAAGGAACCCTTGGCATAACATTAAGGTCCCAGGGCACCCCTGCTAAAAAATTATTACTGTATATCAACATCTCAAGGTACTTTCGCATTAAGAGTAATATGTAGATGTAATAAAAAAATAAAAAAATTCAAGAATGTGGCATGATTCATATTTTTGACAAATATGCCCCCTTACAATGATGGTTAGTGAAAAAATAATGCACCCTTACATTGGTGGCCAGTAGTTGAAGGGCTTGTTTACACTGGTGGATACCTTAGTGGTTTGTGGGAAACATGCTCTTCACATTATTTATCAGTGGGAAGAATGCCCCTTACACTGGTGGTCTGCAGGAAGAATGCCCCTCTCATTGGTGGTCTATGGAAAAATGCCCCTTTCATAGGTGCTCTGTGAGAATAAAGCTCCTTTCATTAATGGTTTGAAGAAAGAACATCCCTTACAGATGCCTTAAAAAGCTCACTGGTCACTTATCGGATAGGCAGAAATGACTCCCTGCTCAAGGAACCCCTAACAACTTTTGCAAGAATCCCAGGGTTCCACTGGAACTCAGGAAATAAACCTTGCAGTCTCACTGGTTTGTGGCTGATCTGCCACATGGATTCAGAGGCATAGCGGTTTTTGTGACCTGATTCCCATGGATTTTAATATATTGGGTGTTTATGTTTCCTGGCATACAGTATTTTTGGGTCATCTATCACCCTGACAAATAGTGCTTTAAGCCTACATTTTCTCAGTTTCTAAACTAGCAAACATGAGTCGAGGTTACAGAAAGAATCAGGTGAAGGTGGCTGAGACCATATTAGTCCTGCAGCCAAATAGGCCCATTTCTGCTACTGGCATAAAAAGGAAGTATTGATTCAGGTTCACTGATTTACTCTTCCTGCCCCCCAAAGCTAGCTGTCCTGCATGGGTTTATCTTTCTTACTCAAACTGAATGTCTTGCCTTAGCATTACAAAACAAGATGAAATGTCATATCCACACAAAACAAAAACCTAGAACCACGGACTAGAAAAGTAGATAAATTATCAGCCTACTTTACTGTCTGTTCAGTTATAGATATAAAATGGGTAAATTGTAAGTAAGAAATAATTCTATCAACACAAATGCGCAAAATGAACTGAACCACAACAATGAGGACATGGCAGATTACTCTAGCAGATGACAGTTTGTAACCTTTTATTACACATGGAAATTGGTTACTGGCTCCAGGCAACTTTGCCTCTCTGGGCCATAACCAGTGGCGGCTAGTGCTCAAAATTTGGGGGGGGGGGGGCCAGACAAACTGAAAACTTCTGGAAAAAAAACATCAAATGCAGCCACTGTGCCCATCAAAAGCAGCCACTGTGCAATCAAACGCAGCCACTGTGCCCATGAAACGCCGCAGCAGTCATCAAGACCCATTTTGTATGAAAATTATGAAGGCGCATGTGCGGAGGCTAGCAGGATGGACATGTTGGGCTAGAGCTCTGCTCTGTGAGGGAGAAAAGCCGCATATCTCAGGACGCCAGTCAAATCAAAAGTGATAAAATTTGTGGACTCATTTGCCTAAGAGGTGAGGGGGACCTTTTATGAGGAAAATGGTGCTGGGGGGTGCCCGAAACAAGTCAAAAACTAACCCCAATAGCGACAGCCAGCAGACTAAAAGAACAGCAAAAAAGGCGCCAGCCCCCTCAGCTGTATTCTCCTCAGGGAAAGAGAAAAGGAGTATGGCAAAGCAGATGAAACCCACTATCTCCCTGGGAGATTTAAACTCTGACAGCGAAGATGATAATGACATTTCTCAAGCAGCACTTCAAGACACAGCTGTCCCCTCAGGATTATTAAAGCAATTTGAGAAAATGCTGCATAAAGCCTTAAAGCACACCTCAGAACAAATCATCTCTAACCGCACAAAGGAGATTAGAGAATTGGGGCACCGGACAGAAACATTGGAAATTAAAGTTGAAGAAATTGAAGTTTTTACCCAAGAATGTCTGACTGAACTGGACTCACTTAAAGAGGAAAATATAACACTACAAAATAGGTTGGAGGATTATGAAAACCGTGCCAGAAGGTCCAATTTAAGATTCAGAGGTATTCCTGAATCAGTCTTAGACCTCCAAGCCACCATACTAGCCTTATGTCAGGAATTACTGCCAGGAATAGCAGTGGAACGGATGGAAATGGACAGAGTTCACAGGGCACTTATGCCCAAAAAGACAGAGGGTCCCCCTAGGGACATTATTGCCAAGCTCCATTATTACAGAACAAAGGAGCAGATATTGGAAGCAGCCAGAGAAAAGAACAATTTACTCTTCCAAGGATATAACTATCAGATATTTGCAGATATCTCCCAGCTAACTATATCCAAGAGGCGGGCAATGAAACCTCTCTTATTGGAACTCCAACACCACAAGATTAAATATCAATGGGGATTCCCCTTTTCCCTGCGCTTCACCTACCAAGGAACCAAAATGACTTGCAGAACACCTGACTAACTTCACCAAGCCTTACTTGACCTCAAGCTAATTGAAGGAGCAGCCACAGCAACCACCTCATGCAGAAGATCAGCATCTGCTTCTTCCTACAACAATTTACCTCAGCATGGGATGAATAATGGTACCCACCATTCACAAATGAGGCAGATTCGGATCCCAACCCCAGGACCAAGAAGGTACAATGGACTGACTGACCATCACAAAAATTTCCTCATTTTTCTTTTTGCTTCAGCAACACTTTTTGGGAGAGGAAAATACAATTCAAGTAATGACTTTTTTCCCCAAAAGGAATTAAGTGTTACACTTAATTTCCATTCTTCAATATTTTTTTTGTTTTATCCTTTTTTTTTTCTTCTCAATTTAAATATTTTTTTTTATGAAATACCTGATGAACCGATCATATAATCTAAACACACAGAGTAATATTACTATCTTACCACCCACTACTTGTGTGTAAATTCAGAGTAGTGTACTAACCCCCTACATTAATTTAGCTAGTTTGTTAATGTACTTGTGCTTTGCACCCATTTTGCTTCATAAATACTTTAAGGCTATTTGTTTACAAGTGAAGCATAGTTATCAATACACCTTAAACAAAGATAAGGAAAAGTTACATATTTTTTTTGTTGTTAAACATTCTGGCTATTATAGTCACAATGCTTACAATAGGGGAAAGTTCAATATTATTTTGAACCTTGAATAACCCCGCATTTCATTGCCGGAATATTTTAAAAGTAAGCAGTATTACCCCAGAGGTTTATTCACTATTGCATCCCCCCCCCCCCCAATTTCACTTTCATGTTTGGGAAAACAAACATAAATTATCCACGGTTTTGTTATATTTAGTTAGGGCGAAAAATTTGCACCCTAAGGGGTGCACATATCTCATTTAGTAAGCGGCTCTCCAGTGCACAGAAAAAACATGTGCCTCACTAGGATCTCCTCGGATCCCCATAATATTATGTGGGGATTCGACGAGGGCCCCTTTCCCCCTGATGGGGGACTTTATCCCGTAAACCTCAAGTACTTTATTTTCTTAAATGTATTCAGATATTCTATAATCTGTATTGTCTCTCATTTTCTTTTTAAGGACGATTATTTTGGATCCCCCTTTATTTATTTTTTTCCTCTGTCTGCACGGACTGGGCCGGGAAGCCACTTCTTAATGAATAATGGTAAGACTAGCTTGATGATTAGGCTATCATGGCTCCATTGAATGTATTAAATCTTAATGTACAAGGTCTAAGTGTACCTCAGAAATGAACAAAAGAATTTAGATTGTTTCAGGCTAAGAAAGCTCACATTGTTTGTTTGCAAGAAACGCACTTCACCACAAACATGACTCCTAAATTTTATAATGCCTTTTATCCACAAGTGTATACAGCATCTGTTACTACGAAGAAAAGGGGAACCCTAATAGCATTTCACCGAACTACACCATTTGTATTGCAATCAGAAATCAAAGACCCAGAGGGTCGATACCTTATTCTAACGGGCTTTATCATGGACACCGCTATTACAGTGGTCTCCTTTTATGCACCCAACCTTAATCCAGTACCCTTTATGTCACATCTTTTCCAAATGATTAATACTCACAAAATGGGCTCTCTTTTTATATGTGGTGATTCCAATCAGGTCCTCCTTCCATTTTTGGACAAAACCCCATATGCTCCTCCAAGATATCAAGCCAAGTGGTCTCTCTCTAACCTCCTATCCAAATATAATTTAGCAGATTCCTGGAGAGAATCTAATCCAACAAAACGCAATTATACCTATTTTTCTAACCGACATCAATCATTCAGTCGCATTGATCACATATTTTTAACAATTGGTATGATACCAGAAATACTCAATTCTACTATCATACCCATCCCGTGGTCTGACCACAATGCAGTTTTCACCACAGTAGCATCTGCTATACCCAAAAACCATGATCCAAATTGGTATCTCCCAGATATATTGCTTAAGCATCCTTCTTACTGCTTAGTAATTGAACAAGCCCTAAAAGAATATTTAAAGCACAATATGAGTCCAGAAATATCCCCACTCACGCTTTGGGAAGAGCACAAACCAGTATTAAGAGGAACATTCCAACAACAATTAGGGATCCTTAAAAGAGAACGTAAACAAATGGCAAGACAACTAGAAACAGAATTTAACCTATCATTCACGGCCTTCCAAAATAGTCATACTCCCACCGCCAAAATTCGTCTCGATAAAGCGTGTTTAGAGTATGATCTATTCCTTACTGATTCAGCAGACAAAGCATTAAATAGAAATAAACATACATTCTATAAGAACGCTAATAAACCTTGCACATATTTAGCAAGAGCTCTGAACTCTATTACTAAGACCTTCAAGCCTATCAAACTTAAAATAGCAAACAACATTATTACTAGTAACCCACTTAAAATAGTACAGAAGTTCAGTTCCCACCTAAAAACACTCTATTCAGAGGCTAATACATTTAATGACACAAAAGCAGACTCCTTCTTCTCACAAATTCAATTACCACGAATGAAGGAAACTCAAAAAACACAACTAGAAAAACCAATCACACAAGACGACGTAGCAGCTGCCATTAAATAACTCAAATTAAATAAGAGGCCAGGACCCGATGGATTCTCAACCCGATATTATAAAACCTTCAAGAGGACCTTATCTCCCCAAGGATGGCTGAAGCATTTAATGACTTACTAAAACAAAAAACCTTTAGGCAAGAATCATTGTTGGCCATAATATGTATGATCCCTAAACCACATTCGGATGACACCCTTAGTACAAATTATAGTCCTATTTCTATGTTGAATACGGATATCAAAATACTAGCCAAAATATTAGCAAATCGCCTTAATAAAATTATTGGAACGCTGATTCATCGAGACCAAGTTGGTTTTATGCCCACGCGACAAGCAGGCGACAATATACGAAGGGCGAGCCAATTAGCGCACATAGCAAAAAAGCAAGGAATTCCAGCGTGTTTTCTCTCTTTAGACATCAAACCAGCATTTAACTCCATTTCATGGTCATACCTAAAATACACATTACAAAAATGGGGTTTTGGCCCTAATTTTACAAAATGGATCATGGAACTCTACAATAATCCAAAAGCATATGTCAAGTATGCAGGGTATAAGTCAGACCCTTTTAGCATAGAAAGATGCCCACTATCCCCATTATTATTTGCCCTCCTTATTGAACCACTTGCGCAAAAGATCAGATCTGACCCCACTATTATAGGCATAGAATTAGGAGGAAACAAACACAAAATATGCCTATTTGCTGACGACATCCTCCTATTTCTCTCATCCCCCCAAGTGTCAGGCCCTAATCTCATTCCAATCCTAAATAATTTTGCATCATTTTCAGGCTTAGTAATCAATCCAAAAAAATTTTTTAGCGCTGAATATATCCCTTTAAAACATAGAACTGAGTTCGGCCAAAATAGGTCTCCCATTTGAATGGCCAAAAAAATGCATCCCTTATTTAGGGATACATCTTACTGCATCCATATCGGATTTATTCTCACATAATTATCCCGCAATTCTAAAACAAATATCAAATTTAATGAATTCATGGACCCATCTCCCATATCATGGTTTGGAAGAATCAATGCAGTCAAAACGACGATTTTACCAAAACTTTTATACCTCTTTAGAGTGCTACCCATCCCAATACCTGCATATTACTTGAGAATAGTTCAGAAGAGAGTTTCATCTTTTGTCTGGGGTTCTTCCAAACCGAGAATAAAAATACAAACTCTATGCCTCCCCAAAGTAAAAGGGGGACTTGGGTATCCCAACTTTGCACATTATTACAGAGCTGCACAAATAGCAACACTTGCTAAATATCATGCACAACAGGAAATACCTCTCTGGGTATCAATAGAAGCAATTGAATGCGACCCCATTCCACTATCCAATGTGCTGTGGGTCTCTCCCAAAGCACGCAGAAATATAAGAAATCTCATTATTAAACATTTACTTTCCCTATGGGATAGATTCAAAATAAAAAAACAACTACAATCTCCTCACAATCCATTGTTATCATTCCAATAAAATTCGGCATTTTATCCTGCATGGGTCTCTCCCAAATCTTTTAAGGAATGCACTTTTAGGGATATCCTGTGCATGCACAAATTTGTAGACTCCACATCTTTCATTCCATTCCCGACATTATGTGAAATATATGGTATACCGCAAACGGAATTATTCAAATACCTCCAAATAAAAAACTTTTTTATGCCTCTAATAACTTCTTTACCTTTGTTAACCCGCTTGTCTATTTTTGAAAATATTTGTAAAAAAGATCTGCATGCTAGGGGTACAATATCTGCTTTATATTCGCAATCACTAATACAATTCAATATGGATAAACTGTCCGAAAATGGGAGGAGGATCTAGAATCTGAATTAAATGCATCTGATTGGAATCAAATATGGTATAACACAAAAACAGCCTCCTCAAATGTACTCGCGATCGAGGCAAATTATAAAGTGTTAAAAAGATGGTACTTAGTACCGGCTAGGGTAGCAAAATATGTGCAGAACTATTCTGCGCAATGTTTTAGGGGATGTTCTGATACAGGTACATATCATCATATTTGGTGGTCCTGTCCGAAGGCGCTGACATTTTGGACGGAAATTTTCAATATTGCAAGTATATTGACAAAAAAGAAAATTCCTTTAGACCTCAAAACAGCATTGCTCAACTTGAAACCTGATAATATAACACATATGCAATTTAAACTGTTATTGCAGCTCTTCACAGCAGCGAAGCAGACATTAGCAAAGGCCTGGAAATCTCCTAATCTAATAGTGAATGAAGTTAAAGAAAGGATAAATAACTCTATGACCTATGCTAAAATGACAGCAATACATATGGACATGGTCACCAAGTTTGAGAGAATATGGAAACCTTGGATTACATATGCAATGCCAATATCCTTTAATAATGAAGTACTTATGCCATGGTAGCCTAAGCATTACAATTACCTATTGTACTTTTTAGTCAGTGACAGTGGAACTCGGCCTAGTCCTGCAGACTCCTTTATTTTACCCCCGACCCCCTTTTTTTTCTTCTCTCTTCATCTCGGTCATTATTTTCATTTTATTTTTTTCTGTTTTTGATTCACTACTATGTTTTCGAAACTCTCGTTATTAGCTTGATATTTATTTGTACTAGCCGAAATTCTAAATTAGGAATTTATTAATACAAGAAGTTATTGTAATGTAAGTCGCTTTATAGATTCTTGCCTATATGTTATTGATAGTAATTCAACTTTTTTTTATCAAATATTGTATCTGTTAAATCTTCATTAGATTAATATACATTTGTATAAGCGCAAAGGAGTTTCTCCCCTATGTAATGTATTTGTTATATGTTACTTGTACAATTTTTCTGAATCACATAATAAAGATATTTTGACAAGAAAATGATGGTAGCTTTCTGACCATAACCCTACCTGGATGATATGTATCATAAACAATTACCATAGCTTTCTTTCAATTTTCTTTCTTTACCATACCATTTCCATCTTATTGCTTTTTTTTTTAATCAGGTAATATTTATTAAAGCTTTTTGCAAACATTTACAAAGCAAATAAAAGATTCTACAGTAGACTATGGTATGGTAAAGCTATGGTAAATCTTTCTTTTTTGCTCTCCTCATTAGATATCGTTATATATACTGTGTCCACCATACAAGATGTTTATCCCCTATCCATTATATGCCCAGCCATATGGGTGCTTTAAGACCTCATTGTTTACTCCCACAATGCTTCAATGTTGGTGTGTACGTAACCCTGCTATTTTGGTTGTTCTAGAGAGGCGTCGCATGCGTGCGTGCCGGGGGGGGGGTTTGGTTGGTGGGGCCTCCATGTCCATTTTGCCATTTTGCGTGGGGCCCCCAAATTCCTTCAAACGGCTCTGCTGGTCACCCTACCCTAGCAGCCTCTAGTTTGGAATAGCCCAAAAAATGGGTCTTACACCCTATTATAGACTGCTGCCTGAACTTTATACTCAACAGCAGTTACTCTTTCTTCTTACTTGAGTCAATTTAAAGTTTAAAAAAGAGTCAGCTGAAAAACTAGACAGTATTTTGGCATGTGCAACTGTGGTATGTAACTGTTTCTAATATGTGAAAATACCTATGTTCTGTTTCAAATACAATTTGAAATAATGCCTATCTGCCAAATACTAAATAATTGTTTAAACAGCCATGTAATATACAGTATAACAATAAAATGTAGTTTAAATAAATATTAATATTGGTTCAAGAGAAAACAGACATAGAAAATTGACATGAAAGCAATGCAATAATTATCTGACACAAGTAAAAGCGCACATTCAGGAAATATGTTAAATAAACTATGCCAATTGTTTATGAGGTAATAAAGTGCTGGTGAGAGAATTTGCTGTTAGAATATTGAAGTGTGCCCACAGATTGATTTATGTGCTAGTTTACTTAATGAAAATGGAAAGTAAGATTGAATACTGTACAGTGTTTAAGAAGTGGAAACCCAGCAGTATTAAATCAAGTAGACCGAAGAATTAAGTAGAAATGTATGTGAAATAGTGGAAGGATAAAAAAAAATCATGTCTTTGTCTACATAGGCACAAAATTTCAATAGTACAGCCCATCTCTGTAAAAACTCTTTCAAATCAAGAAACAAAGGTAAACTAGTAATATATATATATATATTTTAGATACATAATTCCTAGATGTGAGCCATATTTGGTAATAACAGTCAATACTGGCATGTTCTGGTTTTAAATAACATCTCCAGAAAAAGAATGCAAAGCAATGTTTCAAGAAAAGAAGGAAAAGATGGTCCATGAAGTCAGATGCAGCATTCATAGGGCTTATTGAAAGTATAGGCAGAAAAATCAATGGGTATCAAATGACTATCTTCACACGCTTCACACTGAAAAGTGTTTAATCATAAAGCTAGCACTTTTTAGTGTCAAATGTTTCAAGGTGTCATCTGATGCTTATTGATTCTTGTTCCTACAAAACCCTCTGGTTGCAGCATGACCATCTTTACTTGATTACTTTTGTCTAATGGCTAGGAATGGTGGAGTTTTGTGGCACAGTGGCAGGTGGATTAAGGTCAATTTTCCCTACTGGCAGCAATAAACTTACCTGTTCAACGCTTCTAGTCTATGATTATCTATAAATAAAATATACTGCGCAAATTTTTTTTATTGTTATTGATTTGTTATTGGGATCGGCATATTGAGTTACCTTAATGTGGCATATGCGTGCAGTTGGAGAACAAAGCAGTGAGCGAAGGTCCAGACAGTGAATAAAGGTTTTCCAATGCTTTATTTCCAGGCCAAACACGGCCAACATCAACATCAAATAGGAAGAGCAGGTTGATGAAGAAAAGGGAGAACCTTGCAGTGTCAGGCCCGGATATTAATTGAGCAGTCTTTGCTCAATGGAGTACCAAATTATTATTCGTCGCCACTCTAGTTGGAGTGGGTAAAGTGCCCCTTAGACAGACCCCTCTCACAAGCCTGGCAGCCGAAGTGTCACTTAGGATTTGCTGGGAGGAACAGATCTCTCTCACAGACCTGGCTCTAGTACCTCTGCCACAGACCAATTACTTTAGGTGAGCTAGATGGATAAATGGAGCGGATCCTCCCAGTAGGTTTTAGCATAGGTCACCAGATGACAGCAAAATGTACCTGTTAACATTCTGGTCACCAGATCCCCGATTGGTTCGTTCAAGCCCTGTTGGACAACCTGCCTCCGGGTTCCCCTCAAGCCGAACGGCACCTAGCCTGGGATCTTTTCAATAGAACTGGGGACCCAGTAAGTCACTGGAGTCCCTTTTTACCTCCAGATGAGGGTTTGTGTAGACTGCAATTCTGGCCTGGTGTGCCGCGCTGCCTAGCACATGACACCTATCACAGATATACCCTCCCCCAGCATGCCCCGCGAGGGAAAAGCTTCTCTAATTGGCTGCTGGGGAAAGTTGCTCTGCCAGAACCCCTCTGGCACCAACTGCCGGCCAGGGATGGTATTGCATCCCTGGAGCACAGACTGACCCAGTGGACGTCTCTGGAGTGACAGAAGTCCCAATTATAGCACATTGTGAATGGGAGCAAAGTAACTCTCCCATTCCCCACTAACTTTAGCGTAGTGCCCATACTGAAAGTAAGGGGGTGCTACATTTTTATATGTAGTTGTCCCTTTAAAAAAATCCTACCGCAAACCTTAAATTATTTTGTGATATTTACATATGTAACAATTTGAAGTGGCCTGGATGCTTAAAACTGATATCTGGGTTAGTGTATATCTCACTGGTGAGAAAAACACATAAAGGAATTTTATGCATTTATTTTTTAATATTATAAAAGCTGTCTTTGCCCCCATGTGTTTCTACCAAAAAGAGGAAAATACTCTTCCAAAGTTCCCTTGTAACAACTTGTCTTATATTTGTTTACAGTAATTTAGTGGACAAAAATGTTAGCCCATCACAAAAAAAAAAAAAAATAGCTAAAGAAACACAGTACCACAGAAGTGCCGCGCTCTGTAAATGCTGAGAGAATGAATAAAAAAGAAGAAAGCCATTAAAGTGGTTGTAAACCCTAGTAAAAAATATAAATAAATAAAAACCCCTGCAAGACAAAGGCATAAAGAGCTAGTATGCTATGCATCGGTCCTCGTACTCCCCTCTGGCCGGCAACATCTCTCCCAGAGTTACTTCCGGGTATCGCGGGCTCCGGCGCTGTGACTGGCCAGAGCCACGATGAAGTCGCTGGTAACGACACACTCACTGAAGCAACGGCACATATGTGCCATTGCTTCAGTTTGCTTCAGTGCGCATGTGCTGATGATATTGGCACATGAAAATACAGGGGACATACCGTAGACTCCCCCTCTCCTCCCTTCCTCTTTCCTCTTTATTCTCCTTTTTACTGGACTTTCCCTTCCTTTTCATTGTTTCTTTCTTCCTCTTTTACTTTGTTCTAAGCATTTATTCCATAATTTTATCTGGCCATCAGGTTTTGGCCGGGCTGAGATGGTTGTTATTGAAATATCATATTCATTGCGCTATCTTTTATTTCTGTTAACTGTTTATAAGGTATTTTGCCTGAAGGGGATACCCCCGGTCATGCAGCTTTGCAGACATGCGACCAGGCAACTATGCTGGTGCATGTTGACCATGGTCGCCCTACCCACCCAGGGACATCTGGATGGGCAAATATTGGTTCTTTGTTTCTCCATTTTATTTTATGGGACATTAGGTTTGTTACCTGGGTGTGTGATATGGGTCTCTATGTGCCGTTATTTATTATCATTTTTCTATTTCCTTGTTTGTCTACTGTACTATGTAACCATCTAAGAAAAATGTTGTTATATTTTGGAATTTTATGCAAATAATGCCTTTTGTAAAAGAAAATACAGGGGACAGCTCCTAAACCGTGCAGGTTTAGGAGATATCCTGGGTAGCTACAGGTAAGCCTTATTATAGGCGTACCTGTAGCAAAAAGTGTTTGTAAAGGGTTTACAACCACTTTAAAGCTGAATTCCGGCCACAGAATTTATTTTTCAGGCATCCCATCAGTTTATATATGTTTATATATGCTTGCTAGTGGATCTGAATTTTATCTTTTTTTTTACACTTACTATTTAGAAAATCCTCATCTGGTCATTGCCATGATGATTGTGGGCATGTGAATCTTGAGTTTTTCAGATGCTTTTATGTATATCCGTAAGAGGAAACTGTGCTTCTCAACCAACATATTGTTTTCAAGAGCAAACCCCACATTATCATCTTTTTCCTTGTGTAAACTTATGCTTTGTCAGACCACTTTGCTTGACCTGTCTGGCTTGGTTGGTTAAGCTACCATCATAAAAGACCACTTAGACTGAAATATGCCAAGGAACATTTGAGTTGCACAGATTTCTGATGTATAGAATTCCATCTTTTTCTATATTAGTATATTTAACTTATGAAAAATAGCTTCATTATTATGTATCTAAACTGCAGATCTAGCCAGTTCTGAATTTACTATTAAACGGTTTTCTAAATTCTGTATTTAAGAATGCAGACGCTCTCTAGAACCCAGTAAAATATCAAAACATTTTGCTCCAACCGTGATATTTCTTTACTGAATTGAAAATCACACCCCAAATATTTCATCCATATAATTATACATTTTCCACTTCACAGCTGTTAGAATAGCTTAAACTATCTCCTAACTTCTAATTGTGTTAATCTCTCTGCTAATTATGCTGATCTTATTCAGCAGAACACTACATTAAAAAATAGAAGAATGGAGAGATACTAACTCACAGACAATGAGAAGATTCTGCATAGAATAGTCCTAAAAAAGGCAAAAATAGCTACAGTACCTGGACTAATTGTTTTTGAACTAAAAAAAAACAATTAGGCAATCCCATAATTGACCAATATCAAAGAAACACAGCAGTCAATTGTGTAAAAAAGAGTTCCGGATTAGTCTATTAAGCTACACAATCATAAGGCTGCCATCTTTGGTTACTATAAAGACACTGTATTTGCTTGGATTCCATTTTTCCTAGCTGACTTTTTTTGTAGCACTTTTATATCAATATCTTTTGTTCAGCCAAACATATTAGTTTATAAGTGTATGCACAAATATAACAGGGTCAAAAGATGGGAATTAACCCTATATAGCCTAACAATCATGGCAGCAAATTAGCCTGGGTAAAAATGAAAGATGATAAAACTGAAAGAGAATACAATCAGGGCTTCTAGAAGCCACAAGGCTTCAGTTCCAGATACCCAAGACAATTATATGTCTGTAGTAGTGCTGGAGACATTTCACTATCCAACAACTTCACACAAAATCCCTTATTCCTCACAATGGTCATATGTTAACAGTTTTTTGAGCAAGTACTGTATATAGTTATGCTTCGCTATAATCTTCTCGTTGATTGAGAACTTTCTCTGAATTACAATGACTATCCACAATTGAGCACTCTGGATCTCCATAAGCACACGTGAAAGAAAGGCTGGGCAACACTCTTTACTAACTGATACAGTGATCAATGCTGCTAATACTCAGTTGTTTCTTTGAGTACATTTATAAAGAAAATAAAGTCTGATATTTCAGTTTGTGACAGATGCTGAAGAAACAAAACATCCAACCATGCATCTCTAAAAAACACCACAGCAAATCCTCTGTGCTAGTTTTTCCCAAGCTTTTCCCAAGCTTCTACTTTTGCAGTGGCCAACATTAATAGACCCCCCTCTGTCTTTTATATTTTCCGTTTTTTATTAAATTAGTAGAATGCAACAGGCATGGGATGACCCAAAATCCAAGGTGGTTGAAAGTGAAGCCTGGAGTTATGGCAGGGAGACCTCAATGCTAAGGTCAGCAAGACCAATATATATAAAGCTGTTGGATGTAGATGTTAGATTTACACCAGAGACTGGGAGAGAGAACTGGGTTACTCAATCTCGGTAGAAGAATGGAAGAAAGCGTTTTTGTTAACTTTTAAATCGAGTTCTGCAACTTTTATACAAGAAAATTATTATAAAATACTAACCAGATGGTATAGATGTCCGGCAAGGTTACATAGAGTATCACAGATCTATCCCGGGGAATGCTGCCATTGTGGAGGAGATAGTGGTACAATGATCCACATCTGGTGGACCTGTCTGCAGATTAAAGAATTTGGGGATTCTGTATTCCAAATCTGTTCTTGCGTTACGGGTGTATACTATCATAAATCTCCAGAAATAGCCTTACTATCCATATATCCAGGGTCATTGCGAGAGGTTACAAAAAGGACTGGTCCCGCATTTAATTTCTGCCGCGCGAATAACTATACCTAGACATTGGAATACAACAGTTGCTCCAACTATACAAGAGTAGGTAGCTGAGATAAACCAAATTAAAAGAATGGAGGAAATAACAGCAAGTGATCAGGGATACTATCATAAGTTTATGGAAGTGTGGCTACCCTGGATCGAGTTCTTGAATGCGGACATCTTGAGATGTTATTTGTGAAATAAGCTTGAGAAGGACTTGATTAGGCTTGATGGTTGTGGCACGTTGTGGGTCGGGAGGGGGCGTCCCAGAGGAACATGTAGGTCTGGTTAGGTGTGTATATGTCTAACCTTTTTTTTTTTCTTTTTTTTTTTGTCCACCAGTCTCCAAAAGTAGCACTTTTTAGTACACTAAAACATTTAAGGCTTACTACATATAAAGTTTTGAGAAGCTGCATTTGGCCCCCAGTAAGACTTTGCTGCTTTAAAGGCTAAGTTCACCTTTGTTCACCTTTTATTTTTCTAAATTCCAGCTCCTCTATGTACCAATATAGCATTAATGTACTTCTTTTGCAAAAATAAAACAGCTTTCCATTCATTCTACACATGCTTACCTCACTCACTTCATGGCTGTTCAAAAACACTGCTCGATTACTTCTGTCTTACTTCCTGGTCAGACTTTAGGTCAGGACACAAGAAGGAGTTGACCATCTGAGGGTAGAGGATGTAGTGTGTGTGCTAATGAGATAATCTGGTCAACTCCTTCTTGTGTCATGACCTATAGTCAGTCCAATAAGTAAGGCAGAAGTAATGGATAAGTGTCCATAAGCACAGTGAGTTAAACATGTGTAGAATAAATGGAAAGCTGTTTTATTTTTGCAAAATAAGTACATTAATGCTATATTGGTACATAGGAGAGCTGGGATTTAGAAAAAAAAAGGATGAACAAAGGTGAAGTTAGCCTTTAAAGTTTTCTTGTCTGGAATTTCAGATCTTTGGGTCCAGAACCAGCTATCTGGTGTTAAGATTCAAATATAAGTCATCTATTTTAAAAGGATACTGCATGTATTACAGGTGCACATTAAAACAGAAACATTTATGCTTTTCCAGGTTGATTCATAGTGTCCATTTAAGATCGAATTTCAATCAAGCTGTGTGAACAGAGGTCATAATGTAAACAATCTAGAGATAATGCTACCCATAGAATGTTTGTTTCAGTACCAGTTTCCATGTTGCAATTAAAAGGAATTTATATGGTTTCTTTGTATATATTTGCCTATTTGTTGTGTTCAGTACTAAAATATATATTTTAAACACAGATACATTTTTAACCGTCCACCGTAGTTTTGCGGCGGCAGGTCGGCTCGGCTGTGCAAAATCACATAATATTACATGATTTCGCATTTCAGCCACTAGGGGCGCGCACGCCCCCTGCTCGCCCCTGGTGCCGATGTGCGTGCCCGGCGGACGCGATTACCGACAGGCACCCGCGATCGCTCGTTACAGAGCGAGAACCGGGAGCTGTGTGTGTAAACACACAGCTCCCAGTTCTGTCAGGGGAGAAATTACTACAGAAATACTACAATGTATGAACAGCGATCTGTCATTTCCCCTAGTCAGTCCCACCCCCCCTTCAGTTAGAACACACCTAGAGAACATAATTAACCCCTTCCTCGTCCCCTCGTGTTAACCCATTCCCTGCCAGTGAAATTTTTACAGTAATCAATACATTTTTATAGCACTGATCGCAATAAAAATGCCATTGGTCCCAAAAATGTGTCAAAAGTGTCCAAAGTGGGGGGGCGTGGCGACCGCGCACTGTGATGGCCGCATAGGAAGAGAGCTCCGCTCTGCTCTGGGGAATTTAAGGATCTCACGGCCGTTAGGGACGCGCTGACTGCCCGGTCTTCGTCACGCAGAACCGCTAAACACCCCGGGACACGGATAGGCATGAGAAGAAGACTGCAAACTCCTCCGCAATCCCTGGAATTGCCCGACTTTTTTTCATCAGTGAGCCGCGGGCTACAACAAAATGGCGGCGGGAGTCATCCAGCGCCGCTGAACGCCGGAACCTCTTGTGCCCGCTCTCCTGCATCAGACGGACATCCCTCTGTCGGAAGCCACAGCAACAGCTACTGCAGAGGAGATAGACTCGAGCAGTTCCAGCTCGCCGTGTGACTCTCCATCTACAAGGAGCCCCGCAAAAACGAGACCAAGGCTAGACCCAGAAGCCATAACCACTAATAGATTTTCGGCACTCAATATGGAGGTGAGTGAATCTCTTATTACCAGTGGCACCAATACACCACAAGCTGATCCAATTGCCCAGTTTCCTACTACAGGGCAACCTATATCTGATATTACACTGAAAGAGATGTTGATGTCTCTGAGATCCTCTATTCAATCTGACGTGTTATCCTGTATTCAACAATGCAGAGTTGAAGTACGTGACTTAGGTGAGAGGGTCTGCCAGGTAGAAACACAAATTTGCGATGTCACACAATCCTTTAACGCTCTGGTGGACTCCCATGCGGCACAACATGAAATCATTACTAAGCTGCGGGCGAAGCTGGCTGACTTGGAAAATCGTTCTCGCAGAAACAATCTAAAACTAAGGGGAGTACCCGAATCTATTTCCGTTCAACAACCCCCGTAATTTGCTAGAGATCTCTTCCAGGCTGTCGTTCCATCACTTTCTCCATTGGATCTCACTTTTGACAGGATTCACAGGGTACCTAAACCAACCTTTTTGCCACCGGAAGTACCCAGGGACGTGGTGCTAAGAGTTCATTTTTTTAAAGCCAAAGAATCAATTCTTGATGCGTTCCGCAAAGTGAACAACTTGTCAGTACAAGTCAAAAACATACAAGTGCTGCTGGACTTGTCTCAATACACGCTGCAACAACGTCGCAACATGTCGACACTCACCAAAGCCTTACGAAACAGTAAGGTGATTTATCGTTGGAAATAGCCAGCCAAACTTAATATTTCTGGTATTGTATCTGAAGTTGCGAATCAGAAATAATGAATGCCGCATCTAAACTAATGGAATGTAACAAATTAATAATAATAACTAATAATAGTAATAATAATAATAACTTTTTTATTATTATTAATTCCTTATGTTCCATCCATTTGGATGCGTCATTCGTTATTTCGGATAATTCGTAACTTCGGATAAATGTGTCTTTGTTATGTTCATAAACAGCCAAATTTAAAATGGAAATTCCAATACCTATAATGTAATAGTTATTATTAGTTAGTTATTATTTCTGATTTTCAAATTTTCATTTTTCTGAATTTTCAAATTTACGAATTTATGAATTTACAAATACCGCATCTAAACGAATGGAACATAACAAATTCAAATTTTTTCGAAGTTACAAATTTATTCAAAATAATGTATTTCAATCATAACAAATGACCCCCCCCCCCCAAAAAAGAATAACAAAATGAAACAAAAATGAAAACAAACACATTTTTTGGCAGTGCACATGTCTGCTGGCAATAAATAGATCAAACTTTGGCTTGTTCATCAGGGATTGACTGATTTTCGATCCATGTGGGGCTATTGTGGTTGAACATCACCTTGTTGGACTTTAGCAGTTTGATCGGCACTGCAAGCTAAAGCCTGCAGCTCTGATCTGTCTATTTTGACCACAGGGAACATTCTCTGCTGTCAGAATACAAAGACGCAGTGGGGAAGAGTCTCCCATCCACATCAAATGTGTGAATAGGGGAATCAGGTCAGATTTTTCATACAACCAGCAGGTTAAAGGAAAAAAAATTATAATGTATGGGCAGCTTAACCACTTAAGGACCTCCGCACGGCGATATACGTCGACAGAATGGCACGGCTGGGCACAAGGGCATACATGCACGTCCCCTTTAAGAACCCCAGTGGGTCGCGAGTGTGCTGCCGGCGGCACGCTCGCGACCAGGTCTGAAGCTCCGTGACCGCGCCAGCGGGACCCGTGGACCCGATCGCCGCCGGTGGACCGCGATCGGGTCACAAGAGCTGAATAACGGGGAGAGGTGAGTGTAAACAAACCTCACCCATTCTTCTCTGTGGCAGTGTCAGTGATCGTCTCTTCCCTGTCATAGGGAACGACGATCAGTGACATCACACGAATTGACCCCAAACTATTGTGAACATACTGTATACACATAATTTAGCTATTTGTTAATAAAAACTTTAGGTTTATTTTATCAACAAACAAGACAAATATTATGTGTGCATAGCTTCAGTTAATGCTTATATTAACCTGCCTGGCGGTATTCCCGAGTCTGACTCGGGGTTAGATTTTCCTGCTGCGAGCGGTAACCCCGAGTCAGACTCGGGCTTGCCTCGCTAGATCCACAGGCATGGTTTACTTACCTTGTCCCTGGATCCAGCGATGCCACCGCGCTGTGTGAGCGAGCAGGACCTCGCTCGATTCACACAGTGCCTCCGTGTGACGCCGATCTCCGTTCCCTGCGACGTTACGACGCACGGGGACGGAGAACGGCGCCAAATTCAAAAAAGTAAACAAACACTTTACATACAGTATACTGTAATCTTATAGATTACAGTACTGTATGTAAAAAAAACACACCCCCCTTGTCCCTAGTGGTCTGTCCTGTGTCATGCATGTCATTTTATATAATAAAAACGTTTCTTTCTCCCTGCAAACTGTAGATTGACCATAGCAACCAAAAGTGTCCCTTTATGTCAAAAATAGTTTTAGATCAGCTAAAAAACAGCGATAATAAATTATAATCACTTGCAGAATTGTGCGATAGCGATTTGTGGGGAAATTCGTCATAAAAAAAAAAAATAATGACAGCGACAATTCTGCAACTGAAAAAATTTCAGTGATTTTGATTTGATTACATTATTGAATAATTTTTATTATAATTATATTATTATTTGTTATAATTATTTATAATTATTTATTATATTATAATTTATAATTTTGTTTTTAAAAAAATCTCATACCCGGGATGCCTATTAGAATCTTGTTTGGTCAGATTTAAGTGAGTTATTTCTAAAAATTACAGACCTACAATATAAAACGCCAAATTTCCTTGCAAATAATGGTACCGCTTTCAGCATGTTTTTTCTGAAAGAATCATACCGCCAGGGAGGTTAAAAGCACTGTCATCATTTTTATAAACATTTCTGTAGAGCACGCAAAAACATATCAATAGTCATATAAACCTGGGCAAATCATCAAATACACTTCACTGCATTGTTACTTTCATTTTAGGCTATATTGCCCACAAAGGACAGCACTTGACATCATTTTTATTAGTGAATGATTAATGTTAGTTAATTGGCACATAATTGCCATCACAAGGATCTTGCATTACCAATATATCTTCTGCATCTGTAATCACTAGGTAGTCCACTTCTGACATTTTTGGACAAATTGTCCTATTAACAAAGATACTATTCTGAAAAGGTTCATAAATTGTAGCAAAGAGACATTAAACTTTTGGAAAATCACATGCACCATTCACTTATCTAAAATATGCCTATTAAATCAGCTTATCATCTTCTCAAATCATTTTATAGGAAACGAGATTTTATAGGCAAGAAGGATTGTTTCACAATGGAGTTGATTTACTAAAGGCAAATAGACTGTGCAGCTTTAAAAGTTAAGTTGCTCCAGAACTTAGTAAATGAGGTATAGCGTTACTTTACAAACAGTACCCAATTGTATGCAAGGGAAAAAAAAATATTTTGCTTGCACATGATTGGAAAAAGTCAGCAGAGCTCTCCCTCATTTACTAAGCTCTGGAGCAGCTGCACTTGCAAAAGTGCTCAGTCTCTTTGCCTTTAGAAAATCAACCCCAATGTGCCAAACAAAATAGATCAAACAGAGGGCACTTTCACTGCCTACGTCTGTCTTTTCTGTCTTATCAATACTCTGCCCAAATAAAATAAATAAATAAATGTTATTCTTGGATAAAGTAGTATGCTTTTTCAGGCACATACTGTAAACTAGGTATTTTTTTTCCTGTCCCCTTTATTACTGGTGCCAGAGATCAAGTGTTGACTTTTAAGTAACTTTGTCTTAAATTACATTCCTGGCAATCAACACTTTAAGAAGCATATTAAAAAAAAAAAAAAAGCATTTATCATTAAAAAGCATATTGTCTGGACTAAGATGTCTTCAGTCTGCTACAGTCAGAAGGAAATATTTCTCCAGTCTCCTCTTCCCCAGTGATCACACTGCAATATTTTAGCAGCAGGGGATGATTTGTAACAAAAATGTGTAAACATAACCAAGAATGATGAGAAATAAATATACTGCTGTGGTCTCAAAACAGGAGATGTACTTTGATTTTTGTGAGCAGTAATACATGTCTATAAGGGTTAAGCCCCGTACACACCATCAGATTTTCTGCAGATTTTTGTCTTTAGATTTACCAAAACCATGTAGTGCAAGGGCCGGCCTGATTGCATACAAATTGAAACTCTTAAGGTTTGACCTCATATTATATGGTTTTGGTAAATCTGAAGACAAAAATCTGCAGAAAATCTGATGGTGTGTATGGGGCTTTACACCTATACAATACTAACTCTACATGTACAACCAATTAGGCTTCATTTTCATGGACGTTTTTACAGCCACTTTTTTTAGCCTTTTTTACAGCTTAAAAACGCCTGTCCATGTTTTTTTTTATTTTTATTTATCTATTTTTCGAGCTGGAGTTTAAAAACGCTGTTGTAGCGTTTTTGCGCATTTTTGAGCATCTCACGTTTTTACAGCTCTAAGGCTTCATTTCCATGGAAGTTTTTGGACGTTTTTACAGCCACTTTTCTGAGCGTTTTTTGCAGCTAAAAAACAGCTCTCCTTGTTAGTCTATGGCCTCATGCCCACCATGACGTTTTTGAGCTGTAGATGGCTGAGTCATTTTTAAGCTGCAAAAAAACCCCACCCAGGACCAGTGCGTTCTGAAGCTCCAGCGTTAGAGCTGTAAAAACGCCAGACGTTAAAAAACGCTCAAAAACTCGCAAAACTGCTACCGCGGCGCTTTTGAGCTCCAGCTCAAATAAATAAATAAATAAATAAATAATAATAAAAAAAAAACATGGACAGGCCTTTTTTAAGCTGTAAAAAAGGCAAAAAAAGTGGCTGTAAAAACGTCCATGGAAATGAAGCCTAACGCTGGAGCTTCAGAACGCACAAGTCCTGTTTTCTTTTTGCAGCTTAAAAAGGGCACAGCCATCTACAGCTCAAAAACGTCATGGTGGGCATGAGGCCATAGACTAACATGGAGAGCTGTTTTTAAGCTGCAAAAAACGCTCAGAAAAGTGGCTGTAAAAACGTCCAAAAACGTCCATGGAAATGAAGCCTTAAAGTTGAATTTAACCAACCATTCATTGGTTCCTAATAGAGTGAGGAAGAGTTAAAATTATCCATTCATTTTATCATCATGTTAGTCCTTGTTAAAACATTTCTTCTCACTTTCCAAACAAATGGTTTTGGAAAGTGCTTCCACTTTAAGTTCCACATATACAGTTGGGTGGATTTACGAAAACCGGAGTGCAAAATCTGGTGCAGCTGTGCACAGTAACCAATCAGCTTCTAACTTTAGCTTGTTTAGTTAGGCTTTGACAAAAAAAAAAAACATGGAAGCTGATTGGTTTCTATGCAGAGCTGCACTAGATTTTGCACTCTCCAGTTTTAGTAAATCAACCCCAGTTTGTGCAAACTTATTGGGTTAAAGGGTCACTAAAGGATTTTTTTTTAGCTAAATAGCTTCCTTTACCTTACTGCAGTCCTGGTTTCATGTCCTCATTGTTCGTTTTTGCTCTAATCCTTCTCTGTTCTGAACACTTCCTGGTTGTCTGTTTCCTGATGAAAAAAGTCATGGGAGCTTTCTCTCTGTGGTCACTAATCAAGGAGGTGTGATTACTGTGTGTCTAAAACTCCTCAACACCAATCAGTTTTGTTTTCCAAACCATCACTGCCCTGTATTGGCTCTGTGCAGCAGAGAAGCAGGAAACATGCAAAAACGAAACTGTAGGTACAATATATGATTGATTTTTATCTATTTTTAATAATTTTTAAAAGGAATCAGTTAACTATTATTTCTCTATACCCTGTAAACAGTCATTTCAGCAAAAAAAAAAACATTTCCTTTACAACTCCTTTAACCTTCCTAGCGGTGTTCCCGAGACTGACTCGGGGTTAGATTTTCCTGCTACGATCGGTAACCCCGAGTCAGTCTCGGGCTTGCCTCGCTAGATCCACAGGCACTTTTTACTTACCTTGTCCCTGGATCCAGCGATGCCACCGCGCTGTGTGAGCGAGCGGGACCTCGCTCGATTCACATAGTGCCTCCGTGTGACGCCGATCTCCGTTCCCTGCGACGTTACGACGCACGGGGACGGAGAACGGCGCCAAATTCAAAAACGTAAACAAACACATTACATACAGTATACTGTAATCTTATAGATTACAGTACTGTATGTAAAAAAAACACACCCCCCCTGTCCCTAGTGGTCTGTCCTGTGTCCTGCATGTCATTTTATATAATAAAAACCTTTTTTTCTCCCTGCAAACTGTAGATTGTCCATAGCAACCAAAAGTGTCCCTTTATGTCAAAAATAGTTTTAGATCAGCTAAAAAACAGCGATAATAAATTATAATCACTTGCAGAATTGTGCGATAGCGATTTGTGGGGAAATTCGTCATAAAAAAAAAAAAAATAATGACAGCAACAATTCTGCAACTGAGCAAATTTCAGTGATTTTAATTTGATTACATTATTGAATAATTTTTATTATAATTATATTATTATTTGTTATAATTATTTATAATTATTTATTATATTATAATTTATAATTTTGTTTTTAAAAAAATGTCATACCCGGGATGCCTATTAGAATCTTGTTTGGTCAGATTTAAGTGAGTTATTTCTAAAAATTACAGACCTACAATATAAAACGCCAAATTTCCTTGCAAATAATGGTACCGCTTTCAGCATGTTTTTTCGGAAAGAATCATACCGCCAGGGAGGTTAAGCTTGGGATATGGTAGAGTTGTTGTCCCTAAAATCTGAACACTAAGTTGAGTTATCCAAAAATGTGCTTTCCCAAAGGGAGTGATTTACTAAAACAGCTGTGCATAGAAACCAATCAGCTTCTTACTTCAACTTGTTCAATTAAGCTTTGACATTAAAACCTGAAAGCTGATTGGTTATCATGCAGATCTGCACCCGATTCTTTGTGCTCCAGTTTTGGTAAATCAACTCTAAAATTTTAAATCTTTACCACTGAAGCTATGCCACCTCTGTTAAGCGTACTTATTAAAGCATCCTCATGTTACTAGGGTTCCCAACATGCACCAGTTACTTATCACCCTAAACACTGGGGTCTCAGTAGTGGAAGGGAAACCACAGTGTTGCTATTAGTCCTGTGATTTGTAGAACCAAACATTGCTTTTACGGTGCTTTCCTAAGATGACACATTTTTGCAAGTAAAAGCATTGATATTTGTATGAGAAGTGGCAAATCTTGAATACCTGCTGTTAGATGTGCAGAGATATCAGCAACCTGGCCATTTGCTCTTTTCTAATCTGCATCTATTGTAGACAGAGTTTATAATATATATCTATATATCTATATATATATATATATATATATATATATATATATTAGTGCTGTCAAACGATTAAAATTTTTAATCGCGATTAATCGCATTAATGTCATAGTTAACTCACGATTAATCTATCTAATTTATGACGAATTTCCCCACAAATATCGCACAATTCTGCAAGTGATTATAATTTATGATCGCTGTTTTCTAGCTGATCTAAAACCATTTTTGACATAAAGGGACACTTTTGGACAATCTACAGTTTTTCAGGCAGAAAGAATAGTTTTTATTTTATAAAAGTACATGTAGGACACTGGGCAGACCACTAGGGACAAGGGGTGTGTGTATTTTTTACATACAGTACTGTAATCTATAAGATTACAGTATACTGTGTGTATTGTGTTTGTTTACTTTTTTGAATTTGGCGCCGTTCTCCGCTCCCGTGTGTCGTAACGTCGCAGGGAACAGAGATCGGCGTCACACAGAGGCACTGTGAATCGAGCGAGGAGGACCCGCCGAGCGAGGAGGACCCGCCAAGCGAGGAGGACCCGCTCGATCACACAGCGGGGTGGCATCGCTGGATCCAGGGACAAGGTGAGTAACTTGCCTGTGAATCCAGCGAGAAGGTAAGCCGCGCCGCGCCGCTGCACACTCTGCACGTCCACCCCGAGGGCTCCTGCGTTAATCGCGCGATAAAAATATTGACGGCGTTAACATGGGTTTGCGTTAACGCCGTTAATATCGCGTTTAACGCACAGCCCTAATATATATATATACACACACACACACACAGTTGTGCTCATAAGTTTACATACCCTGGCAGAATTTATGATTTCTTGGCCATTTTTCAGAGAATAATCAATCAACTTATCAACTATGTTTACTCTTTTTAAATCATAATGGCAACAGAAACTACCCAAATGACCCTGATCAAAAGTTTACATAACCCCAGTTCTTAATACTGTGTATTGCCTCCTTTAACATCAATGACAGCTTGAAGTCTTTTGTGGTATTTGTGGATGAGGCTCTTCATCTTCTCAGATGGTAAAGCTGCCCATTCCTCTTGACAAAAAAAACTCCAGTTTCTGTAAATTCTTGGGCTGTCTTCACTTTATGATGCTGTAGCCAATGACAGGTTGACTTGGCCAATGACAGGTCAACTTGGCCTTGTGGAAAAATGGGTATTACCGCGCTACCAAAGAGAATAGGGGGGGGAGGGTGAGGGTTTACAGCTGCGGCACTGAAAGGTGTATCAAACCATAAAATAATAGCAAAGAAAATAGCGCTGCGTTGTGGGTGGGGGATGGGAGAGGTGTGTAGAGGAAGTAAAATGGTCTGTATGTGATAATAGCACTACAAACAATATAGCATCAAAGGATAATCAGTGAACTGGTTGACAGAAGTAAATCACTTCTATGCATAAGTGCTAATAGAAAACTTCATGAGCTCTATATAATGAAGTGAAAGAAAACAATAAATAAGTGATGAAAAATACAATTATAGATATACAGTGTGCGTCACACAACACCCAAGTGGCTGGGATAGGCTAAGCTGAAAAGTCCATGCAGCAGAGCTTAATATTAGAAACGAGAATATAAATGATAATCAAAAGTCCAAAAATGAAATCCAAAGTAGGGAGTGCTGGTGTAGATCCCAACATGTAAGGTGAGAGAAAAGGATGGATATCCAGTAATCCCTTCAGGGTGAATGAGGATGTCCCCTTACCTTACTGCTGTAAGGTAACAGCATATAGGTCCAAGTAAACTTGCCAAACGTATCTGTAAAGGTGGTTATCCAGATAGGCTCTGATTCAAGGAAACACAGGTCCCTCTTGGTGGTCACGTCTCAGGATGGCCAATGACTCGCACCCAGAGGGATAAAGCACCAGTAGTTTGATACCGTTTTTAAAAATTATTTAGCAGAAAGAATACAAACGGATACTCACATGGTAAAAGGTAAAAACAGGCATATAAACGAAGGAAAATAGTTCGCCAACGTCACCTCCGGTACCTCTCGGTGGACTCTTACGCGTATTTGTCACTATGTGTGACTTCCTCAGGAGGAAGTCACGCATAGTGACGAATATGCGTAAGGCCCCGTACACACGACCAGTTTCCTCGGCAGAATTCAGCTTCCGACCGAGTTTCTGGCTGAATTCTGCCGAGAAACCCGGCCGTGTGTACAATTTCGCCGAGGAAGCCGACGAGGAGCTCGACGAGGAAATAGAGAACATGTTCTCTATTTCCTCGTTGTTCTATGGGAGCTCTCGGCCCGCCGAGCTCCTCGGCGGCTTCAGGGCTGAACTGGCCGAGGAACTCGATGTGTTTGGCACGTCGAGTTCCTCGGCCGTGTGTACGGGGCCTAAGAGTCCACCGAGAGGTACCGGAGGTGACGTTGGCAAACTATTTTCCTTTGTTTATATGCCTGTTTTTACCTTTTACCATGTGAGTATCCGTTTGTATTCTTTCTGCTAAATAAATGTTAAAAACGGTATCACACTATTGGTGCTTTATCCCTCTGGGTGCGAGTCATTGGCCATCCTGAGACGTGACCACCAAGAGGGACCTGTGTTTCCTTGAATCAGAGCCTATCTGGATAACCACCTTTACAGATACGTTTGGCAAACTTGGCCTTGTGTTTTAGATCATTGTCATGTTGGAATGTCCAAGTATGTCCCATGCGCAGCTTCCTGGTTGATAATGCAAATGTTCCTCCAGTATTTTTTGATAACATACTGCATTCATCTTGCCAACAATTTCGACCAAATTTCCTGTGCCTTTGTAGCTCACACATCCCCAAAACATCAGCGATCCACCTCCGTGTTTCACAGTAGGAATGGTGTACCTCCCCACCACCACCACCACCACCACCACCACCACCACCAAAGAAAAAAAAAAAAAAAAGGAATGGTGTACCTTTCATCATAGGTCTTGTTGACTCCTCTCCAAATGTAGCATTTATAGCTGTGGCCAAAACGCAAAATTGTGGTCTCATCTCTCCAAATGACTGTGCCAGAAGGTTTGAGGCTTGTCTCTGTGCTGTTTGGGGTATTGTAAGCAGGATACTTTGTGGCATTTGCATAGTAATTGCTTTCTTCTGGAGTCTCGACCAATGCATCCCATCTTTCTTCAAGTGTCTCCTTATTGTGCATCTTTAAACAGCCGCACCAAATGTTTTCAGAGAGTCCTGTATTTCACCTCAGGTTATTTGTGGGGTTTTCTTTGCATCCCGAACAATTTTCCTGGCAGTTGTGTCTGACATTTTAGTTGGTCTACTTGACCGTGGTTTGGTTTCAACAGAACCCCTCATTTTCCACTTCTTAATTAGAGTTTGAACACTGCTGATTGGCATTCTCAATTCCTTGGATATCTTTTTATATCCTTTTCCTGTTTTTTACAGTTCAACTACATTTTCCCGCAGATCCTTTGACAATTCTTTTGCTTTCCCCATGAATCAGAATCCAAAAACGTCAGTGCAGCACTGGATGAAAGATGCAAGGGTCTGTCAGGAGCCCAGAAACTCATTTACCTTTTATACACACACACTAATTACAAGAAAACAGATCACAGGTGAGGATGGTTACCTTTAATAGCCATTCAAATCCCTTTGTGTAAACTTTTGCACTTATTATCAGGCCAAAATCATCAGGGTATGTAAAACTTTTGATCAGGGTCATTTGGGTAGTTTCTGTTGTGATTATGACTTAAAAAGAGTAAACACAGTGATTGATAATAAATGGCTTCAACCAAACACTAACCATGAGTGATAGAAAAGTTTTTGTGTTATCATTCATATTCTCTGAAAAATGGCCAAGAAATCATAAGTTCTGCCAGGGTATGTAAACTTATGAGCACAACTGTATATATCTATTTGGTTTGCACAACAAGAATTCAGATACACATACATTCTTAACCATTTGTGAGAAAACTTTCAAAAACAACCAAAGCAGGTAGCATTTGAACAGACGTTGCCTTCAAAATACGTCCACTTTGAGTAAACCACAGTACAAATAACATCTGACTTATGACAGCCAAGAGGAAAATACACTGATGCTTATCTTTCAAACGCAGTGCATTTAAGCAAAGTCAAAGCCAGGCTGCTCTTAAGTTAAAGCCAACAAGTTATTTCTTGACAAGAAATGTTTACGATGTGAAGGTTACATTGAGCAATGACTCGTAGACATCAACTGACATAGAAATGTCACATATCACCAACATGAAATTAATGTTGATAGTTTACAAATGGAGAAAGCACCTTGTGCAAAAAGAATGGGGTGTATACCTCTGCACGGATAAAAGGAAAAATACATTTAGTATGGATGTACAAAAAAGAATCACTACCTGCATGTACTGAATGTCCTTTAAAAATGCAATGGCTTTTCATTGCATGTTTTTAAGTGAATGTGTATTGTTGACATTTCTTCTAAAGTGCTGAATTGCAGGGAACTTATGGTGTTTTTTCTCGTTGGGAGTCTCAATTTTCTCGTTGTGTTTCTCGTCGGGCTGGTTTATGACGAGAAACACGTTTGTGTGTATGCTTAGAAACAAGCGCATGCTCAGAATAAAGTATGAGACGGGAGCGCACCTTCGGTAAAAGTTAGCACATTTGTCACGCTGTAACAGACTGAAAAGCGTGAATCGTCTCTTACCAAACTTTTACTTAACACGCAGTAACATGAGATTAGCAAATGCAGCCCCAAGGGTTGTGCCAGTGGAATCGAACTTCCCCTTTATAGTGCCGTCGTACGTGTTGTATGTCACCGCGTTTGAGAACGACGAGATTTTGTCTTGACAGTGTGTATGCAAAGAAAGCTTGACAAGATTCTTGACAAGCCTGACAAGAACCTCGTCAAGGAAAAAAATGTTTCTTTTACGACGAGATCCTCGGTCGTGTGTACGAGGCCTGAGTCTTTGAACTGATCGCTATTTCCCTGTAGAACAAGTTAGTTCTTAGGTCCAGGCTTTACCAGGAGCTTCCACTTCTGTCCACATTGAGATTAGCCTACTATCTGAACCATAACAGCCTCACACTCAGCAGCTTCTATTGATCATTAAAGTTTTGGCATTTGACCGTTGAATGACGGGAGTGGGGTTTAGTTCTAAAAGGGGTCGAGCTTCATCCTGCTATGGGCTGTAGATTAGGTAAAGCCTGGGTCTAGGATCCAAGTTTTTTTTTAGAAGTACACGGCCATCACTTTGAAGACCACTACCTAACTTGCAAGTATAGAAGTGTGTCTGTAATTCTGCTCTGTTGTTACTTTAGAAATGTTTTAGGCCAGATCAGGTTCACTATAAATGGTCTCTGCATGCATAAGATAAAAGCTTTTTTTTAGTAGATTGTAAAAGCGACCCCATGGCTATATAGAAGGCAAAGTCCTCTTCAATGCTGTCAAACCATCCCCTGAACATTGCTGCAAAACAACACTTACAGGAAGGAGTATTAATCTCCATGGTACCCAGAAGCTCTGAGGCCCCGTACACACGGCCGAGGAACTCGACGTGCCAAACACATCGAGTTCCTCGGCCAGTTCAGCCCTGAAGCCGCCGAGGAGCTCGGCGGGCCGAGAGCTCCCATAGAACAACGAGGAAATAGAGAACATGTTCTCTATTTCCTCGTCGAGCTCCTCGTCGGCTTCCTCGGCGAAATTGTACACACGGCCGGGTTTCTCGGCAGAATTCAGCCAGAAACTCGGTCGGAAGCTGAATTCTGCCGAGGAAACTGGTCGTGTGTACGGGGCCTCACAGTTTCCTCCCTCTTACCTACATTACTGCAGGAAGTGACAAAATTAGGTCAGATGGAGGAACCAGTGAGTGCTGCAGGGGACTGTGGAGATTGATACACCCCCTACAGATATCACAGCAAACTTCCAAAAACTGTTTTGCAGCATCAAAGGGTTTTGTGGGCAGCAAAACGGGTGAATATGCACTTCTTTTTTTTTTAAAGATATGCCTTTGATGAGTATTTTCCTTATGGAGAAGAAACTGAGAAAACATAAAATGAAAGGCTAATGTGGTTTTCTGACCAACATATTTCTGTTAAAGTATAGATAAACTGCCCCAGCCAGTATTATTATATGCTGCCTTTGACTTATGGGGTCTGGTTTGTCTCTGACCAACCAAATCTGCCCCAAACTCTCTTTGAAATGTTTAAGTTTTCCTAACCATAATTGCTTCTACCATATTTTGTTGATTAGTTCTGGTAGTCTGTGGCAAGGAGACTTATGGATATGCATCATGCCAACTTGGCACCATTGGTATTGTTAATGGGTTGGCCTGGTAAGATGATGAATATTTGAGAGCATAGAACTAGAGGGTTCTTGAGGAGCTTTCCTCAGAGAAAGACCAGAGTGTCTTGACTACATTTTAAGGTAAAAACTTCCAGAGGCAAATGCTGAACGGGCCGGCACAGAAAATAAATCTGCCTTTGAAGGGTCTTCATAGCTGAACAGTTGTTGTTCTACATTCAAGCATACACAAGAGCCTTGCTTTATGGAAACATAATACCTCTTCTGTTTTATGTTGTGGTTCCGTGAGTGTTTGGGTTTTGACTAACTGTGTGTTTGTGAGGTGCAAACTGCTATTGCTATCACTCTTAGTATTTATTTTGAATAGTAGAACAGGACTAATTTATTACAATTACCACTATAGTGACCCATTGCTGAACCAAGTTGTCATTAGGTACGGTAAATCAATAAAATACCTATAAACATATTCATTAAAGTAATGCTAAAGACAATGAATATGAACAATGTGCAACAAACCATAGCATTCAACCAGAATTCTTTATGATCTGATCTGACTATATATAATAAGATGGATGTGATTGGTTGTAATAGGTTACTGCCTTTTGATATTTCTCTTTGCCCCAGTAAATTGAAATGGCCTATTTACCTTTGTAGCAAGGTGAATCAATGTGCTGGCCAGCTCAGTCTATGGTAATGTGAAACTCTCCTGGTAAGATACTGGACATGAAATGAAAGATGATGATGACAGTAGAACTGATGAAGAGATCATACAAATTAGTCTGTGATATGTTTGTTGATTGATCAATGCAGCACTGTAATAGGGTAATTCAACATATAACATAGATGCATTCTATTATTTGATCTATAGTTTTTCAAAAGGATGCAAAAAGAAAACATTTAAAACACTAGTTGTTCATTTCAGGTGGGCAAAGAATAAAAGAACAGGCACTCAATCCAGAAATGGTTTAAACCTGTGATGAACACAGTGAACTCGAAAACATTAATTTATTAAAACAGGTCTTAGCACATCTCAGTGTGATACCATTTCAGATCACTGTTTTAAAATGGTTGTAATGTTAAAATGTTGTTATGTGATGTTCTAGAGTGCAAACATCATTCCTAACTTGTATTACCTGATTGTACAGTAGATCCACTGGGACAGCTGCACTGGCCCACACTCCTCATTTTGGTATGAATCCAAATCACAGATAACTGGGCATTAAGTAATATAAAGATTTATCAGTCTCCTGGACCAGTATCACACTTTTTGGATGACGTCTCTGCCTGGCTACCGTACTTTCTCCCCTCTGAAGTACCCAATATCATTCTTGGTGACTTTAACATCCCTGTTAACATCTCTGGCTACATCTCAACTTCTCAACATAACCTCATGTTTTGACCTAACACAATGGACACACACTTCCACTCACTCCAATGGTAACACCCTTAAGCCCCATACACACTATTAGTTTTACTGCAGGTTTTTCTCTTCAGGTTTACCAAAACCATCTAATATGAGGTCAAACTTTAAGAGTTTCAATTTGTATGCAATCAGGCAGGCCCTTGCACTACATGGTTTTGGTAAACCTGAAGAGAAAAACCTGCAGGAAAACTGATAGTGTGTATGGGGCTTTAACCTTGTATTACCCAATTTCTGCACTCCTGGCGACCTCACCAAAACCCCTTTCCTCTCTCTGATCATAATCTCATCAGTTTCACAATGTCCTTGACTTCAACCATCCAAACCTCCGAGCATCAAAGGAATACTCAGAGAAACCTTCACTACTTTAACCCTTCACTTCCCTATTCTACTACTGCCATCTTTATGATAAAATCTCACCCTTGCCCTGTCCTAACCTAGCCACCTCTGTCTACAACAATTCACGCTCATTCTCATTGAAAGCACTTGCTCCTTTAATTACATGGAGAATCAGGCCCCAACCATTACAACCTTGGTGAACTCATGACACCAGAAATCTCAAGAGGCATAGCCATTCTCTTGAGAGACTGTGGCATAAAGCCAAATCCCTGCACGATTTCACCATATACAAAGCTGTCCTCCTGAAATACAATTCCTGCCTAAGTGCTGCCAAAGAAGCCTACTTTGTCACTCGTATTAATACCTTGTCATCAAGTCCCCTGTGCCTCTTCTCTACCTTTAACTCTCTGCTTTGTCTCCCACCCCCTCCACCCACTAACTCACTCACTGCCCCAGGGATTGCAAATCATTTAACAAATAAGATTGAGGACACCTCCACTGTACAGATATCTTACACACTTAAAATACCCTGTCTAACAGTACATTCAACACTTTCCTTTTTTTTTTGAAGCGGCTGCTACTGAAGAGGTTACAAAACTTGTCTCACATGCCCACCTATAACCAATCATCCCCTCGATACTGTTCTCTCATAACAACTATGCACACCCTATTCTTCTATCCTATGCTCTCTCACTCACATCTTCAATCTCTCACTATATACTGGCACCTTCCCCTCCCCTCTAAAATATGCACAGATCACCACATACTTAAAAGCCCTTACTTGACCCCACCAACCTGAACAACTTAAGACTTGCTCCCATACCTCTAAACAAAATTGAATACTTAGGCCCAGATTCAGAAAGCACTTACGACGGCGCAGCGCCATGTAAGCCGTTGTAAGTCCTAATCCAAGCCGTCGTATCTATGCGCCTGATTCTTAGAATCAGTTACGCATAGATATCCATTAGATCCGACAGGCATAAGTCTCTTACACCATCGTATCGTAACTGCATATTTTTTCTGACCGCTAGGTGGCGCTTCCGTCGAATACTGCGTCGAGTATGCAAATTAGCTAGATACGCGAATTCACGAACGTTCGCCCTACCGACGCAGTAGAGTTACGACGTTTACGTTAGGCTTTTCCCAGCGTATAGTTGCCCCTGCTATATGAGGCATAAGTGCGGCGTACCGATGTTAAGTATGGCCGTCGTTCCCGCGTCAAAATTTGAAAAGGTTACGTCGTTTGCGTAAGTCGTCCGTGAATGGGGCTGGACGTCATTTACGTTCACGTCAAAATCAATGACGTCCTTGCGGCGTACTTTGGAACAATGCACACTGGGAAATTCCACGGACGGCGCATGCGCCATTCGGCAAAAACGTCAATCACGTCGGGTCACAGTTGATTTACATAAAACACGCCCCCCTGATCCAAATTTGAATAAGGCGGGCTTACACTGGCCGATTTACGCTACGCCGCCGCAACTTACGGAGCAAGTGCTTTGAGAATACAGCACTTGCCCGTCTAAGTTGCAGAGGCGTAACGTAAAGTGGATACGTTACACCCGCACAAAATTACGCCGCCGACTGTGAATCTGGCCCTTACTCTACAACTGCCTGAGCTCCTACCTCATTGAAAACAACCTTCCTAACCCCTTAAGGCTGCATTCACACCTGAATGTTTTGTAGCTTGAAGCTCAAAAATGCTGGAAGGGGAAAAATCAATGATTCTCTATGGAGATGATTCACATCTCCACTCCAAAACGCCTGAAGCCAAATGTGTGAAGCTCAAACAAGATCCCAGAAGTTTTTTTTAGGCAGATTACGGGCGTTTTTCAGCTTTTTACATCAGTGTCCATTTGACCTGTACAAAATTGCGGCAAAATGCCTCAAAGTCGCTGCAAGAAAAAAAAAGATATACTCAGGTGTGAATGCAGACTGGCTTTCGCTCACAGCACTCCATAGAATTTACCCTACTAGAACTCACTAATGATTTACTAACTGCTAAAACAAATTGCTAAAACCTACTTCATACTCTCTATCTCTCTGGCCTTTAAAACTGTTGACCATCCGCTGCTTCTCAATAAACTACACTCCCTTGGCCTCTAAGATTCTGCCCTTTCCTCCTCCAACAGCTTCCAATACCATCTCTACACCCATGACACCCAAATCTAAATCTTGACTCCTCACCTCACTCTTCTCTTACTAATTTGCTAACTGACATATCAATCTGGATGTTGCACCACTTCCTCAAATAGATCTTTCTAAAACCAAGCTGGTAATATTCCCTCCCACCTCGACTCATTGGAAACATACTCACCGGTCTTATTACCTTCCTATAACAGAAAGGTAAAAAAAAGCTCAAATGATAATCCCTTTGGTTCTCCACAATTCCTTCTTTACATTAAAAACACTAGGTAATTGTAACAGGTGCTCCTCGCCTGTTGCTTGTAATGCGTTCCACGCTGGAACACATTACAGCAACCGCACAATGATGTCATCGCTCGGCGCTGTGTGCATTCCAGATTGGAACGCGGAAGTTTCGAGCGCACTCGGCACTGGATTTGGCATAGCTGCCATACGCCTGTCCCTTGCCTATATAGGCATTCACTTTATACTACAAGCCGTTCTATTATTATCGGCCGTAGCCGGCTAGGCTACCACCCTTCCCTGGACCTGGAGGAATCCCACTATTAAGGCTACACCGAACTACAGGTACCAACAATTCTTAACCCTGGATGCCTGCCTGGTTGAAGCTAATCAGATTGCCATTGCCGGGGAAAACCTTAAAGACCTTCCTTCTTTCATCCCTACACCACGGAATCCCATAGCTGTTTAACAAACAAGACTCAGTGTCTGCAAACGAATAAGTAGCCATTGTGTCACTTGTAGTGCTTTAGACTCCTTTACTACATGAATTGCATCTAATCAAATTGCTGTAATCAACACTGGCTTACTAAGTACTACCATACACCGTGAGATTGTCTGTTGTGTTCTCGGCAACTTATTGTGGAGTATCTTAAAGGAACATACACTCTCAAAATACCTGTGCTATATTTGCCACTCTTATGCAACTATTAGTTGTCTCTACAACTCCTATTTACTACGCGCCTGACGTAAGTGCTACTTGTTTAATGGGCCTATGCCCTAAGTTGCTGAACATGTTCGCCTAAACTTTTCTATGCTAAGGGTTGACGTATTTCATACCTTCTCCCTTAGTCACCTGATGCACAACACTATGTTTAACTGATAATCACTTGCATACAGTTGTGCATTGGAATCTACAAGTGTTTGTTATAATTTTAAACGCTAAGCTCTGGTCGCATGTTGTAATACGTCCAAGCTTAGTAGCTCAACACCTTTATTTATGTGAGAGAGAGATGATGTAGAGAACCCCCAAACTCCTGTTTGTGTGGAGTGACGCCTGGGGTACAATACTGAATTCTCACATAAAGAAGTGCATTGAAATCCTTGCTAACAGCAGTTGAGGTTCACTCCCGTTCACCAGAGCCGTTACAGTAATAAAGTTTCACTTCTCTTCCACTACTCACAGGTGGATAGATCTCATATAGCATTTCCCAATACATGATGAAAAATAAACTTTATATAGTGTAAACCAAATTAATAAAACTCATAAGCCTTTCAAACAGTCAGTAAGTTGATTAAATGTGTAAGATCAAGCCATAACTAGTGGCTATTTTTTCAAGCGGTTATTATAGTGTTGTGTGCACTTTTTGTATTGTTTTTATGTCATTTTATTAAATTAATTTACATTTAGGGGAACACACAGGGGCAAAGAATGTGCATAAAATTCTACACAAAGGCCTTAACTAAGGAAACAAGTCAACTTCCTGGCATGTAAAAGCATAGGGATGACTGAGAACTGATAGTTACCTGACATTCAGAACCTGGTCTTCAACAGCCATGCTCTCAGAGCCAGCACCTGAGAAGCAGGTGTACTGAGCCCAATGAATCAAGAGAACATTCACTGTAAAGAAGCAAGCATCCCTAAACCTGATGACAAATCTGTCTAATTTTTTGATTGAACTTGGAACTCACACAGACTCACACGCAACATCTCCTACTTGTATCAAAGGACTTGGAAAACATTAGTGGAGGGATCTTTCCCCAGGTTTAAATTGCTGACGGAGGGAGTCAATTTGGCTATTCTACATGCTTGGGATGTGGGCGGCAGACAGGGCTGAAATGCACTGCTCTAGTGCTGAGTTGGAGATCCACAGTGACAAATAGAGTCTGGATATCTTGCATATCAGTTGCACAGGGTGGTCAAAATACTAAGTCTGTTTGTCCTATGCAGCAAGAACATTGCAGACCAATGGTCTGAAATGACACAAGGTTGTACAGTGTTGCCTCCAAGAGGGCCACGATCAGGCACTAAACCCTCAAGCAGGCCCAAACTGAGGGCTGGTTCTGGGACTGAAGGATCTGGACACATTGGCAGAAGAAACAGGAGTTTTTTCTGAGGCAGTAGAGTAATGGACAGGGTTGCATCCAATATCAGGCCTAGGTACTAAAAGTGAGGAGTTAGGTCCAACGATAATTTTTGGAGATTGAGGATCCATCTGAATGTCTGCAGAGTCCCCACTGTCTGTTGAATGGGGTTTGAAAAAACTAGTCCTTAACGGAGGGGTGGGAGCAATCTCTTTCTGGGAGGACATCATATGACGTCTTCCCATTCTTGCCACACATACGTGCCTCGCGCGTGTGGGGGGTGTACAGTGCGGCGATCACAGTTAAGAGCCCATGACATAAGCTCTTTACCACGTGATCATTTGTGTCCAATCATAAGGAAGGAGAGCCGGTAAGCAGCATTCCTCAGCATGGACATCTGCACTGACAATCAGGGCTCTGATCATCAGTATCCCAATTATCAGTGCAGCCCCAACAGTGCCCACCAGTGTTGCCAGTCAGTGCCCACTGCCTACCAGTGTTGTCAATCAGTGATGCCTGTTAGTGACCATCAGTGATACCTTTCAGTGCCCAGCAGTGATGCCTGTCAGTGCCACCTATCAGTACCGATCAGTGCTGCCTATCAGTGCTTATAATTGCTGCCTATAATTGTTGACTATATGTGCCACCTATCAGTGTCCTTAAGTGCTGTCTATCAGTGTCAATCAGTGCCCATCAGTCCTGCATATTAGTGCCGCCCATCAGTGCCCATCAGTGCTGCATATTAGTGCCTTCTCATCAGTGCCCATCAGTGCTGCCTCATCAGTGCCCATCAGTGCAGCCTCGTCAGTAACCCATCAGTGCAGCCTCGTCAGCGCACATCAGTGAAGGAAAACAATTACGTATTTACAAAATTTTATAACAGAAACTAAAGTTTAAAAAAAAAAAAAAAAACTGTGGTGATTAAATACCCCCAAAAGAAAGCTTTATCTGTCTCAGAAAAATTATAAAAATGTTGTTTGGGTACAGCATTGCATGACCACGCAATTGTCATTCAAAGTGTGACAGCACTGAAAGCTGAAAATCGTCCTGGGCAGGCAGAGGGTGAAAGTGCCCTGTAGGCAAGTGGTTAACAGAAGTTCACCCAGGTATCCCACAATGTTGATATCACAATAGCAAAGCAAAGCTAGGTCTGGAGCAAGCACCTTGGTGAAGACCCAGTGTGACGTGGACAGGTCAAAGGGAAGAGAAACAAATTGGTAATGTTGTTTGCCCACAGCAAAATACAGATAGCCTTGATAAGGTTTAAATAGGGGGATGTGTAAGTAAGCATTTCTGATGTCCATGAAGGCAATAAGGTCTTCTGGTTGAAGGAGGACAATGACCAACCTGGCAGATTCCATGCAGAACTTTTGGACCTGCTGGAATATGTTAAGAGTCTTCAGATTCAGAATGGTGTAAATGCCTCCATTTACCTTGGGAACAGTGAGCAGGTCTGAGCAAAAACCCCTGTTTCATTTCTCATCTGATCTGAAACAGGGGTAGCAACATGTAAATCCATGCAGGGTTTGGGTATGTACCCCCAAGTCTCAGCCTAGGGGTCAACCGATCCAGAAAGCTGCAAAAGGATAGCCAAAGTGGCCATGGCCCAGCTTTAATTAGTCAGGAATCTTGAAGAAAAGGTAAACATTATAAAAAGGTATGCTTCTCTAAAGAAAAGATGTTGATTATGTAAGGACACTTGCAAAAAACTCAGGCTTGCTGGAAGTGGGAGGGGTTATACAGGAGATGACCCTGGAGCTTTTTTTTTTGCCAGTGTGCAATCAGCTGAAGGTAGCAGCATATAACCCCTGGTTAAAAACTACAGATCCTGTATCCTGTACTGTATAATTAAGAAATAGGGTTTTCCATGTACTGTATTTTTATACCCTTAAAACCGGTGCATACATAATGGAGTTGGAGTATATAAGCATGTGGGGCATAGACAGTAAATCGATGAGCAGAGAATGAAAGCTTAAAGGGGATGTCCACCCCAGGTACCCTGTCCCCACTTCCGTCGGACCTCGCCATGGCAAGGTACCTTACAAGTCCGGCGCCCCTCCTCCTTCCAGGCCAGTAAATAGTTTTGAGAATAGCCTCTGAGCGGCAAATAACTTAAAAGGAAGTTTGCAATAATTGGTCATTTGGAAAAAATATATATTGCGCTGTGAAAAAATAAATTATAAATAGCAGCCAGCACAGCTGTAGACAAAAAGAGCAATGTGTACACATAAGGAAAAATGCAGCGCTATTTATATGCGGGTGTAAATCATCTGATTGTGAATGTGTAAACAAAAAACTTATGCCTCTAGGTATAAATATACAGTCAATGAAAAACATACATATCATCACCAAATAGTGAAATATAGGTGACTAATAAAGTTCAAACGTTGAATTGTGCTCAAAGGGACCCAACAAGAACAGTCCAATCATAAATGTGACTCTTCAGTAGGAAGAAAAGGGTTGATAGAAGCACCACCATTAATTAGGAAGGAGGCTTACCAGATGTTACAGACTTAAGGAGGCATATACCTCATAAGTCGTAAAAGGCTTATAGGTCAAAAAACCAATGGGTGCAGCTGGTCCTGGATCAGAAGGTGGTACTCAACCTCAGCAAACAGGGACGTCAATACGATCTAATAATTGGTCATTTGTCACAAATAAAAAAATTCACATATGCTGTATATCTGCTTTGCCACATGACATGGAAGAAGTCTAGCGGAATTTATAGCATAGGCCAGACATACTAAATCCCAGAGATTTTAATCTAACCTGGGCTTTGTATATTTGATGAAGGAATTTCATTTGAATAACTCTGTTTTTCTGGGAGATCAGTGGCTGCTAATAAAATGTATCAAATTATTGCCATCTATCCTCAGTTAATGTAGGAATCATGGACACCCACTTACTTTGCGCATTGTGGAGCCTATCCTGTTTGCTGTGCAGTACCAAGAAGGGGATCTTGATTTACTGTATATGCAAGGCCTAAGTGTGCATGAGTAGTATTTTTAGGTTATATGTAAAGAAAACTATGGAGGGAGAAAAAGGGTCCTCACATAATTATATGAGGTCCTGGAATTGTCCCTCATAATATAGATCACAAATAAATGTTATCTTTTATTAATCTAGTATGTGACACAAGTAGGTTTTAGAAAGTGAGATTGTGTTAAATTTTCCCATATAGGATTATTGGCTGACTTTGTCCCAGTCCCCATAGGGATGAAACTGTTGTGCGTGGAAACGTTTTGATAAAGTCTGTGCATCTTATTCTAAATTCAACATTGCCCAGAGTCTCATATGAGGAAATTATTGCAGCTTCAGAAGCTGTGCATGCATTGCCTCCCATCGGTACCAACCACTTATGGACATGGGCAAGGAAGTAAAGATAAAAAATCAGGGAAGTATTAAGCCCCATACACACTATCAGTTTTCCTGCTGGTTTTCTCTTCAGGTTTGCCAAAACCATGTAGTACAAGGACCTGCCTGATTGCATTCAAATTGAAACGCTTAAGGTTTGACCTCATATTAGATGGTTTTGGTAAACCTGAAGAGAAAACCAGCAGGAAAACTGATAGTGTGTATGGGGCTTTAGAGTATGTAGGGATTTCTAGGATTCTGTGTGATTATCAAAAAAGGGCAGTGCACATTGAATTTATAGGTTGAATAACTTCTTAGGGACTAGACAGGGGGTATTATGTGTGTAAAGTCATTTTGGAAGAAAGATAATTTTTAACAGATGTACTAATCTTATGAGTTTAATGAGGAGGGACATTCAAGTGTAAATGTTACCCTTTAGTATATTTACATTAGGCATTACGTTTAAGACCTCATGCACACAGGAAGTTTATTTCACTCTTTTAGAAGCCAGCAGTGTTTTTCAGAAACAATGCCGGATTCTTGAAAAAATGTCTAAAGCTTTTACAAGTGTTTAGGAGCTTTTACAGGCATTAAGCTTTTGGGCCTTAATTCATTTCATTGGTCAGAATAAATAATTTCTTCAGGCCATTGAAATTAATTAATGCCCAAGCACTAAACACACCTAGCATTTAAGAGTGTTTAGTAGCTTTTAGTAGCGTCAAACATTTTTTCTGACCAAACTCTGCTCCTGGAGGCACTGGAAGTGTTTTTTTTCCTGCCACTAAATGCTGCAGTACATGGACACATAGGCTGCCATGCAGGGGAGTTTAGAAGCAGAAAAAAAAAAAACACCAGATGCCCCTAAGAGCAACTGTAAAAAGTGGCCAGTGTGCATGAGGCCTTACAAATATTGATCAAGGGAAAGTTGAGCCACAATATTTATGTTTAGTATCATATTTATATGTAGTCTTAGGCACTGTACACACGATAGAACATGTCAGATGAAAACGGTCCGCGGACCGTTTTCATCGGACATGTCCGCTGGGAGATTTTGGTCTGATGGCTGTACACACCATCAAACCGAAATCCCCGCGGACAGACAGCGCGGTGACGTGGCGATGACGGTGATGCAGCCACGTCACCAAACCAGGAAGTAAAATACTTCCACGCATGCGTCGAATCCATTCGACGCATGCGGGAGATTTCTGTCCGCTGGTTAGGTGTACTAACCAGCGGACATGTCGGACGGACGGGTTTCCAGCAGATAAGTTTTAAAGCATGCTTTAAAACGTTTGTCTGCTGGAAACCTGTCTGCTAGGCTGTACACACGGTCGGATCTGTCCGCTGAAACTGGTCTGCGGACCAGTTTCAGCAGACATGTTCGATCGTGTGTACAGGGCCTTACTGGGTAAGAAATGGTGGTCTGCCTAGGTAGTCCTTTCCATTGCACACATAGCTGAACACTGAAAGGAGGATTTCTGTACAGGTTAAGTACTCCATAGCTTAGCTCAGATTTTGTATCCATGGTTCCTGATGCTATAATCATATTGACAATTGTAATTGTAATTTGTTATATTTTTTTATATAATGCCATCATATTACCCTCAGAATGAATATGAAACACATTTCCTCTAAAATTTCCAAAAACATAAAGCAACCCTGAAATAACAGCAGAAAGTATCCAAAAAAAGGTTCAGATATCTTTGTTTGTGGGTGATAAAAGGTATAATTAGTGAGTTTATCAGTCTATGCTGTAAGAGCAGGTCCAAATGGGTGGTTTACTGTCAATAAAACTGTCAGTTGCATTCTCCCCTTGGCACTGTCCAGCTGACCATGTAAATAATTCAATAAAAAGGAGTCTTACAATGAAGTACTAATTCAATTATTAACACCTTGTTAAATAGGCAGTGAGAAAGTGAAAGAAATCCCAAAATACACAACAGCAACAGTATTTAAACTATAATTTATGATTATTGATCATATATCTAGTTACTCATTGGAATCAGACAGGACTTCAGCCGTATGGATAGTATCTATAAATGCTCTATGAATGCTCATGGCTTGTGCTCCAGAGTGGGAATGATGTGATCACAAAAAAAAGAATTTAAAGCTGATCTCCAGCTTTAGTTTAAATAGATCTTTCGGCCCAAGCTGACCAGAGCTGTGACTCAGAAGTAAGGAGCCTGCTTGGGGGCCACCAAAGCAAGCTGCCTGCTCTGGAGGCACTCGGGGGGGGTGGGGGGGGGGGGGGGAAGGGCCGGCAGAGGACCCAAAAAGAGGCGAATTGGGGCTGCTCTGTACAAAACCACTGCACAGAACAGGTAAGTATGACATGTTTGATATTATGATTTTATAAAAAGCCACACCTTTAATATAACTTTAAGTGGCTGAGAGGATCAAGAAAACAATATTAGACTTATGTGTTTAAGTGGCTGAAAACACAAAGAGAGCAAAATACTCTGTATGGAATTCTGCAGAAATACTGAGGGAACGATCCAGTTTAAACTATTTGGTAAACTTTACAGAGTGAACAAATGATATGTTATGATACAATTTTAAGAGTTACAGTATTTGAATGTCTCTGTGTGTGTCTCAAACTTATGCATAATTCTGCCTCAACTTTCTCTGACACCTAAGTCTATTGGATAGCAAGGACACTCATCACATTTGGCAGCCAATGGAACTGCACAAGATGAGGAGTTGAACCAGTTATTTTCCATAAAACTGTCATTGTCGACAATTCCCAAGATTTTAATGATCTCGATGTGCTCTGCATATAAAACAAGCCCAGACCTGCTTGTTTTATGAACCTGGAGCCCCGTGCCTCCTTAGAAGCTAAGGTGACCCCACAATCTCACTTTAAGAGTATCTTTATGTCACATTCTTAACTGCTCCCTTATAGCCTATTTTAACACCGGAGTTTCTTTTTGACTGATTCACCTGATTCACTCTCCAAATTCAAATACCAAAATCATATTTTAAATAACCTTTTTTTTAAGTTTCCTGTGTTTGTATGATGGAGATGTAAGGCTAACACATTTGACCTATAGCAAAAAAGATAATACATGTTTGTTTACCCCAGATATTCTTTGCCAATTCACCTTTGCAATATAGAACTATGGACAAATAAAGAGCTGTTTTTTTGTTTTGCAGAAATATTCCAGAATACTGTTATTTGTATAGGGATAATAATACGATTTTTAATAATGGTGGAACACAACAACAACATTAATGCAACTCTGAAATCATGAATAGATTGTCCCTAAATATATAATTATAAATATTTAAATACCCTAATTTAAATTGGTATCAGCCTCTTGAAATCCCTGTAGTGCAGAGCTCAGAGACAGGGCACAAGAAGCCAGTTGGCTACGCTGCAGTGCAAGAAACATGCTAACAGAAGGAGAGGGCATAGTGATGTTGAGAGTAAGGCCTCGTACACATGACCGGTTTCCTCGGCAGAATCCATCAAGAAACTTGGTGGGAGATTTTTTTTGCCGAGGAAACCGGTAGTGTGTACATTTTTCAGCGAGGAAACTGTCGAGGAACTCGACGAGCCAAAAAGAGAGCATGTTCTCTTTTTCCTCAACGGGAATGGAGAAAATTGGCTTGTCAAGTTCCTCGACAAGCCTAACAAGAACTCGACGAGGAAAACGATGTGTTTCGCCCGCCAAGTTCCTCGGTCGTGTGTACGAGGCCTTACTCATTAGTATGTTGCTTCTCCTTCTACTGGAGTGGGGAGACCTGTAAGTGAAAGTGAAGCTGCAACAGAGAAAGATCAGCTCTCCTCATTTGTCAGCCAGCACTGTGCTGTGTGGCAGAGCTGAGTAATCTCAGAACAGGATGGACAGAATTACAAATTCTTTGGCAGGTAAAATATCTTTCATATATGTAATTTGTTTTTTTATGTAGCTGTTTGTCTGGAGTTCAGCTTAGTTATATTAAAAACTGACTTAAAATTAACCCTAAACCATTTTCCAAGGCACCAAGTCACAATTACCCTGCAAACATGTAAGCAAAACAAACTTTTCTAATATAATATAAGCAAGAGTCCCCAAAAACAACAAGGCATATGTATACTGTAAAGATTAAACTACACAATGTCTGAAACCTTGTATAGAACGTGTGGAAATACAGCAAGTTTTTCTTTGGCTCCATTTGCACCAGGTGATTCGGATTCCAGAATTGCGGCAAAATGTGGAACGTATTTGCAATGGCATTATTTCTTAATGGTACCCCATACAAGGGAAGATTTTGCCGTGATTGTTGAGCGACATATCACGCTACAATCGCAGCAAAAATCACGATGCTCCTGGCTCTGTGCCAATATTTGGTACATGAGCCTCTTTTGGAGCGTTTTTGGAGCGGAGGGAGACCCATTAAAAAAAAAAAGCTAAAAAAATAAAACGAGCGGGTGTCACTGCAGATTGCTCAGATGTAAATGGAGCCTTAAAGCTGTAAAAACCCCAAAACTAAAAAATAAACACCATCTTACCAACCTTAACCTCCCTAGCGGTATGATTCTGTCTGGAATTACGTACCAAAAGCGGTACAATTATTTTGCAAGGAAATTTGGTTATTTGTACTGTAGGCCTGTAATTTTTATGAATAACTCACTTAAATCTGACCAAACAAGAATCTTGTAGGCATCCCGGGTATGACATTTTTTTAAAAAACAAAATTATAAATTATAATACAATAAATAATTATAAATAATTATAACAAATAATAATATAATTATAATAAAAATTATTAAAATCACTGAAATTTGCTCAGTTGCAGAATTGTCGCTGTCATTATTTATTTATTTTTATGACGAATTTCCCCACAAATCGCTATCGCACATTTCTGCAAGTGATTATAATTTATTATCGCTGTTTTCTAGCTGATCTAAAACCATTTTTGACATAAAGGGACACTTTTGGACAATCTACAGTTTCCAGGCAGAAAGAACAGTTTTTATTATATAAAAGAACATGCAGGGCACTGGGCAGACCACTAGGGACAAGGGGTGTGTGTATTTTTTACATACAGTACTGTAATCTATAAGATTACAGTATACTGTATGTATTGTGTTTGTTTACTTTTTTGAATTTGGCGCCGTTCTCCGCCCCGTGAGTCGTAACGTCGCAGGGAACGGAGATCGGCGGCACACGGGGAGACTGTGAATCGAGCGAGGAGGACCCGCTCGCTCACACAGCGGGGTGGCATCGCTGGATCCAGGGACAAGGTAAGTAACTTGCCTGTGGATTCAGCGAGCAGGTAAGCCGTGCCGCTGCACACTCTGCACGTCCACCCCGAGCGTGACTCGGGGATACCGATCCTAACATTGAAAACCAACCCCGAGTCACGCTCGGGTTTACCGCTAAGGGGGTTAAAGGAGTTGTAAAGGAACATTTTTTTTTTGCTGAAATGAAATTTACAGGGTATAGAGACATAATAGTTAACTGATTCCTTTTAAAAATTATTAAAAATAGATAAAAATCAATCATATTATGTGCCTGCAGTTTCAATTTAGTTTTTCATATAGTTTCATGCTTATGTGAAGGACAGAGACACAGAGCCAATACAGGGCAGTGTTTGTTTTTAAAATGAAACTGATTGGTTCTGAGGGGTTTTAGACACACAGTAATCAAACATTCTTGATTAGAGACCACAGAGAGAAGCTCCCAGTACTTTTTTCATAAGGAAACAGACAACCAGGAAGTGTGCAGAACAGAGAAGGATTACAGCAAAAACAAACATGGAGGACATGAAATCAGGACTGCATTAGGGTAAAGGAAGCTATTTAGCTAAACAAAAAAAATCCTTTAGTGACCCTTTAAGATGTGGTGTCTGCATTAGTTTCCTTTTTTAGGATTTATTTCACTTTTTTTTTCATCTAGTGATCTGGCCGGTAACTGTTTTTTTTTCAATGGTTAGCTTTTTTTCATTTATGTAAAACCTTTATCCCAAAATGGAGAACACTATTGCTCTGTAGTCGGAGTTTAGCAATAATTTGATAGAACTCTTCTCAGATTGACAGTGCTGCTGTCCATTTCTCCTCTATAGAATGGAGTCACCCTAAGACAGACTGGGGTTGATTAACTAAAACTGGAGAATGCTAAATCTGGAGCAGCTGTGCATGATGGCCAATCAGCTTCTACTTCAGCTTGTTCAATTATGCTTACCAAAAAAACCTGCAAGCCGATTGGTTTCTGTGCAGAGTTGCACCTGATTTTGCACTCTCCACTTTTAGTAAATCAACCCCAAAGTGTATCACTGGCCAGATCTCTAGGTAAAGATAAGAGGGAAAAACCTAAAAAAAATAAACAAATAAAACCACCACATTAATGAATGGTAAACCACAATATATTCTGCTTTTTTGTATTTGGGTTTAATACTGCTTTAATCCCATTCCTATTGAAGTTGAACGCCAAGTTCAGTGACAACATTCCCTACAATGAATATTTCCAAGCATGCATGGAACGGATATTGCTATTTTTTAGCATCCTATGGCGTTAATTTACTAAAACCTGAGAGTGCAAAATCTGGTGCAACTGTGCATGGTAGCCAATCAGCTTCTTACTTCAGCGTATTCAATTATTCTTTGACAAAATAACATGGAAACTGATTGGTTTCTATGTAGAGCTACACCAGACTTTGCACTCTCCAATTTTATTAATTCAACCCCTCTGTATTGAGAAACCACAGTAACAATATTCAAGGCTTTGGCCTGTACATTAGAAACATCACCAGCCACCAGCTCTCAGCTTGTGAGCTACTCACCAGCAATAATAAACCCCTTTATCAAGCCAACTTTAGTCTATATCAACATACTCTGAACCACTTCCTGCATGTGCCCCAAGCATGACACTGTAGCAATGCATATTAAGAGTTGTACTCTTGAAGACGTCACAGCAACAACAAAGCACAGTTTTGTTATAAAGTTTATGTAAATACAATAACTAAATTATAATAATAAAATATATATTAAACTATACAAATACAGCAGTTATTCTTGGTCTTGTTAAAGCTGAACTCTGGGCTTGAGTATGTGGTTATGAGATGGTGACAAAGCAACTACAATTCAATACAAACCTCCCTTTTTAAGCAGCTGATGAACAAATGAATCACGGGAACTAATTTTAACAATTAAAACCAGACTTTGCCAAAAAATACTCTAAATAACAAGTGAATATGCATTATAAACACCACTCACTGTAAGTTATTTTCTATGTTAGTGTGTTCGCAGTCAGACTTTACAATATAACTAAAAGTATTTTTTTCTTTATAATTTTGGGTGGAGTGGAGAAGGATTAGAACACCTATCAGGTTTTTATTGCTCAATTGGGCAGATTCACGCTCTTTATTTGTCATGTGTACTTTTATTACCGAGAGCAAACAGAAGAAAGCTGCTGGGATAGCTTTTTGCCATGAAAACCGCACGTGTGTATGCTTTCTCGCAAAGAAAATTGCCGGGAATCTCGACGAGAAAAATAGAGAACCTGCTCTCTTTTTTCTCATCTGGATTCTCGGCAGAGTGTTTCCTGATGAAAAAACTGTTCGTCAGTATGCTTACCTGTCCCCAGGTAAACCCGCGCATGCTCGATGAGACTTCAATGCATGCGCGGTAGCATACAAGGGTAGTGTAGGGTGTAGCAAGATGGCGGCGACGGCATCGAATGTGACAAGTGCCAGCTCGTCGTAGTCGATGACGTCACCACGTTCTTGCCATTCAAAAGAACAGTGGTTCTTTTGAATGGCTGTCTGTATGCACGGCAAGCTTGCCAGGAATCCCATCAGGAAAACCAACGTTTTTTTTTCCTGACGGGATTCCCAGCCATGTGTACAGGGCTTGAAAGTGAAAGAAAATCCCACATTTTGGGTCCTCAGGAGAACAGGAATAGAAAATAAATCTTCCAGTGGGGACATTAGTTCTGGTGACCATAGTGACAACAAGAAATTCCCTTTCTTTGGAGGGTTATCTTCTCACTTTCTTTTTTTACTTTGGGACAGGAAGTGAAAAGAAAATCTCCCCAGTGTGGCACAGATGTGGCACAGATAATCTCCCCAGTGTGGCACACAGATAGAGTAATCTCCCCAGTGTGGCACACAGATAGAGTAATCTCCCCAGTGTGGCACACAGATAGAGTAATCTCCCTAGTGTGGCACAGATGTGGCACAGATAGAGTAATCTCTCCAGTGTGGCACAGATTGGCACTTTCTCTATTCAAAATGAAATATGAGGTTTGTCTTTAGTTCTACTTTAAATTGCGTTAGACATTTCTTAAAACAAAGATACTGCTGTGTATGTTTTTCATTGTGACCATAAGTGGCACCACGTTACCTTCTTTATATATAAAACATGACTTGAACAACATTTATAATCCCCAAAAAAGCAGTTTTAGCAACTATAGTAATGGCATTTTCCTCTCAGAAACGTATTGGTCATAAAGATGTCCAAACATCTAAACGTTTACTAACTCAAACAACATAAAGATTGACCAATGGAATCAAATTAATATCTGAACTTATACAATTGCATTTGTAACATTTTCAAAGCACTTATTTTGACCCTAAACTTTGATCTTAGAGCGTATGTCAAGGCAAAAAAAGTATGCAGTATATATCCGCAATACATGCACATTTCCCCAAAGGGCCTTGCAAGTACAGAAAAATATATAGCTGTTAACCTACCAAAAATGCACTTAATTCTTAAACTTATGGGCTGACAACTTACATCATTTTTGTGGCATGAGCCCTGCCCCCAGTTATCTTTTGCTAAACTACTCCAAGCATCCTGTTCTCTACAACATAAACCTCTGACAATATCAATCTTTTTTTTTTGCACTTATCAAACAAATATAACAACATGCTTACAATGCTATATTTAACAGTAGTTAATAGAGCTAAAAGAAGTCCATTGTTAGGGTTTACATACACTTTTAGCGCAAATGCAAACTTTTTCCAAACTTTGTTCATGGGGCCTAGCCAATCCAACATTCAATATAAATATCATTAATCTGTGATCTATCATTAATCTTGTTCTAAATTAAACAAATATACAATTAACATGTGTAGATTATTTTAGCTTTAAGGGCTTGCATTTATTACAGTCACATTTGTGAATGTAAATGCAATTTTGATAACATTTGCTATGCACATGTACATATATACAGTACAGACCAAAAGTTTAGACACACCTTCTCATTCAAAGAGTTTTCTATATTTTCATGACTATGAAAATTGTAGATTCACACTGAAGGCATCAAAACTATGAATTAACACATGTGGAATTATACATAACAAATAAGTGTGTAACAACTGAAATTTCATATTCTAGGTTCTTTAAAGTAGCCACCTTTTGCAGCAGACACATCTCTAGAACTGTTAAGAGGAGACTGTGTGAATCAGGCCTTCATGGTAGAATATCTGCTAGGAAACCACTGCTAAAGAAAGGCAACAAGCAGAAGAGACTTGTTTTGGGCTAAAGAACACAAGGAATGGACATTAGACCAGTGGAAATCTGGGCTTTGGTCTGATGAGTCCAAACTTGAGATCTTTGGTTCCAAACCCTGTGTATTTGTGCGACTCAGAAAAGGTGAACGGATGGACTCTACATGCCTGGTTCCCACCGTGAAGCATGGAGGAGGAGGTGTGATGGTGTGGGGGTGCTTTGCTGGTGACACTGTTGTGGGTTTATTCAAAATTGAAGGCATACTGAACCAGCATGGCTACCACAGCATCTTGCAGCGGCATGCTATTCCATCCGTTTTGAGTTTAGTTGGACCATCATTTATTTTTCAACAGGACAATGACCCCAAACACACCTCCAGGCTGTGTAAGGGCTATTTGACCAAGAAGGAGAGTGATAGGGTGCTGCGCCAGGTGACTACCTCTTGAAGCTCATCAAGAAAATGCCAACAGTGTGCCAAGCAGTAATTAAAGCAAAAGGTGGCTACTTTGAAGAACCTAGAATATGAAATATATGTTCAGTTGTTTCACACTTTTTTGTTCTGTATAATTTCCACATCTGTGAATTCATAGTTTTGATACCTTCAGTGTGAATCTACAATTTTCATAGTCATGAAAATAAAGAAAACTCTTTGAATGAGAAGGTGTGTCCAAACTTTTGGTCTGTACTGTACATGTTCAGATCTTATTAAAATAAAATATATTTCCTATAAAATCATTATAATGGGTTACAAAACTTTTCTACAGTCATATGAAAATCACTTAAGAGACCATTTCCACCTAGCCCCAATAAGCTTTTGTTAAGCAGGGTACTACAAACAAACTGTTTTTTTTTTTCAACCCTGTGGGGTTGCACGAAAAAAACTGACAGCTCCGGTCAGAGACACTTTACTAACCATGTGAGGTTAGTCCGGCGATCTCCCCCGCTGAGCTGTTGTGTTCTGACGTCCCCGCCAGAACACTTCGATCAGCACTCTCTGCCATTGGCTGAGAGTGCTGACCGGGAGTAGATCGGTTGCTGGTTATTGGACATACAGGCCGACATACACACGGGCAGAATGTCGGTAGTTTTTTTGAACCACAAATGCCTCCCGACATTCTATCTGTGTGTGTGGGGCTTTAGCCTTGATGCTTGATAACATAGAATGCCATATGGCTGTAATTTGCGTTTCTAAATATTCATAAATGTTTTTGGTATATAACTTCTCTTTTACATGAAATACTATGACAATTTGGTATTACTCTTCCAATGTAAAGATGGCTTCTTTGGTAGATCCTTTTTGAATGATGCCACCCACCAAAACCATCTGTCAAAGTACACATGAAGGTGCCATTACCACAGTAGTAGAGAATGTTCACTAAGTATGCAAGCCAATTGTGTGTGAGAACATTCCTGTTCTTTTAAAATTCCTTTACATGGGATTGGGTAATCAGTGTGAAATCTTTTTATTCTTTTTATTCTCTAAGCCAGTAATCATCAACCCTGTCCTCAGGGCCCACTAACAGGCCAGGTTTGCAAGATAACTGAAATACACCACAGGTGATATCATTTGCTGCTCAGTAATAGCAGTATTCTAGTCTGCATCTCCCCAAGGTAATACATAAAATCTGGCCAGGTTAGTGGGCCCTGAGGACAGGGTTGATGACCACTGCTCTAAGCCCCTAGTGCCCAACCTGCACCTCTCTGGCACTTTTTGTGCGGCCCCTGGGCCCTTGCAGATACTAGTCTGTGATTCCTTATTGTTCTTCTATAGTAGTAAATTCTAGCAACCTCATGTAATATATGTCTCCACTGAGTCTATGACTGTTTCCTGAAGTCTGTCCCCAGTCTCAAACAACTTCTATAGCGCGTTCACTGTTTCTGACAGTTTCATACAGCATGTCTGCAATCCATGACCATCTCTTTTATTATATCGGCAATCTTTGAACATCTATTTTATCATGTCCCCAGTCTCTAACCATCTCTTGTATCATTCCTATAGTCTTTGACTATATCCTGTTGTGTCTCTGTTGTCTCTGCTAATGAATGTTAACTCGATATTATGTATGGCCCTTTGGTGATGTCAGGGGGTGCATTTGAGGCCCATCATATCAATACATTTGGCCACCCATGCTCTACGCAAAACATTTTTTGTTCCTTTAGTAAATCAGCTCTAATATTTACATTACACCTCTCCCCAGATCATAAAAGTCAAGGATCAGAAGCAGAAAACACATGGAGCCGTCCTTGGTACTGTAGTAGGAAGAACAAACTGCAAACAATGCAGACATGCTTAAAAGTGGAAATAGCATGTGTAAAGAGTTATTACTACTACAGTACCAAGGACAGCTCCATGTGTTTTCTTCTTTCGGTCCTTGACTTTTATGATCTGGGGAGAGGTGTTCATGTAAACATTAGAGCTGATTTACTAAAGGAGCCATAGCAGCCAATCAGATTTCAGTTTACTGAAGCATGTGTTCTGATGGCTGGCTCTTGGTTACTGCACTCTACACATTGCTCTTTTTAGTATTAGATATGCTGAACAGTTCTTGCGTATGGTACGTTGACCCTAGGTGAAAGTACATTGTATATTGCTGTAGGTGGTTTATCACAGAAACAAATACTTAATACACCAACTGAAGAGTGAAGCCACCTCTTGGTCCTGTGAACAAACCAAGTTGACACAAAGTTGCCCCACTTAGTGCAGTAAATGCAAGCTCTTTTTTTTGCCTCTGCGCACTTTAGCTCTTGTTTAATTCAAAGGGGGTACTTACCATGTTGACTTCGGAGACCATATCTATGCTTGCCACAGTTATTCTCATCCCAACATCAACAGGAGGGCCTAGGAAAGAAAAAGCAACAGACAGACGTGTCACAGCACACATTTGCATATTAATTCAGGCATCGTATTTTGGATGGATTGTTGGTGCTGATTGCTTTTTTTTTTTGATGTGTGCATTCAATGTGCAGTGTGCATCAACAAGAAGCACTGATAATGTGTATGTTATCATCATGGATAAAATATGACCATAGATGGGTATTTTTACCTCCAAAGTCTGGCCTCAGTCGGATGTCATAGCCTTTGAGCAATCTATCCACTGTCTCTTTCACATATGACATGTTGCTGGGCTCATTAACGCTGGAGGGAGTAAGAAGTATGGACTGGAGTCAGTATGTACACTGGAGTGCAAGCATTCAGACAACCCCCCCACCCCCACCCCCCTTCTATGCCACATACATCATCTAACAGTAATCAAAAATCATGTCAGACTCACATATTTGCAGCAGCATATCTCACCTTTGAGCACAGCACACCATGGCTATCATCATAGGAATAGACACAATCCCGAAATATCCTCTGTCTTGAAGCGTCCACATTACTAACTCAATGTAACTAAATAAAGAGAACAATGCTTAATGAGAAGATTCAACAAATGCAACTAAAGTCTGAGGCAAGGTGATAATTCCTAATAGAGCAGCACATGCGCACTGCAAGCAGCATCAACAGACACCGTTTGCTGAAAAAGCTCCCTCTGTGCAAATAAAAAAATAATAAAAAAAAAAAAAACATCCACAGATCCAGATCCTTAAAGTTCTGGCTATACCCCTGCCTAGTCCATATAAAAGGATGCAAAGGGGGTGAGGGGGGGTCTGTTACTGTCCAAACCTCAGTGCTCTGGACAAGCTGATATCCTTGGGCTGCTGAAATGGTCTAAGCATGGCTGTGATTGCAATCTGCTGTAGTAGTAGATCCTGTACGTGCTGTATCACTGGAGCCTGCTGATCAGAATGCGAAGTAGTCTCCCAACACAGGCTCCCAGCGTCTCTTTCCTAAGCTCGGTGTTCCTTAGCAGCCAGCAGCCATTCCCAAGGAAGCTGTTCTGGGAGAGATACGTTCGGTGTTACGTGAAATATGGCATCCTCAGCATCCCCATCAGCGTGGCCATCTCCTGTGCGCGCTGCCGATCAGATACTTGCTACAGTAACAGCTGAGGGTGAAACAAGCATCTGATCAAGGCTTTTCTCCCAGGACTGCATATTCTTCATGTGAAACAAGCTAACCCTAACCTTACAAAATCCTTCTACAGCTGCCTGTTGTAGAAGTGAGAGGCTCACTGCTATTACAGTCCATTGTTTGTACTGACGTAGCACCACACTTCGCTGACCCCTCCTTTTGCTGCTTATGGTAATGCTGGCCGTATACAGTCTTCAGTATTTGGCCAGATAATTAATGATTGTGCTGTTCCTGATGTGATCATTTTCAAACATGTCCCTCTTCATGTTTTTTTTACGATGTTATCAAGGTGTCTGCTTCTAAATGTTTTCTCATAAGACTGACACAACTTCATTCAAGAAGTACAAATATTTTTTAAATTAGATTCAATTCGAGAAATATTTGAATCCTGGGTGAAATTTAAGTGACTCTTGTGTAAAAACAATTATAAATAGATCATAACGTGTTTCTCCTGGTATACTTTCTTAGACCCTATTCACACCTACACATTTTGGGGACACACGCATCAAATGCGCATTTCTTCACGCATTCCTAGAAACCTGAGAAAAAATGCCCCAAAATGCACATCGCACTTGCGGTGCCATCATTTCTTGCCACCCCAAACAAGCTTAGGAGCCACGTGTTTTGCAGCATCTAAATACAGGGTACAAGAACACAGGAGGCTCACTGCCCAAAAAAGGTGCAGGAACTTCTTTGGCATGTTTGACGCAAGTAGGGCAGCCTATTCAAGCCAAAGGGCTGTCCTATGCTGTCACGCAAAAAATGTGTTGCACAGGTGTGAATGTGGTCTTATTTTTAAAATACTTGTGGCCTGAAATAAAAAAAATTCTTACCTAATTAAAATTTTCAAAAACTGAAATTTACGGTCAACAGACATTTTCCAGCATGCTGAAAGTATTTCTGACACCACATACAGTATTTCTGTTTCACAAAAACTAGTAGTGTAAACAGTGTTTGAATTTGAATTTGTCACATTAAGCGGCACTCCCTTTATAATGCAGGAGTCTTTATGTATGTATGTATGTATGTATGTATGTATGTATATATATATATATATATATATATATATATATATATATATATATACACACAGGTGAAACTTGAAAAATGTGTATATTCAGCAAAAGTTAATTTATTTCACTAATGAAACTTACAAGGTGAAACTAATATATAAGATAGACTCATTACATGCAAAGAAAGATAGTTCAAGCCGTGATTTGTCATCATTGTGATGATTATGGCTTACAGCTCATGAAAACCCCAAATCCACAATCTCAGAAAATTGTGAAAAGGTGCAATATTCTAGGCTCTAAAGCAGGGGTCTCAAACTGGCGGCCCTCCAGCTGTTGCGAAACTACAAGTCCCATGAGGCATTGCAAGGCTGACAGTTACAACCATGACTCCCACAGGCAGAGGCATGATGGGACTTGTAGTTTCACAACATCTGGAGGGCCACCAGTTTGAGACGCCTGCTCTAAAGTGTCCCAATCTAATCAGCTAATTAAAGCGGGGGTTCACCCTGTTAAAAAAAAAAAAAATGTTTTTTTTTATAAGACCATTACATTCGGCATCGTAGCGCGAGCTACAGTATGCCGGTCTTACATTTTTTATCCCCGTACTCACTGTGCTATCGATGATTGAAGAATCCGAGGAATGGGCGTTCCTATGGTGAGAGAAGGTGATTGACGGCCGGCCCTGGCACGTCACGCTTCTCCGGAAATAGACGAAATAGGCTTGGCTATTCATGGCGCCTGCGCATAGCCTGTGCGCAGGCGCCGTGAATAGGCGAGACCTACTCCGGCTGTCTTCGGGGAGCGTGACGTGCCAGAGCCGGCCGTCAATCATCCTCCCTCTCCATAGGCACGCCCATTCCCCGCGGGAGTCAGAATCTTCAATCATTGATAGCACAGTGAGTACGGGGATTAAAAATTTAAGACCGGCATACCGTAGCTCGCGCTACGATGCCGAAAGTAATGGTCTAATGATGCGAAGGAGGGTGAACCACCGCTTTAAGCCATAACACATGCAAAGGGTTCATGAGCCTTTAAATGGTCTCTCAGTCTGGTTCAGTAGGAGTCACAATCATGAGAAAGACTGCTGACCTGACAGATGTGCAGAAAACCATCATTGACACCCTCCATAAGGAGGGAAAGCCTGAAAAGGTAATTGCAAAAGAAGTTGGACGTTCCCAAAGTGCTGTATCAAATCACATTAATAGAAAGTTATGTGGAAGGGAAAGGTGTGGAAGAAAAAGGTGCACAAGCAGAAGGGATGACCGCAGCCTGGAGAGCACTGTCAGGAAAAGGGCGTTCAAAAGTGTTGGGTACCTTCACAAGGAGTGGACTGAGGCTGGAGTCAGTGCATCAAGAGCCACCACACACAGACGCATCCTGGACATGAGCTTCAAATGTCGTATTCCTCTTGTCAAGCCACTCCTGAACAACAAACAATGTCAGAAGCGTCTTACCTGGGATAAAGAAAAACAGACCTGATCTGTTGCTCAGTGGTCCAAAGTCCTCTTTTCTGGTGAGAGCAAATTTTGCATCTCATTTGGAAACCAAGGACATAGAGTATGGAGGAAGAATGGAGAGGCCCACACTGCAAGAAGCTTGAAGTCCAGTGTGAAGTTTCCACAGTCTGTGTTGATTTGGGGAGCCATGTCATCTGCTGGTGTTGGGTATAGCATTGCATGACTCTTCCCCATCCTCTCTCTTTCCTCTTGTTGTCCCTCTCTTTTTCTGCCCATCCTCTCACTGCTCCTCTCTCTCACCTCGCTTTCTCTATCTTTGTCTTCTTCTCCCTCTGCCAACTCTTTTCCCCCTTTCTCTCTTGCTTCCATACCCCTCTTCTCATTATGTACAGACCAGTGTATATAATGTACAGTACAGTGTCAGTGTACAGATTGGTCTGTATATAATGTACAGTATGGTGTACATATAATGTAAGTCTGTACCTTTACATCATACTGTACATTATATACAGACCAGTCTGTAAACTAACACTGTACTGTACATTATATACAAACCAGTCTGTACCCTGATACCGTGCTGTGCATCATGCACAGTCATGCTCATAAGTTTACCCTGGCAGAATGTATGAATTCTGAGCCATTTTTCAGAGAAGATGAATGATAACACAAAAACTTTTCTTTCACTCATGGTTAGGGTTTGGCTGAAGCCATTTATTATGAATTAACCGTGTTTACTCTTTTTAAATCATAATGACATCAGAAACTACCTAAATGACCCTGATCAAACGTTTACATACCCTGGTCATTTTAGCCTGATAATATGCACACAAGTTGACGCAAAGGAGTTTGAATGGCTATTAAAGGTTACCATCCTCACCTGTGAACTGTTTGCTTGTAATCAGTGTGTGTATAAAAGGTCAATGAGTTTCTGGACTCCTGGCAGACCCTTTCATCTTTTATCCTGTGCTGCACTGACGTTTCTGGATTTTGATTCACGGGGAAAGCAAAATAATTTTAAAGGATCTGCAAGAAAAGGTAGCTTAAACTGTATAAAACAGGAAAGGGATATAAAAAAAATATCCAAGGAATTGTGAATGCCAATCAGCAGTGTTCAAACTCTAATCAAGAAGTGGAAAATGAGGGGTTCTGTTAAAATCCAAACCACGATAAGGTAGACCAACTAAGATTTCAGCCACAACTGCCCAGAAAATTGTTTGGGATGCAAAGAAAAACCCCAAAATAACTTCAGGTGAAATACAGGACTCTCTGAAAACATGTGGTTTGGCTGTTTCAAGATGCAGAATAAGGAGGCACTTGAAGAAAAATGGGCTGCATGTTTGAGTCGCCAGAAGAAAGCCAACACTACTCAAATGGCACAAAGTATCCTGCTTACAATACGCCAAACAGCACATAGACAAGCCTTAAGGCTCAAACCTTGTGGCACAAAGTCATTTGGAGTGATGAGAGCAAAATCAAACTTTTTGACCACAACCAAAAATACTCTAGGAACATTTGCAATCATTCCAACATGACAATTATCCAAAACACAAGGCCAAGTCGACCTGTCGTTGGCTACAGAATAAAGTGAAGGTTCTGGATTGGCAGTCTCCTGACCTCAATATCATTGAGCCACTCTGGGGAGATCTCAAAATGTACAGATAATGCAAGACATCCCAACAATTTACAGAAACTGGAGGCTTTTTGCCAAGAGTAATGGGCAGCTTTACCGTCTGAAAAGATGATAAAGAGCCTCATCCACAAATACCACAAAAGACTTCAATCTGTCATTGATGTTAAAGGGGGGCAATACACGGTATTAAGAACTGGGGTATGTAAACTTTTGATCAGGGTCATTTGGGTAGTTTCTGTTGTCACGATTTTAAAAGAGTAAACACAGTTTATTGATAATAAATGGCTTCAGCCAAACACTAACCATGAGTGAAAGAAAAGTTTTTGTGTTATTTATATTCTCAGAAAAATGGCCAAGAAATCATAAATTCTGCCAGGGTATGTAAACTTATGAGCACAACTGTATATAGCATACAGTATGGTGTCTGGGGGGAGTGACACCATGTTTTGCAGCACCAGGTGACACCAACCCTTGTGACGCCACTGTCTATAGGTGCCAAAAACACCCTTTGATTCTGCAAGAAATCCAGTATCCTTGTAAATTTCTGTGCACTGAACCAAAACCTTGAATGCTTTTTTAGAAAAACGTTGAAAGACAAATTTTAAAATAGCATTGCATAGATCAAAGTTTATAATAAAAATCTGTGTCATGATTCACATGTGTGACACCCACATATCCTAGCAAGAAAAAACTGCAGATGATTAAGGAGCAGGTTAACCAGGAAACATATATAGCCAGATTCAGGTAGCTGTGCCTAACTTTAGGCGGGCGTAGCGCATCTCATATACGCTACGCCGCCATAAGTTAGAGAGGCAAGTACAGTATTCACAAACAACTTGCGTCCTAAGTTACGGCGGCGTAGTGTAAATGGGCCAGCGTAAGCGCGCGTAATTCAAAGTAGGCTGTAGTGGGCATGTTGTATGGTAATGAATTGTGACCTCACGTAAATGACGCGCCTAACGAACGGCGCATGCGCCGTCAGTGGACGTATCCCAGTGCGCATGCTCAAACTTACGTCGCAAATACTCAATGCTTTCGACGTGAATGTAACTTACGCACAGCCTCATTCACGGACGACTTACGCAAAACGACGTAAAACGTGTAATATTCTACGCTGATCCGACGTCCATACTTAACATTGGCTGCGCCATCTTTTTGGTGGTTTATCTTTACGCCTGAAAACGCCTTACGTAAACGGCGTATCTTACATGCGACGGGCGTGCGTACGTTCGTGAATAGGCGTATCTTGATCATTTGCATATTCTCGGCGTAAATCGGCATACACGCCCCTAGAGGCCAGCATAAATATGCAGCTAAGATACGACGGCGTAGGAGACTTACGCCGGTCGTATCTTAGCAACAGAGAAGCGTATCTCAATTTGAGCATACGCTTTAGGATACAACGGCGCGGATTCGGACTTACTGATACGCCGTCGTAAGTCTTTGTGAATCTGCCTAATAGAGAATGCTATGTGCTCCCATTCACTATTTGCAGACCAATACTGCAGTAATTGTTTTCTATGTGATTTTCTATGTGGTTCAATTAATGACAAATAGATGTATGGATATCAATGGTATATACAGATTAGGGTCAGTATATTTTACAAATATATATATATTTGATATATGAATGGTATTATTGAAATCAAATAAAATTATTTTATTTTAATACAAGTGCAATGTGATATGTCAAGTAAAAGTCTCCATGTTTGTGAGCCATATCTACTATCGTAAACTGTTGAAAACCTACAATCTTAAACCATTGCAAAAACGTGACATTAAGGGGCCTTTTTTGACTTGGACTTCCAAACAACCCCTACCATGTTCCCTGGACCTGATTTGCTAAATACAGTATCTATGTATGTTTACCAGACTGGTGATTCTCAGCAATGTAACAGAGATGCCAATCCCATGTTTGTTAAAACTGACTGCAAAGCATATGGGCAAGTGTGTGAAGTAACCATATATTCCCAGGTTGGCACCTTAATGCATGCAAAGTCACTACATGCAAGAATATATCCTAATACAATATTTTTTTAATGTCAAATACTTTACTTATATTATCAATTTAAAGGAGTTGTAAAGGTAAAAAAAAAAAAAAAAATCCTAGATAGCTTCCTTTACCTTAGTGCAGTCCTCCTTCACTTACCTCATCCTTCAATTTTGCTTTTAAATGTCCTTATTTCTTCTGAGAAATCCTCACTTCCTGTTCTTCTGTCTGTAACTCCACACAGTAATGCAAGGCTTTCTCCCTGGTGTGGAGTGTCGTGCTCGTCCCTTCCCTTGGATTACAGGAGAGTCAGGATGCCCACTAACACACAGCTCCTTTCTCTATCTGCAACGTAGAGAGCGTCCTGACTCTCCTGTTGTCCAAGGGAGGGGGCGAGCACGACACTCAACACCAAGCAGAAAGTCTCGCATTACTGTGTGGAGTTACAGACAGAAGAACAGGAAGTGAGTATTTTTCAGAAGAAATAAGGACATTTAAAAAGAAATTGAAGGATGAGGTAAGGTAAGTTTTTACCTTTACAACCCCTTTAAACTTAGAAATGTGTCCATACAAAATAATTAAAGTGTTTGTATAGGCTCAAGGTTTTTTACCTTCATGCATTCTATGCATGAAGGTAAAAAACTCTCTGTGTGCAGCAGCACCACCAGCCCCAGCAAAACTTACCTGAGCCCCAACTTGATCCTGTGATGTGCACAAGAGCCTCGGCTCTGCCCGGTTTTTCCTTCTCATTGGCTGAGACAGAAGCAGTAGCCATTGGCTCCACCTACTGTCACTCACAGCCAGTGAGCCATTGAGGAGAGATAGGGTACCAGACTGAGCCATGCTCTGTGCATGAATGAACATAAGGAACAGTGGCCCAGGAACGAGCATATTCAGCTGCCCCCATAGCAAGCTGCTTGCTATGGAGGCACTAGGCAGGAGGGAGGAGCCAGGAGTGCTGACGGGGGGCCTGAAAAGAGGAGGATCAGGCTACTCTGTGCAAAACGGTTGCAAAGAGCAGATGAGTATGACATGTTTGTTATTTTAACCAATTTAGGTGCCGGCCTATTTTTTACACTTGGTGTTTAAATCATTTTTTTTTGCTAGAAATTACATTATATCTTTTTTTCAGACACCCTAGAGAATAAAATGGCAGTCGTTGCAATACTTTAGATCACACCGTATTTGCACAGCGGTCTTACAAACACAATTTTTTGGGAAAAAATATATTTTTTTAATTAAAAAAAAAGAAAACAGTAAAGTTAGCCCAATTTTTATATTTTGAAAGATAAATGTTAAATTGGTTCCCAGCATGTCATGCTTCAAAAATGCTTTAAAAATGCTCCGACTCGTGAAACTTTGAAACTTAAAAATCTCCAAAGGAGAAGTTTAAAAATGTCTGCAGGTTATCAGTTTGGAGTCACAAAGGAGGTCTTTTGCCAGAATTATTGCTCTCACTCTAACAATCGTGGCTATACCACACATGTGTGGTTTGAACACTGTTTACATATGCAGGTGTGACTTATGTATGCGTTCGCTTCTGTGTGCAAGCACGACTGGACGGGCACTTTAAAAAAAGTTTTTCTTATTTGTTTAACTTTTTATTTTTACACTGTCCCTTTAAAAATATATACCCTATAGAGATACTCTTGATGAAAGCAAGAATTCGCCTTTTGCTGTCAAACATTTAAAAGATTTGTCCCGGCCAAACAATGGCATAAAAATTGGACTTTATAGAGGTACTCTTGATGAAAGCAAGAATTGGCCTTGCTGTCAGGCACTGAAATGATATGAACCTGTCAAACAGGTGCAGAAAAATTGGTCTTTGAGTGTTAATTGTGCCCATGAACCCTACACCAAAAAACTTCTTCTAGATGAAATCAACACCCACAAAGCTAGGCAGCCTAGACAGTCTTTCAGAGATTCAAGATCCAGAAAGCACTTAGTCAGTGACATCGGCATTAGAGGCTTCATAGTTGCTGCTTATCCAGGACTGATTTGTTTTGATAAATGACAGCCGGACCACGGAGTCTGTGGACAGACGCGCTCTCCTATCTGTCACAAATTCTCCAGCAGCATTGAATGCCTGTTCAGATTGCACGCTGGATGCAGGGCAGCCCAGCAACTCAATTGCATACTGGGAAAGTTCTGGCTAGTGGTCTATAGTTATGACCCAGTAACTCAGTGGATCATCAACTGGAAAGCTCTCCATGTCTGTTTACACCCCTAGATAATCTCCCACCATATGATGCAGACGCTGCCAATGGGATGTGGAAGCTGACAGCCCTGGATTCTGAGGACAAAAACATTTCTAAAATGCATCACTGAGGTTGCCACCTTCTCCACCGCTCCTCTTTAACCAACAGTAGCCTCAAAACTTTGTTTTTCACGAGACTAACTTACCAGAGTCTGGAAAGGTATTACATTAACATTTCATTTTCTGCTCCCTCTGTGGGGACAGGATGAGTTCTAAGACTTTCCCCTTGTAACTGTGGTCAAGGAGGGTTGGCAACCAATAGTGATCCTTCTCCTTGATGCCACGTATTTTTGGATCTTTTCGCAGGCTTTGAATAATAAGGGAGCCCATGCATTGCAAGTTTGCGGAAGGCATAAGAAGCAGACTCCTCTGGGTCACTGAGGTTTACAGTATATGGAACTACCTCCTCCCAGCCATGTACTACTCCCAAGGATTTTGGGGATGGAAAACCATCTGTTAAAGGTTGACATAAGTTATCCTCTGCTTCAATTCCTCCAAAACTGCTAGAATCCTCCTCCTCTCTCTCCTCTTAGTGGGCCTTGAGAGGAAAGGAAGTCCTCCTCTTCCTTCTGCTGCTCTGCCTCCAGTGTCCTGTCCATAATGCCACACAGGGCCTGCTTTAGTAGAAGCACAGCAGGGATTGTGTCACTGATGCATTTGTTGTCACCATCCTTGTCGCCTCCTCAAATAGTGACAGTACATGCATACTTTATCAGCAGCCATGGGGAAAAAAGCCGAGCCGGACTGAACCTGTTGTTGTGCCATACTCACACAGGTACACTTTGATGGCCCTCTGCTGCATGTGCAGCCTCTCCAGCATTGCCAAAGTCCAGTTCTACCTGTTGGGCATGTCACAAATTAGACGGTTTATGGGCAGATGGAATTTCTGTTGAATTTCAGCCAACTGAGCACTGGCTGTGTATCACCTCCTGAAATGGCTACAGACTCTTCTGGCCTGCTTTAGCAGACCTTCCAACCCTGGGTACCTATTTAAGAAATGCTGCACCAACAAATTGAGGACATGTGCCAAGCATGGCACATGTGTCAACTTTCCCTGTCTAAGGGTGGACAGGTTTGTGCCATTATTGCACACTACCATTTCTGGCTCCAGCTGATGTGGCATGAACCACCTGGTCCTGACCCTGAAGAGCTGAAAGAATCTCTGCTCCGGCATGACTCCTGTCCCCTACACAGACCAGCTGAAGCACTGCATGGCACCTTTTAGCCTGACTCAATAATTAGCCCCTTGAATGCTTAGGGGGTACTGCTGGTTCATAGGACAATTAAGCAGAGAATGGCATGGAGGAGGAGGGGGTGGAGCTGACAAATCTTGCATCATCAACAGTAACTGTATGGAGACGTGGCGGCACAACAAGCTGCAGCACTGAGCCCTGTCCTGCATCCTTCCGAGTTGCAAGCAGGGTTAGTCAGGGTTCTGTGAATGAAATATATCGTCCCTGACCATGCTTGCTGGACCATGTGTCAGCAGTAATGTGGACCTTGCCGCTGAATGCCTTGCCCAGTGATGCCACAACATTGCCTTCCACATGATGGTACAGAGCTGGAATGGCCATATGTGCAATGAAATAGCGACAGGGAAACTGCCATTGTGGTACAGCACATTTTGAAAATTTACAGAAGGGGCAGAATCCACCAGGAGGCAGGAGTTGTAAAGCCAGCAGCTTAGACGCTGGGCATGTGGGTGGCAGTAACTATATTTTTTTTGGTGCAGCAGATGAGGCAGAGAAATTTGCCTGCTTTAGTCTACAGTTGATGGTGTACAACTGGCAGACCTGTTGCAAGGACCCATGACACCCTTCTCTATACCTTCATCCCTGTCAATGGAGGCTGATGAGAGGTCATCATGTATAGTGGGGATAGACCGGAAATGTGAGGAGGAGCAGAATTGCATCACTTTTGTGTGACTTTCAGGTGCTTTTGCCAACATGCTGAGTGGTGAGAGGTTAAATGCCTTGTGAAGCACGTGGTACCCAAATGGCTAGAGTTTTTGCCATGCTTGAGAAGTGGGCTGGGATATAACAGCTCCACAATCTGGTGGAATAGGGAAGCTGCTCTCTACCCTTCCATGATGGCTGCCTCGTTGGGGTTGTGCCTTGTTCTCACTTTCCTCCTCTGGACTATCCGGCACCCACATCGTGTCAGGGACCTTATCTTCATCTCCTCCATTCTCAGCATCACTGGAGCCAACTTGGCAATACGCTGAAGCTGGGAGAACATGACTGCCAATTTGTTGTTTACCAGTGTTATCCCCTCTGTGTAGGCTCATGTTTCTACCTTCCTTAACCTGCAAAACCAACATCTGAATCAAGTAATAGCTGTGCATCGTCAAGGCGCAAGTGGCTCACACTGTGTTCAAATAACTCAGCTGACTCCTCCATGCCTGATGCTGGGGCTATGAAAGAAATAGCTGTGGACAGGCAGAATAAGCCACTCTGGCAGCTGTAGTGGACTGTGCACTAGTCCCAGCTTGGGTGATGGATATTGAGGAGGATGGGGATGGTTTAGTAAGCCAGTTCATCACCTCCTCTGCATGCTGTGGCTGGATAGCACCAGCAACATCACTGAGAAGAGTAAATGATGCCCTGCCTAAGGACTGACCACATCCACATCTGCTTGTGGATACATACGTTGCTTGCCCCCACACAATGCCTCTGGAATGTCTGCCTCTCCTTGTTGGCCTCTCAGACATGATGGGGGCTTATTAACAAAATGTAATGAAGATGGGGAAATGTGTACATGGATGCACTTTAATGAATGGAAAGTTGTGTTTGGTGCACTTTACCTTGACTACTCACTACACAGACACACTCTACTGACTCCACACTACAATATACTGCAGTAAAACTGCACTGACACACTGTAATATACTGTGGTTTAAAAGCACTAACACACTGAAATATACTGCGCTAAAATATAAATGTGCACTAACGCACTGAAATATACTGCGTTAAACAGCTTTAAACATGCACTAACACACTGCAAAATATTGCAGTAAAATAGAAAAAGGGGGAACAATATTGCGCTCATCAATAAAAAAAAAAATATGAAATAAGCTGCTACACTAAAATGTGACTAGAATTCAAAGGATAATGTAAATGTGAATGTAGCGCTAGTGATTCTAAAAAGTCTCACTAAGTGTGTGTGACCACTGGGTGTAAACAGTGACAACAATACAATGAAGTGAATATAAATAAAAAATAGGTCCACATGGAGAAAAAAAGGGATGATAAAGAAATGTCCATCAACATAGCATGTGAAGTGACAGTGAAGGTGGACGTGTAACCATAAGGATCATCAAATGGAACTTTCTTTCAAAGGGTAAGAACAGATAGAATACACTTACCGGAACCAATGGATCTACCTGTCAGCGACAGCAGATCATTCAGTCATAAGGAATCCCAACAGCGGTTAGGCTCAACTTGTTTGAAGACTCTGGATAGCAGGAACAACGAACATAGCCACTGGACTGAACAAACCACGGTTCAATGGATGGTGTCCTGGACTTGTAGAAAATACTCAGAGCTCACAGGGTATCCATCCTGTTTTCAACGAATGTTGAGACAGCTTCGGATAGGAAATGAACCCTTGTAGGGGTCAAATAAAGGGCACGATGGAACAGCTCAAAAAATCATAGGGCTCCGCAGGCTCTCCCTACAGCGGTCAGATCCAGAGATCCTCCTTACAATGAAGATACAAAATATAGAGAGATACAATATAAAAGATACAATGTTTCTCTTCCAGGGTCACATTATCTTTTTCTGCGTTCCAATCCTCTTTCTCGCTCCCTCGTCCACGCCCGAGTGACTCAATGGTCAGTCCACCCCTGCATACAGCTATAAATTTAAGGGCACATTTTTGTAGACTCTTGGTCCATCCATATAATATTTTAAACCAATACAATTCATATGGAAGCACTAATAATGCATCCTACAATGATGTTCTTGATGCTTCATTGCAGGTCCTGGCCGTTCATTCATGTGCGCCCACAGGGATGCCTCTCTCCTCCGCATGACTCCCTGAAAGTCACTTATGGCATGACGGCGCCATGCTCCGGGAGGTCCAGTGGCCGAGGGACTACTGGGATCCCTCTGAGATAATTTTTAGGGGAACTCCGGTCGATAATAATGTTTTCAACACATAGCTGATTGGTAATTATACACTTTACTTTCAAACCATTGGTTATATACCTACAGTAGGTGAAGAATTGAATCTCATCACATAATCTTTTTTAGCTAACCTATAATCCTCTGAAGAAAATTCCCGACTTGGGAACGAAACACGTCAGGATTTCAACTTTTTACTAACTTGTACAACTGTATTTGTAATGTTGTGTTTGCAACTTATGTGTGGATTATTATATACTTGTTGACCGGAGACTCTAATTTTTAATGTCCACGTTGTAATACTATGTATATATTCAATAAATTTTATCTTATTATATATTTCTGCAATTTTTGGAATTTTCGCTGCTTAAAAACCCCACTGGGGATACTTTCCATGTTATATTTTGTTATATTATCTGGGTGTGCAGCGCCTTTCACCCTCGCTATGTGTTTCTTTTCCTATTTGGTGCCCGCTGTTGCTGCCTACTCCGAGATCTCTATTGTTAGTGATAGGGAAGGTGACGTCGATGATGACGTGTCTACAGATGTCACGTGGGTGCCCACAAGAAAGGGAGGGGAGGGGGGTTCAGAGGGAGAGATGGACCAACAGATAGGGAGGAGAAGCAGGCCAAACCTACATTGCACAGGAGGGACAAACCAGACTCCTAATGTATCAGGAGCGAGCCATTAACCATGTACAGTCACATCTGGCGCTCCCAGGACGCCGGCCCATGGCTCCGCAGTGTGGGCTTTTTTTAACGTGTCCGCTGCAGACAATAATGTTGCCATCTTCAACCTTTGCAGTCAATGCATAAGTCGTGGTAAGCCCAACACTCACCTAGGGATGACCGCTTTAAGAAGGCACCTGGCCAGCGAGGTCCATTGGATCATATAAGGATAGTATTACGCCTCATTTATTAAATGCGGAAAAACTATTAATACCTAGACTATGGAAACAGAAGAAAAGACCAACTATTCTTGAATGGAAGAGAGAAGTTAATTTAATTATGGAGGCAGAAAGATGGATTTCTATGGTTAAAAATAGAAAGGATAAGTTTAGAGAAATGTGGACAGAATGGAAACAACACTCACCAGAGATAGAATAATATAAAGAGCTGCTTAAATTCTAGGTAAATGCTCATGGAGGGAGAGAGGGTGAGGAGGGGGGGGGGGGGTAGAGATTATTTTCTTTTTTTTCTTTTGTCTCTCTTCAACCCCCCCTTTTTTTTATGAATGCTTGTGTGGCTCTGCCCCTAACCCCCACCTGTATAGGTATAAGAGGAGGGGGGCATTGAGGGAGCGGTTGTTTTTTTTTTACTTTTTTGTTTTGTTTTGTTTGAAACAGGAAAGGGAAGAGGGGAAGGGAGATAAAGGGGGGGGGGGTAAGTTATAAATGGGTATTATGGCTTTTAGAAGCCTCAGATATAAATGTTTTTTTTTGTTTTTTTTTAGGGAAAGGTGGCGGGGTACTAGGAGTGAAGAGTGATAAGTTATAAAGGGGCAAAGTGGCTTTTTAGAAGCCTCTTATATAAGGTTTTTTTTTTTTATAAATTTTTGTTTTTTAAGAAAGGGAAAATAGAAAAGGGAAAGGAAAGGAAAATATTTTTTCTTTTTTTCCCCTACAACCGGACCCTTTTTGTTAATTTTTTCTATAGGGGGGTGGGAGAGAGTCACGGGGAATAAGTGGGGGTGAGGGGGACAATTTCCTTTGTCTTTTTGTTCTTCTTTCTTTTCTTTTTGGGAGGTGGGTGTATAGGATATAGAGAATGATGTTTACATTATTATAATGTTTTTGATATGTGATATATTGTTAAATGGAATTGTTGCTGAAAAATTAATAACAATTTTGAAAAAAAAAAAGAAGGCACCTGGCCTCCCATCACCGAGCCCAGTGGGAGCAACGCTATCAGAACCCACAAAGCCACACTCCAGCCTCTTCTCCTTCTCCTTCTCCTCTATGCTCACAATTGTCCACTCTATCTTCCATCATGCCGTCCTCATGTTTTTCTGCAAAAAGGCAGGCTTCCAGACGCCGGATAACCCTTTTGCCCAACGGTTTACCGCTGGCTTGTTGGAACTGATAGCCTGCCAACTACTGCCATATAAACTGGTGGACTCGGAGGCCTTTTCGAAATATGTGGCCATTGGAACACCACAATGGAAGGTCCCAGGAAGGACATTTTTTTCACAGAAGGGCATCCCAGTGCTATATGGCCATGTTCAGCGGAAAGTGAATGTATCTCTGGCACATAGTGTCGGTGCCAAGATACATCTGACCACAGACACGTGGTCTAGCAAACACGGGCAGGGAAGGTATATAACTTTTACTGCCCACTGGGTGAACCTTCTGATGGCCGTCAAGCATGTAACCCGTGGCACCCATGTAGATTTGGTTTTACCGCCACGGATTGCATGCAGCCCTGCCTCTTCTTCTCCTCCTCCTCCTACTACATCATCCCTCTCCTCCTCGGCTGACTCCTCCTTTTCCGATGCTACCATCTCTTCCGCTGCGCCGCCCAAGATCCCCAGAACCTATTCGACATGCCAGGTGAGACGTTGCCATGCTGTGCTGCATCTGTTGTGCCTGGAAGACAAGAGCCACACTGGTCCTGCACTCCTTTCAGCTTTGCGTTCACAGACAGATCAGTGGCTAACAGCACTCAATTTGACAGTTGGTAAAGTGGTGTGCGACAACGGTGCTAATCTGCTGAGCGCGCTGAAGCAGGGCAAAATTACACACGTGCCATGCATTTCTGGAGCGTGCATTGCGTTGTGTCATTGATCAAGCTATCGAGGAGCAGGAGCAGAAAGATGAGGAAGTCGCAATGCTGGATGAATTCCCAGGGGGGGCCACTCCACCTGAGACAAGTCAACAACGGGAGTCTGAAGAGGAGTCAGAGGAGGATGGTGCCGGGGTGGAGGTGGAGGAGCAAGAAGAGCATGCTTTAACCTTTCTGGGATCCCTGGTGTTGTCCGTGGATGGAGGTAGGAGAACAAGGACGACATTATCCTGGATGATGAGCAGGATCCAGGCCACTACAGCGCTTCCAGTTTAGTGCAAATGGGGGCTCCAGTGTTTTAAGAGGGACCCCCCTATAAAAAAGCATAAAGGGCAAGGACCAGTACTGGATGGCAACTTTTTAGACCCCCGGTCTAAAAACATGGCGGAAATGTTACCACCATCACAGAGTGCTATCAGAATGCAGCACTTCCAGGCCTTGCTTCGAGAAATGCTGCATTCTGCTTTTGCGTGCATTGACAGAGGAATTCCCACTCACAGAGAAGCAGTTTCGGGTACCAATCCAACAGCGCCTGCAAGAAGAGGGCGGTTTGAAGATGGGTTGGTCACTAATGGTATGAGATCATTCTTTCAGCCGAACCCCAGGACTACTGGGTGGGCAGGCTTGACCTCTGGCCAGAGCTTGCACAATTTGCAATGGAACTGTTGGCTTGCCCCTCGCCCAGTGTCCTGTCCGAAAGGACGTTCAGCGCAGCAGGGGGGGTCGTGACCAATAAGCGCACTCGCCTAGCTCATAACAGTGTTGACTACCTCACATTTATAAAGCCTTGTACACACGATCAGTCCATCCGATGAGAATGGTCTGATGGACCGGTGTCATCGGTTAACCGATGAAGCTGACTGATGGTCCGTCGCGCCTACACACCATCGGTTAAAAAAACGATCGTGTCAGAACGCGGTGACGTAAAACACAACGACGTGCTGAAAAAAAATAAGTTCAATGCTTCCAAGCATGCGTCGACTTGACTCTGAGCATGCCTGGATTTTTAACCGATGGTTGTGCCTACTAACGATCGTTTTTTCCCATCGGTTAGGAATCCATCGGTTAAATTTAAAGCAAGTTGGCTTTTTTTTAACCGATGGTTAAATAACCTATAGGGCCCACACACGATCGGTTTTGACCGATGAAAATGGTCCATCAGACCGTTGTCCTCTGGTTAACCTATCGTGTGTACGAGGCCTAAAAATGAATGAGGCATGGATCTCGGAGGAATTCAACACATCTGACCAGTAGACCATGTTTGATTCAAATTCAGATGAACGCCCGTGGGCAAATTTTTTGGGCCTGTACTGGCCGGCACTTACTTCTGGATCCGGTGAATGCCTAATGTACCACCAGCCACAGAATACAAAGTTATTTGCTGTCAGGTGAACGCCTGTGGGCTAATTTTTGGGGCCTGTACTGTCCGGCACTCAATTTTGTATCCAGTGAATAGCTTAATGTACCTCCAGCCACAGAATACAAAGTTGTTTGCTGTCAGGTGAACGCCTGTTGCCGTGGGCTAATTTTTGGGGCCTGTAATGGCCGACACTTACTTCTGTATCCGGTGAATGCCTAATGTACCACCAGCCACAAAATACAAAGTTGTTTTCTGTCAGGTGAAGGCCTGTGGCCGTGGGCTAATTTTTGGGGCCTGTAATGGCCGACACTTACTTCTGTATCCGGTGAATGCCTAATGTACCACCAGCCACAGAATACAAAGTAGTTTATTGTCAGGTGAACGCCTGTCGGCTAATTTTTGGGGCCTGTAATGGCCGACACTTACTTCTGTATCCGGTGAATAGCTTAATGTACCTCCAGCCACAGAATACAAAGTAGTTTATTGTCAGGTGAACGCCTGTCGGCTAATTTTTGGGGCCTGTAATGGCCGGCACTTACTTCTGTATCTGTTTTTTTCCGCTTAATACTTCTGGTAGGTCAGTGTCCATGTTGTAGGACTATTTGTGCACAGCTAGTAAGTATTTTGTGGCTGCAAATATGACCTGTAGGTTTTTAATATTCAAGTCAATGGGGCCCGCCGTGAACTTGCGGTTCGACATTTGAGAAAGTTCAAAGTTAGCGTTTGTGAACCGTCCCATCAGATGTTCGTCCATCACTAATTAAAAATCTTCTATGTGCAGCAGCCCACCCAGCCCGCCCAGCCTCCCTAATACTTATCCTAGCCCCATCTGATCCAGCGATATCCAAGAGTGCCTCTGCCATCCGAGACTCTCCCTCCTTATTGGCTGTGACACAGCAGCAGTACTTTTGGGCTCCCACTGCTGTCAATCAAACTCAGTTAGCCAACCAGGAGAGAGAGGAGGTGGTGCTGAACTGTGGCTCTGTGTCTGAATGGATACACAGAGCTGCAGCTCTGCTCGGGTGCCCCCATACCAAGCTGCTTGCTGTGGAGGCACTCAGCAGGAGGGAAGGGCCAGGAGCTCCAGACAGGGACCCGAGAAGAGGAGAATCTGGGTTGCACTTTGCAAAACCACTGCACAGAGCAGGTAAGTATAACATGCTTGTTATTTTAATAGAAAAAAAAAAAAAGACTTTACAATCACGTTAAGCTGCATTAGCTTGCTTTTTATGTCACTCCTTTGCCACAAATCAAGTCTTAAAAAGGATTTTGAAGTTGCTGACTCTTTCCATTTCTCTTGTAATAAAAGTCAGCAGCTACAGTTTTTGTAACTGCTGACTTTTTTGTAACCTGGCTGAAGCTCTTCTTTAACTCTACTGACTCTCGAGTCTTCCCTTAGTTCTGACTATACAGACATCTAGTGGCTTACTAGGGATTTACAACAGGCTATCTCTGTTGCCTGTCCTACACATGTACTGTACCTATAAAATATACCTTAATTATAGTCTTTTGGACACACAAATTATGTCTGGTACAAATAATATGAAAATGGGGAATTACTTAGCCAGACAACAGTTGAAATAATGAACACTGATCACGATTATGTTATGTACTTACAGGAACTTGTTGTTCTGTCCACCAGATGTCTATGCTGATTATCTGTATCTGTGTTGTTAAAATTTCATGTAAGGTTTGTAATTTACATAAGACAATCATATGTGGAGTGCAGGCTCCATCTAGCGTTCTTTTTTGGTATTACTGCAGTTGCTCTGTTTATTTGATTTACTGTATGTGTAGTTATGGAAGTTGTTAGTAAACAGGGAATTCTGGGTAGAACCTTCACAGGAAGTGAAGCAGCCACCATTCTTTGAGAATATACTGCAGGAACCAAGACATGTATTTCTCAATCCATCGCCATCACCCCTTAGAGAACTTAAAAAGTAAGTCTTTACGATCTTATACTATATTGTAGATCGTTGTTTCTGTAATGTATTCTGTAATGTATGTAATATTGTAAATCAAAGATATGGTATCTGGTCTCTACTCACTTAGCCTTCCCAGTGTACTCCCCCACTATCCTGTTTGAAGTTTGTCATGAGGTGGAGGCGGGTCTAGTACCCACCTTGTTCTATTATGTTGATATTTTGTCATTGACTATTGGCTATGGCTTACAAAAATTCCCTTTCTTTATATAGCTGTCCGCATTGTACAATCTTCCCTGCTGTTTTCTGGGAACGCTTGTGTTTTCTCTGTTTGTATCTTTAAAATATTTCAATAAAAACTATTGTGAAAAAAAAAAAAAAAAAGATATGGTATCTGAAGTTTATGGGACAAGAAGGTTTAGCTATATGTCCTTGAGACAGAACACTTGTCAGGAATGCTTTTTTTTTTTTTAGGAAAGAGGGATGATTTATTTTTTTATTATTTTTGCTGTATTCCAACAACATCGACTCACTCTTTCTATTTGTCCTTACAATCAATATCTTAAAAAAAATGAGAAATTCAAAAATTATAGCTGCCGTTAGAACATGAGGGGAGGACAAATCTTTAAATGCGGAAATTTGTTCTGTTGAACAGTGTGGGGGAATTAACATACACTTAAGATATTTCCACTAACTTTATGTTGCTTTTTCAGGACAGAAAGTGCAGAAAAGTCTTCCTAACAGGTCAAAAACACAGTTCAGCTGAAAAGAAAAAAAAAATCTGCAGCTACAAATACTGCAGCTGCTGACTTTTAATATTAGGACACTTACCTGTCCTGGGTGCCCGCAATGTCGGGACCCAAACCAATTTGTCCCTCGCCTCTCGGGTGGAGGCGCCGCCATCTTCGGTAAGGGAAGTAACAGAAGTGGGAGCAAATACCTGCATTACACAGGTATCTGTTCCCTCCTCCCCCCTGAAAGGTGCTAAACGTGACACCGGAGGAGGGGGAGGATTACGAAAAGTGGAAGTTAAATTGTTGGGTGGAACTCCGCTTTAAGTACTCTATCCAAATCAAAAAAGTTTGACTTTATTGTATATCGTATGTATATTTTATAGTGTTGTTTAGCTGGAAGACAAAATTCCCCTGTCAGTGCTAGTACAAAGGATGAATACTGCACCAGGCTTTGGGATTGATTTCCTATAGGCAAATATAGTATGTGCACCTTGCAAAGTGCAGTTGCACTCTGCAAGAGCAGTTGCTCCAGAGCTTAGTGAATGAGCAGAAGCTCTCCTGACTTTCATCATCCAATCATGTGCAAGCAAAAATGGTTATTTTATTTTCCTTGCACCTGATGGGGTATTTTTTCCAAAGTGAAGCATTACCTCATTTACGAAGCTCTTGAGCAACTGCACTTGCAAAGTACACAGTCTGTCGGCCTTTGTGTCAGTAAAAGGAAAATTGCATCAACCTTGGTGTCACGGCGGAAAGAGTTCAAAGGCTTTGATGTCCAGTGGAAGTAATCTGTGGCAACATTCATTGTCGGTGGGAGGAAAGTTGTCACAGATTTGGTGTCTTTATGAGGTAAATTGTTAATTGCTTGTGTTGATGACAAGGAAATTGTCCCAGAATATGCGACAGTGGAAGGAAAAATGCCCCAGGATCAATGACATTTAGAAAAAAATTGTCCTAGTACTAATGTCAGTAGGGGGGAAATATCTCAGCATTGGTATTAAAGCGGGATTCCAGCGAAATTATTTTTTTTTTTTAAAGTCAGCAGCTACTAACACTATAACTGCTGACTTTTAATAAGGACACTTACCTGTCCTACTCGCCCACGCTGATGGCCCCCCGGATGCTGATCCCTCAATCGGTGCAGGTCCCGCGCCACCATCCTCACTAAGGGAAACAGGCAGTGAAGCCTTACGGCTTCACTGCTCATTTCCTACTGCGCATGCGCGAGTCTCGGATTACACACAGTTCCCAGAAAGCAGCGCACCCCATTCAATAGAAGAAGATGCAGAAGAAGACAGACCGCGATTACGGAAGAGGCAGATTATGTAATTCCACATAGCAACAGGTATTTCGGGTAGGTATATATTTTTTCATAATTTTTTTAAAATTTTTGTTAAAAAAAAAATTCCTGGGTGGACCTCCACTTTCAGGGTTTACTTGAGAGGATGATTCATTTTGCAACACTCTGGTTCCAGCTGCCTTCTGTTGTCAAAAGATTATTCTATTCAGGATAGCCTTAATGTTAGTGAGTAGGGATGAGCACGATGTTCGAGTCGAACGTAAGTTTGACTCGAACATTGGGTGTTTGTCTGCGGCAACATCGGGTGTTTGTCTGCGGCAAATTCGAAAGCACCGTTTAAGTCTATGGGTGAATATCATGAAAAGTCAAAAGTGCTAATTTTCAAGGGTTATATGCATGGTATTGTCAAAAAAGGGTTTGGGGACCTGGGTCCTGCCCCAGGGGACATGTATTATTGCAAAAAAAAAAATGTTTTAAAAACTGACTTTTTTTTGGGAGTAGTGATTTTTAATTTAAATAAAAATTTCATGCCTGGGGGTCTATAGTATGTCTTTAAAGTGGCACATTTTTAGACACGTGTTAGACACGTGTTTAGAACAGTCCCACAGCAAAATGACATTTCTAAAGGAAAAAAGTAATTTTAAACTGATAGTGGCTTTAATGAATTGTTGGGTCTCGGCAATACAGATAAAAGTCATTGAAAAAAACGGCATGGGCTCCCCCCCTGTCTATTACCAGGCCCTTTGGGTCTGGTATGAATATTAAGGGAAACCCTGAACCAAAATTCAAAAAAAAAATTGTGTGGGGGTCCCCCAAATCCCATACCAGGCCCTTGAGGTCTGGTATGAATATTAAGGGGAACCCTGCACCAAATAAAAAAAATGCGTAGGGGTCCCCCTCAAAATCCATATCAGATCATTCAGGTCTGGTATGGATTTTAATAGGAACCCTGCGCCAAAATTTAAAAAAATGGCGTAGGGGTTCCCCCCAAAAATCCATACCAGACCTTTATCCAAACACGCAACCTGGCAGGCTGCAGAAAAAGAGGGGAGGACGAGAGAATCACCCCCTCCTGAACTGTACCCGGCCACATGCCCTCAATATGGGGAGGATGCTTTGGGGTCTGGACCTCAAAGCACCTTGTCCCCATGTTGATGGGGACAAGGGCCTCATCCCCACAACCCTTGCCCGGTGGTTATGGGAGTCTATGGGCGGGGGGCTTATCGGAATCTGGAAGCCCTCTTTAACAAGGAGACCCCAAGATCCTGCCCCCCTATGTGAATTGGTAACGGGTTACATTGTACCCCTATCATTTCACAAAAAAAAAAGAGCCAGCTTGGGACAAGTCCTTTATTAAAAAAGAAAAAAAGAAAAGAGTCCAGCAACCTACATTTAAGCCTTATTATAGGTTTACCTGTAGGTAAAAAAACACAAAGTGGGCTTTACTACTGCTTTAAGGCTATGCAGAACAATGCCACTATTCCAGCCTTGGTCTACTAAATGGCAAGCTCAGTAGGTAATCACAATGCTGTGTTTCATCCGTTATAAACTTTGTCAGGAACTATTCCGTTTTGCAATAAAGAGCGAGGTGGGGACTTTATATGCAGTTAGGAAGCAAAAAATACACTATGGGCCAAATCCTCAAAGATCCTGCCTAACTTATCTTTTCCCATTTAAGTTACACTGCCTTAAAATTTCTACCTAAGTGCCCGATCCACAAAGCACTTACCTAGAAATTTTCGGCCGTGTAACTTAAATGTCTCCGGCGCAAGGCGGTCCTCTTCTGCAGGGGGCGATGACAATTTAAATGAGGCGCGCTCCCGCGCCGGCCGTACTGCGCATGCTCGTGACGTCATTTTCCCTATGGACAGCGAGCGAAATTACGTTACGCCGGGCTTTGTGGATTGCGACGGGACAATAAAGTTGCGTCGGGTAAAAAAAAATTTACGCGCCGAAAAAAAAAATTCAAAATTTAAAAAAAATAGCGGCGATCGAAAAAAAGGTCTGTTTTTACAAGGTGTAACTAGTTTACACTTTGTAAAAGCATCCCTAATTTTACGTATGCAAACGTAAACTTACGCAGAAAAAACAAAGCTGAAAAGCTTTGTGGATCTCCGTAAGTCCTCATTTGCATACGCAAAGCGGCATTTCAACGCAAAATGCCCCCAGTGGCGGATGCGGTACTGCATCCTAAGATCTGACAGTGTAAGTGTCTTACAGATGTCAGATCTTCTGCCTATCTTTGGAAAACTGCTTCTGAGGATCAGTTCCAAAGATAGGCACAGGTATACGCAGGCTGAACAGCAGTTCCGCCTGCGTATCCCTTTTGAGGATTTGGCCCTATATTTATTTAGTGATGTTATATTTATTTTGATATTGCACCTGTATAAACATAAAAGGCACAGATATACATTAAATGCACAGTGATTCATGATCCATTATCATTATCAGTTTCTTAATTCATGTTGACGTATAACATGTTTTGAGATTGATCCAAGTATATTGAAATTAGACATGTGGCATAGAGTAAATAGATCTGATCTGATTGTAGCATCTGGAACCCGACACATTTCGTGGCTATGCAGCCACTTATCGGGAGCAGATATATAGTAGATGTCTTAAGATTTAAAAAAAAAGATCGGACTTACGTAAGAAGGGGGGGGGGAATGAAAGACCATCCACCCTACTTACAAGCCGATTATGGATGAAATGTGTGGCAGCAAGCACTGGGGTAATTGAGGGCATTGTCTAACAAGGGAGCTAAGGTGGCACATTGTATGGAACAGCAGCAGGAAAACATGAGAGCGTGAGTGTAACTGAGACGGTGGTCTTTACCAAACAATCAATGGTGATATATATGAAATCACCTATGCCATCTGTGAATGAACGTAAAATTTAATATATTCGTGTATAAGAATATATAGAAGGGATTGTGCTGGATTAATGGTGAGTGGTTGACCCTGCACTTGTTCTGTGAAGTAATGAGGGGTGGATATATGTAGAAGGGTTTGTAATTATACAAAACTCTGAATATGTGACAATCAAGCTAAGTAACAAGTAATGTAGATGCTCCAACAATATTGTAGCGTCAGTAAATAAGTGAAAAAAATTTACTCCAAACCATCAAAAAAAGTGTAAAAGAAAAGAATGTGCTATATAGGTTACCTGCTATGCTGAATTGGGAATACAATCCAAGTTGGTGCACAGTGTCCCTGAAACAACAACCCTTGTGGATGTATCCATTCCTGAATAAAAAGGGAATATGAATACTCTGCTGTAGCCAATTGTGGCCGCAATGCCACGCAGGCGACTATATGGGAGAGGAGATGTCATCACCCAGGCGACAAGCACCTGGCAAGTGGCATCAAAACACTCCCTCGTGTAGAATGCCAGATACTGATTCCATGTCTAATTTAAATATACTTGGATCAATCTTAAAACATGTAATACGTCAACATGAATTAAGAAACTGATAATGATAATGAGTCATGAATCACTGTGCCTTTTATGAATATCTGTGCCTGTTATGTGTATACATGTGTGTAGCACTACCACCGGAGGTTTGCTTTGGGCGGCATGTTACCTCTATTTCCTCACAGTTTAGGGTATCAGATGAGAGCTGAGAAAGTTCAATGTCCACACTTTAGACTTATTTTTCTTTACTTTATTTGCGGATCTTGGTAAAAGAATTAAATAAGTAGTTGAAGAGGTGGAAGGGTAATAGGTAATAGGTTCAGGTGTACAACTTCTGTCCAGAAACACTCCTGCTTCCAGCGACACATCTTTCGTCGCCACTCTAGCCAGAGTGGGTATTGCGCACCCAGATAGGCCTCTCTCACTAGTCTAGCAGCCAGGATGGCGCACGGAAATTTTGGTAATGTTTTGGTAAATTTTGGAAAAGTCTCTGCCACAGACCTTCTCAAAATGGAGATATGTTCGGTCCAAAACCCTCTCAACACAGGATTCAGCACCGGATATCTCCCGATCAAATTCTTGTGAACTTAGAACTGACAGGCGACCATCATTTAGACTTTCAGTAATGGTGTGTCCTTCAATGAAGTTCAAGGCCTCTCCTTAGTAGGGATGAGCCAAACCCCCCCCCCCCCGTTTGGTTCGCACCAGAACCTTTGAACGGACCGACCGTTCGCACGCACATTTAGAACCCCATTGACGTCTATGGGACTCGAATGTTCAAATTCAAAAGTGCTAATTTTAAAGCCTAATATGCAAGTTATTGTCGTAAAACGTGTTTGAGAACCCGGGTCTTGCCCCAGGGAACATGCATCAATGGAAATTTTTTTTTTAAAAACTGTAGTTTTTTCTGGAGCAGTGATTTTAATGATGCTTAAAGTGGAAAAAATGAAAAATTCCTTTAAATATCGTACCTGCTGGGTGTCTATAATATGCCTGTGAAGTGGCACGTGTTTAGATCTGTCCCTGCACAAAATGAGATTACTATAAGAAAAAAGTAATTTAAAGGACAATGGCAGTACACACACCACGTAGCTTTAGGTGTACACTGCAGAGGACAATGGCAGTACACACACCACATAGCTTTAGGCGCACACTGCAGAGGACACGGGCAGTACACACACCACATAGCTTTAGGTGCACACTGCAGAGGACACAGGCAGTACACACACCACATAGCTTTAGGTGCAAACTGCAGAAGACACAGGCAGTACACACCACATAGCTTTAGGTGCACACTGCAGAGGACACAGGCAGTACACACACCACATAGCTTTAGGTGCACACTGCAGAGGACAATGGCAGTACACACACCACATAGATTTAGGTGCACACTGCAGAGGACACAGGCAGTACACACCACGTAGCTTTAGGTGCACACTGCAGAGGACACAGGCAGTACACACACCACATAGCTTTAGGTGCACACTGCAGAGGACAATGGCAGTACAGACACCACGTAGCTTTAGGTGCACACTGCAGAGGACACAGGCAGTACACACACCATGTAGCTTTAGGTGCACACTGCAGAGGACAAGGGCAGTACACACACCATGTAGCTTTAGGTGCACACTGCAGAGGAGACAGGCAGTACACATACCACATAGCTTTAGGTGCACACTGCAGAGGACACGGGCAGTACACACACCACGTAGCTTTAGGTGCACACTGCAGAGGAGACAGGCAGTACACATACCACATAGCTTTAGGTGCACACTGCAGAGGACACAGGCAGTACACACACCACATAGCTTTAGGTGCACACTGCAGAGGACACAGGCAGTACACACACCACGTAGCTTTAGGTGCACGCTGCAGAGGACACAGGCAGTACACCACATGAGAATACTGCAGCTAGCACAATCACCTGCCTGTCAGTAAATTAGGAAGAGCAGATCTAGCTAAACTATACAGTGTATAAATATATATACACAACACCTGGGATGCATGTATATCCTCTACACACTGTAACTTTAACTGACTAGCCTGCCCGCCTGCTCCATCTACCTACAAAAAATGACACTCTCTCTCTCTGTCTTCTCTCTCTTAACCACTGCAACACACTACACAAGGCTGACCTGCAGCGACCTTTTATAGTGTGGGGCGTGTACCAAACCCCCTGAGCCACCCTGGCTTTGGCCAATTATGGCTCTCCGTTTTTTGCAAGCTGTGATTGGCCAAGCATGTGGGTCATAGTGCATGCTTGGTCAATCATCAGCCTGCAATGCACTGCGATGCCGCAGTGAATTATGGGCCGTGACACCCCACTCGAATTTGGCATGAACGGCCCATAAAGTCCGATCTTCGAACAATCGAACAGCCGATGTTCGAGTCTAACTCATGTTCGACTCGAACTTGAAGCTCATCCCTAAGCAGGAACCAGATGAATTTTGAGTCTTGCAAAAGCGTTTCCCCATAAACATTTACTGTACAAAATAAGGTCCATTGGCATGGACAATAGGGCGAGTACATGGATTGAAAACTGGCTACAAGGGCAAGTTTAGAGGGTGGTGATAAATGAGGAATACTCGGAACGTTCGTAATTCGACGAACGATCGAACATACAATGTTCGAGTCGAACATGAGTTTGACTCGAATACGAAGCTCATCCCTACTCCTGAGATGCCAGCCTCATGCTCTCCAAGATAGGTTCTTCATCAAGTGGCTTCCTCCCTCCCGGGCCTACTTATTAGATCACAACTCCGGACCAACGTGGTCCCGGAGCCAGGAACACTTGAACACGCACCCCCGGCCAGGAGGGCCACACACAGGGGTGGTGGTACGACAAACCCAGGATCGACGACCCCGCACCAATGGCGTCTGTCCCTTAAGTACTCCTCCCCAGCATGCACAGCGGGACGACGAATCCCCACTGATTGGCTGCCGAAGGGGAACACCCAAACACCTTGACCTGACGACTGCCACCCTTGGTCTGAGGTGGTAATGGCACCCCAGACAACAATAGTGGTCACTCACAGTACAGCCATGGCTGGAACAGAGGCCTAAATTTAGTGAAAAATTATACAGTCTGAGTCAACTAACTCTCATACCGCGTACACACAATCATTTTTCAGCATGAAAAAAAAATGATGTTTTTCGGCATGTAGAAAAAACAATGTTTTTCCAACTTCATCATTAAAACGACATTGCCCACACACCATCGTTTAAAAAAAATGCTCTAGCAAAGCGCGGTGACGTACAACACGTACGACGGCACTATAAAGGGGAAGTTCCATGCGGATGAGGCCACCCTTGGGGCTGCTTTAGCTGATTTCCTGTTAGTAAAAGACGATTCGCCCTTTTCTGTCTGTTACAGCGTGATGAATGTGCTTACTCCATTACGAATGGCAGTTTTACCAGAACGAGCGCTCCCGTATCATAACTTGTTTCTATGCATGCGCGGGTTTTTAACGTTGTTTTAGCCCACACGCGATCAGTTTTTACAATCTGAAAAATTACATCATTTAAAACATTGTTAAAAAATGCAGCATGTTCGAAAAAAAAAAATTGGCGAAAAATTATGTGAAGCCCACACACCATCATTTTAAATGGCATTTTTTAAAAAACGTCGTTTTTTTCATGCCGAAAAATGATCATGTGTACGCAGCATCAGACTTCCCTCTAAATTTAAAGCAGCACCGGCTAAAAAGTAGCAGGCCACTACACACTCCCCCCATTAAACTAGACACTGTCCGCAGTGTCAAAACCATGGCGTCTCAAGCCTGAGTGCCATACCTAAACCCATTGAATAATACAATGACAGTAGAGAGGAAAAGAGAGAGAAAAATAAAATATAACAAGTGTTATAACATCACAGTATTCTGTACAATGCACATCATTATTCCTATCTATCTAGTCTGCCCATTCTCCGACAGTCTTGATAGAAGATCAACTGAAAACACACACACACAATACCAAATTATATACTTTCCCTAAGGAAGAGTGAAGCTGCACCTTCTATTGTAAAGGTGGAACCTCCTTCCTCCCCATGGAGCATTCAAAAACAAAGCCTCTTCTGAGCGTTACGGAACACTGCCCTCTGGTGGCAGAGTATATGATCTGATTGTGCACCACTTTCTGCCAACAAAGATACTTTCTTGACCTCAAAGTCCTCATGGGCCCTAATCTAAACTGACTAGGTTCTTTCCCCCCAAAGTCAAACATATTTCAGCAACAGCAAGGAAGAAAGTATAGTTCCTTTTGGACTTCTTGAAAAGGGGAAAAAAAACCTGCAAGCAAGTTCTGCCGGTTCTCCTCACAAATAGAACCTGGGATCGGGCAAGGTAAGGGTTTTTCCCTGGTTATCAAGGGTGGTAATCGAGTAGACCCGGTCATCCTTTCCAGGCTGTTGAATAACCACCCGATCAGCATAGATGTGTCGACCATAGCTCCAGGACTGCCGACAATCCCGGGATGGCTTTGGCACTATAAGGTAGTCCTAAATTGCTTCCTGATACCATCTTTCACAGTTCTCCTCGATCTCCTCAGGCACATAGGGGAACTCCCACCCATAATCAAGTGCTACCCTTTTCATTAAGATTCTTTGCAAGCGGGCAAGTTTGGGTAGTGTGCGGGAGTCTCCCAGTCCTGGCATCAGGAGACCTCTTCAAGGTAAGTGTCATGGTTGGAGGCACATCCTTCCCTCCAGTAACAACACCTGTATCACATAAAACTTCCCAATTCACACTCGGGACCTCCTTCCGAGGTGTTGTATCCCCAGAGTCCATGGGTGAGCATCTCCCTGAATTGCTGGTAGTGGCAGCACGGAATCCATTACACCATGTAAGTTCAGGAAACTCTGGCTCAAACCAATGATCATCTCCCGCATCAGAAGATGAATCTAGTTTAGACTCTGCATAATCCTCTGCGGGCAAACAGGTGCGCATAACTTTATTCACATTGTCCCCAGTGTGCTTACCAGTTCCCGTCGTGGCCCTTCGACAAGGGTAACACCCTCCTCGGAGTCCCGTCCCGATATATGCTGGATTAGGCCTCGGCCACGGCCGCGGGAGGCTTTCACATATCCCACTTTCTTTGCGGTGGGCCGAGCAGGTACAACCGCCATACACATGGTTTCCGCAGCGGCATCCACACTTGGTTTGGGAACAATTCCGTCACTTTTATCAAAGTCACTCACTGTAGGGGACACAGCAAACGTAGCGGCTGAAGCAGTAGCTATAGCGGGCCAAGGGGTAACGACCCCTGTGATCCAGTCCACCCGACAGACACAGGGCGACTCAATAGGCTGGTCTACTTCAAAAAGGTATTCAACACACCGTAGACATGGGCTGAAAGGTTGGATTCGAACTGCCAGCCCCTCGCATCTTGGGCAGGACACACCGAGCGCTTCAACGCTGCTGCTCGTGTAAAGCACAAAACGCCCCCGCGGCTTCACCCCGATCCCAGTGTCCGTCAACGAAGCTCCCATTGGAGCGGAACTTGTGCTACTTCGGCCAAAGACATAATAGGCCTCAGCCTCTCCCATGGTGTTGGATAACATAATTGCACACGCTCCTCTCTTGCGATCGGGCAATGTGCCCTTCGTTTTGCGCCAGACACAGTCTCACGCAGGGGTGGGTAACTCCTCCCACTTTCAGTTCTTTTCTTGGCACATTGTTTGGACATGTCACTCTGTTGCACGTGCAGCCAACGCCTTTAGCCAAGCGACCTGACCTTAACCCCTTCTTTTCAAGCACAGTCCAACACCTCGACAAATTTCAGACTCTCAATGGCAAAATAAACTATTGTTTCCATTGCGATAGGTATCAGCCAATCCCGGACGAGCCCCCATGTGTAGCTCCGGAGGAGCTGCTGGTTTGTTTTGGGCGGCATGTTACCTTTATTTCCTCGCCCTCTAGGGTATCAGATGAGAGCTGAGAAAGTTCAATGTCCACACTTTAGACTTTCTTTTTCTTTGCTTTATTTGCGGAACTTGGTAAAAGAATAAAATAAGTAGTTGAAGAGGTGGAAGGGTAATAGGTAATAGGTTCAGGTGTACAACTTCTGTCCGGAAACACTCCTGCTTCCAGCAACACAACTTTCGTCGCCACTCTAGCCAGAGTTTGTATTGCGCACCCAGATAGGCCGCTTTTCTAGCGGCCCTTTACCGTCAGAATTGCGGCGGTATTTGGCCGATAGCGGTACAGTTAATAACGCCCGCAATGCGCCTCTGTAGAGGCACATTCCCGGCGGTATAGCCACGGTTTCCCATTGATTTCAATGGGAAGGAGCAGTGGAGGATCGGTAAACACACCACTCCTTCACCACTCCAAAGATGCGGCTAGCAGGACTTTTGGAACGTTCCTGCTAGCGCACCACTCCAGTGTGAAACCCCTTGGGCTTTCACACTGGAGAAACAGCAGCCGCTGTTTCAGGTCGGTTTGCAGGCACTATTTTTAGCGCAATAGTGCCTGCAAACGACCCCAGTGTGAAAGGGGTCTTATGTACTCTGTTTTGCATAGCCTCCTCTAAACTCCAGTAATCAAACTATGATAACACCCACTTTGATCACTTAGACCAGAATCAGGGGCATGGCTGACAGTACTTTTGAACAGGTATGGACATAAAGTTAAACTATTTAGCACAACACTCTACACAATAGAACAGTCTTCCACTCTAAAGCCTAGAACACATGGGCTGAATGTTGGGCGGCATTGGCCGGTTCAAGAGAAACCGGCAGATATTTGGCCCGTGTGTACTGGTGTTGGTCTGACAGAAGGTCGGCCAGCTTCTATCCAAGATGAGTGGCCAAAAAAGGTCTGCTGATCAGCTCCTGATCAGTGCGTTCAGCCAATGGCGGGAGGGCTGTCTCCCTGTCAGAACACAATAGAACAAAAGAGAAGATCACTGTACTAATGTCAAAATAATTGGTACGGCGGCTCCTTCTGAGCTGTCAGTTTTTTTTTCATGCAATCCTGCTGGTTTGAAAGAAAAACAACTACTAGTGTGTATCAGCTTTTACAGGCCGGTGAGTTCAAATATACAATATGCATTAATACAAATTACATTAAGTGTAAACAAGAAAAACTTCCAGTTTTAGTGTGTATTAGTAACAAGTAACAAGTGGGAGCTAAATATTTTCATTTAAAAAACAGAGAGCTTCTTTTTGGAGAATTATTCTATCTCTATCCCCTTGGAGTGCTGGAAAATTGAAGTGATATTTGCCACAAAATATAAATCCTTCTACCGATGATTTATGTAACAATTTAAAATGTTCCGCCAACGGGCTCTTATCCTTCTGATTCAATATATCACAAATATGTTCACCTATTCACAACTTTAACTAAAGTTTGGTTTTTGCTATATAAATCTTTTTACATTGACAATGATCATTAACCACTTGACAACTGGGCACTTAAACCCCCTTAATAACCAGACCAATTTTCAGCTTTCGGTGCTCTCACATTTTAAATGACAATTACACAGTCATGCAACACTGTGCCTTTTTCCTTTTTTTCACCCAAATAGAGCTTTCTTTTGGTGGAATTTAATCACCGTTTGTTTTTTATTTTTTGCGCTATAAAAAAAAAAGACTGAAAATTCAGTAAAAAAATGAATTTTTCTTCGTTTCTGTAATAGAAATGTTGCAAATTAGTAATTTTTCTTCATACATTTATACTGCTACATATCTTTGGTAAAAATTTGTATAAATTGGTGTATATTATTTGGTCTTGTGAAAGCTATAGAGTCCACAAGCTATGGTGCCAAGATTTGTGTCATGGTCTTACCTCTCTCCTGTCTCCTTCGTTTGACATGTGCTGGCGGCCATCTTGGTTTCTAGGTCTCTTGTAGCCTCCCACCCTGCGGCTCCTCCTTCCCACTGGGAGGAGCTGGATACCTGGCTCACATATATAGGAGATCTGTGACTTCAGTTCCTTGCTTGGTCCTCCTGTGTGCACATGCTTCTAAGACTGCTGCTGCTTCTGGTTCTGATCCTGGCTTCGTCTGACTTCTCTGCTGGTTCCTGATCCTGGCCTCGTCTGACTTCCCTGCTGGTTCCTGATCCTGGCTTCGTCTGACTACCCTTCTGGTTCCTGACCTCTGGTTTCACCATCCGTTGGACTTTTGCTTTACAGCTTGATTTTCAATAAAGCCTTCTTATTTTCACTTATCTCTTGTTGTACGTCTGGTTCATGGTTCCGTAACATTAGGACCAAGCCATGAATTTTGACGGTACAGAGCCATCCTCGCTACCCACGCTGGTTGCCAGACTTGATCAGCTGGAGTCCCTGTTGGGTCAGTTCGCCGTGGCGTTGCAAACCCTGCTTGAACGCACGGCTCATTTCGCTCCCGTTGCCGATGGGTCGGTCGTCGCTCCTGGGCCCGCTCCTACGGCCGATCCGACTGTTGCGCCAGAGTCTACCTCGAACCTGTTGTTGCGCCTGCGGTGTTTCGGGGTATGTCCGGTTCTGCCCCCCTTCCACAGCGATTTGGGGGAGAGCCAACTCAGTGCCGAGGTTTCCTTAACCAAGTGGGCATTTAGTTCGAGTTGCTGCCACATGCCTTTCCCACTGAGAGATCAAAGGTGGGGTTCTTGATCTCGCTGCTCTCGGACAAGGCCTTGGCCTGGGCCAGTCCTTTATGGGAGAACAACAATCCGGTGGTTGCCGAGTTTTCCGGTTTTGTTGCTTCTCTTCGGAGGGTATTCGATGTACCGGCTCGCGCCGCCTCTGCTGCGAAGCTCCTTATGTCCGTCAGACAGGGTTCACGATCCGTAGCCGAATACGCCATTGAGTTTCGTACCCTGGCAGCAGAGGTAGGTTGGAATAATGAGGCCCTGGTCGCTGCTTTCTCTCATGGTCTCTCGGATGCCTTGAAGGATGAGGTTGCAGCTAAGGACCTACCAGTGGAGCTCGAGGCTCTTATTTCTTTCCTGATTTTGATTGACACCAGACTCAGGGAGAGACCTTCCTTTAAGGTGAGCCTGCGGAGGCCTCCTAACAGTTTGGCGCCTACGTTTGCTGTCCCACCCGTGCCTCCCTCTCCTCCCACGCCTCCTGGTGTTGACTTGTCTGGGGGTGAACCCTCGCAGCTGGGGTTTGCTCGCTTGTCCGAGGGAGAGAGGGTACTCCGGAGACGCGAGGGCCGATGCATGTACTGTGGTCTCGATGGGCATTTTCGGTTGGCATGTCCGAACCGTCCGGGAAACGCTCGCACCTGAGATCCTGTCGGGGGCAGATCTTGGGTGGAGTCTCCTCGTCCCCGGTTTCCCGTGTTGATAAACCACTGATCACTGTTGTCCTCTCCTGGGTCGGGGGCTCGGTGACGACCCAGGCGTTGGTGGACTCTGGTGCTGGTGGTTTTTTCATTGATAGTGAGTTCGCTGCCGCCAATTCCATTCCTCTACAGGCTCGAGGTTCCCCGCTGGCTCTAGAGGCGATAGACGGCAGACCCCTCCAACCGTCACACGTGACTCATGAGACCCTTCCAGTGGGGGTAGCCATTGGTGCCGCTCACAGAGAGTCGGTCTGCTTCCAAGTTATTTCGTCTCCACACTACTCGGTGGTCTTGGGGTACCCCTGGCTCCAGAAGCATAATCCGACTTTTGACTGGAGATCGGCCGAGATCCTCTCATGGTCACCACAGTGTGGGGCTAAGTGCATCCATGGGCCTGTCAAGTTGCTGTGTACTTCCTCGGACTCTCTGTTGCCTCCTGAATACGAGGAGTACCGGGATGTATTCGATAAGGTACGCGCAGTTGCCCTACCTCCGCACCGCCCATATGATTGTGCCATTGAGTTACAACCTGGTGCCGTTCCTCCTCGCGGCAAGGTCTATCCACTGTCGGTTGCGGAGAATGAGGCCATGGAGGAGTACGTGATGGAGGCGCTGTCCCGTGGTCACATTCGCAAATCCTCGTCCCCGGCAGGGGCTGGATTTTTCTTTGTGAAAAAGAAGGGCGGTGAGTTGAGGCCTTGCATCGATTACAGGGGTCTCAATCGCATCACGATCAAGAACGCTTACCCGATACCCTTGATTTCCGAGCTGTTCGATCGCCTTAAAGGGGCCACGGTCTTTACCAAACTCGACCTGAGGGCGGCATATAACCTGGTAAGGATCAAGGCGGGCGATGAGTGGAAGACCGCCTTTAACACCAGGACCGGTCATTATGAATCCTTGGTTATGCCCTTTGGGTTGTGCAATGCGCCCGCAGTCTTTCAGGAATTCATCAACGATGTTTTCCGTGACCTGTTGCAGCAGTGTGTGGTGGTCTATTTGGATGACATCTTGGTATATTCTGAATCCAGGGAGGCCCACATTCTGGATGTCAAACGAGTGTTGCAACGGTTACGAGAGAACAAGCTGTTCGGTAAGCTTGAGAAATGCGAATTTCACCGATCCCAGGTAACCTTCCTAGGTTACATCATTTCCGCTGAGGGGTTCTCCATGGATCCTGAGAAGGTTTCGGCTGTCTTACAGTGGCCTCAGCCCAGTGGTCTTCGTTCCTTGCAGCGTTTTTTGGGCTTCGCCAATTATTATCGGAAGTTCATCAGGGACTTCTCCATGCTGGCCAAGCCTCTCACGGATCTGACCAGGAAGGGCAGTAATTCCCAGGTCTGGCCGCTCGAGGCCATCCGGGCTTTTGAGGCCCTAAAATCCGCCTTTGTGTCAGCTCCGATTCTGTCTCATCCCAACCCTGGGTTGCCCTTTGTCCTCGAGGTGGACGCGTCCGAGACGGGAGTAGGCGCCCTTCTGTCTCAGCGTAGGACACCAGAGGGTCCGCTGCTTCCTTGTGGGTTTTACTCCCGGAAACTGTCACCCGCGGAGTGCAACTATCAGATTGGTGACAGGGAGTTATTGGCCATAGTGCAGGCTCTCAAAGAGTGGAGGCACTTGCTCGAGGGCTCGGTGGTTCCGGTTCTCATCCTGACGGACCACAAGAATCTGACCTACCTTTCTGAGGCCAAGAGATTGACACCACGTCAGGCCAGATGGGCTCTGTTCTTGTCACGTTTTAATTACGTGGTCTCCTACCTACCTGGTTCCAAGAACATCAGGGCGGATGCCTTATCACGGCAGTACTCCGAGCTGTCCAGGGAGGAATCTATACCGACTTCGGTCATACCTCCGAATCAGATCCTGGCCGCCATTCGCACCAGCCTGACCTCTCCCCTTGGTGAGCAGATTTTGGCGGCTCAGTCTGGTGCTCCCTCTGGGACACCCAACGGCAGATGTTTTGTGCCTGAGGAGTTGCGCACTCGGTTGTTGCGAACCTACCATAACTCCAAGACCGCGGGGCATCCTGGTAAGAATCAGCTGTCCTGGGCTGTTTCACGTCTGTTCTGGTGGCCTTCCCTACGTTCCGACATCGCCGCATATGTAGCGGCATGCTCCGTTTGTGCCCAAAGTAAGTCCCCTCGGCACCTTCCGTTGGGCCTGCTGCAACCCATAGCCACCGGGGAGCGCCCATGGTCACACCTGGGGATGGATTTCATTGTGGACCTCCCTGCATCCCGAGGCCATACGGTCATTCTCATGATTGTGGATCGGTTTTCCAAAATGTGCCACTGTGTTCCTCTCAAGAAGTTACCCTCTGCACAAGAGTTGGCCACGATTTTTGCCCGGGAGGTCTTCCGGTTGCACGGTTTGCCCAAAGAGATAGTGTCGGATCGGGGGAGTCAGTTTGTGTCCAGGTTCTGGCGCGCCTTTTGCTCCCAGTTGGGGATTCATCTCTCCTTCTCCTCGGCCTACCACCCTCAGTCCAATGGGGCCGCAGAACGATCCAATCAGGCCTTGGAGCAATTCCTTCGTTGCTATGTCTCCGATCACCAGGACAATTGGGTTGACCTCCTGCCTTGGGCTGAGTTTGCCAGGAACACGGCTGTGAACTCTTCCTCTGGGACGTCTCCCTTCATGGCCAATTATGGGTTCCAACCTGCCGTGTTACCGGAGGCATTCTCTCCCCAGGATATTCCGGCTGTGGAGGATCACCTTTCTGCTCTACGTGCTTCTTGGGTACAGATCCAGAGGTCCCTTGAGGTCTCTGCGCAGCGCCAGAAACTCCAGGCTGATCGCAGACGAGCGCCTGCTCCTTCCTACCAGGTCGGAGACCGTGTATGGTTGTCCACCCGCAACCTCAACCTTCGAGTGCCCACTCCCAAGCTGGCTCCTCGCTTTGTTGGTCCCTTCCGAGTGCTTCGCAGGGTAAACCCGGTAGCCTATGCCCTTGCGCTTCCACCTGGCATGCGGATCTCCAACGTGTTTCATGTCTCCCTGTTGAAGCCACTGGTGTGCAATCGCTTCACTTCCTCGGTTCCTCGGCCTCGTCCGGTCCAAGTGGGCAATCACGAGGAGTATGAGGTGAGCAATATCCTGGACTCACGCCTGGTCCGCGGTCGGGTGCAGTTTTTGGTTCACTGGCGTGGTTATGGTCCGGAGGAGCGTTCCTGGGTTCCCTCCGCAGATGTCCATGCTCCTGCCTTGCTCCGAGCCTTCCACGCACGCTTCCCTCAGAAACCGTTTTTTGCACCGCGGAGGAGGGGCCCTTGAGGGGGAGGTACTGTCATGGTCTTACCTCTCTCCTGTCTCCTTCGTTTGACATGTGCTGGCGGCCATCTTGGTTTCTAGGTCTCTTGTAGCCTCCCACCCTGCGGCTCCTCCTTCCCACTGGGAGGAGCTGGATACCTGGCTCACATATATAGGAGGTCTGTGACTTCAGTTCCTTGCTTGGTCCTCCTGTGTGCACATGCTTCTAAGACTGCTGCTGCTTCTGGTTCTGATCCTGGCTTCGTCTGACTTCTCTGCTGGTTCCTGATCCTGGCCTCGTCTGACTTCCCTGCTGGTTCCTGATCCTGGCTTCGTCTGACTACCCTTCTGGTTCCTGACCTCTGGTTTCACCATCCGTTGGACTTTTGCTTTACAGCTTGATTTTCAATAAAGCCTTCTTATTTTCACTTATCTCTTGTTGTACGTCTGGTTCATGGTTCCGTAACAATTTGAAAATTGATCACACCTGAAATACTGATGGCCTATCTCATTTCTTGAGACCCTAACTTGCCAGAAAAGTACAAATACCCCCTAAATGACCCCTTTTTGGAAAGAAGACATTCCAAGGTATTTAGAAAGAGCCATGGTGATTTTTTTGAAGTTGTCATTTTTTCCCACAATTCTTTGCAAAATCAAGTTTTTGTTTTCTTTTTTTTTAAAAAAATTGTCATATTAGCAGGTTATTTCTCACACACAGCATATGCATACCACAAATTACACCCCTAAACCACATGTGTGAGACTTTTACACAGCGTGGCCACATACAGAGGCCCAACATGCAGGGAGCACCTTCAGGGGTTCTGGAGCACCCAGGCCAATTCTAACATTTCTCTCCTACATGTAAAAATCATAATTTATTTGCTAGAAATTACATAAAATGCCAAAACATTATATATATATTTTTTAGCAAAGACCCTAGAGAATACAATGGCAGTTGTTGCAACTTTTTATCTAGCATGGTATTTGCGCAGCAATTTTTCGAACGCATTTAAAAAAGAAACCTGTTTTGTGCTTTAAAAAAAAACAGTAAAGTTAGCCCAATGTTTTTGCATAATATTAAAGATAAAGTTACGCCGAGTAAATAGATACCTAACATGTCACCCTTCAAAATTGCACACGCTCGTGGAATGGCTACTTAAAAATTCCCATAGGCAAGGCTTTAAATATTTTTACTGGTTACATGTTTTTAGTTACAGAGGATGTCTAGGGCCAAAATTATTGCTCTCGCTCTAAGGTTCTCAGCGATACTTCACATGTGTGGTTTGAACCCCATTTTAATATGTGGGTGGGACTTACGTATGCGTTTGCTTCTGTATGGGGTGCTTTAAAAAATAAAATAAAAATATTGTTCATTTTACTTTATTTATTTTAGTTTGACACATTTTTCCCCCCCAAAAACTTTTTTGATCACTTTTAACATCCCATGTAATAGGAATATAGCATGGCAGGTCCTCTTTACAGTGAGATATGGGGTCAGTAAGACCCCACATCTCACCTCTAGGCTGGAAAGCCTGAAATAAAAAAAATAAAAAAACGATCCTGGCTTTGATCGTATCGGTGAGTCGGTAGAAGCACCGGAGGGCGGCGGGAGGGGCATCATTGCAGGCATCATTGAGATATCCCCGCACAAAGTCAAGGATGTCATATGACGACCGGCAGACGGGAATGGTTAATACGCATTTTTTGTCCATTCATACAATATTTCTAACACTCAGCATGTACATACCAAAAACTACACCCCAAAATAGATTCTCCATTTAGCAGCATATTGGTCCGGCGCTTAAGTGGTTAACAGCCTCCCAGAGTTAAGGAACCTCCCTGTAGCTGTTATTCGGCAATAGGCCAGTTATTAAGTGGTTAAACAATGTTAGAGGTTGTACGATTAATAAAAGGTCTAATGTCAAAGAAATGCATGTGGTCATTATTACAAAATACTTGTGTTTTCTTGACATATTTGCATACAGTACCGTGCATTAATCACACTTACTGTATATAAATCTTTTAGTGGCTTAGTAAAATCACAAATTTTAGCTGGAACATATTCACTATTGTTTTAAATATCCTTCCGATTTTTGGCTCTTCAGACCTTTGATGTTCTATTTTCCTCCCAATATTTGTATCAGTTTGTTATCCAACAACAATATTGGTCTATGTTTTACGAACATATTACGTATTGTATACCAATGGGGTCTGAACCTCATAACCACCCCAATCGAAACATCCTTTTTTGCCTGCTTTTTAGGATTAAAGTGTAACTCCACTTTTGTGTGTGTTTGTCTGTGTCTCTTGCCTAAGTGGGTCTAATGGGAGTGGTTTCATAATTATCAGTCAGCTGTGGCATTAGTGCCCTAATGAGGAAAGCTGCTGGGTCTGCATCCACTTAGACATGTTCATATTGGGAATATCTCACCAAAAATTTAATTTTTGTTGCAGGGGATGCCTGAAATCTGACTTGTATCTTAGGCATACTGGAAAAATCAGTAAGCCAATCACACAAGCAGTAAAATATGTTTTTGGGGAGTGGTCAGTACACATTCTGTGTACAGAACAACTCCATGTAGCCATATTGCTTTGCATTCATAGAAAATGACAGCGGCTACAGATTGAAAAGGAAAGGCCATTTTTAATAACATTCAATTACAATATGACTTGTATCACAATTGTATACGCCATATCATTTCTTCTTTATTTGCTATTTTTTTCACCACAAAGTATATTTTAAGTATATTTGATCTTTTCCCAGCCAAAGCTTTTGCCTTATTCCTTTTAAGGAGTCTGGTAGAGTACCCTCTTGTTCTAAATCACTATTTTAGTCCCTTCAATTCATTATGAAAATAATCTATTTCAGAATTTTCTTTTTTTTATAATTTCAGGAATTGGCCTGTTGGAACACTCCTAGTTAATGGCCATGTATGATGGCTGGTGACATAAAGGAGCATCTTTCCTGTTGTGGACTTTATAAAGGTGGATGACCCAAGGCTGAAAATAAAGTAAGTATTCCTGCGCTACTAAATAGATAAATGCTAAAACTGCTGCAGGCACTGAAGGGTTAAACCGAAACCCACAAAATATAAATGAACAGGGAATAGTGCTGCGCTGTGTTACTTGCTAATCTAAAATAAAATAAAATAAAATAATGGTACAATTAAAAACTACAATCCATGCTGTCACCTTAAAGCTATGAAGTAAGGGGCCACCTAATACACTAGTGTGTCACACAGAAGAAAATAAGTCACCCTTCACTTTATTTAAATGCTTGTTGCACAGGAGAAGAAAAGTCACATATTTGCACATCGTGTTATTTTAAAGAAAAGGAAATTTTTTACATCTTTTGATTACTGTTCTGTGGAATTTAGCACTTGATTTATCCCTGTACCAATATTGTCTAATTACTTGCACATTTGCACACTGTCACTTTGTTTGAATCCAGCACTTTATGGTTGTTTATTACTGTATTGAGCACACAATCACTTTGATATTTCCATGTATGGATTGTAGTTTTTAATTGTACCATTATGCTAATTTATTTTACTTTAGATTAGTGAGTAACACAGCGCAGCACTATTCCCTGTTCACTTAACCTAAGGCTATTACCTTGAAATTAATTTGCATACACCTGCTTCATCCCCTACTGGGAGTGCAAACTATTAAAATATCCCTCAATATGTTCTTAAAGATTTGGGCAATTTGCATATTAACATAAAAAATTAATAAATAAACATAGATCTTCATTGATACATTTAGGTGAACCCCGCGGACCCGATCCCCGCCGGAGTCCCACAATCGGTCCCCGGAGCTGAAGAACGGGGAGAGGTGTGTGTAAACACACCTTCCCTGTTCTTCGTTGTTGCGCTGTCATTGATCGCCTGTTCCCTGATATAGGGAAAGGCGATCAATGATGTCACACGTCCAGCCCCGCCCCCCTACAGTTAGAAACACATATGAGGTCACATTTAATACTTTCAGTGCCCCCTAGTGGTTAACTCCCAAACTGAAATTGGCATTTTCACAGTAAACAATGCATTTTTATAGCATTTTTTGTTGTGAAAATGACAATGGTCCCAAAAATGTGTCAAAATTGTCTGATGTGTCCGCCATAATGTCGCAGTCACGAAAAAAAAAACGCTGATCGCCGCCATTAGTATTAAAAAAAATTATTAATAAAAATGCAATAAAACTATCCCCTATTTTGTAAACGCTATAAATTTTGCGCAAACCAATCGATAAACGGTTATTGCGTGTTTTTTTACCAATAATAGGTAGAAGAATACGTATCGGCCTAAACCGAGGAAAAAATAAGTTTTTTTATCTATTTTTGGAGGATATTTTTTTTATAGCAAAAAGTTAAAAATATAGAATTTTTTTCAAAATTGTCACTCTATTTTTGTTTATAACGCAAAAAATAAAAACCCCAGAGGTGATCAAATACCACCAAAAGAAAGCTCTATTTGTGGGGAAAAAAGGACACCGATTTTGTTTGGGAGCCATGTCGCACGACCGCGCAATTGTCAGTTAAAGTGACGCAGTGCCGAAACGCAAAAAGGGGCCTTTACCTGCATTTTGGTCCGGGTCTTATGCCGCGCACACACGATTATTTTCTGGTAAAACTACCGTTCATAATGGAGTAAGCACATTCATCACGCTGTAACAGTCAGAAAAGCGTGAATCGTCTTTAACTAACACGGAATCAGCTAAATCAGCCCCAAGGGTGGCGTCATCCACATGGAACTTCCTTTTTAGTGCCGTCGTATGTGCTGTAAGTCACCACGCTTTGCTAGAGCATTTTTTAAAAATGATGGTGTGTGGGCAATGTCATTTTAATGATGAAGTTGGAAAAACTTAATTTTTTCTACATGCCGAAAAACTTCGTTTTTTTTCATGCCGAAAAATGATCGTGTGTATGTGGGATTAAGTGGTTAAACAAGGTTTTCCTTTGATACACAGACACTAGATATGGGCCAAATACCCCCTATGTTTGGTTTGAAGCAGAACTCACGAACAGGGGAAAAGTTCTAACCTGAACATTGAACTTCATTGTAGTCTTGCATGAGGGGGAGGGGCAGGAGGAGGGTGGGGAGGGGAGGTGGGAGGATGGGAGAGCGCATGTCACATAGGAATAAATTGTTCACTAATGCATGTAAAATATGAACCAAAGGAGAGTATGCTGGGGAAAGAGGGTGCTGGGGAAATTTGGATTTGGCCCGATATTTACTGGATGGATAAAAATGCTTTATGACAATCCTAGCTCCAAGCTTAGAATTAATAATGAACTCTCAAAAAAGATTGTCCTGGAGAGGGGGACGAGACAAGGGTGCCCTTTGTCGCCCCTGCTCTTCGCCATAACGATGGAACCTTTGGCGATAGCCATAAGGTCAAGCACTGAGATAACCGGATTTCAGAGGAAGACGGGAGACGAAAGAATTGCGCTATATGCCGATGATATTCTCCTCTTCCTGGGAGATAAGGAACAGTCACTGGTAAAAACAATGAGTATAGTAGAGTAATTTGTTAGCTTTACGGGCCCAGAGATAAATTGGGAGAAATCTGAGCTATTTGGAGATCCAATTGGAGAAGTTGTAGCATTGAGAATGCCGCAACTGACGGTGGTGGATAAATTGAGATACTTGGGGATATTAGTGACGAAATATCCTAATCAATATATAAACAAAAATCCAATCCTTTTACTGGACAAATTTAAACAAAAAATGTATATAAAAATGTATATCTGGAAACGGCTCCCCCTGTCAGTGGCTGGTAGATGTAGCCTAATTAAGATGATTTGGCAGCCACAACTGCTGTATATAATGCATAACTCTCCAGTTTGGATCTGTAGAAAATGGTTTAACAAAATCGAAATGCTTTTTAGAGAGCTAATATGGAAAGGGGGGCAAGCCAGGATTCGACTTCGTACATTGCAGCTCCCAGTAGTGGAAGGAGGTCTAGCAGTTCCCCACCCTGAGAGTTATTATTTATCGTCACAATTGCAACAACTAATGGGATGTAATATCCGGGAGGGGGCACCCCTAATGGGAGAATAATGCTGAATGGAGCTGCACATGATACTATTATCGAAGTGTTAGAGGCAGACTACTTTAGTTATAGGAACCCAACAGTAAAAATTATAACTAAAATATGGAAAATGGTTAAAAAACTGATGTGATACACTGGGTTTACTGAATACACCCCTCTGTGGAATAATACCTATTTGCAGGAAATCCTCCATATAGGAAAGGTTGGGGAATGGGAAATACATGGTATTAAAAGGCTGAGACAACTGTATAAGGGTAACAGGTATAGGAAATTCCTGGATTTGAGGGAGGAATTTAATATACCGCAACACTCATTCTTTACTTATATTCAGGTAGGGCATGCCCTTGAAGCCCAATTTAGGACACGAACCCTAGAGTGGAATAAAATGCCCCTCTTCCAAAATTTAGTTAAGGTAGGCCCAACTAAGGGTCTTATAGCTGAATTATATGGACAGATAAGCAAAAAGGTCAACACAGGGTCTAACCTCCTTAAAGTAAGAGAGAGATGGGAAGAGGATCTAGGAGAAATAACACAGGAGCAGCGGAGGAGAATTCTAGAGATGGGACCAAAGGTCTCAGTTTCACCCCCGCAGAAAGTCTCCCACCTGATGTTGATAAATAGAGCTTATTATACGCCCAATCGTCTGTTCAAGTACGGAAGAAGACTAGATGATAAATGTCCTAGATGCCAGGGGCCTGGATACCTAATACACATGGTGTGGCACTGCCCAAAGCTGTTTCGGTACTGAGAAGGAGTGCTTAATATCTTGAGTGACACATTTTAGAACACCGGTGGAGATGGAGGCCACACTGTGTGTATTGGGGTACAGAAAATAACGGGAGGAGAAGAAGAGTACTACAGTTGTAATATTGAGATGTCTGTTTCAAGCAAGAAAACTAATAGCCATGAGATGGCAGGCGACAATGCCCCCGGCAGTAAGAGAATGGATCAGGGTAATAAATGAGACGATTTGCAAAGAAAGAGCAGTCTACATAAAAAGACGTAACCTTAAGGACTTTAAGGAGATGTGGAAGCCATGGTTGGAGAAAAAGGGTGTTCCTCTCCAGAGGGTAAGACTTACAGTAGGGGTGGAGAATAATGAAAATATAACATCTGATTGAAAAGGCACATGCGGGACGATTCAGTAGAGCTATGGTTACTGTAGCCTCGAGACCTAGCTGGGGGAGGGGAGACAACCGGGTGAGTGAATTGCTATACGAAACCAACGATAAAGAGATTAATGGAGTAGTATTAAGTGGGGAGGAATAAAGAGCGGGAAGGGATGAGAAATAGTACAATTATAATATCGAAATTGGGTAAAATAATGTATGGACTCCCTGGCCTGGTTGTTTTTTCTACTCCAGTAAATGTTATTTATTTTTCTCCCTTCTCTTTTAGTATGCCAATTAAGGTTGTCTCACTTTTTGTATTTTTACTAAGAACATGATGCATATAAGGAATAATTTTCCCTGCTTTTTAATGAATTGTTAACATCTGAATGAGAAAAAAAAGAATAAAGAATAAAAGTGAAAAAAAAATATAGTGCCCGGGGGTTCCCCTTAGTCTGCCTGTAAAGTTGCGCATCTGTAGCATACAGTGGGGATCGAAGGTTTGGGCACCCCAGGTAAAAATGTGTATTAATGTACATAATGAAGCCAAGGAAAGATGGAAAAATCTCCAAAAGGCATCAAATTACAGATAAGACATTCTTATAATATGTCAAAAAAAGTTAGATTTTATTTCCATCATTTACACTTTCAAAATGACAGAAAACAAAAAAATGGCATCTGCAAAAGTTTGGGCACCCTGCAGAGTTAATATCTTGTACTGCCCCCTTTGGCAAGTATCACAGCTTGTAAACACTTTTTGTAGCCAGCCAAGAGTCTTTCAATTCTTGTTTGAGGTATCTTTGCCCATTCTTCCTTACAAAAGTCTTCCAGTTCTTTGAGATTTCTGGGCTGTCTGTCACGCACTGCTCTTTTAAGGTCTATCCATAGATTTTCAATTATGTTGAGATCAGGAGATTGTGAAGGCCATGGCAAAACCTTCAGTTTACGCCTCTTGATGTGTCTTTAGGATCATTATCCATTTGTAGAAGCCATCCTCTCTTTAAAGGGTTTGTAAAGGATTTTTTTTATCTTAATAGCTTCCTTTACCTTAATGCAGTGCTATTTTCATGTCCTCATTGTTTGTTTTTGCTCTCAGGTTGCTCTAATTATTCTCTGATCTCCACACTTCCTGGTTGTCTGTTTCCTGATAACCACAGTACTGGGAGCTTTCTCTATGTGGCCACTAATCAAGGAGGTGTGATTACTGTGTGTCTAAAACCCCACAGCACCAATCAGTTTTGTTTTCCAAACCATCACTGCCCTGTATTGGCTTTGTGGCTCTGTACATCACAGAAGCAGGAGACAAGATGCAAAAACAAAACTAGAAACTGCAGGACTTATCGGGATCTGAAATACCCCCTTTAAGAAGGGGACCACCAGATCCCGACTCCCCCCATGTGAATGAGTAGGTTCTACCCATTCACCAAAAAAGAGTCAACAAGTAATAAAAACACAGAGACAGTTTTTGACAATTCCTTTATTTAAAAAAATAAAATAAAAAAAACAGTGTTCCCCCGAAAAAGAACAAAAACAAAAACTACTCCACACACATTGACAGCTGACCGCCGAATCCCTCCTCCGCTGTTTGACAGTTCTATAGGTAAGGGCGGGGTCACCCGGCAACAGTACCTGGTGGCACCACCCCCCTTGTGACGCCACAGGATGCTGGTTTGGTGCCCAATCAGGGCATAGAATGCACTGTGCAGCACAACAAATTTTGGTGTTCTCCAAACAGGACGAAAAGCCAATGTTCGGCCTGAGGTCATGCTGTTCGCCCAACCTTAAAGGGGTTATAAAGGTTATTTTCTAAATAGGTTCCTTTAAGATAGTGCATTGTTGGTTCACTAAACTTTTCTTGTTTTTTTTTGTATAATCAGTGAAAAACAGAAAAAAAGGAAGGGGGGGGGAAGCATATAAGTTAAAGGACAGGCACGTCCTTAGGGTGTCAAGTGGAGAAATCCGGCCTTGCAGGGCCGTAAAACAGTTAAAATATGCTTCAGACACAACACCCTATATATGCAGACATAAACAGTCAATATCAAACATAAACGTGGGCTCAAGGACCGCCACAGCAGCCAACGCCTGAGAAAATCCGCCAGACCACCGAAACCTGGGTACAAACCAGGCAGGGAGCCTGTGTGAGTGCCGTGCCGAGAAAAGAACAAAGAGAGGAACAAAGGGGCCAAAGGGTCCAGGCCCAGGCCAACAGCCCGCCCAGGGGCGGCGGGGGGGGGCGCTAAGGCCTCCAACTAACCACCCACTACCCCCCAGCGAGCTACAGGGCCGGGGCTAAAGAGTCGGCAGAGGCACTCAGGCGGGCCATGGGACTAATTACAGTCCAACAGCGTGCTCCAACTGTTTCCACAGAATACCCGACAGTTATCAAGATTCAGTTCACTGATAACACATCATAATAACAAAAATGAAGCCAAAAGGAAAGAAGGAACAGGGAGGGTAGGGAAGGGAAGGAAGGGAGGGGACTTAGGAAGTGAGATGCCAGTTCCGAGGAGTATAGAGAGAGAAGAAAGGAGGGGGAAAAGATATAGTAGGGAAGAGAGGGAAGAGAGGAGAATAGTGCGTACCTCTAAGCTGGTGAAGACTGTGTCCACTTCCACACCGGGCGCATTACTTCAGCTCAACGTACCGTCACCATCCAGCCACCTTCTCGACTAATTACAAGAGGGCCCAGGTTCTGCCTCAGTGAGAGCCTGCAACCTGCGAGCCTTAAGGGAGGGCTCTGCCAATTCCAGCAGAGATACATCAAGACTAGAGGGAACAAAGTCGGGGTCCGCAACATAGTCCGTCCACGGCGCCCAGACGGTCAAATGCCGGTCATGGAGGCCACGACAGGTCGCCACCCAGCTCTCAGCCTCTCCGATGGCACTCACCACCCGCATCCAATCCTCACGACCAGGTACTTTGGACTGCTTCCAGTATGCCGGGAGCAGCCTCCTGGCTGCATTAAGTAAATGTGGTATTATACTTTTCTTGTAGTGACTAAGAGGGATTGTGGGGACGTGGAGAAGAAAGTGCACCGGAGAGAGGGGAATGTCAATCCCCGTGATCGTCCGTATCTGATCCTTAACATCTGCCCAGAAGGGTTCAATCAAGGGGCAACCCCACCATATGTGGATGAGCATGCCCCGGTGCCCACACCCACGCCAACATAACCCGGATTCAGTAGGGTAAATACACGCCATGTCCGCCGGCACACGGTACCAGCGAGACAGTATTTTAAAATTAGCCTCTTGGGTTTTAGAATCCACAGAGGAAGAATGCGTAAGGCGGTACTAACCTTTTCTTTTGATTTCCCTTCTAAATGTTTTTTTTTTTCATTGTTTTCTTTGTCTGAATTTCTCACTTCCTGTTCCTCCTCAGTAAGCTGTTATGGCCGACTAACCCCCAGCCAGATGATGAAGGCAAGCTTTCTGAGAAGAAACAGGAAGTGAGAAATTCAGACAAAGAAAAAAAACATTTAGAAGGGAAATGGAAGGAAAAGGTAAGTGAACCAACAATGCACTAGCTTAAAGGAACCTATTTAGAAAATAAAAAACAAACCTTTACAACCCCTTTAACACACACATATAAAGCCATGGCCAAACACATGCCACACAAAACTCCAAAAATTGACTGAACAAAATTATTGACACCCTCAATTTGGTAGAACACCTCTTAAAAAAAATAACTGAACTCAATGCCTTCCTGTAACCATCAATTCATTTCTTACACCTCTCTACTGGAATTTTGGACCAGTCCTCTTTCGCCAACTGCTCTAGGTCTCTCAGATTGGAAGGGTTCCTTTTCCCAACTTCTGTTTTAATATCTCTCCACAGGTGCTCTGTGGGATTTAGATCTGGACTCATTGCTGGCCAGTTCAGTACTCTCCAGCGCTTTGCCCTAAACAATTTCTGGGTGTTTTTTGACGTGTGCTGTAAGACCCTACTTTCTAACACTGGGCCCTACATTGCACCCCAGAATTCTTTAGTAGTCTTCAGATTTCATAATGCCATGTACACGGTCATGACATCTAGTGCCTGAAGCAGCAAAACAACCCCAAAACATCAGTGAACCTCCACAATGTTTAACTGTAGGGACTGTATTATTTTCTTTGAAGGACTCATTTCTTTTTCTGAAAACAGTAAAATGATAAGCTTTACCAAAAAGTTGTGATTTTGTTTCGTCTGTCCATAGCGCATTCTCCTAAAAAGATTTTGGCTTCCTTAGGTAAGTCCAATCTGACTTTTTTATGTTTCTGTGTCAGCAGTGGAGTCCTCTTGGGTCTCTTACCATAGCATCTCTTTTCATTCAGATGGCAACGTATAGTGCAAGCTGAAACAGTTGTACCCTGTGCCTGAAGGTCAGCTTGAATTTGTCTGGAAGTTGATCAAGGTTCTTTATCTACCATTCCAACAATCCTTCTTAATATTATGTAAATAAAGGTGGAAAACCTCTAAGCCGCTTACCCTGAAAACCACAATTATAAATATAACCAATCAATATAAAGCAGCTAGTATAACCAAAAGGTCAGATAGTGAAAGGAAAATGTATAATTAATCTCATACTGTGCTCAAATGCATAAATAATATAAAACATATGAATACAAATAAATATATAAAAAAAATGGTGTGATCAAATAATGTTCAAATATAAATATACATTTTCAATGAAGTCCAAAAAAGCCACCACTGATGATTCTTCTATAAAGTGCAGGAAAAGGGGGGGAAGACAGCACTTTCGATTCCTGTCACTGAATTTATTCATCTCTGTGCACTTGATTGAAGAATCATTGGTGGTGGCTTGTTTTTAGACTTTATTGAAAATGTATATTTAATTATTTGAACCTCATTTGATCACACCATTTTTTTATATATTTAATTTTTACTTTGTTTTTATTTGAATCATATTTTTAATCTTTCGTTGCAATCTTTAATACATTTTTTTTTTGTTTCACAAATTTAATCAATTTATCTCTTTTGTTCACGTCCAGGGAGATTAGCTACAGTAGTGGCGTCACTAGGGTTGGTGTCACCCGGTGCGTAAAAAATTGGGGTCACCCCCCCCTCCACCAACTATAGTCCCCCCTCAGTACAGAACCCCCTCTCTCAGTACAGACTTCGGTCCACTAACTACAAACCCTCCTCCATTAAGTACAGACCCCCCTCTCTCAGTATATACCCCCCACTAAGTACAGACCCCGTACCGCAGTACAAACCCCCCTCAGTGCAGACCCACTCCATCAGTGCAGACCCCCCTCAGTACAGAGTGCAGATGCAGACCCTCCTCCATTAGTGCAGACCCCCCTCAGTGCAGACCACCCCTGCATCAGTGCAGACCCCCCTCCATCACTGCAGATCCCTCCTCCATCAGTGCAGCCCCCCTCCATCAATGCAGACCCCCTCAGTGCAGACCCCCTCCATCAGTGCAGACCCCCTCAGTGCAGAGTGAAGACCCCCTCCATCAGTGCAGACCCCCCTCAGTGTAAAATGCAGACCCCCCTCCATCAGTGCAGACCCCCCTCCGTGCAGACCACCCCCATCAGTGCAGACCCCCCTCAGTGCATACCCCTCCTCCTTCAGTGCAGACCCCCCTCCATCAGTGCAGACACCCTCAGTGCAGAGTGAAGACCCCCTCCCATCAGTGCTGACCCCATCAGGGCAGAGTGCAGACCCCCCTCCATCAGTGCAGACCCCCCTCAGTGCAGACATTAAACTTTAGTACATTAAACTTTACAGACCTCAGAACAGCACGGGATACAGCAGTGTCTCCCTTGGACTCCCTCCTTCCTCTCACACAGCGAAGCGGACCGAAGCTGCCTCCCCTCCTGTAGATGTAAACAGAGAGAAGTGGCTTCGGTCCACTCTGCTGTGAGGGACAGCCGGCGAGACATCAGCACAGGGGGTGAGGACCATGCAGCGACAGCGGTGCCGCTGCCCATAGGTGTTACCCCTCTGGCAGGTGTCACCCAGTGTGGCCCGCACTCCCTGCACCTTGAGACTGTCCATGATTTTCAAAAATTTTTGTTCTTAAATTGTCAGACAATTCTTTGCTGCTCGTTCTCTTCTCCATGCTTCGTGTGGCACACATAGACACACAACAGAAAGGTTAAGTAAATGTTTCACCATTTGAACTGGTTGCCTGTGTGCTTTCTATATTGTCAGCACTTGTTAATTGATACAGGTGAGTTTAATTACAAATTACATCACAATTACGTTACAAACTTGGAATGCAATTATTTCTTACAATTTTGAGAAGGTGTCAATAACTTTGTCCAGACCATTTTTGAAGTTTTGTGTGGAATGTGTCAAATTTGGCTTTTTGTTCCTCCTCTTTTTAGTGTCATACCAATACGAACAAAATAAACATGAGAATGCCTAAACATTTGTAATTGCAACAATTTTCTTTGTGAAGTGGTACAAAATTTTTAAGAAATGTAGGGGTGCCAATATTTTTGGCCATGACTGTATATATAAGTGTGAGCTTATGTTAGGCCTCATTCACACAGTGGACTTATGCATACATCTGTGTAAAGGGCTGTCTTTGCCCACACGGAATGCATATGTTGTCCATGCATCTGTGTGTAGACACTACCATTCATGTCTATTGGGATGCAGTGGCTGCACGAACATGCCACTGGTCCAAACAGTCATTCAGGTGCAGGTGCATGTCCACCAGATTCTATCCTCAGACAGTTTACCCTCGGGGGACATGCACCTGTGTGCATGGGGTCTAAGATGATATAATGCCATTTCCTGAAATACACGTTACCCCTTATAGTACATTGCATTGCCTATGATATATGATACCATGTGATATATGTAATTTTGATCTGTGATACATGATATCCTGCATGTCAGATGACAAATCTTTTGAAATATGGTCATGATATATGACATCCATGCAATATATACTGTATATCTTCTCTGATGCATGTCATCTTCACTGTTTATATGACATTTCTTTGACATAAAACTTATTCCCATAGGTATCATCCAACATATTACATGAATGCCCCCTGAGATCTATAGCACACCCCAGGGCCGATCCTAGGGTCACAGATGCCTGGGTGCAGAAATATTTCTGGTGCCCCCACATGGACGTGGTCATCTTACTAACTCCTCCCCTTTACAAATGTTTCTATGGCGACGACTCAAATGCAGAGAAGCTCCCCTAAGACCCCTTTCACACTGGAGCGGTTTGCAGGGCTATTGCGCTAAAAATAGTGCCTGCAAACTGACCCTAAACAGCCGCTGTTGTGTCTCCAGTGTGAAAGCCCAGAGGCCTTTAACACTGGAGCAGTGCGCTAGCAGCACGGTAAAAAAAAGTCCTGCCAGCAGCATCTTTGGAGCGGTGAAGGAGCGGCGTGTATACGGCACCTCCACCGCTCCCGCCTATTGAAATCAATGGGACACCGCGTCTATACCGCCAGAAATGCGCCTCTACAGAGGCACTGTCCGGAAAGACGTCTGCAGAGTATAGCTGCTGCCCCCGGCGCATGCCTCTACGCAGGCGCCAACCAAGGATGCTCAGAACGGCTGTGGGCGTTCTGAAAATGTGCGTGCGTGCACCTATCACCGAAACTGGCGCCAGTCGGCCTATTTAACCGCTTCAATACAGGGCATTTTCACCCCTTTTCTGCCCAGACCAATTTTTAGTTTTCAGCGCTGTCGCACTTTGAATGACAAGTGCGTGGCCATGCAACACTGTACCCAAATTAAATCTTTATGTTTTTTCCCCACAAATAGAGCTTTCGTTTGGTGGTATTTGATCACCTCTGCGTTTTTTTTTTTTGGCTCTATAAACAAAAGAAGAGTGACAATTTTGAAAAAAACACAATATTTTTTACTTTTTGATTTAATAAATATCACAATTAAAATAAAAATAAAAAAATGTCCTCAGTTTAGACCGATAGGTAGTTTTCTACATATTTTTGGTAAATAAGCATTTATTGATTGGTTTGCTCAAAAGTTATAGCATCTACAAAATAAGGGATAGATTTATGGCATTTTTATTTATTTTAATTTTTTTACTAGTAATGGCGGAGATCTGCGTTTTTTATTGTGCCTGTGACATTGCGACGGACACATCGGACACTTTTGACACGTTTTTGGGACCATTCACATTTATACAGCAATTAGTGCTATAAAACTGCACTGATTACTGTGTAAATGTGACTGGCAGGGAAGGGGTTAACACTAGGGGTTAAATATGTTCCCTAGTGAGTGATTCTAACTGTAGGGGGAGAGCACTCACAAGGGGAGGAGACCGATGTGTGTTCCTCTGTACAGGGAACACACATCGGTCTCTGCTCCTCTGACAGGACATGAATCTGTGTGTTTACACACACACAGATCCACGGTCCTGCCATGATTGCGGGTGCCCAATTGCTGCCCGGGAAGCTCAGGACCTCATATGACATCCACCTGTAGGGAGGGTTCCTGCCGACGTCATTTTACGACTCGATAAGGAAGGGGTTATAACAGAGCTGTGACACTGACTTATTGCTGCTTGGTCTACCCGGCTCGTCTGACTCTGCTTCCTGTTCTGCATCCCAGCCGACCATCTGTCAAGTCTACCAGCCTATCTGCCATCTCACCTGCCTGCTACCAGCTAAGTCCGGCTTCCTGCCTGTGAGTTCCTGGCTACTACCTGCACAGACTTCAGGACTGATTCTCAGCCACTAGCAGGGGTAAAACTGCTAAAAATATCGGCGCTTTACCGCTGACGCTGCTCCCGCCCCAGTGTGAAAGGGGCCTTAGAAGTCTTTGTTACCCTGGGATCCTCCCATGATTATTTATCATTAAAGAAAATACAGGAAGATAATACATGAATGGGACCTGGAGGAGGTCTCTCTGATGCACACAGAGAGGGCTTCTGTTAGAAAGAGCCCCTAGACATACTGTGGACATACTACAGGATGATCAGAGACTACAGACATGATGCAGAAGATGGTCAGAAACTGCAGACATGATACAGAAGATGGTCAGAGACTACAGACATGATACAGAAGATGGTCAGAGACTGCAGACATGATACAGAAGATGGTCAGAGACTGCAGACACGATACAGAAGATGGTCAGAGACTGCAGACATGATACAGAAGATGGTCAGAGATTGCAGACATAGTATAGGAGATGGTCAGAGACCGCAGACATACTACAGGAGATGTTCAGAGACTGCAGACATGATACAAGACATGGTCAGAGACTGAAGACATGATACAAGACATGGTCAGAGACTGCAGACATGACACAGAATATGGTCAGAGACTGCAGACATACTACAGGAGATGGTCAGAGACGGCAGACATACTACAGGAGATGGTCAGAGACTGCAGACATACTACAGGAGATGGTCAGAGACTACAGGCACTACCATCTCCGCAGCACCTCAGAGTGGTGCACCCCTTGCAACCGCCAGGATCGGCATATGTTCTGCCCTGCAGCAATCTATCAGATTATGGCCTCATGCACATGGGCATAAAAAAACGCCGCTTTTACAGCATACATATATTGTGTGCCTTTAAAGGCAGTTCTGTGTAAACCTATGTGGCCATGCACTTCAGGCATTTAGGCAAAGGGACTCTGATGGGGGCACCTGATGTAAGGAGGCACTCTACTGGGGACACCTGATGTAAGGGGGACATTGATGGGGGCACCTGATGTAAGGTGAAACTCTACTGGGGACACCCGATGGAAGGGGGCACTCTACTGGGAACACCTAATGTAAGGGAAACTCTGATGGAGACACCAGACTTAAGGGGGACTCTGATGGGGGCACCAGATTTAAGGGGGGCTCTGGTGTGGGAATCAGATTTAACAGGGGGACTTTGGTGGGGACAGAGATGTAAGGGGGACACTGATGGGGACAACAGATGTAAGGGAGACTCTGATGGGGCACCAGATTTAAGGGGGGACTCTGAAGGGGACACAGATGTGGGGGGGGGGGGTTTCTGGTGGGGGCACCTGATGTAAGTTGGTTTTCTTTTTCTTGAAATATAGATGTGATTGGCCTACTTTTATGTAATATTAAAGAGCAATTCCAACCTCAGCTAGAAGAAAATTTTAGCAACCTTCTTGAATTTCAATTTATTACCCCTGCCCTAGGTGGACATTTTTGCGCTGCAGGAATGTGTTCAAAATTGTGTGCATTCCTACAATACACAAAAACAGTTGGGTGAGGAGAAAATTCAGGACAGCCGCACTCAAAATCGATGCCTTTATTAAAAAGAGGTAATAATCTAAAAAATGCAGGCCACAGCAAAGAACAGAATTCAGGAACTGACGCGTTTCACACTTTCAAAAGTGCTTATTCATAGCTATAGATAGACCATGACAAGATGGCCTAGGCTATAAGAAGATTGCCAAGACCCTGAAACTGAGCTGCAGCATGGTGTCCAAGACCATACCGTGGTTTACCAGGACAGGTTCTACTCAGAACAGGCTTCACCATGGTCGGCCAAATAAGTTAAGGGTACATGCTCAGCATCATATCCAGAGGTTGTCTTTGGGAAATAGATGTATAAGTGCTGCCAGCATTGCTACAGAGGCTGAAGGGGTGGGAGGTCAGCCTGTCAGTGCTCAGACCATACGCCAAATTGGTCGGAAAGGCTGTTGTCCCAGAAGGATGCCTTTTCTAAAGATGTTGCACAAGAAAGTTTGCTGAAGACAAGCAGACTTAGGACAAGGATTATTGGAACCATGTCCTGTTGTCTGATTAGACCAAGATAAACTTATTTGGTTCAGATGGTGTCAAACGTGTCTGGCGGCAACCAGGTGAGGAGTACAAAGACAAGTGTGTCTTGCCTACAGTCAAGCAAGGTGGTGGGAGTGTCATGGTCTGGGGCTGCATGATTGCTTCCAGCACTGGGGAGCTACAGTTCATTGAGGGAACCATGAATGCCAACATGTACTGTGACATACTGAAGCAGAGCATTATGCCCTCCCTTCAGAGACTGGGCCGCAGAGCAGTATTTCAACATACGACCCAAAAACACACTTCCAAGAGGACCACTGCCTTGCTAAAGAAGCTGAGGGTAAAGGTGATGGGCTGGCCAAGTATGTCCCCAGACCTAAAACCTATTGAGCATCTGTGGCGCATCCTCAAACAGAAGGTGGAGGAGCGCAAATTCTCTAACATCCACCAGCTCCGTGATGTCATCATGGAGGAGTGGAAAAGGACTCCAGTGGCAACCTGTGAAGCTCTGGTGAACTCAATGCCCAGGAAGGATAAGGCAGTGCTAAAAAATAATGGTGGCCACACAAAATATTGACACTTTGGGCTCAATTTGGACATTTTCACTTAAGGGTGTACTGGCTTTTGTTGCCAGCGGTTTAGACATTAATGGCTGTGTGTTGTTATTTTGAGGGGACAGAAAATGTACACGGTTATACTGTACACTCACTACTTTACATTGTAGCAAAGTGTAATTTCTTCAGTGTTGTCACATGAAAAGATATAATAAAATATTTACAAAGATGTGAGGGGTGTACTCACTTTTGTGAGATACTGTATGTACAGTATGAATGTGAGTTAGGGACCTTTAATTGTAAGCTCCTTGGGGGCAGTGACTGATGTGAATGTACAATATATGTGTAATGCGCAATGTAAATTGATGGTGCTTTATAAATAAATGTAATAAATACATTAAATTATTATTATTATACAGGATATATAAAGCCAACAGTTTGCGCAGCGCTTAACAAAATAAAGGCAGGCATTACAGTTACATTACAATTTGGTACAAGAGGAATCAGAGGGCCCTGCTCATTAGAGCTTACAAACTAAAAAAATAGATTAACCCCTTCCTTACCGGGCCATTAATAAAATAACGCCCCGGCAGGAACCCTCCCTCGATCTAGGTGGACGTCATATGACGTCCTTTCTTCCCGGCAATCTAGGGCGCATGTGACCCGATGCACGTGCCCCCTACAGTTAGAATCACTCCCAGGGAACATATTAACACCTTGAGAACCCCCTAGTGTTAACCCCTTTCCTGCCAGTCACATTTACACAGTAAATAGTGCAGTTTTATAGCATTAATCGCTGTATAAATGTGAATGGTTCCAAAAACGTGTCAAAAGTGTCCGATATGTCGGCCGCAATGTCACGGTCACAATAAAAATCGCAGAACGCCGCCATTATTAGTAAAAAAAAAAAAATGACATAAATCTATCCCCTATTTTGTAGATGCTAACTTTTTGCGCAAACACGATCAATATACGGTTATTGCGAATTTTTTTACCAAAAATATGTAGAAGAATACATATCGGTCTAAAATTAGGAAATATTTTTATTTATTTTTTAAATTGTGATATTTATTAAATCAAAAAGTAAAAAATATTGTTTTTTTTTTTAAATTGACGCTCTTCTTTTGTTTATAGCGCAACAAATAAAAACCGCAGAGATGATCAAATACCACCAGACGAAAGCTCTATTTGTGGGGGAAAAAAACAAAGATTTAATTTGGGTACAGTGTTGCATGACTGCGCAGTTGTCATTCAAAGTGCAACAGTGCTGAAAACTAAAAATTGGTCTGGACAGGAAAGGGGTGAAAATGCCCTGTATTATAGTGGTTAAGATGCCCATATTCTTTAGTCTTCCAAGTGATGAGGAATCAACTATTACTCTGTAGCGTTTCAGAAAGGGGCAATTTATAATGAGAGCTTCAGAGTATAACAAGTCTGTTTTATTGCTCACAAAAGTCTTCCAGGTAGTTGAAAATTTCAAAATATATATATTTTTTTATAACCTCAGATTTGCAAAGAGCAGAACCAAGCCTTTGACATTTGAAAAGAGACCGATCAGAGAGGAAGAATATTATTCCAGCAGGTAGAAGCTGTCAATGATTCTCTGCCAAATGGCCTATTGTTGTTGTGTATGATAAGCAGTATCAAAGACAGCAAATAAGGAGTTAATTGTGCAGTTGTTGTATTCTGTGTGTTCACTTTCATAATAGTGAGTGATAACAGGTTTGCAGACATTATAGGGTTATCTCTAGCTGGAATCACATGAAAGATACTGTGACAAGCATCTGATCAAAAGCACGGAAAGGAGATGCCTGCACATGCGCAACACCATCTAGTGGCTGACGGTGACGAGCACAGCACATTCACGTTGGCTGGGAAACAGGGATGCCATATTTTACATAACAGCAGTACCTGATCATGATTTCTGATTATGGGAGGGGGCAGGAAAAAAAACACACACAAACCAATTACTTCTGCTCGGATATGTGCATGCAGAAGAAAAAACAGCCTACACACAGGGTATCCTATCCTATCGTACAGTACATGGATCACCATACTGCAGCACTGCTCAGCTAGTAACACAAATCATTACCTTCTCAGCTATGTTATAGCAGAGGTAGCATGCTGCTACATCTGCTTGTACCTTCAAATTGCTATTGTAGGTCTGAACCCAGATATAAGCTAAACTCCAAGCAGACAAGGAAACACATTTAATTCAATTGTGTATTCCTTGTAAAAATAATGACATTGTTACGCAAAGATAGCATAAGTGCATGAATGCATTGGTTTCATCCCATGCACAGAAGCAATGAGAGAGGGAAGGATGTGCTAGGAGGCAATCGGGCTCTGTTGAATGCACATGTGCTGACAGGGAACATGCTGGCAGTAGTAGGGAGCAGAAGGAGCAGAACTGATAACATATCAGTGTGTTGCTCTTCCTGCACTGAGGGAAAGGAGGTGACACTACTGCATTCCTTGAAATTAAAGATAATATCATACTAGATGTGTTGGGGCTTTGCTGGCAGCTATTTCCAGTGCAGATCCTACACATAGACATTCCTGTTTCCTAAACACAAAACTATCACATCACAACCATGTCACAGTAAACAGAATTGTACTGAAATGTCACTAGTGACATTTCAATAAAGTTGTGTAAAAAAAAAAAGTAATTTAGTGCAGTTTAGTGGGATCGCTGCATAGGCACCAGTGTTGTCAACCGTCAAGATTTTTACTGGCAGCCAGTAAAAAAACTGGCAATTTTCTCATGCCAGTAAATGTCAGTAAAAGGAAAAAGGTTGCCAATAAAAAATATGGCTGCAACGCTCGGCTCGGTCCGGAGCTGGCCGAGACCATCCGGGTGCCTGTTTGGGCGGCTCTGGTGGAGGCGGTGCCTGAGCATATTGTGTGATCTCATGGTGCAAGGGAGCCACGCAGAGTGGCCAGAGCCTCGTGCGGGGTTGGGAGCAAGGCAGACCAGGTGCAGGACTGTCAGTGCTGTCTAGACCGGAGTGGACTGGAGTGACCACCTGGCTTGGAAAGAGACTGTCGCTGTGACTCAGGAGAGGACGTGTCGGTGATCTGTGCTGCTGCACGCTGCTGTCATTGTCATTGTGAGAGTCAGATTCATGTGTGTGCCTGAGCCAATCTAATTTCTTGCGCTCCTAAATCCTGTCCCTGAGCTACTTACTTACTATATCAAAAATAAAATAAGAAATATGTTCTTTGCTTTAATATATACCTTAAATCACATTGCTAATTGCATATTATACTTGTTTGCAGCCTAAATACTGAAATTTTCACTTAAAACAGTAATTTCTCAAAGGGTCCTTCAGACATTAGGGGGTGGACTGTGGCCATTGGGAGTAGAAAATGCCCCAGAATCAAATGAGTAAGTCAAGTCATATAGTAAAGTATGTGAACTGGGTGCAAATACCTGTCTAAATACCTGTCTAAGACAGGTATTTGCACCCACTTCCGGCCGCACATTCTGCGAGTAGACTGCGGGCAGAACGTCAGATCCTGCCCCCCCCCCCCACCCGTTGTGTTCTGGGAAACACATGGCTCCCAGAACACAGCGGGGACCAGTGAGCACGGCGCAGCGTGACTCGTACATGCGCGTAGGGAACCGGGCAGTGAAGAGCGAAATGATTCACTTCCTGGTTCCCTCACAGAGGATGGCGGTGGGGGCAGCAGAATGACTAACGATTGCTCATCTTCTGCTGCCGACGTTGCTGGACTCCAGGACAGGTAAGTGTCCTAATATCAAAAGCCAGCAGCTGCAGTATTTGTATTGGCTGGCTTTTAATATTTTTTTTACAGAGGAGCTCCGCTTTAAGTGACATAGTAATTGGTAACTGTACAAAAAATGTTGATAAACCCAAAACCTACACCATTAATGTGCAGTTAATTAAATAACATTTCAATTGAGTCCATCAGCTGTATATTGGTCCTTAAATCAAACAAATCCTGTTGGGTGACACTGCAGTGCTTCACACAAATAAAAGTGCCCACCGCCGTATTAAATGGCCGCTTACCAGAGGGCAAGCACAAAAAGCAATCGACTGTAACCCAGCCACGGCTTTTGGCTTGCAATGCAGAGTGTTTTACACCAGGAAGCAGACTGATCAACCGGGTACTCCTCAGCATGTCATAAGGTCTGTGACAATATTAGGATATCAAGGAAAAGAAGGCGAAGGACCATAGCATAATACTGTCTTGATGGTTTAATAAGTAGATAAAGTAATACACTTACAAAAAAATAGAAGAAATTTACATAAAAACTTGCCGACCGGCAGAGTACAAGAACCCGTCCTCCTCGAACAGCGCGGTGACGTCACTACGCACCCTCCCAGATGAGTTTCGTCACAATATGACGTTCTCAATGGATATGTATCTGTGGACTCTTTTTATTATTATCATTGGCGCAGTTTACAAACTTGTTTGCTTCCTAAGCACATGTATTCCTGGAATCCTCTAATGCTGAACAAGATACCCACTCTGGCCTTCCACTCCATTTATGTAAATCCAATATAGTAAACAACAAAGACAAAAAAAAAAAGCACATGTTGCACAGCTGCTTTATTTCCTGGCTGTCCACAGTGTGCTAGGATAAGAGAAGGTTGGCCACGACGCCCAAAGTTATCCAACCAACAACTCTCAATATATACTTCCTCATTAATACCCACTTGACATTGTGGATTTATATATAAATCTTTGCTCCTAGGAAAAGCCATTCTTAAAAGAGTCATCTTTGTGACACAAAGAGTATTCTTTGTGTCATGTGACCTGCCAGAGGACATCAATAACAAAAAAAAAATCCTAACCTAATGGCAGAGGGAACTTTTGCTAAAGGGGGAAGGAAGCATGACGCACAGTGTTGGGTTTTAACAATAAAGTGAGTTTTTGTTTAAACAAATTGCTTTTGGAGGAGACAAGTGCCCATATAATACAAAGTACTTGTATTCATTAGAATAGCTCTTGTTGTGAGACTGACCAATAAACCTTCCTTTTAAACAATTAGGCTAATTACCTAATTAATAAAAAAAACTGTAATGACTATTCTGGAGAAAACTGTTTTTATTAGATTTAGGAGACGATAAGTGTCAGTAAGATAACAGACATAAATAAGTTTTGTCTGCAGTCTCTAAAGTAGACAAATTCTATAAGCAAATATAGTATATATATTTTTAAATGTGCAGACCTGCACTTAATATGTTTAATGAAAAGACTTATTCCATAAAAATATGAAATCAACATGCAGCAGTCAATCCAAAGTGACATCAATTCAATGAGACTGGCATAATTGAGTTTGAAAAGATCTGTTAATGACTGAATATGGCTGTGCATTTATACATTTTAATAGTGTTCCTAAGTTTATTGTGACTTTATGAGTCCTTCAGGGATTTGTGTGTGGCTTGCATTATGTTTTTTCTTCACTCATCTTTGGTAATTGTCATACCTTGCATGAAACTCCTAATCAAGTTATAATTATTTCTGAAAGTAATTAATGATTTTATGCTTAAGAAGGGCGCTAAGAACTTTTTTCTCTTTAATTTAATGTTGCCTCCTATGGATATCTCTCTGGAGAGCGATGCATACTAAGTGAATAGGGTTAGACTTGTTATCAAAATATGGTGAAATTTTCTTTATTGTGACCATTTTGATATACAAGTATATACAGCATATGAAAGAATTATTATTTGTAAATAAATATCTTATCTTAAATAAATTATCCGCTTAATATAGTTCATCAAACACTGAAGAGAGTGCAGTAACCCATGGCAGAAGCCAATTAGAAATGATCTTTAGACGCTAATCTGTAAAGGCACTAATATTTTGGTATAAAATGCACAGGGCTAAAGTGGGAGAATCAGCATGATGAAGCGTAAGCCCAATAAAATACGTTTGGGAAATGGATGCGATTAAATTGTAGGATTAGGTTGGTTGCAAAGAGTTTGATGTGAGTGCTCAGTGTAAGTTTTTAAGATAATCTCTTTGATTATTGTGCCTGTAGTTGGACTTTAACCTCCTTACAACCGCACGCCGTCAAATGACGGCGGGCGGAATCCCCTGTTGCTCTGACACAGTGCGCATGCCCGGCGGCCGCGATGGCCGCCGGGCACCCGCGATTGCCCAGTAACTGAGCAGGGACGTGGAGCTCTGTGTGTAAACACAGAGCTTCACGTCCTGTCAGGGAGAGAGGAGACCGATCTGTGTCCCTTGTACATAGGGACACAGATCGGTCACCTCCCCCAGTCACCCCCCTCCTCCTACAGTTACAACACTGACGAGGCTACACATTTAACCCCTTCCCCGCCCCCTAGTGGTTAACCCCTTCCCTGCCAGTCACAATTATACAGTAATCAATGCATATTCATAGCACTGTTCACTGTATAAATGTGAATGGTCCCAAAAGTGTCTGATGTGTCCGCTATAATGTCGCAGTCCCGAAAAAAAATCGCAGATCGTCGCCATTCCTAGTAAAAAATAAATTTAAAAAAAATCATAATTATGTCCCCCAATTTTGTAGGCAATATAACAAACCAGTCACTATATGGTTATTGCGATTTTTTTTTTTTTTACCAAAAATATGTAGAAGAATACGTATCGACCTAAACAGAGATAAAAATTGTATTTTTTTTTTTTTTAATGGGATATTTATTATAGCAAAAAGTAAAACATAAGGGGCCAAATCCACATACATTTGAATCGGCGCAGCGTATCAGAGATACACTACGCCGCCGTTCTTACCTGGCGTATATTCGAATCCTCAGCGAGTTTGCGCCGTAAGTTATGGCGGCGTAGTGTATTTCTGGTGGCGGATTTCAAATTGGGCGGGTGAACTGCGCATGCGTCGTCCATAAATTTCCCGCCGTTCTTTTGCGCGAAATGACGTCGCAACGACGTCATTTTTTTAACTTAAACGTGAGTTACGTCATCCCTATTCACGGACGACTTACGCAAAGAAAAAAAAATCAAATTTCGACCCGGGAACGTTGGCCATACTTAACATGGCAAGTCTATCTATACGCCGCAAAATATCAGCTTTAACTATACGCCGGAAAAAGCCGACTACAGACGACGTTAGAAAATGTGATGGCCGCGTGTACGTTCGTGGAAATTTGAAAGTACGCCGGCGTATCAGTAGATACGCCGGCGTACTTCGTCTGTGGATCTGGCCCATTGTGTTTTTTTTCAAAATTGTCGCTCTTTTTTTGTTTATAGCGCAAAAACTAAAAACCGCACAGGCGATCAAATACCACCAAAAGAACGCTCTATTTGTGGGAAAAAAAGGACGTCAATTTTGTTTGGGAGCCACGTCGCATGACCGCGCAATTGTCAGTTAAAGTGACGCAGTGCCGGAAGCTAAAATTTTGTCTGGGCAGGAAGGGGGTGTATGTGCACAGTAGGCAAGTGGTTAAAGAAGAACCAAATTCTTGCAGTAAAGAGGAGCTAGAGCTTTTTTTTTGCAAAAGAGACATGCAGTATCTCTTTACCAGAAAACTCCAGCGTCAAAATTATGTTTTTATGTATAATGCACAGGGCATACACCATATAATGTACATTCCAGCTCATTCTCAGCATGCCCGAAATAGAGCATAGGTGTTGGGAATTATGTAACTCCTGTGCCTATCAGTGGGCATTCAAAAGCCAAAAAGAAGCATTGTGGCACCCAGAAGTGGCAGAGGAGATGGTGGGGAGAGTGAAAGCTGGAACCTAGGCCTGTCGTGGCAGGCATACACATGATTGGAATTTCCGACAAGAAAAGTTCTATGTGTAGGCTCAATCGGACATTTTCTGTCGGAATTTCGTCAGTAAAAATTTGAGAGCTGGCCCTCAAATTTTACGACGGGAAGTATAAAGTACTCTTCGCTACCATCCGGAAGGACGGGCAGATAGAGAGAGCCGGCCGGCTACAAACTTTTATGCTACTTTTATTCTGCCTAACTGTGAGTGCAACTTGTATTTTAAATAAATAGACTGTATCTACGTTACTACTCTATGTTGGCATCCTTCTTTTCTTTTCTTTATTGGCCATCCACTGCTGAGATACTTGTTGGAGACCTATTTATCTGAAGGTGGAGAGCACACAGAAACAAACGTTGGGAAACTGCAGGGCTGACACAGCCATATGCGCAGGTGATCTCATTAGAGATCTATGGAGTTGGTAAGCAGATAGATAATAGGAGGTGGAGGCTCTCTTGTCTATCTTGCTATCGGACATTTTCTTCCTGGGATCACTTCTGTCTGCACATTTCTTCAATTTATTTTGGACTCACATGGGATTTGAAATCTTTTTATGGACTCATTTTTTTAATTTCATACTGTCACTGATTTTATTCACTATATCAGTATCACGTTTGATTATTATCTTTTTGGCACAGGTGTTGTCATATTGTGTACATTATTTATAATAGCACTAACACAATATGTGTTAATTTGGTTATGCAGCGCAGCAAACTTACTTTTTTATTGTCAGTTACCTTATCCAATTACTGGATCTTATATGTAAAGACTGAGCTTGTGATGGCCAACTTCATTCTAACCATTTAATACTCTAGGTAAAATCTGCCTTTCTTGAAATGCAGTCAGACTTGCAAAGCACTCCAAGGTGTTCATGTTGGGCATAGAGGAAGGAACTCTAGAGGCAGAGAAAAGCATCATACTGGATGCAGGCTGCTAGGAATTCTCTACAAAGTCTTTACTACCAATAATTCATAATTTTGGTTTAAAGCAGGGCCACATTGATAATAATGCTACCAAAATGAGTGTGTCACTTCTGTACTGAAAACTCTCCCCTTCTCCCTAGTCTCAAAAACTATTTGTCACTTTATGCAATGACAATGTGTGCATTTCCAGGCTTTTTTGTATGTCTTGGCTCAGTTAAGCCCCATACACACCATCAGTTTTCCTGATGGTTTTCTCTTTTGGTTTACCAAAACCATGTAGTACAAGGACCTGCCTGATTGCATTCAAATTGAAAAGCTTAAGGTTTGACCTCATATTAGATGGTTTTGGTAAACCTGAAGAGAAAACCATCAGGAAAACTGATAGTGTGTATGGGGCTTTAGAGAGGAAAGCTGCAGAAACTGTAGGGAGCATTAACATTTGCGATTGCATCCCATTTGCAATCAGCTGCGAGAACCACTACTGGGGTTCCTGCAATTAGCAGTGAGTAGGCAGCCCCATTGGAAGCAATGGTAGGCTGCTGGCTTTTGCAGCTAATCATGCCCACTCGCATGTAATCATTCATGGAGCAATGAAATGCAAACAAAGGGCCCTGAATGCAGACTGCCTGTACCCAGCGCCAATTTACTTGCATGTGATCACTGCTTGAGCGATTACAAAAGAGTGGGTAATATTAGCTGTGAGAGCCTATTATTGCTTTAAATGAGTCTACCGGGGTGGAGTTGGGTGACGGAGCATATCGGGACTCAGGAAGGAATGATCAGATGCATTGTCTTGGTTTTAAATGTAAGTGGATGCTGTCCAATAAATGTCATGGGTTTTTAATACTACACAATGGAAGTTTGTTCATTTTGATCAAGGGACGGTGGAAGAGTAAGGAGTACTGTATATAGCTATCCATAAGGGCACACGGGCGCCACCCCCTCTCTCAAGCCACCCCCTCTCTAGCATCAATTTATCTATGGCCGCCGCTGCCACCCCCTATTCAAAATATATTATAAATATATTTATATTATCTGAAAAGGGGCCGGGCGCCAGAATTACAGTGGCAGGAGTGTTTTTGAAGCAAAAAGTCAAAAAAGGTGACCTGCGAGTGCCATCTTTGGCACTCACAGTTCACCCAGGTGTGTTAGAACAGCGAATAAATATTCGCTTTTCTAACACTGAACAGCCTCTCCACCAATCAGTTGCTCGCATCTGTTACCTGTCAACTGATTGGCTGAAATGACAGGTGCTGCGATTGGACGCCTGACAGGAGGAGAGGATGGGAGGAGATGCATGGAGGTCACTGCTCGTCATCACCCGCTGCCCCTCCGTGACAGGGTAAGTGACGGGCAGACGGTGACCAGCGTCACAGTGGCTGCATTCAATGACACAGTGGAAGCATTTGATGGGCACAGTGAAAGCATTTTTTGGGCACAGTGGCAGCATTTGATGGGCAAAGTGGCAGCATTTGATAAACACAGTGGCAGCGTTTGATGGGCACAGTGGCAGCGTTTGATGGGCACAGTGACAGCATTTGATGGTCACAGTGGCTGCATTTGATGGCACAGTGGCAGAATTTGATGGGCACAGTGGCAGAATTTGATGTGCACAATGGTGGCATTTTATGGGCACAGTGGCTGCAATTGATGGGCACAGTGGCTGCAATTGATGTTTTTTTTCCCAGTATTTTTCAGTTTGTTTGCACCCACCAAAAACTTTTAACCAGCCACCATTGTATACAACCCATTTATATCTCTAGCTAAAACCGAAGAGGAGAGAGGAGGAGAGGAGGATAGGATATCAGTCAGCTATTGGAACACATTGGAGTACACCCTAGCTGGGGAAGGTGCTGTTAGACCTATTACAGGTCTTTAACTGAGGTGAGCGCAGTGATGAACTGGGTTGTGTATTTAACCACGAAGGGTGAAAATGTAAAGAAGATTCATAGTTTTAGGGAGCATAGGGGGTAATTTACGAAAGGCAAATCCACTTTGCACTACAAGTGCACTGCAAGCGTTCACACTCATGTGATCCGATTCCTGTCCGAATCTGCATAAGCAGAGCAGACACAGACAGGCCATCTGCCTGCTCAGCGGGCATCAGTGGACAGGTTCCCTGCTGAGCAGACAGACTCCTTGCAGAGGCCTTAAGGTGAAAAGGAGAAAATTCACCTAAAATCCTTCCTCCTAAAGGTACAGTAAGCATGTACAGTATGTAAAAACTTGTTAAACATAGCTCACAAACTTCTTCTGGGTGCTGTCATCTGTTCAGCTAGCACATACAAAACACATTAAATATAATTTACAGCATGGAAATAATTGACTCTACACTACAACTTGGGGGGCAAGTCACACTTACATCTCTGGCCAGGGCAGCTCATTTCTGCTAGTCCCAACTGCTCATTGAGAAATTGTAAACAGCTAGGTATAAGGCCAGGGGTTTGGCCAGTGCAAGCCTCATGGATAGAATTACTGACCAATTAAAGCATTCCGTTCACCCACAGCATAAAAAAAGCAAGCCAAGCTCCAATTGCCAATGGGGAAGGCTGTCACTAAAGGGGTGTGGAGGGTCAGTGAACACTGTGTATGATGTGCCTGTACTTCCTTGTATGGGATTTATCCTGGTTCCAAGTCAAACCCAGGCCCCCTGCTGAACCAAAGGGGGTTGGGACCAGTTAAGGAGGGGTGCCTGTACCCCCTTATCATTGGCCCTTTAAACAACATCCCTCTAAGTAAAGTCAAGGGTAGCTCTGGTAACAGAGGCATACAGCTGGAGGAATATAAAACCTGAGGACACATGTGGGCCACCCTACTGCAACTAGAACTCTGGAAGCTTCATTTTCCAGAGAAATTGTGTGCTACTGGGCTGCTGCCCGAGTGCCCATTGCTGTTCTGACAACGAATGGGCTCTCACCTGGCTGCATATCACTTGCCCAGCTATGTCTGCCTGATCAGATGTGGCATCTGTGAACTGCTTACAGAGGAAAGCAGAGACACTTATCTCCTCTGGGTGAGTCCAGGAACCAAATAAGTTATGCAAAAAAGAGGTAAAATGGTGTGCCCCTATATCTGAGCATGGTGAGTAGACATGTGCAGACTGGAATATTTCGTTTCGTTTTTTTCATTTTCGTTTGGAAAATAAATTTATTTAGTTACTCCCGAAAATCGTTTTGATTTATTTCGTTTTTCATTGGGGAATAGCTTTCGTCCGAAAATCCAATAATACACGGTTTCTGTCGAATGGTCAAAAGAATATTCGACAGAACGTCGAATATTTTGATTCCTGTCGATTGGTCAAACAAACATTCGACAGAACGTCGAATCTATCTTTACGTCGAATCGTTCATTTCCGTACATTCTGCCTACAAGAATTCTAATGTTGTATGACTAGTAATAATGTCGAATCTATTCTCTATAATGTCGAATCTATTTTCTCATGAATCGAAATCTATTCTCTGTAATGTCGAATCTATTATTTCTATAGTGTCGAATCTTTTCTCTATAATGTCGGATCTTTTCCCTATAATGTCGAATCTCTCTATATCGAATTTTTACCGCAACGAAAATAAAGCATTTTTTATGTCGGATCTTTCGGTTTTCGTTTCTTGCACTTTCGTTATCGTTTGTTAAAACGATAACGAAAAAAACAGATTTTCGGACGAAAATGCATTCTAACGAAAACGAATGCACATGTCTAATGGTGAGTAAATGGGCATTTTTTTTACAGAAGTAAGTGGCAGAATGCACCACATAGGAAAAGCAAAGTAGAGAGGTGATCCAGGGAAGTGCTAATATTCTGACAAGAAGTTAAAATAAAGAGTGGGTTTGGTCCCCAAGCCCTAATCCATAGAAACTATGGTTCAAAACATCGCATTGAAGATGTTAGCACAGAAAAAAGCTCTGCTTTGTTTTACATAGGTATAATAAAAGGACATTTTGGCTCCTTTTAGCCCACCTCGCTATGATCTATAATTTCTACAGTTTTACTGTCTAATGGGTCCCCAGACCTTACTCCTCGGGTGCCTTGGATTCAATATACTGCACAAATGGCCAACAAGCATAAGGCCCCGTACACACGACCAGTTTCCTCGGCAGAATTCAGCTTCCGACCGAGTTTCTGGCTGAATTCTGCCGAGGAAACTGGTCGTGTGTACACTTTCGGCCGAGGAAGCCGACGAGGAGCTCGACGAGGAAATAGAGAACATGTTCTCTATTTCCTCGTTGTTCTATGGGAGCTCTCGGCCCACCGAGCTCCTCGGCGGCTTCAGGGCTGAACTGGCCGAGGAACTCGATGTGTTTGGCACGTCGAGTTCCTCGGCCGTGTGTACGGGGCCTTACTTAACAGTTCTATGTAGTTTTGAAAAAATATATATAATTTCAGTCTGTAAATGAGCTGTAACCCAATAATTCTGGATGCACAGTTGACCCAGAGGCAAACATAAATGATTTACCATGGTCCCGGTACTATTGTTAAATGAGGGAATTTTGTTTATATATTTGTGATAGAAGTGACACATGCTGATTCTGTTTTAAAAGGGTATTTCTGTGCTTCACACTGGTTTGAAGAAGGCTTCCTTAGTGCCTTTTAGCCCACCATAATTAATATGATCATGCAGTAATCTTGGTCTCCAAGACCTACTCTTAAAAGTCATAGTTTTAATACACTGCACAAATGATGACCAACAATTCTAAAACAGCTGCATGCACTTTGGTATAAATGAAGGTAGAATATTTGGCTATACAGCTTTTACACTGTAATACAACTGGTCTGGGTGAATAGTTGGTCCAGTGGCAAGGAAGAAATGATTTACATGACCATTCTAAAATAAGGGGGAAAAAAAACGTATATTTTGAATTTCTGATGTAAGACATGCAGGTACCTTTTGTTACAAGAGGGTTCTGCGGTATTATTTCAATACAATTCATAGAATGTTATGCACTATGCTTTCCCCAGCTTTGCAATTCATAAGCTTCTATTCTCTTACATCATTCTAAAAACATGAGGGGAAAATTGAAATGATTGTTCCATGCCTGAGAAAAGTGGTTTGCAGACAATCTACATACAAATTCAAACTATAGCAAATAAACGTCTTTAAAAATATTTTTATGGAGCCTGTTATAGGGAACCTGGAGAAAACTCTTTATGGTATGCTCAGTTTGCTGCACAGTTGGTTCCTTGCAGATAATAAATATTACTTTTCAATCAAATTGAGGAGATAAAAAATAAAACACCCTATACTGTAAAGGCATTCCAATCAAAACCAAATATTTAGTTCTAGATGCTAAATTTTCAGAGATTTTCTGTTGACCAAATTTTTGAACATTTAGAACCCCATTGATGTCAATGGGACTCGAACGTTTAAATTCAAAAGTGCTAATTTTAAAGCCTAATATGCAAGTTATTTTCGGAAAACGGGTTTGAGAACCCGGGTCTTGCCCCAGGGAACATGTATCAATGGAAAAAAAGTTTTAAAAACGGTTGTTTTTTTCTGGAGCTGTGATTTTAATGATGCTTAAAGTGATAAAAAAATAAATGAAAAATTAATTTAAATATCGTACCTGCTGGGTGTCTATAGTATGCCTGTGAGGTGGCACATGTTTAGAACTGTCCCTGCACAAAATGAGATTACTATAAGAAAAAAGTAATTTAAAACTGCTTCCGGCTTTAATGTAATGTCTGGTCCCTGCAATATGGATGAAAATCATTGAGAAAAATAGCATGGGTTTCCCCCCACTCCCCCCCAGGTCATTATAAGCCCTTTTGGCCCTATATAATTTGAACAGCATTATACAGGCGGTGCAAACAAGACAGGCACTGTAGGTTTGTTGTTACCTTTTTAAAGTGTAGCTCCAGCCATAAAATCTATTTTTAAGCTTTTCTGAAAACATAGAGAAGGGTTATCACCCCTGTAAACATTTGTTTTGCTGTCTGTGTGCATCTGTTCAGAAGATTGCAATTCACTTTCTGTCCCAATGACAAATGATGTTTTGAAAATGTGTTTTTTTAGTGAAACAAGGATTGGTGATAAAGCATCAGTGGACAGGAGACACCTCTTACAGAAGAGAATTTCCCTTCCTAGGGGTATATTTCCTCTCACTTCCTGTTGTCTCCTTTCGTTTGCAAGTAGGAGTCGTTTGTAAGTTGGATGTTTGAAAGTAGGAGCCTGCCATATATACTCTGCATACATTTGGGCCCTAGGTGTTGGTGTTGCCACAACACTGTAAGCCCTCACAGTTAGTCTTGGTGGGCGCTGGAACGCCCTGCTGTGAAATATTAGATCAAGAATTGTAATTACATGCCCCTGTGGAACAGGGGCAGAAAAATTGGGCCTTAGGCACTGGTGCTTGTGCCACAACACTGCAATCCCTCACAGATACTCTAGCTGAAGCGCAGCAATGAGCCCGCTGCAAAGTATTGCATCAAAAATTTTAATTACACGCCCCTGTTAAACAGGGGCAGAAAAATTGGGCCTTTGCCACTGGTGGCGGTGCCCAGAACCAAAAATGTTCTTACAACCTATCAGCATGATCATTGAGGAGGAGAAGGATAGTCACTCAGCATAACAGGATAGTCACTCAGCATCAGCATAGGCAGTCTTGAAGGGATCGGACATTTAAAAACCAATTATTCAGTTACATCAGCATCAGGTGCTTGGTACCTCTCAGTATCTGGGAACGCGTTGCACAGACCTTTCTGCAAGGCCTCCCGAAGATGTTTCATCCTCTGCTCCCTCTGTGCCGGCAAGATAAGGTCCGCATCCTTACTCTTGTAACATGGATCAAGGAGGGTTGCCAGCCAGTAATCATCCCTCTCCTTGATAGCACGAATACAAGGATCCTTCCGCAGGCTTTGCAGGATCAGGGAGGCCATACAATGTAGGTTTGCTGAGGCATTTGGTGCGGAGTCCTCTGGGTCACTGAGGACGACATGATCCGCAGCCACCTCGTCCCAGCCTAACAGGATAGTCACTCAGCATCAGCATAGGCAGTCTTGAAGGGATCTGACATTTCAAAACCAATTATTCAGTTACATCAGCATCAGGTGCTTGGTAGCTGGTGGTGATCCAAGCCTGATTCATTTTTATGAAGGTCAGTCGATCGACTGAGTCGGTGGAGAGGCGCACCCTGTGATCGGTTACAAAGCCTCCAGCAGCAATGAATGTGCGTTCTGAAAGGACACTGGATGCAGGACAAGCCAGTAGCTCAATTGCGTACTGTGCAAGCTCTGGCCAGTGATCCATCCTCAAGACCCAGTAAGCCAGAGGATTTTTGGTGGGAAAGGTGTCCAAGTCTGATCTTGCCCCTAGGTATTCCCGCACCATGTAAAACAGACGCTGGCGATGGTTGCTGGAACTGGTCATACCTTGGGGCTGCGGACTAAAGAATTGTCTGAACACATTGGTCAGATGGTCACCCTCTCCACCGCTCCTTCTGTGACTGACCGAAGCCTCAGCGACACGTTGTCCAGGACCAGGATTTTGTAACCTCTCAGTATCTGGGAACGCGTTGCACAGACCTTTCTGCAAGGCCTCCCGAAAATGTTTCATCCTCTGCTCCCTCTGTGCCGGCAAGATAAGGTCCGCATCCTTACTCTTGTAACATGGATCAAGGAGGGTTGCCAGCCAGTAATGATCCCTCTTCTTGATAGCACGAATACAAGGATCCTTCCGCAGGCTTTGCAGGATCAGGGAGGCCATACAACGTAGGTTTGCTGAGGCATTCGGTGCGGAGTCCTCTGGGTCACTGAGGACGACATGATCCGCAGCCACCTCGTCCCAGCCTAACAGGAAAGTCACTCAGCATCAGCATAGGCAGTCTTGAAGGGATCTGACATTTCAAAAACAATTATTCAGTTACATCAGCATCAGGTGCTTGGTAGCTGGTGGTGATCCAAGCCTGATTAATTTTTATGAAGGTCAGTCGATCGACTGAGTCGGTGGACAGGCGCACCCTGTGATCGGTTACAAAGCCTCCAGCAGCACTGAATGTGCGTTCCGAAAGAACGCTGGATGCAGGACAGGCCAGTAGCTCAGTTGCATACTGTGCGAGCTCTGGCCAGTGATCCATCCTCAAGACCCAGTAACCCAGAGGATTTTAGGTGGGAAAGGTGTCCAAGTCTGATCTTGCCCCTAGGTATTCCCGCACCATGTAAAACAGACGCTGGCGATGGTTGCTGGAACCGATCATACCTTGGGGCTGCGAACTAAAAAATTGTCTGAATGCATCGGTCAGACGGCCACCTTCTCCACCGCTTCTTCTTTGACTGACCGAAGCCTCAGCAACACGTTGTCCAGGACCAGGATTTTGTAACCTCCCAGTCTCTGGGAACGCGTTGCACAGACCTTTCTGCAAGGCCTCCCGAAGATGTTTAATCCTCTGCTCCCTCTGTGACGGCAAGATAAGGTCCGCAACCTTACCCTTGTAACGTGGATCAAGAAGGTTTGCCAGCCAGTAATGATCCCTCTCCTTGATACCACAAATACGAGGATCCTTACACAGGCTTTGCAGGATCAGGGAAGCCATGCAGCGTAGGTTTGCTGAGTCATTCGGTGTGGAGTCCTCTGGGTCACTCAGGATGACATGATCTGCAGCCACCTCCTCCCAGCCACGTACAAGTCCATGGGTTTCTTGGGACTGTAATTGATCCCTTGAAGACTGCTGCTGATGCTGAGTGCTAGGCTCCACCTCCATGCTGACACAATCCTCCTCCTCCTCGTCCTTTTCCTGAGTGATAGGCGGGCAAGCAGGAACACTGTCTGGATAAAGGGGGCCTTGAGAGGTAAGGAAGTCCTCCTCTTCCTCCCTCTGTTTTGTCTCAAGGGCCCTGTCCATTATTCCATGCAGCGTGTGCTCCAACAGGTGAATAAGAGGGACAGTCTCACTGATGCATGCACTGTCACTGCTCACCATCCTCGTGGCCTCCTCAAATGTTTTTTTTTGGGAGCAGTGATTTTAATGATGCTTAAAGTGAAAAAAAATGTGAAATATTCCTTTAAATATCGTACATGCTGGGTGTCCAAAGTATGCCTGTAAAGTGGCACGTGTTCCCCGTGTTTAGAACTGTCTCTGCACAAAATGCCATTTCTATAGGGAAAAAAGTCATTTAACATGGCACGTGTTTCCCGTGTTTAGAACTGTCCATGCACAAAATGACATTTCTATAGGAAAAAAGGTCATTTAAAACTGCTTGCGGCTTTAATGTAATGTCTGGTCCCAGCAATATGGATGAAAATCATTGAGAAAAATGGCATGGGTCCCCCCCCCCCCCAGGTCATTACCAGCCCCTTTGGGTCTTGTATGGATATTAAGGGGAACTCCGCACCCAAATTAAAAAAAGGAAAGGCGTGGGGCCCCCAGGCCCTATATACTCTGAACAGCAGTATACAGGCGGTGCAAACAAGACAGAGACTGTAGGTTTGTTGTTAAGCAGAATCTGTTGTAGCTTGTAACTAGTAACTAGTACATTTTTAAAGTGTAGCTCCAGCCAAAAATCTATTTTAAAGTTTTTGGAAAACATAGGGAAGGGTTATCACCCCTGTAACATTTGTTTTGCGGTTTGTGCACCTGTTCTGAAGATTTCACCTCACTTTATGTCCCAAAGACAAATTGTTTTTTGAAAATTTGGGGTTTTTAGTGAAACTAGGATTGGTGATAAAGCATCAGTGGAGAGGAGACACCTTTTTCCCATATTAACGCTTACAGGAGAGAATTTCCCTTCCTAGGGGTAGATTTCCTCTCACTTCCTGTTGTCTCCTTCCGTTTGCAAGTAGGAGTCGTTTGTAAGATTGATGTTTGAAAGTAGGGGCCTGCCCTATATACTGTGCAGAAATTTGGGCCTTAGGTGTTGGTGTTGCCACAACACTGTATGCCCTCACAGTTAGTCTTGGTGGGCGCTGGAACGCCCTGCTGCAAACTATTATATCAAGAATTGTAATTACATGCACCTGTTGAACAGTGGTAGAAAAATTGGGCCTTTGGTGGTGGTGCTGGTGCAACATCACTGTAAGTCCTCACAGTGACTCTTGGTGGGCTCTGGAACGGGCCCTGCTGTGAAATATTAGATCAAGAATTGTAATTACATGCACCTGTTGAACAGGGGCAGAAAAATTGGACCTTAGGAACTGGTGCACTGGTTCCACAACACTGCAACTCCTCACAGATACTCTAGTTAGTGCACAGGAATGAGTCCTGCTACAAAGTATTGAAGAAAAAATTGTAATTACACACCCCTGTTAAACAGGGGCAGAAAAATTGGGCCTTGAATGTTCTTACAAGCTATCAGCATGATCATTGAGGAGGAAAAGGATAGTCACTCAGCATAACATGATAGTCATTCAGCATAGGCAGTCTTGAAGGGATCTGACATTTCAAAAAAAATATTTGTTTACATCAGCATCAGGTGCTTGGTAGCTGCTGGTAATATAAGACTGATTAATTTTTATGAGGGTCAGTCGATCGACCGAGTTGGTGGACAGGCGCACCCTGTGATCGGTTACAAAGCCTCCAGCAGCACTGAATGTGCGTTCCGAAAGAACGCTGGATGCAGGACAGGCCAGTAGCTCAGTTGCATACTGTGCGAGCTCTGGCCAGTGATCCATTCTCAAGACCCAGTAACCCAGAGGATTTTAGGTGGGAAAGGTGTCCAAGTCTGATCTTGCCCCTAGGTATTCCCGCACCATGTAAAACAGACGCTGTCGATGGTTGCTGGAACCGATCATACCTTGGGGCTGCGAACTAAAAAATTGTCTGAATGCATCGGTCAGACGGCCACCTTCTCCACCGCTTCTTCTTTGACTGACCAAAGCCTCAGCAACACGTTATCCAGGACCAGGATTTTGTAACCTCCCAGTCTCTGGGAACGCATTGCACAGACCTTTCTGCAAGGCCTCCCAAAGATGTTTAATCCTCTGCTCCCTCTGTGACGGCAAGATAAGGTCCGCAACCTTACCCTTGTAACGTGGATCAAGAAGGTTTGCCAGCCAGTAATGATCCCTCACCTTGATACCACAAATACGAGGATCCTTACGCAGGCTTTGCAGGATCAGGGAAGCCATGCAGCATAGGTTTGCTGAGGCATTCGGTGCGGAGTCCTCTGGGTCACTCAGGATGACATGATCTGCAGCCACCTCCTCCCAGCCACGTAGGTTTCTTGGGACTGTAATTGATCCCTTGAAGACTGCTGCTGATGCTGAGTGCTAGGCTCCACCTCCATGCTGACACAATCCTCCTCCTCCTTGTCCTTTTCCTGTGTGATAGGCGGGCAAGCAGGAACACTGTGTGGATAAAGGGGGCCTTGAGAGGTAAGGAAGTCCTCCTCTTCCAAGGAAGAAGATAGGAAACACATTATGGAAAGGAGAGGAGCAGAAGATGAGTGATGCGTAATGATACTGAGAGGGAAGGTAGAAAAGATAAGCATTACTATGGAGCGGGAAAGAGATATGTACTACTGTGGAAAATGAGTAAAATAATGTCATTCTTGGAAGGGGAAACTGAAGAGAGTAAAAGGGAGAAGGAGGAGGAGTGAGTCTATGAAGCGGGAGAGGAGGAGGTTAGTAAGATGAGTACTAATATAGAGAGAGGTGGAGGAGAAAAATGGCTTTATGGAAAGGGAAGGGATGAGTAATGCTATGGAGAGGGGTGGTGAAGGAGATAGGGGATGGTATTAAGAGGGCAGGAGGAGGTAAAAAAGTGACACAGTGGAGAGTATATGGGGAAGAGATGCCTGCTACTGAGGAGCTAGAGTTAACGATGGACCCTACAGAGAGAGGGGGCATTGGATAAAACTAGTACTGAGCAGGGAAGCAAAGGAGAGTAATGATGCTATGTAGAGAAAAGGAGGAGAGAAATGACAATAAGGTCTGTTGTACACAGTAAAAAAATGGCTGTTTGTAGACGTGTGATTCTTTTTACAGATCTGAGCAAAAGCGCATTATTGTCTATATAGGACAATGCACACAGCTGCTCTAACCCTCAGAGACATAAAAAAAAGTTTATGTTTGATTGCAGTCATTTACATACATACTGCATGTGTGTATACACACGTGTTTACAAGAGTATATGCAAAAATTGCAACACTCCCAGGTAGAAGATGAAGAATTTTACACGTGTATACACATACACAGATTTACATGTCTGTACGTGTGTATATGTGAGATCTTTAAGAATATAACTTTGTTTTTTTTTACTCTTTTTTCCTTTATTTTCTGCCAAAAAGATCCTACATATAAACATTGGTAAATTGTTACTTTTGTGTCCAACAGGCCTAAAGTGAGAGGTAGGATGGAGGAGATGAGTGTTACTATGGCAGGGAGGTAGAAGAGTGGAATGGTGCTAAGGAGGGAGGGTATGGAGGAGAAGACCACCACTATGATGGAGTGGGAAGGGACATGAGTGCTGCTTTGGAGAGTTAGCTGCATAAAAAAAATCACTATGCAGCACGGAGGAACAAGACATCCCATGCAAAGGAGAGGTGGAGAAGATAATGGAGGGAATTTATGAAGATCATAGCAGACAGAATCTGGAGCAGCTGTGCATGGCAGCCAATCAACTTCTATCTTCAGCTTTTTCCATTAGGCCTTACATTTTAAGATAGAAGATGATTGGTTGATATGCACAGCTGCTTAACATTCTGTCTGCTCCAGCCTTGTAAATTCCCCTCGAAGGATGGTATTGAGAGGGGAGAAGAAGGAAAAGAGTGACACAATGGAGAGGTGAGGGAGTAGGAGATAAGAGCTACTTTTCTTAAAAAAAGTCCATAAGTGAATAAATCCCAACACCAAAATGGAATGCTCTGAGATAAAACTTCTAGATCTTCCATCACGAGTGCTCAGTATGAAGATGGCCACTCACCAGAGATGTTTGACCCCTTTTTACAGGACGGTCAAAAAACACTTTGGGAACACCGGATTGGTTCCGCTAATGGCATAAATCCACTCCAATCCACTCCAATGGCCACTCAGGAAGGGGCTAGAATGTAAAAAATTACTCCACAGGAGACACGGATAAAAGTCTCATAGTGTAGTAATTTTTTAATAAAGTAAAAATAGCAGCAATAATGGCAGTTACACTCACATGTTGTAGTGCCTGGCCTTGCACTAGATGTAAACAGCGTGTTTGAGTCAGCTGAATCCTTTGGGGTATCGTGTGTTCCACGTCCCTCCCTGAAGGGAAAAGCCTGATGTGGGGTATCAAATATGTACCCGGAAATGATGGATCTGGGAGCAGAGGAAATTTATCCTTTACATTTAAACAAAAGTGACAAACTGAAACAACAATAACAATATAGAGGTAAGTCTACACTATGCACAATCACAGCCCAGGCTCCCCTTACTTACAGATAAGGAAAGCAGCTCTATCATGTGTCTGCAGTTTCTGTCTTCCTTCAAAGAATGGAAGTTGGGTAGAGTCCTAGGCAGGCCATAGATAAGTCAAAAATCGAACGTTCTGTTGACCGAAAAAGCATACAATGTGCCATCATTTGTTTTGTTTTTCAAAACAAAATCCAGATTGTTGAATCAAGCACTTTTGATTGTGACATAAAAATTGTGTATTACAGCTGGCACACTAATGATTTGAGAAATTAACTACCAAGGATTTTGTACTATTCCATTGACTTATTATGGATCCCCATGTCATTCTCTGTATGCTATTGTTCTTTTATACATACAATAAACTTTTGTAAACAAACAAAAAAAAGAATTTTAGTTCAGTTTTCAACTCATCTTTGCCTAAGACTGTACCCATGGGAAGTGGAAGTTGGCAGAGCCTGATGTTGCACATTTCAGAGGCGAAACCTCAGCCTGGATCTGTTGGTAGGGAAAGTGGCCAGAGCCTGCAGAGAGTTTAAAGGGGTGGTTCCCCCTTAAAAACGACTTTTTCTTATTCCACTGCCCCCCCCCCACATTCCATCACGATTAAGGCTCTTATTATTTTTTTCATGCTGTACATACCTTAGTACAGCATATTCACCCGTGCATCCGGGTTGCGAGTCCCGCGGGAGTGGGCGTTCCTCACATGCTGGTGATTGACGTTTTGCCCAAAAACGAGCTCCCCCCGTCGCGTAAGCCGCCTCACGGTTGGCGAAAGGAGCCGAACGGCGAGTCGGCGCTATACTCCTTTCGCCAATCGTGACGCGGCTTACGCGACGGGGGGGAGCTCGTTTTTGGGCAAAACGTCAATCACCAGCATGTGAGGAACGCCCACTCCCGCGGGACTCGCAACCCGGATGCACGGGTGAATATGCTGTACTAAGGTATGTACAGCATGAAAAAAATAATAAGAGCCTTAATCGTGATGGAATGTGGGGGGGCAGTGGAATAAGAAAAAGTTGTTTTTAAGGGGGAACCACCGCTTTAAGGTGGGTGGAGTCTGAGAATGTACCCTGCAGTAAGCGTGTGGTGGGCAGAGCCTGAGACTGTACCCTGCAGAAAGAGGAAGGTGGACAGAGCATGAGGCTGAACCCGTTGGGAGTGGAAGTGGCCAGAGCCTGAGATTTTACCCTGCAGAGAGTGGACGGTGAGTGGAATCTGAGACTGTACCCTGTAAGTGGGAGGTGGGCAGAGCCTGACACTGTACCCAGCTGAGAGTAAAGGTGGGTGTAGCCTAAAACTGTACCCTACAGAAAGTGGGAGGCGCCTGAGGCTGTACTCTGTTCTTTTTCTACAGCTCAAGTTCATTCAAAGCTGCAAAGGAAATAAGGCCAAACAATAATAGTCCAATCAAGTCCTTAAAAATTGTAGGGAAAAACGTGCAAAGATTGTGCAAGTGAAACCAACGTGATCGACACCAGAAGGTAAATAAGATGTATGCTTACCAAAAGGTAAGCAATAAGAAGCTTGCGGCTGAACCCCAGCCAAGGCCTTTAAGTGAAGCTGTAATCCAATTCTGAAATGGAAATCCTTCCAATAGATGGAGTAACATAGAAATACCGGGAGAGAGAACTCACATAGTGATGTACCGTAAATAATGACCTCAGATCTTATGATAGCACACCAGAATGAAGAACCTCCACCGACAGGGAACACCACAAATATATACTTAAATATATATTTTGAGGAGGATGTCGTCTATGTTAGCCAGAAACCACAGCTCAAGCTGTGGAAAAGGTACATAGACGACATCCTCCTCCTCTGGGATGGCTCTCTAGAAGACCTTCAGTCTTTCATGGAGTCCTTAAACAACAATCCCAGAGGTATACATCTTGATTTTGAAGCCAGCCAATCTATTATTAATTTCCTAGATTTGAAAATTTCCATCTGTCATAATGAGTTTATCACATCGACTCACTTTAAAAACACAGATCAGAATTCATACATACCAGTAGACAGCTGTCATCATAAACCCTGGTTAGAATCTGTGCCTAAAAGACAGTATTTAAGAATTAAACGAAACTGTATTGAAGATCAGGAATTTCTTGAGCAGTCGAGCATTCTCACCCGAAGATTTCTAGAGAAAGGTTATACAGCTAGCTCTCTTAGTGCTACTCTTGAAGAAGTCAAACTAATTGATAGAAATAACCTTCTCGTAACTAGGCCCCCTAAAGACAAAAATCTTTCAATGGTACCATTTTTGACCACTTATTCGGCCCAACATCATAGTATTAAAAAATTGGTCAAAAAACATTGGCATATCTTGAGGAATGATTCTGTACTTGGGTCCACCTTACCTCCGGTTCCCCAGGTAGTTTTTAGAGGGGCTCCAGCACTCAGACATAGGCTGGCCCCGAATGTCATACAACCTCCACCCACTAAAATGACCTTTCTTAACACTTTTACAGGTTTCTATCAATGTAGAAATTGTCGCGTGTGTTCCCTTAATGGATGCACCCATAGACGATCACATAGCTTCATTTCGACATCAACATCACAGGAATTTAAAATTAAACCTTTTATTATCTGTTCTAGTGAAGGGGTTGTTTACTTACTCCAATGCCCTTGTGGGTTACAGTATATCGGTAGAACAAAGAGACCCTTATCAGTCAGATTAAATGAACACATCACCAATATTCTGAGTGGTTTTACCAACCATTCAGTTTCCAAGCACTACCTTTTGGCTCACAACAAAAATCCTTCTAAAACCATCTTCCTAGGTATAGATAAATATACCACGCATTGGCGAGGGGGTTCCCTAGTAAGAAGTATTTCCAAGCTTGAGATGACTTGGATACACAGGGTTAAATGTTATACTCCCTTTGGACTGAACACCGAGGTTGATTTAAATGCCTTTTTAGACAATTCATAATCTATTCCGTATCTATGTGAACTCTAACTGAGTCAAGTTTGGGCTGTTTTTTGCTATATTACCTAATGGGGTGGGTTTTTTTGTTTTTTTCTCAGCTCCCAAACTAATGAGAGAAAGTTAATAATTACTATATCATATTTTCTCTACAAAATTGGTACAATTTTTATATGGTACTCTTTTTCTTTCTTCTTTTTTCTTTTATATATTACATTTTCATTTTTATTTAACATGCAGCAATGCAGGCTGCATATAAAGTTCTACATGCCTATTCTCATACCTGTATCTACTTGATAGGTTAGAGGTTTTTCTACATATGATTAAAAATTATAATTTTTATTTTTGCCTGTTTTTTATATATATACTTTCTTATGACATAAAATCATTCTGTCATAATTAATCTCATTATCATATTTTGAGCCTGATTTTTATTCAGCAATATATGCTCTTTAAAACATCTGCATATATGCATTATATTTGTGACGCCTTTTGAGGTTAGAGCATTTTTATTCATATTTATTTTTATTCTTATTTTTATTTTTATTTTTTATGTCTTTATTTTTAATTGTTTAATTTTTTCTTACTCCCGTTTTTTAAAGTAATTTAAAAAATAAATTTGAAAGTTATGAGCTCAAAGTCGGATTTCTTGACTCAGGGCTTCTAATTTTTCCTCTTTTTTGTTTTGATGTAATACTATACATTGATTCTTGTTGTTATGTGACCTTTCGGGACACCGTGGCTGTCAGCTTTTCTGTGTCCGGGCCTCGCGGTTGATTGTGGCTTCCTGGCATTGGTTGTTCACATCATGTGACACCTACAGGCCGCTCTCCACTTCGAGGCTTGGTTTCATGCTGTGTACTATTTAACGCGATGCGTCAGTGCGTCACCCGTTCCCCAGACAACGTCATATCTGACGAAACATACGTCGGGTAGGAGGCGCTCTGACGCACTGCGTTCTACAGCGTTCTAGGACGGGTGTTCGCTTAAGCCGGCCGGCTTATATTTTATCCCATTTTGATTGACTTTTTTGTAAGTGTATCTTTTTATCTATTAAATATCTGTCCCTATGGTACTTCACTATTGTTGGGTCATTTCATTATCTTTTTCGGTGGTTGAAATTCCCGTTGAAATCGAGGGAGACCTATATCATACTGACTGAGGATAGCTCCATAAAGGCCCTGGCTGGGGTGCAGCCACAAGCATTTTTGTATTATCAGTCTGGTAAGAGTATATATTTGTGGTGTTCCCTGTCAGTGGAGGTTCTTCATTCTGGTGTGCTATCATAAGATCTGACATCATTATTTACGGTACATCACTATGTGAGTTCTCTCTCCCGGTATTTCTATGTTACTCCATCTATTGGAAGGATTTCCATTTCAGAATTGGATTACAGCTTCACTTAAAGGCCTTGGCTGGGGTTCAGCCGCAAGCTTCTTATTGCTTGCCTTTTGGTAAGCATACATCTTATTTACCTTCTGGTGTCGATCACGTTGGTTTCACTTGCACAATATTTGCACGTTTTTCCCTACAATTTTTAAGGACTTGATTGGACTATTATTGTTTGGACTCAGTTATTTTGAATTATCAAATTCAACTATTCACTATTATTAGCGCAACTTATTTTTTATTTTATTTGTATTCTTGTGTATATATCACAATTTTGTTGCAGCTCACTTTTTTACTTTATATATTTTGTAGTTCCTTTAGCGCAGTAATCACTTTCTATTTAAAAGGAAATAGGGCACCTAGGAGTTCCTAGGAATGTAGCGTCAATGCTAATATTCTCTTGCATCTGCCTGTTTTAAAACTCTAGGCATCTGACTGGACATTGAAAGAATAGCAACAGTGAAGCAACAGTGGACCCTCCATTCACCCCAATGGAGAGGCAGATGTCAGTGCTGACATCTGCCGCTATCCGATCCTGTTTGCAAAATCTAGACGGCTAGTGACCCTATTTTCCATCCATCTGGCGGATCGGATGAAAACAGACAGATGGTCTGCTTTTTCCAGATTTCCCCAAAGAGGAGACCCCCCATTGAGCAAGCGGATTCCATCCCACGGAGACACCCATGTGAAAGGGGCCCTTAAGCACGGCTCCAGATTTTTTCTTTTCATATAAGTTTGTGATTTTCCAAATATCTCAGCTAAACCTTTTCCCATTCTTCAATCATCAACATTTTCTGCACACTGGGACAATTGACGGATTCAGGGCAATGCTTTTATAAGTTGATTTTATTTTCTGTAAACATATCCTGCTCCAACTTTAGAAAACTCATGCATATTTTAAAAGAGCAGTTCAGCATTAAGTCTGCTTCTAATTCATGTGCAGGATCTGAAGTGTTGATTGAAAATATTGACATTTGAAATTTTTAAAGAGGATTTTCAGTTTGTAAAAAAAAAAAAAAAAGTAATTAGCTACAGATACTGTAGCTGATGACTTTTAATAAAAGGACATTTCCCTCCTCACCTAGCTTGGCTGGTTCTTTACTGGTCTTTGAGTCCCCGGCACAGGCATGGAAGGAAGCTGGCTGTGACTCCTTGCGGCTTCATACTTCCCACTGCACATGTGCAAGTTGCACTGTGCTTTATGAATAGTTCCACAGCCCATTGGGACCTGTGACTTATCCCAGGAGTTTGCAAAGCAGGAAGGGGGGAGCAAAACTAGGTACCCCCCCCCAAAAAAAATAACCTCCAATAATCACCAACCAATAACCAATAATGTTAGAGAATGTTAGAGAAAGGGGGAGGATTCTTAAAAGTAGAACTTCCCATTTAGGGTGAAGTTCCACTTTAATGGAGATTAGCTTTTTTTTAAGAACTGTAAATCTATTAAATTAGATGTCAAACTGATCTCTATAATCTGATATGAGCTTTATCACATTGTCATTTCAAATAATTTTTTAATCTTTCTATTATTTTTTGTTAAAATCCCTAGTGATCCTGCTCTGAAATTCCTCACACTGATGTCTTGTACACACGATCTGTTTTCCCGGCAGTAAAAAGTCCGCCAGGAAAACTGAGGGGAAAACTGAGAACCTGCTTGGTAGCTTTTTCCCCTACACATGGCCGGGTTTCCCAACAGGAAAACTGCCATGAGAGCTATGGTCGGGAAACCCAGCCGTGTGTATGCTCCACCGCAGGTTTTCCCTATAGGGTAACTGTCAGCTTAAAAACCGCTGGGGATCCTGGTGGAAAAAAAGAGAACATGTTCAATTTTTTTCCACCAGGATTCCTGGCGGTTTTCCTGTCGGGAAAACTGCGATGGAGCATACACACGGCCGGGATTCCCGGCCAAACGCTCTCATGGCAAAAGCAAAATATGAAAGCCCCTTTTAACAAGAGGGCCCCCAGATCCTGCCCTCCCCCTATGTGAATGGGTAAGGGTACATTGTACCCCTACTCATTCACCAAAAAATAAGTAAAAATTACAGTAGAAAATAAAAATAAAAAAAGTGCCCCGCAATGTAAATCCATCATCAATCATCGAAAATGGTCCCGAAAGCACATATGGCCCTGAAAAAACTTGATGGGAGGCTTCCCACCGACTGCAGCCTTTTTGCGGTGACCGCTGTTATATAGCCAAGGGGGGCCACTCAGTGATGTAACCAGGTGACCCCGCCCCTTCTGACATCATGTGACCTCAGAGGGGGGCGTGGTCACCAGTTTAAGTCACTGGGTGGCCCCGCCCTTGGCTATATAACAGCTGTCACAGCAAAAAGGCTGCAGTCGGTGGGACGCCTCCCATTGAGGCAGCGTTTTTCTGTTTTTTTTTTCTCTAGACCGTCATCGCCGTGATTGATGATAGATTTACATTGCGGGGCACTGTTTTTTAAATAAAGGAATTGTCAAAAATGGTGAATGTTGTACCCCTACCCATTCACGTAGGTGGGGGGGTGGGATCTGGGGGCCACCTTGTTAAAGGGGGCTTCCAGATTCCGATAAGCCCACCACCCGCAGACCCCCACAACCACTGGGCAAGGGTTTTGGAGATGATGGTATAATTTTTTATCAGCTGCTGGTCCACAAGGCTCTACAGCCCCCCATTCGGTTCGCACCAGAACTTTCGAACTGACCGAATGTTCGAGCAAACATTTAGAACCCCATTGACGTCTATGGGACTCGAACGTTCGCAAGTTATTGTCGGAAAACGGGTTCGAGAACCCAGGTCTTGCCCCAGGGAACATGTATCAATGGAAAAACGTTTTACAAATGGTCGTTTTTTCTGGAGCAGTGATTTTAATGATGCTTAAAGTGAAAAAAAAATGAAAAATTCCTTTAAATATCGTACCTGCTGGGTGTCTATAGTATGCCTGTGAAGTGGCACGTGTTTAGAACTGTCCCTGCACAAAATGAGATTATATAAGAAAAAAGTAATTTAAAACTGCTTGCGTCTTAAATGTAATGTTTTGTCCCTGCAATATGGATGAAAATTAGGGTTGTCCCGATACCACTTTTTTAAGACCGAGTACAAGTACCGATACTTTTTTTCAAGTACTCGCCGATACCGAATACCGATACTTTTTTGTTATCTCATGTGACAGCAGCACATGTGTCAGTATTTTTTTTTTATCTTTAACAATTTTTTTTTTATTTTTTACAATTTTTTTTTAATTATAATGCTTTCTTTTTTTAAGGGGGGGTGGACTGTGTCAGTGTGTTTTTTATTTTCTTGTTTTATTATTTTCTACAATTTTTTTTTTTTTTTTATTCTTTATTTCTTTTTCTTTTTTTTTTAGCCCTGTTGGGGGGCTTTGGTGAGATATCAGGGGTCTTAACAGACCTCTGACATCTCCCCTTTGAGACAGAGAAAGGGACTAGGGACACATGTTCCCCAGTCCCTTTCTCAGCAGCATCAGCTGCGCTGAAAATGAATGGGGTGAAGACAGCGTCTTCTCTTCATTCATAAACTGAAACATTGTAATCACAGTTTACGATGTTTCAGTTATGTGAATGGACCGAGTCAGTTATCACTGACTCTGTCCATTCGGAGCAGTAAGGAGTTCCAGGGGGTGGAGGAGGAGCACGGAAGGGGAGAGAAACACGGCGGGATACACAGAGAAATACACGGAGGAATACACAGCGGGACCTGAAGGGCCTGGTAATTTAATTTGGGGGGACCCCCACGCTTTTTTTTTTTATGAATGAATCCTCTCTGAATTGCCGGGAGCCGACAATTCATTATAGCCGCAAGTCCGGTTTTAAATGACTTTTTTTCTTTCAGAAATGACACTTTGTGCAGTGACAGTTCGAAGTACGGGAAACATGTGCTATTTCACATTCTAACTTTACACCCCCCCTAGGTACGAAATTTAAAGGAATATTTCACTTTTATTGTTTCACTCTAAGCATTATTAAATTCACTGCTCTCGAAAAAACTGCAGGTTTTAAAACTTTTTTTGCATTGATACATGTCCCCTGATAAAGGCCCACTGGTGTGGGGAAAAAAAACAAGCTCCCCTTACCCAGTTCTGCTGCCATATTGGCACAGATACTCATTGATGACCCTGCAGCATGGCCAACGTAGAGTTCCACCTGGTGGGCATGTCACAGATTAGGCGGTTCTTGGGCAGGTTGTATTCCTTTTGGAGGTCTGCCAGCCGAGCACTGGCATTATATGACCATGGGAAATGCACACAGACTTTCCTGGCCTGCTTCAGGACATCCTGTAAGCCCGGGTACCTGCCCAAGAACTGCTGAGCCACCAAGTTAAAGACATGAGCAAAACATGGCACATGGGTCAGTTGTCCCTGTCGCAGGGCGGAGAGGAGGTTGGTGCCATTGTCGCAAACCACTATTCCTGGCTTAAGCTGGTGTAGCGTCAACCACCTCTGAGCCTGCCCCTGCAGAGCTGACAGAACCTCTGGCCCAGTGTGGCTCCTGTCCCCCAAGCACACCAGCTCTAGCACCGCATGGCATCTCTTTGCCTGCATTCCTGCATAGCCCCTTGAATGCCTACGGAGCACCGCTGGTTCAGAGGACACATCAGCACAGGAAGAGGCCACAGAGGAAGAAGAAGAGAAGGAGTGGAGGAGAGAGGTGTGTCACAATCAGTAGTAGCATTTTGGAGGCGTGGTGGCGAAACAACCTCCAACACTACTGTACCTTGTCCTGCGTCCTTCCCAGCTGCCAGCAGAGTCACCCAAGGTGCCGTGAAAGATAGGAAACGTCCCTGTCCATGCCTGCTGGACCATGAGTCAGCGGTAATTCGCACCTTACCACTGACCGCCCTGTCCAGCGAGGCATGGACATTGCCTTCCACATGCTGGTAGAGAGCCAGAATCGCCTTCCGTGAGAAAAAGTGGCATTTGGGAACTTGCCACTGATGTACCGCATATTCCACAAACTCATGGAAGGGGGCAGAATCTACCAACTGAAAAGGCAGCAGTTGAAGTGCTGGAAATTTAGCTATGCTAGCATTCAACCGCCGGGCATGTGGATGGCTGGGAGAGAACTTCTTTTGGCGCTGCAGCAGCTGGGGCAGGGAAATTTGCCTGGTACAATCTGCCATCAGTGTACCGATAGTAGATTTCCCTCAAGTACTTGGCTGTGACACACCTAATTCTACACCTTCAGTCCTATCAGGCAGGATTCAGAGAGGACTGAGGGTATAGTGGGGTTGGAGATCCCAGCTGATGAGGAGCAAGGGGAGGTCCGCTTTGTTCTTTGGTGTGGGTCTTTGAGGTACGCTTGCCAACGAACTGCATGGCAGGTCGACATATGTCTGGTCAAGCATGTGGTGCCCAAGCGGGTGATGTTTTGGCCATGCGAGATACGCCTGAGACATATGTTGCAAATAGCAGCGGTGCGATCTGATGCACTCGTCTCAAAAAAGGCCCACACCAAAGAACTTCTGGAATAACGCTGAGAGACAGCAGCGCCCTGCACATGCGTAGCTCTGCGTTGTGATGCAGTCGGTGTGCTGCCCTTAAGCTGGCCCCTGGAGGGGAATCCTGCCTCGTTGGAGATGTACCTGTGCCTCCTCCTCCTCCTCCTCTCTCCTATCAGGCACCCATGTAGAGTCAGTGACCTCATCATTCCCTCCCTCCTCATCACTGTAGAAAACCTGGCAGTGTGCTGCAGCTGGGGGAACATGACTGCCAGATTGCTGTCCTTCTTGGGCACCCCCTCTCTCTGGGCTCATGTTACTGCCTTCCTCTAGCTGTGTACCATCATCCGAGCCTTCAAAACGCTGTGCATCCTCATGCAGCATGTACTCAACACTGTGGTCAAACAGTTTGGGGGACTCCTCCACGTAGCTTTAGGTGCACACTGCAGCAGACACAGGCAGTACGCACCACTTAGCTTTAGGTGCAAACTGCAGAGGACACGGGCAGTACACACCACATAGCTTTAGGTGCAAACTGCAGAGGACACAGGAAGTACACACCACGTAGCTTTAGGTGCAAATTGCAGAGGACACAGGCAGTACACCACGTGAGAATACTGCAGCTAGCACAATCACCTGCCTGCCAGTAAATTAGGAAGAGCGGATCTAGCTATACTATACAGGGGCAGATTCAGAAAGAGATATGACGGCATATCTCCTGATAGGCCGTCGTATCTCTGAGTTCCGTCGGTCGTATCTATGCGCCTGATTCATAGAATCAGGTTACTCATAGATATCCCTAAGATCCGACAGGTGGAGGTGACTTACACCGTCGGATCTTAGGCTGCAATTCCAGGCGCTTCCGTTTGTTTATGCAAATGAGGATTTACGCCGATTCAGAAACGAACAACCGCCCGGCGCATTTTTTTTTCCGTCGTTTGCGTTCGGCTTTTTCCATCGTAAAGTTACCCCTGCTATGTGAGGGGTATCCTATGTTAAGTATGGCCGTCGTTCCCGCGTCAAATTTTGAAATTTTACATTGTTTGCGTAAGTCGATTCAGAAAAGGGCTGGAAGTAATTTACGCTCACGTCAAAACCAATGACGTCCTTGCGACGTCATTTGGAGCAATGCACACTGAGAAAGTTTATGGACGGCGCATGCGCAGTTCTTTCGGCGCGGGGACGCGCCTGATTTAAATTTTACACGCCCCCTACCCACCGAATTTTAATTTGGCCGGGGGATTTACGCTACGCCGCCGCAACTTTACAGGCAAGTGCTTTCTGAATAAAGCACTTGCCTGAAAAACTTGCGGCGGCGGAACGTAAATCAGAAAGATCCACTCACCTATCTGAATCTGCCCCACTGTGTATAAATATATATACAACACCTGGGATGCATATATATCCTCTACACACTGTAACTTTAACTGACTAGCCTGCCTGCTCTGTCTACCTGTAAAAATTACACTCTCTCTCTCTCTGTCTGTCTCTAACCACTGCCGCAACACACTACACAAGGCCGACCTGCAGGCGGCGTTTTATAGTGTGGGGTGTGTACTAAATCCCCTGAGCCATAATTGGCCAAAGCCACCCTGGCTTTGGCCAATTATGGCTCTCCGTTTTTTGCAAGCTGTGATTGGCCAAGCATGCGGGTCATAGTGCATGCTTGGCCAATCATCAGCCAGCAATGCACTGTGATGCTGCAGTGAATTATGGGCCGTGACACGCCATTCGAATTTGGCGCTAAAGGCCCGTAACGTTTGTATTTCGACGAACGGTCGAACACGAAGCTCATCCCTAATCAGGAGATCCAGAGTGGAGCAGAGAGTGAGAGGTGAGTTTTGTTAATATTTTGAGATGAGGTTGGTAATGTAGTTGGGGGCAGAGTTGTGTATCGTAAGTTGTTGCTAACAATTAATATTTTATTGGTTGGATGAGTGAGTGGAAGCCAGTAGAGGGATTAGCAGAGAGGAGTGGCAGACACTGGGTGGTTACATTTTCAAAGATCTAGTTCTCAAGGATCTATCCAAACTCACAGAAAAACGATCTTTTCATCAATCTTTGTCCAGCCCGGGACTTAGGTCTTTGTGTGAACATAAAGATCTAATTATCCGTCCGGCGGACAAAAGAGGAGGTATTGTTATTTTAGACAAAATACAATATGAAACTGAGATGTATTGCATTCTCAATGAACCTGGTACATATAAGGAGATTCCCAATAATCCCACTTCTGTGTACAAAAAACAACTTCAGACCATTGTTACTAAAGGTTTTGATCTCAAAATTCTCAATAAGAAAGAAAGGTTATTTTTAGTTCCTAAAGTTCCCAGTATTCCCACCATTTATTATTTGCCCAAAATTCACAAGCATCCCACCAATCCCCCTGGACGGCCTATCGTGAGTGGCATTGACTCTGTCACTTCACGTATAGGCCGCTACATAGATCACTATTTACAACCACTAGTTAGACAGACACCTTCATACATTAAAGATACGGGCAACACCATTTGCCTACTTGAAGGCCTTGATGTGCAGGGTAGTTACATCATGGCTACAGCAGATGTGGCCTCGCTGTACACCTGCATACCCCATCATTTGGGGATTGAAGCCGTTCAACATTTTTTAACCAGAGAGCCATCTCTTGCCTCATTCCAATGTGAATATCTTATTGAACTATTAGAGTTTGCAACGAAACACAGTTATTTTTGGTTCAATCAACGCTACTACCTACAACAACGTGGTGTAGCGATGGGGGCAAAGTTCGCACCTAGTCTCGCGAACCTGTTCATGGCCAAAATGGGAGGAGGATGTCGTTTATGCCCAAAATATTCCATCTTTGGTCCTATTGGCTAGATACATTGACGACATCCTCCTCCTATGAAATGGCAGCCCCGAATCTTTGAAGACATTCTTTGACTCTTTGAACCTAAACGACAGGGGTATTTCCCTGACGTATGATTCACTTTCTTGACCTGGAAACAGCAATCGTAAATGGCAAATTTAATTTTCAAACTTATTTCAAGCCTACCGATTGCAATGGCTTCATTCCTATGGGGAGTTGACACCATCCATCATGGCTCCGTTCGTTTCCACGCAGTCAATTCCTCAGACTGCCCAGGAACTGCACGGATACCGATACCTACCTAACACAGGCTGAGATCCTAAAATTGAGATTTGTGGACAAGGGTTACTCCATCACAGATATTGATTTGGAACTCCAGAAGGTTCTCCTTTTGGACAGAAAATCATTAACATCTGTTAAACCTAAACGTCTTGCAGATGACAGTTTTAAGTTTGCTATGTTGACTTCATATTCCACCCAATACAAACAGGTTAGGAATATTATGAATAAACATTGGAATATCCTCAAGGGCGATAACAACTTGGACTCTTTGTTGCCTGAATAAGCCAAGGTTGTTTTTAAAGGTGTGCCTTCATTGCAGAGCAGAATTGCCCCAAACATAATCAATCCACCCGTTTGGAGTTCCTTTTTTCATGATTTGGTGGGCTTCTTTCCATTTAAGAAGTGCAAAGTTTGCCAACATAATTTACTAGGGAAACGTAAAATCACCCAATTCTCGTCCACTGTCACCAAAAAGCAGTATACAATTAAATAATTCTGCACATGTGAGACCAAATATGTTGTTTACGTAATCTCTTGTCCCTGTGGGATGCAGTATGTTGGTCGCACTATTCACACTTTTTCTATTAGAGTTCAAGAGCATATCTCTTTAATCAAAATTGGTGACACCAAACATCCTGTCCCCAGACATTTTAGGCAATATCACAACAGAGATCCTAAGGGTACTCGATTTGTTGCTTAGGACAGGTTTATCCCTCCATGGAGGGGTGGAGCCATGACCAGGAGTGTTTCCCGTTTGGAGACTTACTGGATTTATAAGCTTCAGTCTCATTTTCCGACAGGCATGAATGTTGAATGGGACATTAATGCCTTCATCAACATGTCTTGAAATAGTTCCATTACACTCAACGCACATTTTGTCCCTTTTTTATTAGATAAATATATATATATATATATATATATATATATATATATATATTTATTTCTTCTCTTCTGGGTTCTTTGAGTATCTACTTAACACAATATTCAGTATCATTGTAATTTTTTACTTTTCCGGTGGCAAGTTCTTACTTTTACACATGACACATGGATATTTAAGCAAATATTTTATGTTATCTATGCACGGCCCCACATTGGCATTCAGAACGCATGCACGTTTGTTTCCTTCTTTAACATGTCGGAGATTCACGGCGCCGATTCCTCATCTTTGCACATCCGGTTTGACATTGAGGCTTGGGATGTGGATTGATTCACCACATTGAGGCTTGGAACGCACGCCGCTCCGCCATCTTTACATACCGGAAGTGAAGTGCGGTGTCGCCGAGATGAGATGGTGAGTTGGATTCTTATCAATTGGGGCTTATAGATTTTACTGCTTATAAATTGGAGGAGGCTACAGTGGAGGCACACCCCAGACGAAGTGTTGTGACACGAAACATGTTGGAAGGACTCCACTGCCTGCCTCATTTGTATATACAAATGTGTGACATTCCAGCTACATGTAAGTGCAATAGCTGTAATAAATCTTTTTATTTACTTCAACAAGATTACGCTATGTGGCCACTTTTCTTTCCTATCTTCTTACAAACTTGACAACATTTGAGAAATCAGTTCGGGGACCCAATTCCATACCACAAGCCTTGCCATATTCCAATCATTGCTTAATAGAGGTCTATCTAAACCACAATCCTTCCATCTATCGCTGGTGATTGTACTCTATACAAGCCTGTTTTGACTTTCGGTGACGTATGTCCCCTTAAGTCCATTCGCTCTGGTAAGCCTGCATGCTTTCTGGTGGCTGGTTATTATCATACATGGAAGAAGTCACAAATTGATGTTCTGATATATATTTTTTCACTCATTCACTTGGTGGAATGTCATCACATATGGACTTTATTATATCAATTTTTGTCATCCAACATCCAGTTGATGCACATTTTGCCTTTTATAAATGTTTTTTTTGTTTATTCGAATGATACATTTATTCGTATTAATTATTTCAATGTTTTTGTTATGATTGACATTGTATAAGCGCTACACATATATATATATTTTTTTGTTCTTTGCTTTTTTTCAAACAGCAGTGTCAGCAGCTACACCTTATATTGGCAGCGCAGGGTTATTTACACTTTTTCACAGCACTTTGTGAACGACATTTTCCGAGACCATCTTGACAACTTCCTCATTGTATACCTGGATGACATGTCTTTTCAGCCACCATGGAGATTCATCGAGTGCACATGAAAAAGGTACTGTACCTGTCGCCGAGAATGTGTTTCCAGCACAACAGCATCACGCTGATTCTCGGCGACATGGTGCCGACATCTCGCACTCGCTGGAATAGGAAAAGCACATTCCAGCGAGCGCGTCATAGAAGCGACGGGGATCCGACTTGGATTCCCGCCAATTCTAGCCACTCCATTTGGTATAAATCATGAGGGGGAACTCCACGCCAAATTTTATATAAAAAAACGGCATGGGTTCCCCCCCAGGGGCATACCAGACCCTTAGGTTTGGTATGGATTGTAAGGAGAACCCGTGGGGGCTCCCCCACAATCCATACCAGACCTGTATCCAAGCACCCCAGCCCGGCCAGTCAGGAAAGGTGTGGGGACGAGCGAGTGTCCCCCCTCCTGAGCCGTACCAGGCCGCATGCCCTCAACATGGGGGGGTGCTCTGGGGAGGGGGGCGCATTGCGGCCAACCCACCCCAAAGTACCCTGTCCCCATGTTGATAAGGACAGGGCTTCTTCCCGACAACCCTGGCCATTGGTTGTCGGGGTCGTACCCCTACTCATTCACCTGGAGGAAAAGTGTCAATAAAATAAACACACAACACAGGATTTTAAAATTATTTATTAGTCAGCTCCGGGGGTCTTCTCCGCTCTCCGGGGGTCTTCTCCGCTCTCCGGGGGGTCTTCTCCACTCCCCGGGGGGTCTTCTTCCATCTTCTCCACTCTCTGCTGTCGTCTAGGCGCTCCCCGGTTCTTCTCCCACTCGCTCTCCGGTGCCTTCCTCGGGGCTGGCCACCGCTATCTTCTTTGTAGCTCTCTTTCTAGCGGCGGCCAGCCCGGTCTTCTTTGCCGCCTTCTGCCTTCTTTTCTTCTTTTGTTGACACGACGCATTACAGCGGGAGGAAACGTTGCGTCAACATAATAAGAAAAGAAGAAGGCAGAAGGCGGCAAAGAAGGCCGGGCTGGCACCGCTAGTAAGAGAGCTACAAAGAAGATAGCGGCTGCCAGCCACGAAGAAGGCACCGAAGAGCGAGTGGGAGAAGAACCGGGGAGACTGAAGAAGACCCCCCGGAGAGCGGAGAAGCCCCCCCGGGGAGTGGAGAAGACCCCCAGAGAGCGGAGAAGACCCCCGGAGCTGACTAATAAATTATTTTTAAACCCTGTGTTGTGTTTTTTTTATTGACACTTTTCCTCCAGGTGAATGGGTAGGGGTACGATACTTATTCACCTAGGGTGGGGGGCCGGTATCTGGGGGCCCCATTATTAGCTCCCCAGCCGCAGACCCCGACAACCAACGGCCAGGGTTGTCGGGAAGAGGCCCTTTTCTTATCAACATGGGGACAGGGTACTTTGGGGTGGGGGGGCCGCAGGGTGCCCCCCTCCCCCAGAGAACCCACCCCCCCCATGTTGAGGGCATGCGGCCTGGTACGGCTAAGGAGGGGGGTGCTTGTCCCCACTCCTTTCCTGAATGGCCAGGCGGCGTGCTTGAATACGGGTCTGGTATGGATTGTGGGGGAACCCCCACGCCGTTTTTTTCGGTGTAGGGGGTTCTCCTTACAATCCATACCAGATCTAAGGGTCTGGTATGCCCTGGGGGCACCCATGCCTTTTTTTTATTTAAAATTTGACGTGGAGTTCCCCCTCATGATTCATACCAAATGTCGTGGCTAGAATTGGCAGAAATCCAAGTCGGATCCCCGTTGCTTCTATGACGGCTTTATCCCATCGCGGCGAGCCGGGTCGGCGCTGGCTTTTCCGCGACGGGGCTCGCAGGTGGTCGATCTCGCAGAGAAAGGGAGTGAGATTGACACAATATCGCGGTCACCTACTGTATTAACTATTCTAAGAACACATGGACTATACATTAAAGCTGAAAAATGTGACTTTGAGAAAGAATCTATCCAGTTTTTGGGTCTTGTCATATCTACTAAAGGAGTGGCCATGAATCCCCAGAAAGTAAAAGCGATCCTGGAATGGCCTGTCCCCTCAGACAAGAAGAGTGTTCAAAGGTTTATCGGCTTTTCAAACTCTTAGGCCCCGTACACACGGTCGGTTTGGTCCGATGAGAATGAACCGAAGTTCATTTTCATCAGACCAAACCGACCGTGTGTATAGGCTATCGGTCTGTTTTCCTTCGGTCCAAAATTTTAAAACATGCTTCAAAACCGAACCGATGGACCGCTGCCCCATCGGACCAAACCAATGGTTAGTAGACATGTGCACAGCAAAAATTTTCGTTTATTTCTGTTTCGTTTCTGTTCGTTTATCGTGATTCGTAACGAGTCGTAATTTCGTAAGACGTTAGTTATCGTATTCGTACTCTTTAGTATTTTCGTAACACTCTTTTTTCCGTTTTCTGTTTTTTTCTGTTAGTTTATTTTTCGTTGAATCGAGATTCGTATTTTCGTTATATTTTGTATTCTGCCGCGTTCGTATTTTTAAAATGATTTTATTCGTTCCTTCGTTTTTACGTTAGTTTAATTTTCGTTGTTTTGTTATTCGTATTTATATTATATTTTCCATCATGCCGCATTCGTATTTTCGTAAAGAAATATATTTTCGTTGCTTTATGATCATTCGTATTTTCATGTCTAATTTCCTTTGATTGTAAAAACGTACTTTTGTAGATTTTATTGCATTCGTAATTCTGTTAGAATACATTTTACGTTTATTCGACACACTACTCGTCGTAATTTTGTAATTCGGATTTTACTGTGATTGACTTGACTGTCTTAGTTAGCACACACACCCTGTCTAGAATGAAGTCTGACGTAGAAGAAAACTAAAATATGTCAGATATTACAAATACAAATCTAGAAAGTAGATGCACTGCAGTCTAACACAGAAAAAGACACAATGAGCCAGGAGGTAATGAGAAAGAAGCTCATTGGGGGAAGGAACAAACCTCTTCAGAGGAAAGGGACAGCGCTCAGTGGCTATTGGTCAGAAATATTTCAGTACTAACGAAAGCTAATTTACATTATTTTGTATTTTCGTTGTTTTCATTTCAGTTTTCCGAAGATCCGTAATTTATTTTTCGTTAGTTTTGATTTTCGTTTTTTAGTCTTTGTTCGGCATTTCGTTTTCTTTTCGGTCTTCGAATATTAGTAAGTTTGCATTTTCGTTCATTTTGTTTTTCGTAATTATTTTTTTTTTTTGGGTTCGGTATTTTCGTTGTTTCTATGTTTTCGTTTCTTTCTTCTTTCGTATCTTCGTTGTTTTCCATATTCGTTATTTTGAAAATATCGTTATTCGTTATTAATTGCGCTAAACCATTCGTTCATTCGTATGTTAACGAATCAACTAAAATAACGAAAAATGACGGAAAACGTATTCGTAACTTAAAAAATTGCACATGCCTAATGGTTAGTACAGAAAAGCATCGGTTCAAAACCCGCGCATGCTCAGAATCAAGTCGACGCATGCTTGGAAGCATTGAACTTTGTTTTTTTCAGCACGTCGTGTGTTTTACGTCACCGCGTTCTGACCCGATCGGATTTTGAACTCATGGTGTGTACACACATCAGACCATCAGGCCACTTCAGCGGTGAACCGATGAAAACGGTCCGTCGGACCATTCTCATCGCCATTGTCCGACCGTGTGTACGGGGCCTTACAGGCAATTTATTAAGAACTTTTCAGCCATTATATCACCCATTACCAAACTAACCCTTTTGCATTCCAGATTCCAGTGGTCCCCAGAGGCTCAGTCAGCTTTTGACAGACTTAAAACAGTGTTTGTTTCAGCACCAGTTCTTCAGCATCCTTACCCTGCATTGCCCTACATTTTGGAAGTCGATGCCTCCGAAGTGGCCACAGGAGCTATCCTCTCTCAACAACAGGGCCCCAAATCATTGCTACATCCTGTAGCCTTTTCCTCTCAAAAAATGACACAATCGGAAAGAAATTATGACGTCGGAGATCGGGAGCTTTTGGCCATCAAAACAGCCCTGGAAGAGTGAAGATATTTACTTGAAGGTGCAGCACATCCCATCATGATCTTTACCGATCATAAAAATTTTGAATATCTGAGGACTGCAAAACGTTTGAGACCGCGTGAAGCACGGTGGGCATTATTCTTTTCGAGATTCAATTTCCACATCTCTTTTCGTCCCGGATCCAAAAATGGAAAGGCAGATGCTCTGTCTCGGATGTTCCCAGACACCCCTGAAGAAACCAATCCCGACACAATCTTGTCCACACAAAATTTCCTTCTGATCCAGCCAGACCTAAAAGCATGCATTGTACAAGCCTCTTTTCGTTCCCCAGAGTCAGAAATGTGTACCTTAAGGAGTCACGAGGGATTTCTGTGGCATCAGGACAAAATCTTTGTCCCCCAGGAAGTCAGACTGCAGGCCTTGAAAAAATGTAATGGTCACCAGCTGGCCAGGCATTTCAGGGTCCTAAAGACGATCGACCTTGTCCAACGTTACCTATGGTGGTCTTTCCTAAGATCAGACTGTAAACAATATGTTGAGTCCTGTTTGGTTTGCCAGTGTAACAAGGGTCCCAAGACCAGGTCTTGGGGTCTATTAAGACCCTTACCAGTTCCAGTACCAGTTGGCGTGCGTTCCACCACCTAGGTTGGTAATGGAACGCACGCCAACCCACACGGAGACCATCTCTAAAACTGAATATGCTCAGCAGCCTCAGTAAGGAGCCATTTGGCTGCTATTGTTTTTACATGTGTTTTAAATAAATCAGTGTTACACTATTGCAGCCCTTTCTTTCATATCCCGCGGTACTTGGTATCTGTTGATTGGAATATGATCGGTTGATTGGATATCTCCGGGTCTGCAAGGATTTATACACTCTGTATAAAACAAAGCGTTATTGACCACTTTTTAATCAAAGGGTCAAATACTGTTGGTAAGGAGCCATTTTAGTTGATCACATCGGGTGGAATATTATATGGTGAAGGTTTCACTTTGATCATCTATTTTCATCACGCAACTATCTAATTTTAAATATCAAGGACTTTCTATACATCACTGGAAGTTATTTTGCACATTTGTACAAATTATATTCAATTTATAATTGTGTATGGACTTTTTCACTTGTTTTACTTTTTTTTCTTATTGAATACTATTGTTGATTCACGGTATTGTTTATATAATATATTTACCTATTATTCAAATATTCACATTTAGTTTACCAGCGCCCCCTACCCTCCCATTCCAAACAGTTCCAGAGAAGCCTTGGAAAAGCATCTCTATGGACTTCATAGTTGACCTCCCTCCATCAGAGAACTTTACAACAATCTTGGTAGTAGCTGGACCGACTATCAAAGATGGCCCACTTCCTGCCCATGCTTGGCACCCCCTCCGCCATGGTCACTGCAATTTTTTTTATCAAGGCGATAGTCAGACTTCATGGATTACCTGACAATATAGTCTCCGATAGAGGGGTTCAATTCACCTCTGGTTTCTAGAAGAATCTTTGCAAGATCTTGTCAGTTGACTTATGTCTTTCTTCTGCTTACCACCCTCAAAGTAATGGCCAAACAGAAAGAAGGAACCAGAAATTAGAGAAATACCTGCTGTGCTTCTGCTCTTTCTCCCAAGATGACTGGGTCTCCTTGCTACCGTGTGCCGAGTTTTCATACAATAATACCATACACATGGCCACCAATCAGTCACCCTTTTGGGCAAACTATGGCTTTCACCCATCCTTTCTTCCCAACACCATTCCTGAATCTCTGGTACCAGCCATTCAGGATAGGATAAACTTCTTCCAAACCAATTACCAAATCAAAAGACAATGCGAAAGACTCAGGAAGACTTTAAGAAACAACATGACAGGAGAAAGATAGGGAATTCCATCTACAAGGTGGGTGACAAGGTATGGCTGTCCTCTATTAACCTCCGACTTTCTTGTCCCTCCAGGAAGCTTGGTCCAAGGTTTGTGGGTCTATTCGAGATCAAGAAGGAAGTGAACCCTGTGGCTTTTGAACTCGCTTTACCGGCCTCCTACAAGATCCATCCATCCATTCTTCCTACTTAAACCAGCTGTGCCAAGTCCATTTCCAGGAAGAGAGGAGTTGCCACCCCCACCAGTTACCATAGGTAACGATGCCAAATATGAGGTTGAAGCCATCCTAGATTGCTGGAAAAGAGATAGGCAGACTCAATTTCTTGTTAAATGGAAGGGGTATTCTTCAGAGGAAAATTCTTGGGAACCGATGGATAATTTACATGCTCCAAGTCTTTTGCAAAATATCCACAACAGGTACCCAGAGAGATGGTCTAGGTTGGACATCCAGAGGCTGCCCCTCAGGGGGGCGGGCACTGTCAGGGAAATGGCCGAAGAAGGACTGGCAATTCTGCCCAAGACAATCATGGCCGCCATGGTGACTAAGGTGGGCGGTACTTCCCTCTTGTAACCTGAACAGATCACATGACTAACTTCCTGGTCTATTTAAGCCTGCTGCTGGAGCTGCTTATTGCTGGATTATCTCTTCAGTCTCCTGTGTACCTTGACCTTGTCTCCTGATCCGCGCTTATCAGTTGTGACCCGGCTTGCCTTAACCTTGCTTCCTGATCTCCTGTGTTTGACTCTCGGCCTGCTTCTTGACTCTACTTGTGCTTCCTGACCACCCGGCATGTTCCCTCGGCTCAGTGGCTGAGCTCATCAGACTGCAAGCAAGCACCTGGCCTACCGTGTTTCTGTGGGCACCGCGCTTCCTGTTCCCAACTCCAGGGTCACGCTGCATTCAGCCGCAAGTGGAGCCCTCTTAGTATCTCGATCTCCATACTCGTTCCTGACAAGAAAACAGCGTAAATAGACACGTAGGGCTAGATTCAAGTAGCCCGCCGTAAGTTTGTGCGTGCGTACTGTATGTTATTTACGCTATGCCGCCGCAACTTACAAAGGCAAGTGCAGTATTCACAAAGCACTTGCTCCGTAAGTTGCGGCAGCGTAGCGTAAATGGGGCCGGCGTAAGCGCGCCTAATTCAAATGAGTATGAGGGGGGCGTGTTTTATGTAAATGGATGGTGACCCGACGTGATTCACGCTTTTCCCGAACGGCGCATGCGCCATCCGTGGAATTTCCCAGTGTGCATTGCTCCAAAGTACACCGCAAGGACGTCATTGGTTTCGACGTGAACGTAAATTACGTCCAGCCCTAATTACGAACGACTTACGCAAACGACGTAAAAAATGTAAAATTCGACAAGGGATTGACGTCCATAATTAACATTGCCTACGCCTCATAATAGCAGGAGCAATCTTACGCCAAAAAAGCCTAACGTAAACTACGTAAAAAAATTGCGCCAGGCGTACGTAAATTTGTGAATCGGCGTATCTAGGTCATTTGCATATTCTACGCCGAAAACGACGGAAGTGCCACCTAGCGGCCAGAGTAAATATGCACCCTAAGATACGACGGTGTAAGAGACTTACGCCAGTCGGATCTTAGGCTAATGTCGACGTATCTTGCTTTCTGAATACAGAAAGAAGATACGCCGGCGCAGCTTTGAATTTACGCGGCGTAAATCAATGCTGAATCTAGCCCGTAGTCTGGATATAAATCTGGTACTGAAAACAAGAACAGCGTCTAAATATAGATATGGGCAACATAGACACATTAACATGTAAACGTAGTATCTAAGTCCTTGTATATCATTCTGAGGGGGTGGTGGTTAGACAGTGTTAGTATAGATGCATATGAAAACAGTTCTAGATAATGGTCTACATAACAAACTTAACTGTTGTTCAGGATTCTGTACCATTATGGGGTCTAAGATGCCTGTCTGGATCTCAGATGTGCAGGAGAGGCACTAGGGCTGGCAGTCTATGGCTAGCAGGGGAGGGAGAGCCATGCCGTTGCGATCTACAGAGTCCGTGTCTTGAGGTCTGTATAGCCATCTGGTCTTCACAATTAGATCCTCTGGAGGTTGAGGGTGTGCGAAATTCACTGTACCAAAGCGGCACAGAGACAAGAAAGATGTCCAGGTTCTGCCAGAAATGAGAAAGGTCTTCCGGTACTCTTGGTAGGGCTGTTTTGCTTGCCAGTGAAGCAGAAAGACAGAAGGGGACCTTTCAGCTGTACTGGGTGCCTCAAGCCTGTAGGACATCTAGAAGTGGGTGCAGATCATTGTGATGTTTCAAAGTGATGTTGGACAAATCTTAAAAGATTTTAACCACTTCAGCCCCAGGAGGATTTACCCCCTTAATGACCAGACCATTTTTTGCGATACAGTAGGTGCCGCCGATTTTGTGTTTCCAGCGCGATGGGATCACGCATTTGCTGCCCCCACGAGATGCCGCTCATCAATAGTAATCCATTGGGGGTGGCGAGTGGGAGGAACGACATAGTTCGGTGCTGGCTTCCACGATGGGGATCACGGGTGTCAATCTCGCCGCTAGCAGAGGCGAGATTGACACAATATCGGCGGCAGGTACTGTACGTCCTTTTAACTGACAATTGCGCAGTAGTGCGAAGTTGTACCCAAACAATATTTATGTCCTTTTTTTCCCGACAAATAGAGATTTACTGTGGTGGTATTTGATCACCTTTGCAATTTTTTGTTTTTGTGCTATAAAGAAGACCGACAATTTTGAAAAAAAAACCTATATTTTTTACTTTTTGCTATAATAAATATCCAAAACAAAAATGTAAAAAACTAATTTCTTCATCCGTTTAGGCCAATATGTATTCTTCTACATATTTTTGGTAAAAAAATCTCAATAAGTGTATATTGATTGGTTTGTGCATAAGTTATAGCATCTACAAAATACGTGAGAGATATATGGCCTTTTTATATATTTATTTTACTAGTAATGGCGGTGTTCAGCAATTTTTTAGCAGGATTGCAATATTGCGGCAGACAGATCAGACACTTTTGACACTTTTTTGGGACCAGTGACACTTATACAGCGATCAGTGCTATAAAAATGCACTGATTACTGTATAAATGACACTGGCTGGAAAGGGGTTAACACCAGGGGCGATCAAAGGGTTAAGTGTGTCCTAGGGAGGTGCTTTATAACTGTGGGGGGAGTATACTGACTGGGAGTACAGAGGAATCGCTGTTCGTACTAGGAACTAGGAACTAGGAACAGACGATCACACTGTACTCCCCTGACAGAATGGGGATCTGCTTTGTTTACATTGGCAGATCCCCGTTCTGCCTCTCTGTGGATCAAAAGTGGGTGGCTGGCGGACATCACAACCACCGGCTACGTGCATCTGCTCTGGCACCACGCACCCGCCCGCTGTATCTTTTTCACAAAGCGCTGTACCAGTACAGAGAATCACGCAATAGAGCCACCCTGCTGCAGTATAACTGAGGCGGCTGGTCGGCAAATAGTTAACATCTGTGCTCTCACATGAGATATGTATTCTGTTGCGTGACCTTCTAAGGATATCCTCCATGATTATAAAGCTAGTCAGACAGCATATAATGTCTCTTGGCACATCAGTGTGTCTGCCTCTTGGGCATAATGCCGATTAATCCTTTCCATCCCAATCACAGTAGCAGGGGTTCTGTCTAGGAGATCATTAAAGATCGCCATGACCACTTGCAGGATTTAATCCTGCTCTACTGATTCAGGTATTCCATGAACTATGAGCTTATTTCTGTGCCCCTGGTTATTTAAGCCTTCCATATGTCTTTGTAAAACCCTCAGCTGAAGTGTATGGGCACCCTGTACTGAGTGAAGCTGGTGAATGTGTGCCTCCTGGTGAGAGGTGGCTGTTTTGACCTCCTGCACCCTTTCTACTTTGGCTTGAATGTCATGACGGAGATCAGATATAGCTGCTGAGAATGCAGCCAAGAGGCTCTCCTTAATGTCTGCCACTACTGCGCACAGATCTTGCATGCTGGGAGAGGTGTGCTGAGCTGGGGGTATTGTTGGAGGGAGATTGCTTACCAGTGCCTCTGATATTTGACTCTGCTGGGATGCAGCATGGCCAGAAGCATGTGTGTTTGTCGGGGAAGAAGCCGCCATGTTGGAAGATTGTATCTGGAATATCTCTGGTATTTGTCAGCTCAACTGTGTGCCTGGGGCCCGTGGGGAGCGCCAGCAAGAAGCAGAGCTCCACTAACAACATTTGTGGTTCATGAACATGGATCATCGGACCACGATCTCCTAAGTTTATATGAAAAATCCTTCACCCTTACCATAAGATTTGGTCTGTATTTCCCTGTTTGATCAGCTAAAGACTGCTTTGATAAAATAAACCAAACTGTGGTGGGATGCAGAAGGTCTCAAACAATACATAGGGGGCTCTATGGTCCCTAGAGGGTTAAGAATCAAAAAGTTCCCCTCAACAACTTATTCAGATAAGTTCATTAAAAGAATGGAACAATGTTTTATCCAACTGTTCCCTAAACCTCATGGGGTTAATCATTACACAAGAGGAAAAGATTTTGATTACAATCAATGGTGAGATTCAATCCCTGCGGGACTCTCTGAACGTATTTGGACTTAGAACTTAATGATATTGTTAACAAAACAGAACTAGATATAATGGTGATTAAAAGATCAATGTTTTTGAGAGACCTACAGGATTATCAGAATGGTGCAGTCTAGGTACGAAACAGAACAGAAAGGACAAAGGCATGTTAATTTTAGCTCTCTAGAAGTCTTGGATTCATAGTCAGAATTTTCTGACACTTTCGCTACATCTAGAAGCTCAACCTCCTCTGTGTTTTCTAAGGATATGGTTCATGATAAAGAACAGTCATCAAAAAGCTATTCAGCCCCAAAGGACAACCAAAGGAAGAAAAAGAAAAAAGAAAAAACAGAAAAGTGCGCTGCAGCACATCAAAGATCAAATCATCCGAGACAAACGAGAAGCAACAAAAAACCATAGTACAGGTGACACAGAAGATGGACAATGTTCATGTTCAATGTAGTCAATCTTTCTAATTTTTCTCTTTCAGATTGTGAATTAACTTTACTTTCAAAAGGTTTTTCTTTTTCTCCTTAAATACACTTTAACATCTTTAATACTCTATTAGATGTCAATTGTTTTGTTAGAACCATAGTATTAAAAAAACATTTTTTGTCTGCATCATATCCCCCCACGGGAGGTTCATTTGGGTTGAAGGATGATTATGCCATTGGAGGTGACAGATATTTCTATCCAGTGCATACACAAAGCACTGTTATATAAATGTTTCAATAACTAGTAGAACACGATCTTATTGCCCTCAATGAAAAGGTGGAAATAACGTCTTCTTTTCAACCTGATAATCAAACTAAAGCTGAAAGGCTGGCGTTGAAAATGCTTAAAACTCACAAAGGAATAGTGATTAAACAAGCTGATAAGGGTGGTTCGATGGTATTCATGATTCCGGAAGATTATAAGAAAGAAGGATTGCGTCAATTAATGGATGCAAATCTTTTTTTAGCAGAATCTATCACAATGGTTTTATACAGGTGTGGACATGGGAAATATGTCCCTTAAGACAGCAGAGTACAGTAATTGTTGGTCCATGATCCAGTAGTCACAGTTTTTCATTATTTACCTAAACGACGCAAAAATACCCCTACAATTCAAGGACGTCCCATTGTTGCTGGGATGGGTTCCTTTTTGAGAGACTGGATCGACCAATATTTGAAATTGCTGGTATTAAGGTTACCAGGTCATATAAAGGGTACTACTGCACATTTCTATTTGCATTATTATGGATGTAAGGGCATTATATTCTTATATTCCCCATGAATTAGCACTTGATGCCCTCAGGTTTTATCTTCAATATTATATGTAGCTATTACAGTGTGGAACTCAAAGAGTTTATTGTGATGACAGAAGATTTCCTGTTAAGACACAACTTTTTTTTTTATAACATCTTTTATCTTCAATGTAGAGGTGCCCCAATGGGGGTGAAATTTTAGTTTAGTTTATTTTCTCTCCCAAAAACATTTTCATCAGATATTTTAAATGGTATGGTAATTTTATAGATAACCTTCTGTTTATGTGGGAGTATACCCGGGAAGACATCTCTCTTTTTAATTTGTATCTTAACAAAAATAATCTGAACTTAGAATTTAGTTTTTTTTTGTTTTTGTTTTTGTTTTTTTCAATTTCTTTATTGAATATAAAATACATACAATATTTCAATCGCAGTCAAATGGCCTATACCGGCCCAATTTATACAAAAATACCTAATTTTCCAGTTTTAAGAAAACCCATCCCTAAACCTACCCCCACATCCTACCCACCCTCTTCTCTCCAACCTACCCTCCCATGTCCTATCGCCCTTTACCTATTGTCCTTCCTATTCTATACCATCCTTTCTGCAAATCTCTGTGTCTGCTTATATTTTAGCCAGTCTTGCCATTTCAGTTTGAACCCCCCTTCTCCTACCTCCCCATTAAACCTTAGGTGTTCCGTATAATAAATATTATTTATTTTACATAGCCAATTCCTCACCGTAGGGCTCTCGGGATCCTTCCACTGTCTAGGGATCAAACTTTTCGCTGCGTTTAGGAAGTGGGGAAGTAAGGTTCTCATATACTGTTTGATAGACATTTTGGCCCCATCGAACAGGCATACCCACAGCTCCTCTGGTATTTTAATTCCAGTAATTTCCTCTATTACTAATATCACTTCGTTCCAATATGTTTTAATTTTTGGACATGACCACCATAAGTGTGACATAGTTCCCATTTCCGAATAGCCCCTCCAACAAAATTTGGAGGTTTCCCTTTGATAGTGGTGTGCTATGTCCGGGGTTATATACCAGCATGCAAGGCATTTGTAATTAATTTCTATCAAATTACAGTTGGTTGATGTGGTATGTGTCAGTTTTAGTATTTTCCCAACATCTATCTCAGTTTCACCGTAAATTTAGTTGTGACTTTAACATACGTAACATTAACTTTTTGGATATCAATTTGAAGGGTAATTCCACAAGGGAGACCATATCTACCCATACTTATCGGAAGCATTGTGCCAAAATTAAAACACAAATCTCGCAAGAAATGTAAATCTAATGCTAGCGGTACCCTTATTCAGGAGAGTTTAATTTAATTAAAGATATCATTTTTGAAACATCTACCTTTTCTGTCCACAGATGGGGATCTCTCTCCGTTTGTTAAAAATGGGTGTAGATTTTCCAGCCGTCCTGTGAAAACCCTGGCAGGGATACTATTGCCCAGTCTGTTTCTAGCCAAAGGTGTGGAGAAAACCATTGAATTGTATGCCTGTGGTGTTAACACGTGTCACTTTTGTAAAAAACATAAAAAAATCGAAAACAGTGCTATCTTGTTCAACATATTAACTGTGGCTTATCTAATGTAGTGTATTCTATGGAGTGTACTTTGTGCAATCTACAGTATGTGGGTTGCACAATTAGACCTCTTAGGACACGAGTAGGCGAGCACTTCCATGGAGCTTAGTATCAAAGTGAAAAAGAAATGTCAAATGTGTCTAAACATTTTAAATATGTACATCTTGGGGACATGTCCTATTCTACTTTCTACAATGCCTTAAAAAAGTATTCATACCCCTTGACATTTTCCAAATTTTGTCATGTTACAACCAAAAACTTAAATGTATTTTATTATTGAGATTTTATGTGATAGACCAACACAAAGTGGCACATAATTGTGAAGTGGAAGGTACCGTATTTATCGGCGTATATCGCGCACTATTTTCCCCTTAAAATAAGGGGAAAATCGTGGGTGCGCGATATACGCCGATAGCCGCTTCCCGCGCTCAGTTTGAAATCCTGCGCCGACATATACCGAGTGCAGTACACTCGGGTACATTCGGCTAGTCTCGGCTTCGCTCGTGCTCACGCATAAACGTCACAGAGCGTGAGCGCGAGCGAAGCCGAGCCTTGCCGAATGTACCCGAGTGTACTGCACTCGGTATATGTCGGCGGAGGCATTGGAACTGAGCGCGAGAAGTGGGGACTCGACTTGAGGCGCGCGCTGGAGAAGCCGGGAGGACACCATCGAGGCCGCAGACGGACACCGGACCGGACGATGGGCGCTGGGAAGACACCAAAACTGTAAGTAATACAATCATATAACTTTTTTTTTTACAGGAATTTCGGGGGCAAATTTAGGGGTGCGCGGTATAGGCGGGAGCGCGTTATACCGCGATAAATACGGTAAATAATAAATGTTTTTTACAAATAAATATGTGAAAAGTGTGGCGTGTATTTGTATTCAGCCCCCCTGAGTCAATACTTTGTAGAACCACCTTTTGCTGGAATTTACAGCTGCAAGTCTTTTTTGGGATGTCTCTACCAGCTTTGCACATCCAGAGAGTGACATTTTTTCACATTCTTCTTTGCAAAATATCTTAAGCTCTGTCAGATTGGATGGAGAGCATCTGTGAACGGCAATTTTAAAGTTTTGCCACAGATTATCAATTGGATTTAGGTCTGGACTTTGACTGGGCCATTCTAACACACGGATATGCTTTGATCTAAACCGTTCCATTGTAGCTCTGGCAATATGTTTAGGGCCGTTGTCCTGCTGGAAGATGAACCTTCGCCCCAGACTCAAGTCTTTTGCCGACTGTGAGGCCGCGTACACACGGTCGAACATGTCTGCTGAAACTGGTCCCCGGACCAGTTTCCGCGGACATGTCCGACCATGTGTACGGCCTAGCGGACAGGTTTCCAGCGGACAAACGTTTATTAGCAAGCTAAGAAACTTGTCCGCTGGAAACATGTCCGTCGGACATGTCCGATGGTTAGTACACCTAATCGGACATGTCCGCTGGTTATGACCTGTAACCAGCGTCCCGAAATTCCGCGCATGCGTCGAATTGATTTGACGCATACGTGGAAGCATTGCACTTCCGTGTTTGAGAACGTTGGTGTCTTCTACGTCACCGCGTTCTCTGTCCGCGGGGATTTTGGTCTGATAGTGTGTACACACATCAGACCAAAAGCTCCCAGGAGTCGCGGACCGTTTTCATCGGACATGTCTCCTCGTGTGTACGGGGCCTAACAGGTTTTCTTCTAAGACTGCTCTGTATTTGGCTTCATCCATCTTCCCATCAGCTCTGACCAGCTTCTCTGTCCCTGCTAATAAAAAGCATTCCCACAACATGATGCTGCCACCACCATGTTTTACGGTGGGGATGGTGTGTTTAGGGTGATGTGCTGTGTTAGTTTTCTGCCACACATAGTTTTTGCTTTCAGGTCAAAAACTTTAATTTGATCTCATCTGACCAGAGCACCCTCTTACACATGTTTGCAGTGTCCCCCACATGGCTTTTTGCAAACTGCAAATGGGACTTCTTATGGAGTTCTTCCAACAATTGTTTTTTTCTTGCCACTCTTCCATAAGGGACAGATTTGTGGAGTGCAGACTAATAGTTGTCCCACCTGAGCTGTGGATCTCTGCAGCTCCTTCAGAGTTATCTTAGGCCTCTTGGTTGCTTCTCGGATTAATGATCTCCTTGCCTGTCAGTTTAGGTGGACGGCCATGTCTTAGTATTTTTGCAGTTGTGCCATGCTCTTTCCATTTTCGGATGATGGATTGAACAGTGCTCGGTGAAATGTTTAAGGCTTGGGATATTTTTTTATAACCTAACCCTACTTGAAACTTCTCCACAACTTTATCCTTGACCTGTCTGGCGTGTTCCTTGGCCTTCATGATGCTGTTTGTTCACAAAGGTTCTCTAACAAACCTCGGGGGCTTTGCAGAACAGTTGTATTTATACTGAGGTTAAATTACACACAGGTAGACTCTATTTACTAATTAGGTGATTTCTGAAGGCAACTAGATTTTAGTTAGGGGTATCAGAGTAAAGGGGACTGAATACAAATGCACGCCACACTTTTCACATATTTATTTGTAAAACATTTTGAAAAAAACATTTATCATTTCCCTTCCACTTCAAAATGATGTGCAGCTTTGTGTTGGTCTATCACATAAAATCCCAATAAAATACATTTACATTTTTGGTTGTAACGTGTAAAATTTCAAGGGGTATTACTACTTTTTCAAGGCACTGTATGGTTTGGAGAGAGTGAGAAATATACCTGGGGGGCATTTTCCACCGTAAGCTTCTGGAACAAGAAGTTTGGGGAATATTTAATTTAAAAACAAGAACACCATGTGATGTAGATTTGTTTTTATGTTAGTAAGACTAGTTATTATTAGGGATGAGCCGAACATACCCGGGTTCGGTTCGCACCAGAACGTTCGAACAGACCGCGGGTTCGCACGAACATTTAGAACCCCATTGAAGTCTATGGGACTCGAACGTTCGAATTCAAAAACGCTAATTTTAAAGACCAATATTCAATATAATGTTGGAAAACGTCTTTCAGAACCCGGGTCTTGCCCCAGGGAACATGTATCAATGGAAAAAAAGTTTTAAAAACGGACGTTTTTTCCAATGATGCTTAAAGTGAAAAAAAAAATGAAAAATTCCTTTAAATATCACACCTGCTGTGTGTCTATAGTAGTGGCACGTGTTTAGAAATGTCCCTGCACAACATGAAATTATTATAAGAACAAAGTAATTTAATACTGCTTGCGCACGTGCTGTGTGGCAACAATATCTCGATTATTTTAGGGGTGGTGGGGGGGGGGCATTATTTTTTTGTGAAAGCAAAACTGTAGAAAAAAGGGCACCCCTCAAACATACTGTAATTGGAGCGCAACAAAGAGCCACGTGCAAAGTATTGCATCAAAACATTTTATTAGGCGCCCCTGTTACACAGGGGCACAAAAATTGTGCCTTAGGCCATGTGCAAAGTATTGCATCAAAAATTGTTATTAGGCGCCCCTGTTACACAGGGGCACAAAAATTGTGCCTTAGGCCACGTGCAAAGTATTGCATCAAAAATTGTTATTAGACGCCCCTGTTACACAGGGGCACAAAAAATTGTCCGTAGGCACAACACAACACTGCAACCCCTCCCAATATCTGTAATTGGAGCGTAACAAGGAGCCACGTGCAAAGTATTGCATCAAAAATTAGTAAACTGCACACACGCAGTAAGAGCGACTGCGTTCAGGTGCTATGTAACAAAACAGACGCAGTCACACCAACTGCGTTCAGGTGTTAGTAAACTGCACACACGCAGTAAGAGCGGCTGCGTTCAGGTGCTATGTAACAAAATAGTCGCAGTGACACCAACTGCGTTCAGGTGGTATTAAACTGCACACGCGCAGTAAGAGCGACTGCGTTCAGGTGCTATGTAACAAAACAGACGCAGTCACACCAACTGTGTTCAGGTGGTATTAAACAGCACCCGCGCAGTAAGAGCGACTGCGTTCAAGTGCTATGTAACAGCACACACGCAGTGACACCAACTGCGTTTAGTTGCTATTAAACAGCACACACGCAGTAAGAGCGACTGCGTTTCTGTGCAATTCAATAGCCCACTTGCATTAACAGCGACTGCGTTTCTGTGCAAATAAATTGCACACGTGCAGTAACAGGTAATGTGTGTATGTGCAATTAACTAGCACACGTTGAATAACACGGAGTACTATGTTTAAACTAATCCCTAATGCAGGCAATACAACACGTTAGAGCACTGCATGACGAACAATCTCCTGCCTGACAGATACTAATTGTTAGATTTTAAATGTATTGATATTATGTTATAAAGGTCTCTGAATCATTGATTTAAACATGGTAGCATTTGAAGGTTTGTTAAAGACAAACGAAGGTCAATGTAGGACAACAGAACAGCTGGTATAGTGTAGGCCACATCTATTCTTGAAACATACGTCAAGAAGGGTGGAGATGTTACTTAAATATACATAAGTGAGCGTTAAAGCTCATCGCAACCTTCTTTGGAAACGAGACAATTGTGCTTAGTTAGCTGTTAAACTTGTATAAGAACACATGATGAGCGTAGTAAGTTAGGATTTCCTGGGTCTCCCGGCCCGACAGGAGAGATGGGAGGAGGGAAGGGACCCTCTCCCAAGAGAGATCAAATCATCTTAACATCTATTTCCTCCTTCTGTAACTTTGTGATGCCTACCTGCCATGATGTCTGTAACAACGTAACAACGTAAGCATTGTTTGCTTTCATAATCGTTGGAAGAATAAAACATCGTATAATGAAGTTAACCAATGTCTGAATATTTTGGAACCAACTACGCCTGGAGAAGGGAGAGGTTTTTGACACATCGCATGACACGTGTTAGAGGCATATGTCCATTATGTTTTCTGTTGTATCTCTCACACCTCTTCCCCCTGCCCCCCGGAATCTAACACTAATAGCAGATCTAGCTGAGCTATACAGTTTATAAATATATTGACAACTCCTAGGGATGTGAATATATTCTCTACAAACTGTAGATTTAACTATGCTGACTTGCCTTCCTGCTCTATCTAGTAGAAAAGACACTGTGTCTCTATCTATCTCTCTCTCTCTAACTGTCTGACTGCTCCTCTCTTTCACAAAGCCGGAACACACTACACAAGGCCGCCTTGCAGGCTGCTTTTTTTAGTGTGGGGTGTGTACTAAACCCCCCTGAGCCACAATTATGGCTCTTCGTTTTTTGCGCGCTGTGATTGGCCAAGCATGCGGGACATACAGCATGCTTGGCCAATCATCAGCGCTCAACGCCGCAGTGAATTATGGGACGTTTTGCGTCACTCGAATTTGGCGCGAACGACCTGTTTTGTTCGATTTTCGACGAACGGTCGAACGACCGATGTTCGAGTTGAACATGCGTTCGTATCGAACGCGAAGCTCATCCCTAGTTATTATATACAGTGCCTTGCAAAAGTATTCACCCCCCTTGGCATTTTTCGTGTTTTGTTGCCTCACAACCTGGAATTAACATGGATTGTTTAAAGATGTTGAGGATTTACATAATTTCATTTACAGAACATGCCCACAACTTTGAAGATTTTTTTTATGATTGTGAAGCAAACAACAAATAGGACAAAATAACAGAAATAGTCAATGTACATAACCAGTAGCGTCTCCAGCTTTCATATTTAGGGGGGGCACATGGGGGGACAGGGACAAAAGTAGGGGGGCCAACTATAAAATGCAATTATATATATATATATATATATATATATATATATATATATATCCTGGGGCCCTTTACTACAATCCCACAACGGGCCCTTTCACATGTTCTGCAGTGAGCTCCCTCCAGGGTGGCAGAATACAAGAGATATATGTCACCAGCACATCAAGAAAATATAAGGGTCCAAAGCAGTGGGAGAACTATCAGGGTTGCAAAGGTTGTCTTGCCACCGGGCCCTGGTGTTCTGCCACTGTGGGGTTCCCCAGCTGTCCTGTCCCTGCTATTTACAGCGCTGGGCTAGCATCTGTCTCCTTGGCAGTGGCGGCAGTCTATTAGTGCAGGGGAAGGCTGGCACTATTGGTTATAGAGAGCCGAGCCCCCAGCTGGTCACCTAGCAGCAACAATGCTGTATAATCTTCTCTGACATGCTGATCGGGATGTGATCCAGGTGATGCTCCCAGTCAGATCTAATAAACACAGTATTTATTAGCATCAAGAGTACAACCACATATATATAATCAACCGTATGTTCAGCAGCCATGTGGTCTCTATGCCTGTAAAGTGTGGGCTTTAATCAATAAAATCACTGATATTTAACACTAGGATTTGACTAGGAGCATCACCTGGATTGCATCACAATCAGCATGTCAGAGAAGGCTCCACTGCTGCTAAGCAACCTACAGGGAGCTCAGCTGTCTACAACCAATAGAGATGGGCTCGGATGTGTTTGAAATCCCACATGCCCAATCCCACCAAGAAGCCGACACTCCACAGTGCTAATCACAGCCAGTGAGACATTTCCTGATCTGTGCAGCTGAGGACCGGGAAATGTCTTACTGCCTGTGATTAGCGCTGTGCAGTGTGGGCTTCCTGGCAGGCTCTGGCATGTGGAATTTTGAACATGCCCAGCCCATCTCTAACAACAAATTGTGCTGGCCCTCCTGTACATCAGCCTCATAAAGTAGCCAGCACTGGATTCTAATGTGCTGCTGCCGATGCCATGGAGACAGAGACCAGCGCTGTGAATAGCCGGGACAGGACAGCAACTCTGGTTGTTCCAGCACTGATCCACACTGGGAGGATTCCCCCATCTATCTATAATGTGTAGATGGGGGAATCGGATCATTTCTTTTTTTTTCATTCAACCTAATAGTTGAATGAAAAAAAGTGATCAATCATTGATCACTTTTTTTCATACATTGATCATCACTGTATGGGCTGCCTAAGAGCTAAGACCAGTCATAGACAGTTTAAATCTCAGCTGGTTCAGCAGGAACTGGCTGAGATTTGAACCATTAATGAGCAGATTCTCTTATTATTATTATCACTAGTGGTTGCTGTATAGCCACTAGTGATAATCACTGTTTGTCGGGAGAATACAATTGCTGGGCAGGAGGGATATTCCCCTGTCACCACTGTCTGTGTTGATGGGGGAATCATGCAAGTTTCTTTCCTGCAATCTGTGGATGTAGGAAAGAAATTTGCACCGTATATTACCTGCCTAACTGAAAGTGAAAGTAAATTGTGAATGTCTTAAAAAGAACAGGAGAGGGGGAGGGAGACAGATGGGGGAGAGAAGGGATGGAGATAATGCAGTTCAGTGATCACAGTGTACTGCAGTCTGCAGTGCACACACTTACCCACGGTCCAGGCTAGAATCTCAGGCATCATTCACACACAGTCAGGAATGCTGCTGATTTTCATATTTCCTGCCCACACATCCCCTCTCTTCAGATACACCACGCTGTGATAGTGTGGGCGGGACTGGAAGGAGGAGGATGAGCTGTATTCCTCCCTGCTCGTATGTGAGGAGAGTGAGGGGGGTGGCTGGACTCGCTGGGCTGCAAAAGAGTGTCATAGACTGCACTCGGCTCAGCTTGCTGTCACCACCCTCGGAATTTACAGGCTGGTTCTCCTGTCCTAAGGTAACTTTTCAGTGACTGAGATGAAGGCTTGGGCCCCCCTCCCCCACAGTGCTCGTGAAGTCCTTCCTGCAACTCACTCTTCTCCGTGCCAATGAGGATGCAGGGGAAGGAGCGGCTGTGGTTGTGTGAGCGCTCGCATTCTGCAGTGTCAGCGAGCAGAGGGAGGAGGAGGAATCCCTGCAGAGCTGACTGTGACTGAGACTGTGTTATTCCAGCGGTGGCCCGAGCAAAATACAAAAAAAAAATATATATATATATATATATATTGGGGGGGGGGGGCATGGTGGGGCACAGCATAATGTTGGGGGGGGGGCAGGGCCCCCTCTGGCCCCCCCTAGGGACACCATTGTACATAACTATTAACCCTCTAAAGTCAATAGTATACTTTGTAGAGCCACCTTTTGAGGCTATCACAGCTCCAAGTCACTTTGGATAAGCCTCTATGAGCTTGCCACATCTTACCACTGGGATTTTTGCCCATTCCTCCTTGCAAAACTGCTCCAGCTCCTTCAAGTTGGATGGTTTGCACATGTGAACAGCAATCTTTAAGTCTGACCACACATTTTCTATCGGATTGAGGTCTGGGCTTTGACTAGGCCCTTCCAACACTTTTACATGATTCCCCTTAAACCACTAATTTCTTTCTTTAGCAGTGTGTTTGGGGTCATTGTCCTGCTGGAAGATGAATCTCTGTTCTAGCCTCAAATCACACACTGGTTTTGCTCAAGAATATCCCTGTGTTTAGCACCATACATCTTTCCCTCAACTCTGACCAGTTTCCCAGTCCTGACTGCTAAAAAACATCCCCACAGCATGATGCTGCCACCACCATGTGGTGTTCTTTGGGTGATGTGATGTGTTGGGTTTGCGCCAGACATAGCGTTTTCTTTAATGGCCAAAAAGTAAAATTTTAGTCTCATCAGACCAGAGCATCTTCCTCCATACATTTTGGGAGTCTCCCACATGCCTTTTCACAAACTCAAAATGTGCCATTTTGTTTTTTGGCTGAAAGTAATTGCTTTCTTCTGGCCACTCTGCCATAAAGCCCAACTCTATGGAGCGTACAGCTTATTGTCGTGCTATGTACAGATACTCCAGTCTTTGAGGTGGAACTCTGCAGCTCATCAAGGGTTACCTTAGATCTCTGTGCTACCTCTCTGATTAATGCCCTCCTTGCCCGGTCCATGAGCTTTGGTGTGCGGCCGTCTCTTGGCAGGTTTGCTGTTGTGCCATGTTCTTGCCATTTGGTTATGATAGGTTTGATGGTGCTCCTAGGGATCATCAAAGATTAGGATATTTTTTTTATAACCTAACCCTGACTTGTACTTCTCAACAACATTGTCCCTTACTAGTTTGGAGAGTTCCTTGGTCTTCATGGCAGCGTTTGGTTAGTGGTGCCTCTTGCTTAGGTGTTGCAGCCTCTGGGGCCTTTTAAAAAGGTGTGTATATGTAATGACAGATCATGTGACACTAAGGTAGCGTACACACGATCGGTCAAAACCGATGAAAACGGACTGAAGGACCGTTTTCATCGGTCCAAACCGATCGTGTGTGGGCCCCATCGGTCATTTAACCTTCGGTAAAAAAAATGAGAACTTGCTTTAAAATTTAATCGATGGACGCCTAACCGATAGGTCAAAACCGATCATTAGTATGCAAAAGCATCGGTTAAAAACCTGGGCATGCTCAGAATCAAGTCGACACACGCTTGAAAGCATTGAACTTCGTTTTTTTCAGCACGTCGTTGTGTTTTACGTCACCGCGTTCTGACACGATCGGTTATTTAACCTATGGTGTGTAGGCACATCAGACCATCAGTCAGCTTCATCGGTTAACCGATGACAACGGTCCTTTCGGACCGTTGTCATCGGATGGACTGATCGTGTGTATGCGGCCTTAGACTGCACACAGGTGGACATCATTTCACTAAGTATGTGACTTCTGAAGATAATTGGTTGCACCAGAGCGTTTTATGGTTTTCATAACAAAGGGGGTGAATACATACGCACATGCCAATTATCATTTTTTTTTATTTCTGTAAAATAATTTTATGAATTTATGTTTCTTTTGTGTTTTGATCCATCACATATAATTCAGATAAAAAAAAACATTGAACTAAAGGCTGTAATGTAAAAAAATAGGTAAAAAGCCAAGGGGGAGGGGGGGTGCTTTTGCAAGACTCTGTACACTTACCCACAGCCTGAGATTCTTTCACCTATCTCTAGCTTGGCATTTCTTGCAATAAGATATTTGTTTGTTTTGGGATCTTGGTCTTGATTTATACATGTCAAATTATTTTATTTTAAGTTTTTATTGTTGAAATTGTTGAACTTGTGTCTATTTAAATTGTAATATGTTATCCTTTCATGTATATTATGTTTGTTTATCACCATATATATCTTTTTTTATATTTGTGTGAAAAGTTTCCATTCCTAGAGAGGCTCTTTGCAGCTGTGGTTTTCATTTACTGCCAATTATACTAATTACCAAATGGGAGTGGTCACAGTCACTTCGTTTTATATATATATATATATATATATATATATATATATATATATATATATATATATATATATATATATGTGTTGTTCATGTTGGTAAGTATGCTGTGAAAAAGGGTACTTGCCGAAACATGTCATCAGTTACCTTGTCTGAATAAAGGATATGGATAGATCTCAGAGTGTCGGTTCTTCCAATTTACCTGTATTTTTTATTTTTAATTATGGACTCTGTTTGCATTTTGCTTTCAGCTGGGAATCCACGGAAAGCATAAGCCTCTAGTTGTTAGGACACCTCCTTAACAACCAGCATCCCAGAGCTGAAAAAAACCCTTGGTCTCAATCCACTTCCAAAAAACGCATATAGCATGAAAAACATGTCAAAGCGTATAAAAAAACATGCAATGTCCCACTACAAAGTTGAACTAGTGTGAATCTAGCCTAACACATTGTCACTGGGGTTTCTCTATTTAAACATTTCAGAAAACTCAAATGATATCAATAATCAAACACCAAATTGAATAAAATGTGTGCAATCAAATGCTTACTTTTATAAACTCTTATAATCAATATTGTTCTAATGACTGTTTGTGCTGAATGGAAAATTAAGTCATGCATTTTATTTTTTTAATTGATTTTTCAAATATACAATGCTTTAGTTCCTAGCTAACTCAAAGGTCAATTAATCTAAATTCTCAAAACTGCTGAATGTATAAACAGTGTAAATTGTAACATTTGCAAGCACAGGCATCGCATCTATTATCAGTAAACCTACTGTGAAATGGTTCAGAATATGGCAAAGAAACAAAACATAATTATACAGACAATGGAGATCTACTTAACGTTGGCCATCCCAAAGAGCCTAAATAGACAACCATTTGGGTTATCGCCTACAGACTCTGGCAACTAGATCTCTGCACCCAGAGTTCCCGGTCTCCACTAATATCTATAACAAGAAAAACTTTTAGCTAAGTTCACTTACACAACTCAAGATGATGTGATTTATTAATGAGTTTTAGATGCCAATCTATTAAACCTGTTTGGCTCTAGAGACATTATCACTTACAGCTATAGGTCTATTAATTTAGATTATTTTAAAATTACTTATGATATAGATGTGAGGTGTTATTATTATTATTATTATTTTTTTGTTTGGGGGGGGGGCATATGGCTTCTTTTAGTGCTATTGTCCCTATTTTATTATATATTTTAAAGACAAAGCTACATACTGTATAAGCTAGAAAATAAACACTTATTGCTGGTCTGACAAGGGAACATTTTGGAGAACAAGTTCTACTATAGTTAATGTGACAGAACGGCTTGGCACCCCGATTAGGTGCTTTCTTCTGCAAAATAGTGCCTTCTGCCCTCCAAACCCTTCCAAGCAAACCATCATACACAGACAAGATGTGAAGTAAAATCCAAAGGAATGGCTGTTTATTGAAACACCAACTAATGCTTTATACCCCACAGGAGGACATTCCCCTCCTGATTATATTACCCTAACAAAAAAAAACAGGAATATAATTAACCGCTAACAATGATCTTAATTAAAAAGTAAATTAATTAAATGGTAAGTTATTCAACAAACATATAACATCTCACAATAATTTGGTAACAAGTTAAAGTGGTCTCCAGATTAATCTTATCTCCAAGAGATGATCAGACAGACAGATACAATAGAACAATGGGAACAATCTACTTAACAATAAACAAAACACATAACAATCAGTGATCTCATCCCATCTCATACTATCTGGCAACATTATTCAAGAAGACCCAGGGCTGTCCAAATCACATTACATGTTATCTTTTTAAATACATCTGCTTACTGAGTTTCAAGTTGACAGAGACCATTATGGCTTCCTTGACTGTTAAATGTAATAATGTCCTTTTGCATTATATAACAGGGCATCTTGCTAAATGCTTGTAGTTTCCTAGAAAGCCAGGGACCATAGTCATGTATTTGGGTCCTCCAGTTCCCAGAATCTGTGTTTTTATGGAAGACATGGACTTGAATCCATATAACATTACACCAAGGGTCCCCCAGGCACACACCTCTCAATGAGTAGTGCTCTCTTAAAAGCCAGGGCCCATAGTCAGAATGCAAGAGGCTAGCTTGCAGTCCCCTCCAAATCCTCTGTCCTGGTTGGGTCTGTCAATTAGAATATGCTAATTTTATTCTGGAAGTAGTCTACTTTATTTTGAAATCAATATAATGTTTGAAAATACATTTTTGATACATATAAAAAATTAGGTTTACAAACTCTTGTAGATGTATGTCTAGTTAAGATGTAGGTTGGAACATTCTGGGAGAGCCAATTACCCAGCAATATTACTGTTTGATAAAAGGGAATGTTGAGTTGAAACTAAAACCACCATTTCAGTTCTTTGAAGATAGCTATTGAAGACTTGGCATACGAATTGCAGGTAATTGTATCCTCTAATATCACTCTAAACAGAATCAACATAATGAAATATAAGATGTAATCTAGAGATGACAAAATTTACTCTGTGAATACATTTTTTAACAAAGTCTCAATAGCAGTGCATTGAATTGCAGGAATGAATATACACATTAACGTCTGATCCCTCTTGATCCTTAAATTTCAATGTAACGTCTTTCATAGGTTCACATAGTTTCAGATGTCATTGCTTTAAGAGTTTCTGAGGGATCAATAAGCAACCTCAAGAAATGTAGACCCAAATGGGTCTATACAACGCACTACTGGGAAGATTGTGTTTCTGCTTGATTGTCTAAGGTGATCAATCCCTGTGCATTTAAGAAGTCCAAAATTAGTTAAGTGTTTTACAGATTGACCACAGGAATTCTAAACAGGTGTCTCTGTGAAGAAATCAAGACTGGCGAGGATTTCAATTACTGAAAGTTTTAGATTGAATGACATTAACCCTTTTGCTGCCAGTCCAATTTAGATTTTTTGTTAAAATGCACATTTTAGACCTGAAGATTAGCTAAAACCCCCAAAATATTTTCTGAAAGCAAACACCCTACAGACAATGGATTTACTTACATTTTTTTTATGTCACATGATATTAGCTATAGAACAAACAGAGCTGCAGAAGCATCTTTTGAAATCTTCATAAAAACTTTATCAAAGATAAAAATATGGTACTCGCAATCTTTCTTGTATAGATTTGCTTTGTAATATAAAATAGCATCCATTAAGAGACTTGCTCAGTCCCTACTGCACAGAAGTATCTGTAGTAGATCCTGTTAGAGACCATGCTTTCCAGTAAAGGATGTGAAACATGTCAAGTCTTCAATTTAATGTGCCTGTGCAATGTCAACAAACTTTAATGCTCAAAACTGTCCATAGAATACACTTTTTAAGCTATCAAGGGTCATCATTTGTGAGTTAACCATGAATGATGACCCAATAATTATTGCTCTCACTCTGCTGTGGCAGCTTTAACTAATATGTATAGTGTAATCTGCATTTTCGCACAAAGGTGCACCCAGTACATGCATGCATGCATACATGCATACAGAATACCTAATTTTTGCCATATTGCATTGAATTTTACAGACACAAAAAATATTACATTGCAATATGGCTCGTTCAGCAATTGTGTATGCTATATTTAAAAAAAATTTATTTGCTATATTATTTTCATGAAAGTGGGTTTATTCTTTAATGCCATGCCTTAATAGACTACTATTTTTGGGCTAAAGTTCTGCTTTAAATTTTTTCTGTTATGATATCTTTCTGAAACAAGTGTTCATTTAATTATGTATGTATAAAAGCCTTGCACATATCGGGCTAGATTCAGATACCTTTATGCGGGCGTAGCGTATCTCCTATACGCTACGCCGCCGTAACTTTGAGAGGCGAGTATGGTATTCATAAAGATTTTGCGGCCAAAGTTACGGCGGCGTAGCGTATTAGGGCCGGCGTAAGCCCCGCCTAATTCAAATGTTGAAGCTGTGGCCGTGTTTTATGTAAATTAAGTGTGACCCCACGTAAATGACGTTTCTAACAAACGACGCATGCGCCGTCCGTGAACGTATCCCAGTGTGCATGCTCCAAATCACGTTGCAAATAGTCAATGCTTTCGACGTGAACGTAACCTACGCCCAGCCCCATTCACGGACGACTTACGCAAACAACGTAAAACGTGAAAAATTTGACGCGGTTCAGACGTCCATACTTAACATTGGCTGCGCCATGTTTTTGGTGATTTATCTTTACGCCTGAAAACGGCTTACGTACACGGCATATCTTTTCTGCGACGGGCAAGCGTACGTTCGTGAATAGGCGTATCTTGCTGATTTACATATTCTAGGCGTAAATCAGCGTACACACCCCTAGCGGCCAGCATAAATAGGCAGTTAAGATACGACGGCGTAGGAGATTTACGCCGGCCGTATCTTAGCAACATTTAAGCGTATCTCAGTTTGAGCATACGCTTAAAGTTGCGACGGCGCGGATTTGGACTTACGACGGCGTATCTACTGATGCGCCTGTCGTAAGTCTATATGAATCTGGCCCATCCATTTATATTTACCCTTCATATGAATCAATAGGTCATAGCATTACCAAATCACATTATTATTTTGTAAAAAAAGTATAAAAAATAGCTCTTGCCCTAAATAAAATATGTGCTTGCTGTCCGTTAGGTAATTTGAGGCGCCTTGAGGCGATTTAGTTCGCATTTGTAGTGCTATACAAGTTACTCACTCACTCACTCATTTGCTTTAATCTAAAGCTTAGATGACCTAAATGGCATGGCCTCTGGATTTTTTTACCTGTGTTTTACACATATCCCATTTGCAGACAAATGATTTTATGATTTTTTTTATACCATATAAATTCATTTTTTTTTTTAAAAGACTACAGCTTCTTTTTAACAATGGAGCAATACAGGAATGTACATAGCAATACATATTGTCTGAGACACTGCACAGCATAAGCCCAACACAAGTCCAACAAATTTGCCCACCATGTCGGGTGGCTAACAATGAGTGTTATGAGAAAAGTACAGGTAGCTGCCCATTTTAGCATTCAGGCACAAGGGCTCATCTTAGAGTTCCTTTAATTTATGTACTAGTTAGTTTACATATAAATCATATAATCTCAAATTATCTATTTCCTTCTATGTAGGAGCTGCTGAGCTACTATCTACCACTTCTTTATATTTTACTTTAAAATGTACTGAGATTTTGGTGACAAAGGCCAACAAGTTTTTATAGTAAATCCATCTGTTAACTATCCCATATCCAGGATTAAAGGATTCTGTGGGAAATATAAATGAGAGGTTGAGAAAAATGCTTTAAAAGAACAGAACTCCTTGTAGTGTACAAAGTAAAACACTGCCATTCTTCATTTTACCTGTATGTGTGCTGCTCAGCTTTACTGTTGTAGAAGTATGCAACATAACACCCTTGGATAGTGGACTATTATTAGTGTGTAATGTTGCTTTTATTAAAAAAAAAAAGTTTTATAATTTTATAATAAGTTTCTAGTTCTGAAATGTTGGAACTCCTCTTAACCACTTAAGACCCGGACCATTATGCAGGTTAAGGACCTTGCCCCTTTTTGCGATTCGGCACTGTGTCGCTTTAACTGACAATTGCGCGGTCATGCGACGTGGCTCCCAAACAAAATTGGCATCCTTTTTTCCCAAAAATAGAGATTTCTTTTGGTGGTATTTGATCACCTCTGCGTTTTTTATTTTTTGCGCTATAAACAAAAATAGAGCGACAATTTTGAAAAAAATGCAATATTTTTTACTTTTTGCTATAATAAATATCCACCAAAAATATATAAAAAAAAGTTTTTTCCTCAGTTTAGTCCGATACGTATTCTTCTACCTATTTTTGGTAAAAAAATTGCAATAAGTGTTTATCGATTGGTTTGCCGGCGGCGGGCTCGCAACCCCGCGGCTGGGCTTAAAGAGACACGTACAGGTACGTGATTGTGCCCAGCCGTGCCATTCTGCCGACGTATATCGGCGTGAAGGGGTCCTTAAGTGGTTAAACAATCATTTTCAAAGTTGCAATAAACATGAACATTATTCATAGTTACATAGTAGGTGAGGCTGAAAAAAGACACAAGTCCATCAAGTCCAACCTATGTGTGTGATTATATGTCAGTATTACATTGTATATCCCTGGATGTTGTGGTCATTCAGGTGCTTATCTAATAGTTTTTTGAAACTATCGATGCTCCCCTCTGAGACCACCGCCTGTGGAAGGGAATTCCACATCCTGGCCGCTCTTACAGTAAAGAACCCTCTACGTAGTTAATGGTTAAACCTCTTTTTTTTTTTTTTTTTTTTTTTTTCAATATGTTTTTATTGAGAATTTTAGAAAACATAGCACTAACAATTAATGTTGTAATAATACAGATATACAGATATTAATAATTATTGCTTATTAATCATGAAAAGAAAAATGAGAGACAAAAACAAAAAAACAAACATATTTTTAAACATTAAGTGAGTACGAATGAGGATATATGTATTATAAAGTATTTTGGCCATATAGACCAATGTAAGAAATAGAACATTCCTAATAAACTTTAAGAAAAAAACAACATATATTATTAGCATAGAACAGAGAAAAAGAAGGAGAAGAAAAGGAAAAAGGGAAGCAAGAAAGGGAAGGGAGGGTGGGTCAGGAAAAAGGTAAGAGTGCTCTCCAGTTTAGTATATATCATAAACTCCAAAAGATCACAGATGAATTTAAGTATTTATATATTTATATATTTATATTATAATTAATCCAGGGTTCCCATACAGTTTCAAACCAATCAATTTTATCCTCCTTTAGAGCAGATATCCTTTCATTAATCATAATCCACGATAGTTTACTTTTTAATAAACTAAACGGTATCGTAGATGTCTTCCAGGATTTAGCTATAGAAATTCTAGCAGCAATAAATATGAATGTTATAAATTTTACCATTTGCTTTGATGCACCTCGTACTTGTAATCCCAATAATGCGTTCCATGGTGATTTCCTGAGATTCACATTAGTTAAGGAAAAAATAAAGTTATATGTACGAATCCAAAATCTCCTTACTTTTTGACAGGTCCACCATATGTGGTACATAGTCCCTTCTGCGTCACAACCTCTATAACATTTAGGTGAAGCATCTTGGACAAATGCAGCTAAACGAGCTGGAACCATGTACCATCTTAATAACACTTTATAATTTGCTTCAATCATTGAAGTATTAATAAGAGATTTAGAAGCATTCAAGGCTAATTTGTTCCATTCAATAAATTCCATAGAAGAACCAATATCTTGTTCCCATTGTTTCATATAAAATAACTTGTTAGAATTCAAGGACAATACGTTATATATTGAGGATATATGGCCAGATTGTTTATCAAAAGATTTACAAAGATACTCTATGGGAGTGAGTATAGATAAATTAGAGACGTGCTGTAATTTCAACAAGAATTGTTTAATAAGGGTATAACGGTGAATTTCTGAGTCAGGTTAAACCTCTTTTTTTGATGAGTGGCCACATGTCTTGTTAAACTCCCTTCTGCAAAAAAGTTTTATCCCTATTGTGGGGTCACTAGTAGGGATGAGCCGAACACCCCAGTTTGGTTCGCAGCAGAACATGCGAACAGGCAAAAAATGTGTTCGAACACGCAAACACCGTTAAAGTTTATGGGACACAAACGTGAAAAATCAAAAGTGCTAATTTTAAAGGTTAATATGCAAGTTATTTAAATCAAGGAGGAAGACACTTGGAGGAGATAAGGGAATGATGCTGTGCACCCCGATAATAACAAGAAAAAAGGAAGGTTTCCCCCAATGGGGTTTTCAAGGTAGCAGAAATTAACAGAATGGCAATGAGGATAGTAAAAACATGATTACAATCTCAATACAAAGGAGTGCAAACACTATGTATCGAAGAACATAGTTCTACGTATAGGTATTACAATGTAGATGAATGCACAATTCTTGACGCGTTTCGACCTGTCTGGTTCTTCATAAGAAGATGTGTTTAACTGCGAGGAAATTTAATAAATAATTACAGAATTCAAAAAAACATTTTGCTGGCATAAGCAGAAAATTACAAAGCATATTTACCACACAGGCTGTATTGCATAAGATCTCATGACCAGAAATCCTCTAAAACATCTATACAAGATCCTAAAAACCAGGGCCGACAGCCGATCAATTATCCACCAAGAGAGGGTGCCACATCGAACTGTATAAGGCTTACAAGGAGTCACAGTAATTGGGGGAGCAGTATCTCATGCAGGAAGCGTGGGAAAGTAGGGAAAAGGGGACACCGCACCTGCAGTAATTAAACAGGGAACATCAGATTGAGCGTATAGTATTGTACAAACATATAATTCTATAGTTTAAATGCCAAAAGGTTTGATTAAAATTAAAATCTTAAAATGGATGGTTTGGGTAGGTTTAGCTGGCAAGACCTAAGATATTTTTGTTTTTGTAGAATATATATGTAGATATATTAAAGTTAATATGATAAATAAATAATTATAATGGGCAGCAAAAAGTGATAGGGATGACATTCATTTATGTGTGCAGACAAAGGGTCAAGAGTGATCATGATTCAGAGTGAAAAGGGAAATGCAAAGAGGGAGGAAAAAATATATATATAAATATGCAAGTTATTGTCATAAAAAGTGTTTGGGGACCTGGGTCCTGCCCCAGGGGACATGTATCAATGGAAATTATTTTTTTTTAAAAACGGCAGTTTTTTTCGGGAGCAGTGATTTTATTAATGCTTAAAGTGAAACAATAAAAGTGAAATATTCCTTTAAATTTCATACCTGGGGGGTGTCTATAGTGTGCCTGTAAAGTGTCAATTTTTTCCCGTGTTGAGAAAGGTCCCTGCACAAAATGACATTTCTAGAGGAAAAAAAGCCAATTTAAAACTACTCGCTGCTATAATGAATTGTCAGGTCCTGGCAATACAGACAAAAGTAATTGAAAAAAAAAACGTCATGGGTTCTCCCCCAGTCCATTACCAGGCCCTTTGGGTCTGGTATGAATATTAAGGGGAACCCCGAACCAAAATTAAAAAAAAATGCATGGGGATCACCCCAAATTCCATACCAGGCCCTTCAGGTCTGGTATGGATCTTAAGGGGAACTCTGCGCCAAATAAAAAAAAATGTCATGGGGTCCCCCTCAAAATCCATACCAGCCCTTATTCGAGCACGCAACCTGGCAGGCTGCAGCAAAAGAGGGGGGAACGAGAGAGTGCCCCCCTCCTGAACCGTACCAGGCCACATGCCCTCAACATGGGGAGGATACATGTTAATGGGGACAAGGGCCTCATCTTTACAACCCTTGCTCGGTGGTTGTGGGGGTCTGCTGATGGGTGATTTATCAGAATCTGGAAGCCCCCTTTAACAAAGGGGACCCCCAGATCCCAGCCCCCCTATGTGAATTGGTAATGGGGTACATTGTACCCCTACCATTTTACCCAAAAAAGTAACAAGAATGGTAAAAGAAAAAAAACGTGACAGCTCTTAAATAGCCACGGGAAACTCCTGTTGCATCAGAGGGGGCGGGGTCACCCGTGATGCCACAGGGAAACCGCCAGAAACTCCCTTTGTGTCAGAGGGGTGCTGGGTTACCCGTGCACGTTACGGGTGGCCCCGCCCTCGGCTATTTAAGAGCTGTCACGGCAGGTCCGCATCATTCTGCGGGCATCTCCCATGGAGGTGGAATCGATCATGGCCGCGTGTATCATTGGGTCGTCGAAGGATTACATTGCTGGAAATTTTTTTTCTTTTTTATTAAAGGACTTGTCCCAAGCTGTGTGTGTTTTTTTTTTATTTTTGACACTTTTTTGGGTGAAATGATAGGGGTACAATGTTTCTTTTGGTGGTAACTGATCACCTCTGCGGTTTTTAGTTTTTGCGCTATAAACAAACATTTTTATAGCGATCAGTGCTATAAAAATGCATTGGATTACTATAAAAATGCCACTGGCAGTGAAGGGGTTAACACTAGGGGACGGGGAAGGGGTTAAGTATGTTCCCTGGGTGTGTTCTAACTGTAGAGGGGGTGGACTGACATGGGGAAATTACTGATCTTCTGTTCATACATGGTATGAACAGAAGATCAGCATTTCTCTCCCTGACAGGACCGGGAGATAGTGGCCTGCGCGAGAGCCGACGTATAGCTACGGGCTCTCGCGCAGGGGAGCCGACCTGCCGCCGTCTAACTGGTCAGCAAGCAGTTAAAGGGGGGCTTTCAGATTCCAATAAGCCCACCCGCCCGCAGATCCCCACAACCACCAGGCAAGGGCTGTGGGGATGAGGCCCTTGTCCCTATCAACATGGGGAAAAGGGGCTTTGGGGGTGACTCCGAAGCACCCCCCCATGTTGAGGGCATGTGGCCTGGTACGGTCTCTCATTCCCCCTCTTTTCCTGCAGCCTGTCAGGTTGCGTGCTTGGATAAGGGTCTGGTATGGATTTTAAGAGGAACCCCATGCCATTTTTTTTAATAAAAATTGGTGCAGGGTTTCCCTTAATATCCATAACAGACCTGAAGAGTAGTTTTAAATGCATTTTTTTACTTTAGAAATGTAATTTTGTGCAGGGACTGTTCTAAACATGTGAAAAATGTGCCACTTTACAGGCATACTATAGACACCCATGAATAAGTCCAAGTGGCGAAACGTCGGGGGCGTGGCTGCATGACAGGAATCTACACTGACGTGAGACACCGCAGCTAAGCACGGGATATGATCAGCATGGTCTGGGATTCAGGAGGGGGTGAGAGACCTTGATTAAGCGCATATCTCGGGTCCGCTGTGACTGCAAAGCACTGCAGAGCCATCATATACACGTTTGCTGTAATTTTTCAAGGCTGGTTTTTAAAGTTCGTCATGTGAGTGTAATGATTGAAGTGTTTGTGTGGATTTTAATAAATTGGTCATTACTATTTTACACTATTGGAGCACTTTTTCTTATTTACATGTATGGATAAACTGAGTTAAAACACAGGTGTATATTGGATGGTCGTTTTGTCCTGAGTTGAAACACACAGTGGATGGTTGTTTAACCCTTTGGAGTTCTAATTAACAAGCTCTTGAGCCGAACACGAGAGTGGGAGGCAATTATAGCTGGTGAGTACGATTCCAGAGGGGTGGTGTCACAAGAACGGCGATGGGGTGGAAGATTTTAAGAAAATTGAATCTTGTTTGAATATCACTTCACTTTATTGACTATTAATTTATTTATTTAATAATTGGTCACATGTCACGTGGGACTATTTATTTATATATATATATATATATATATATATATATATATATATATATATATATATTTATATATATATATATATATATATATACACAGTTGTATTCAAAATTATTCAACCCCCACTGAAATTGATTGTTTTGCCCAGTTTGACATTGATTTTGATCATTCAGTCACCCTGCTTACAATTAAATCAAAGAGGCACGTGTAGGTCACACAAATATAACATAACATTTATAATGAAATAACCACAAATGTCTTTTCTGTGCTCACATCATTATCAGTTTTATTCAACCCCCAATTGACATTCAATCTTAGTACTTAGTACAACATCCTTTTACAGTTATAACAGCTTTTAAACTTGAAGCATAGCTTGACACAAGTGTCTTGCAGCGATCTTCGGGTATCTTCGCCTATTCGTCATGGGCAAAAGCCTCCAGTTCAGTCACATTCTTAGGCTTGCGCACTGCAACTGCTTTCTTTAAGTCCCACCAGAGGTTCTCAGTCGGAATTTAAGTCTGGTAACTGCGATGGCCACTCCAAAATGTTCCAGCCTTTAATCTGCAACCATGCTCTAGTGGACTTGGAGGTATGCTTGGGATCATTGTCCTGTTGAAAGGTCCAACGTCTCCCAAGCCTCAGGTTTGTGACGGACTGCATCACATTGTTATCCACTATCTCCTGGTACTGAAGAGAATTCATGGTACCTTGCACATGCTGAAGCATCCCTGTACCTGCAGAGGCCTATCTTTTCATCATAGGCCTTGTTCTTCCTCCTCCAAACATAGCGTTGATCCATGGGCCCAAACACTTCTAATTTTGTTTCATCAGTCCACAGAACACAATCCCAAAACTTCTGTGGTTTGTCCACATGATTTTTGCATACTGCAGTCGACTCTTCTTATTCTTTGGAGACAGCAAGGGGGTGCGCCTGGGAGTTCTGGCATGGAGGCCTTCATTACGCAGTGTGCGCCGTATTGTCTGAGCAGAAAATTCAGTACCCACATCTGACAAATCTTTTCTCAGTTCCTCAGCAGTCACAAGGGGACTTTTCTCCACTCGCTTCAGGTAGCGCACAGCAGTCGAAGTCAGCATCTTCTTTCTGCCACGACCAGGTAGCGTTTCAACAGTGCCCTTTGCTTTGAATTTGCGAATGATGCTTCCTATGGTGTCTCTTGGTATGTTTAATATCTTTGCAATCTTCTTATAGCCATTGCCCTTCCTGTGAAGAGTATTCACCTCTTCTCTTGTCTTCCCCGACCATTCTCTTGACTTCACCATGTTTGTAACCACACCAGTAAATGTCTAGAAGGAGCTGAGTATCACAGTCATTTTAAAGCTGCCTGATCGGTGCTTATTAGGCTTTATTGCTGCTCCCTGACATCCACAGGTGTTTTAAATACCTGATTGAAAACACTTCAATGAACCTCTGTTCTTCAGAGTGGTAGTCTTTAAGGGGTTGAGTAATTGTGTAAATGAAGAATTCACAAAATAAACATTTACTACTGTATTACAAAACCAATTGATGTAATTTTAGTTGCGTATGGTTTTTTAAGAAGTCCTTGTAGGATTTAATTCTGAATACAATTACAAATGTACACTCAATTCCCTAAAACCCTTTACAGCATTGGGGGGTTTAATAATTTTGAACACAACTGTATATATATATATATATATATATATATATATATATATATATATATAGGGCCAGATCCACAAAGCACTTAAGCTGGCGTATCTCGAGATGTGCGGCGTAAGTGTATATATGCGCCGGCGTAACTATGCGCCCTATCCACAGAACTAGATACGTCTGAAAATAGGCTTTTTCCGACCAACGTAACTTTCCTACGCCGGCGCAGCGTGGGCGCATATATACGCTGGACGCATCTGGCGCTCCCATTGATTTCCAATTCAAATATGCAAATGAGGGAGATACGGCGATCCACGAACGTACGTGCGCCTGACGCCGGCTACGTGCGCCCCACATAAGTTGTACGTCCGGCCTAAAGTTACCCCTCATAAAAGCAGGGGTAAGTCAGCAGCAGACATGCACAGGTCAGCCGGAGAGCAGCTGCAGCAGCACCGTTACGGACGAGCTGAGCATCCACACTTGCAGGACAACAATCTGTATGCCAACATGCCAGGGGCATCCATGGTCATAGCTATACTACTGGCTTCACAGGCGCGTAGGAGGAGGGCACAGGAGAGGATATACCGACCGCACATAAACGTCTTTGGCATGGGGGATTCGGAGGTGTATCGCATCTTCAGATTCAGCTCTGATGCCATCCTGGAATTAGCCACAACCCTGCATGATGACATCACCAGCCAGACAGATCGCTTACATGCAGTGGAGCCACTGGTCAAGGTACTGGCAATACTCCATTTCCTCGCCAGTGGCTCGTTCCAGTGTACAAGTGGAGTTGTGGCTGGGATGGCACAATCCTCCATGAGCAGATGTGTGCACCAGGTTGTCCCCGCAATCCTCAGACATATGTCCCACCGCATCATCAGACCCACCCAGGAGCATCTGTGGCAAAAGGCAATGTGTGATTTCTACAGTATTCCCACGCACCATCGGGGCCATTGATTGCACACATGTGGCACTACAGCCCCCCATGCCACAGAACACATATACAGTAATCGGAAGCAGTGGCATTCCATCAACGTACAGGTGATAGCCGATGCCCAATCCCTCATATGGCACGTCCGTGCCAAACACCCCGGGGCCAGCCATGACAGTTACATATACCGTCAAAGCAACATCCCAATGGAATTCGAACAGAACGTGTATGGGGACAGCTGGCTGGTTGATGAGTGACATGGGAGTCAGGCATGACTGTCCGACCCCATGATGCAGACATCACGAGGGGCACATGCACGACTAACATCCTCCTGTCTTTTCCCTTCCAGGTGACGTGGCATATGCATCTGGGCCCCATCTCCTGACTCCATTCCGGAATCCCCAAACCAGAGGAGAGATAAAATACAATGATGCACACATATGTACCCGTGCAGTGGTGGAACGCACATTTGGCATCCTGAAATCCCGTTTCCGAAGACTGGATAAGTCCGGGGGGACCCTGTTGTATTCCCCAAACTTTGTGTGCCAGATCATCGGTGCATGTTGCATACTGCACAACTTTGCCATCAGAAAGGGCCTGGAGATTTACATACGTGATGACCTGACCCCCGAACCACACAGTCCCCCCCTGACCGAGGCTACCCATTCTGCTAATGGAACAGCAGTCAGGAAGTGGCTCGTGGAACGTTTCTTTGCACATTATACACACACATTCATCATGGCACATGGACAATGCACGCATGCACACCACTGTGGTCCCTAGCTCACACACCCCACATCCTCATCACATTGGATTAGCCCAAGTCCACCATGCAGGACTTGGGAGCAGCAACGCCCCGCCAAGGCCCTCAATTATGTCGCTGTCCATTCATACCACATTCACACGGCCGTGGGGATAACTTCTCCCTGACGAGCCAAGGTGACACCCCTTACTGGCAGGAGTGTCACCCCCACATTCACACACCAGTCACACTGTAGCCTGCACTACTGACCGTGTGCTGGGTCTACAAACAAAAAAAACTCATAACCTGGGCATCCAAAAAAAAAACGCACTCATCTGCCCTGTAGTGGCCCACGCCTGGAGCCACGGCCCCGGCTCCTTAACTGCATGGTGGGAGCCTCAGGTGGGGGGGGGGAATCAGGAGGAGGAGGAGCATCCCCTGGTCTCTCCATGGCTGGCTGCCTGCCCTCCAATGCCAGGGTGATGCGGGTGAGGACTGCATTGGTCTCGGTCTGCAGCAGCCTTGACTGCCTCCCCTCCGACTGGATGGCAGCAGTATTGTCCCATACAGCCTCTGCCAGGGTCTGGACCTCTGCCACGAGGCCTGCTGTGGTGGCCTGCAGATCCCCCAGGCAGGTGACAACAGCAGCACAGTTGGCACTGACATCCAGGATACTGTCATTGATGTTGGCAGAGGAGGCCATGCTGTCTGCCACTCGCTGCATCTGAACGGCAACCTCACCCAGATGGCGGGTCTGGTGGGCCTGTTCTCTCTTGAGATGTTCCGGGAGGAACTCAAGCACCCCCCTAAACTTCCTGGTAGCCTTCCTGTGGCCAGGAGAGGCTTGGGGCCATCTATAAGGGGAGGCCCTTGAGGGGGGTGACCTGTTGGGGGAGGCCCTTGAGGGGGGTGACCTGTTGGGGGAGGACCCTGAGGGGCTCCCCCTGATGGAGGTGGAGGTCTGAGAGGGCCCGCCAAAGGGGGAGTGTTGCGGTACCTCTCTTCCCGAGCTCCAAAGTACACCGTCCTTAGTGGCCAGTAACCCAATCCCCTCCAGTAACGAGACCAAGCTCCATTATGAGGGTAAAACACGAACTGTTTACTGTGGGCTACCCGCCCGTATTTATGCAGGTCTCCCACCTGGTGGACACTCCCCTAGGGGACCAGATGGGAGACTGAAATAACAGAACAACATTTCAAACATACATCCCCACCATTTCCCAGCATGCATCACAGTTTCTAACTTTATAACTGCCAAACATTTTATATATTTATGCAGGTCTCCCGCCTGGTGGACACTCCCCTAGGGGACCAGATGGGAGACTGAAATAACAGAACGACATGGGGACTGAGGGCATATTATTGGGGAATAGCAAGCAGACAAACACAATATGTCCAGTATACGGATGGGTCCATCACATGGCCCCCTCCTTGTGGAACACTCCGGCAGACCCGGCTTGACCCTTTGGCGGGTCAACTTGGGGATGACCGGACGGAGAAGGCGTATAGACGTCTGTTTGCCGAGATAATCCATCCGCATTCCCATTCTGCTTACCGGGTCGGTAGCTGATGGTGAAATTGTAAGGCTGTAGTGCCAGACTCCACCTCAGCAGTCTGCCATTGTCTCCTGAGACCCGGTTAAGCCAAACTAGGGGGTTGTGGTCCGTAATGAGGGAAAATTCTTGTCCGTATAAATAAGGACTCAATTTCTTTAGTGCCCAGACCAGGGCTAAACACTCCTTCTCCACTGCCGCATAACTCACTTCCCTGGGTAGTAGTTTTCTGCTGAGATACGCGACAGGGTGCTCCCCTCCATCTTCCCCGACCTGGCTTAGCACAGCCCCCAGTCCATACATGGAAGCATCGGTATGGACGAGAAAACGTTTGTTAGGCACTGGGGCAGCCAGGACAGGGGCATTCACTAGAGCTTGCTTCAGGGCCCGAAACGCGGCTTCACAAGCTGGCGACCACAGGACCTGCTTAGGTAAGTTTTTCTTAGTCAGGTCCGTCAAGGGCTTGGCCACCGTACTGTAGTCGGGGACAAAACGTCGGTAATACCCTGCCGTCCCCAGGAAGGCTAGCACTTGGGTCTTGGTGATAGGTGTGGGCCAGTTAGCTACCGCCTCGACCTTAGCTGGCTCTGGTCGCTGGGTCCCACATCCTACCCTGTGACCCAAGTACTGCACTTCTGCCATGCCTAAATGGCACTTATCTGGCTTCAAGGTCAGGCCGGCGGCCCGAATCTTGTCCAGCACCACCCCCACGTGGACTAAATGGTCTTCCCAAGTCTCGCTGTAGACCGCAATGTCATCCAGGTACGCACACGCGAAGTCCTGGAAGCCATCGAGGAGTCTATCCACCATACGCTGAAAGGTAGCCGGAGCATTCTTCATTCCAAATGGCATAACCTTAAACTGGTATAGGCCAAATGGGGTGACGAAGGCCGACTTAGGGATAGCATCCTCGGCCAGGGGGATCTGCCAATAACCCTTGCACAGGTCAATGGTGGTCAGGTAGCGCCCCCTGGCAATGCGGTCTAATAATTCGTCTACCCGGGGCATCGGGTACGCGTCAGTGGTGGTCCGTTCGTTGAGCCGCCTGTAATCTACGCAGAACCGGGTGGTCCCATCTTTCTTAGGCACCAGAACTACAGGAGAGGCCCAAGGGCTGTCTGACGGCTCGATAACCCCCAGCCGAGTCATCTCCTGTATCTCCGTCCGCATTTCCTCTCGGACTGCTTCAGGGATACGGTATGGGGGTTGTCGTAGGGGGTTCTGTCCGGGCGTCTCAACTTTGTGCATAGCTAGTGTGGTGTACCCGGGTTCTTGGGAGAACGTCGCCTGCTTCTCCCACAGAAGCTGTCTTGCCTGTACCTTCTTTGCTGGGTTTAACCGGTCTCCTAGCTGCACAAGGCTCGTAAGGTCCGTCTGGGGATTCCTCTCTAACAAGTCAGGTAAAGGTAAGTTCTCGGGGTCATCCGTAGCTGGGGCACAGACTGCCGCAACATCTTCTGGTCGCTCCTGATACTCCTTTAACATGTTCACATGAAAGGATCGCTGGATCCCTTCATCTGAACAGCTGGCTATAAGGTAGGTAGTATCACATAACTGCGCTAATACTTTATACGGGCCCTGCCAAGATGCTTGCATCTTGTTTGCCTTCACAGGTTTGAGCACTAGAACCTTCTGCCCAACCTGGAAGACCCGCTGTCGGGCGCCCCGATCGTACCACCGCTTCTGTCTCCCCTGGGCCGCCTGGAGATTTTCCCTTACCATCAGGGATAGTTTCTCCATGCGGTCCCGGAGTTCCAGGACATATGGTACTATGGGGGTCCCTTCTTGCTCCGTCTCCCCCTCCCAGTGTCCTCTAATGAGATCTAGGGGTCCTCGGACCCTTCTCCCATAGAGTAACTCAAAGGGGGAGAACCCAGTAGATTCCTGGGGCACCTCTCTGTATGCAAATAGCAGATGAGGCAGGAATCGCTCCCAGTCTCTGCAAGTGTCAGTAAAGGTCCTCAGCATCTGTTTGAGGGTACCATTAAATCGCTCGCAGAGGCCGTTGGTCTGGGGGTGATACGGTGAGCTAAGCAGCGGTTTAATGCCGCACACCTTCCACAGTTGCTGGGTGAGCACAGCGGTAAACTGAGTTCCCTGATCAGAGAGAATCTCCTGAGGGAACCCGACCCTAGTGAATATCTTAACCAGGGCATCAGCTACTGTCTCTGCCTCGATATTAGACAGCGCTACTGCCTCTGGGTAACGTGTGGCATAGTCCACCACAGTAAGAATGTACTTCTTACCGGAGGGGCTAGCCCTGGCCAGTGGACCTACCAGGTCAACGGCTATGCGGGAAAAGGGCTCCCCAATTATAGGCATCGACTGAAGCCTAGCTTTTGGGTGATCTCCCCGCTTTCCTACCCGTTGACAGGTGTCGCACGTGCTACAATACATCCGCACGTCTCGGTTCAAATTGGGCCAGAAAAAGTTTTGAGTGATCCTATGAGCTGTGCGGTGGGAGCCTAGATGGCCCGCTAACGGCACATCGTGCCCAATCCGTAAAATCTCCTGCCGGTACTTGGCAGGTACCACTAGCTGTCGCTTGTGTGGAGGGGTGCTCGGTTTTTGGGACGGTCTCGGGATCCTGTACAGCCTATCCCCCCCCCACTCGTAGTGCTCCCCATCTACTCCTTCCTCCCCTGAGTCGGCCCTGGCCCTGTACTTCGCTAACGTCGGGTCTTCCCTAGTCTCCCTTCCGTACATCTCTGGGGTATCCCAGCCTAAAGGGGCCGGATCTAACATACACGTCGGGGTAGAGGGTCTTACCTGGGTCGCAGCAGCAGGTGGGCCGGCTTCGGTGGCACGGGTCTGGGCCCGGGTCGTGACAGCGTCTACTGCAGCGGGGCCCATGGGAGTATAGGCTGAAAGGAGGGGGGCCAAGTCATTGCCAAGGAGGACATCGGCGGGTAAGTCTTTCATAACCCCCACGTTCACTTGTCTAGCGCCCACTCCCCAATCCAAATGTACCCGGGCAACGGGTAATCGGAACACGGCACCTCCTGCTACTCGTACTGCGACCGTGTCCCCGGTATGTTGGTTCTCGGATACTAGGTGCTTCTGGAGTAAAGTCATGGTCGCACCGGTATCCCGTAGGCCACTGACCTCCTTCCCGTTGACCTTGACACACTGTCTGTGGTGCTGCCTGTTATCTCGGTGGGCCGCCTGAACGGGGTCGGCCTCATGCAGAATACCCCAGCATTCCTCTTCCTCCACACAGTGAGTTGCGGGGAGAGGTGGTCGTGGATTGGCCCCTGGGGGTCTCTTCCAGGACTGACTTTGGTTGGCATTGTTCATCGGGCACTCCGGTCGCTTGTGTCCCAGCTGATTGCATAGGTAGCACCGACTGGGTTGGGAGTATTCCCGAGAGTTAAACCGGGGTGAGCGGGGATACTGGGTCGACGGAGGGGGTGCTGAGGGCCGATTCATAGGGGGTTGGTAAATAGTAGCTGCTGGCTTGTATTCCACCCTGGCGGGAGCCTTGGTGGCTGAATTGTCCAATTTTCTGGCATCCGTATACTCATCCGCCAGGCGAGCTGCTTCATGGAGAGTGGAGGGTTTACGGTCCCTTACCCACTCTCTGACCCCTGTTGGTAATTTGTCGAAGCAATGTTCCAACAGAAACATCTGTAGCACCTCCTCTCCGGACACCGCCTGGCACCCCGCCATCCAGTGTGCGGCGGTGCGGTGCACCTTACATGCCCATTCAACGTAGGAGTCCCCAGTCGTTTTTACAGTGTCCCGGAACCTCCTTCGGTATGCCTCGGGTGTAATGGCATACCGGGAGAGTAGAGCTTCCCTGACGGCCACATAATCCCCGATCTCCTCGTCAGGGATGGCCCGAAAAGCCTCACTGGCCCGGCCAGATAACTTGCCGGACAATATAGGGATCCAGTCCTCCAGGGGTACCTTGTGCAGGGCACATTGCCGCTCAAAATCGGCAAGGTACCCATCGATCTCTCCTTCTGTCTCACTGAAGGCTTTAAATGCTGCAAATGGCACCTTCTTTCTTTCCCCCGTGTCTGCTGTGACTGGGGCTGCTGCAGTGCCGCTTTGGCGTAGCAGGTTGGCCTCCACAGCGGCTTGGACTTGGGCGATAATTTCCGCAGATGGGTTGGGACCATAATGGGCCAGCCTAATTCTTACCGCCCGGTCAAATCTCTCTTCTTCGGGGGTTCTGTCGTCTGGGCTGGGTCCATTGGTTCCCTCTGCTGCTGGTACTCCATCCATTTCCAGCAATAATGTGATAATGTCCCCCTTTTTGAGGTTACTGGCCTGTCCGCCTCTTTGCTCTAATAAATCCTTTAAGGTAGCTCTTCTCAGGTTTTGGTATTGCAATTCCATTTGGTCCTGGTTGTAGTGGTTTCTTTGGGCGCTGAGGTTCATCCCGTCGCTTGCCACCAGTTGTTGCGGTACCTCTCTTCCCGAGCTCCAAAGTACACCGTCCTTAGTGGCCAGTAACCCAATCCCCTCCAGTAACGAGACCAAGCTCCATTATGAGGGTAAAACACGAACTGTTTACTGTGGGCTACCCGCCCGTATTTATGCAGGTCTCCCACCTGGTGGACACTCCCCTAGGGGACCAGATGGGAGACTGAAATAACAGAACAACATTTCAAACATACATCCCCACCATTTCCCAGCATGCATCACAGTTTCTAACTTTATAACTGCCAAACATTTTATATATTTATGCAGGTCTCCCGCCTGGTGGACACTCCCCTAGGGGACCAGATGGGAGACTGAAATAACAGAACGACATGGGGACTGAGGGCATATTATTGGGGAATAGCAAGCAGACAAACACAATATGTCCAGTATACGGATGGGTCCATCACAGGGAGACTCCTCCAAGTAGAGGCAAACATCAGTGTCAATGTTCACCGTCTCCTCCTCAACCACCTCCTGAGGAGAGGTGTGGCCACTCCCCTCCACCGATGACTCATGGCTTCCCAGGGGGTCAGGCTCGGAATGATGTTCGGGGGATGGTGTGGGATGGCCACCGGCATCAGATGGCCCAACTCCCTCCAGCACATCTGTGGATGACACAAAACATTCACATGTTGGTGGAGCCACACACTTGTCACATGTTCCCTTCCACCCCCTCACATGCTACACACCAGATAGGAGATAAAATACACACTTACCTGTCCTCAAGGCATCCTCAATGGAGTCAAAGCCCTTCACTCCCTCCACTTGATTCCTGTGGAGACACTGGGCAACCACCTGCTCATCAGGAGTGAGCGTCATAGTAGTGGCTGGTCCCCCTCCAGTGCCACTTGCATGACTCCTTATCTTGGCCAGCTTACCTCGGACCAGGCGACGCAGGTCATTGATTTTTTTCTGGATGTCCTTGGAGGACCTGACCTCGTATCCCAGGGCATTGACCTCTGCCGCAATCTGCAACAGGATCTGAGCCTTCTTGGCCTTAGTGGTGTTGCCACTCTCTGCACCATGGAGGTACACATCATACCTGGACATGGCCCTGATGATAACATCCTTCTCCTGGTCCGTAAAATTCTTCTTCCTCTTGTCCTTCTCAGTAGCTGGAGCAGACATGGCTCTAAAAAAACAGCAAACAAAAGTACCTTGCTTCAGGATGGGAAAAAAGCGGATGTACTTTTGCGCTCAACGGGCGCATGTCTGGGTGTATTTAGGCCCTGGGCGTATCTCAGGGGTTACGCCGGGCCTAGTTGTGAGCATGAACAGAGGGGTGCGGGACATACGTCAACGTCATGGTGCATGCGCCATTCGTTAGGCCCTTCATTCGCATGGGGTCACGGTTCATTTAAATGGAACACGCCCACTTCCTTCCTACTTTAAATTACGCCGGCTTACGCCTACGAATTTACGTTGCGCCGGCGCAACGTTGGAAGAAAATGCTCTGAGGATACGGTGCTTGCCTCTCTTAGTTGAGCCGGCGTAGCGGAAATGAGATGCGCTACGCCGGCCTATATATGCGCCGATGTACATGGATCTGGCCCATACTGTATATAGTTTAGCTAGATCTCACTACAGAGCGTTCCCATTATCCTCTTCCTAATAATACTACAGGCAGGCAGTTGATTCAGCTAGCTGCAGTATAATCAGTCAGTGTACTGTATACTGGGCACAGTGTGCAGCTAAAACTCACTGCAGACAATTCATGTTATTCCCTTCCTAATAATACTAAAGGCAGGCAGTTGATTCAGCTAGCTGCAGCATATTCAGTCAGTGTACTGTATCCTGGGCACAGTGTTCAGCTAAAACTCACTGCAGACAATTCCTGTTATTCTCTTCCTAATAATACTACAGGCAAGCAGTTGATTCAGCTAGCTGCAGTATATTAAGTCAGTGTACTGTATACTGGGCACAGTGTGCAGCTATACCTCACTGCAGAAAATTCCTGATGTTCTCTTCTTATATACTACAGGCAGGCAGTTGATTAAGTTAGCTGCAGTATAATCAGTATATATATATATATATATATATATATATATATATATATATATATATACATCCCAGTTTTGTGCAGCTACATCTCACTGCAGTCCATTCCTTGTGTACCTATTCCAATACATCAAATACAGTATTTCTGGAAGGCCAACAAGGAGAGGCAGACACTCACAGGCCAATAAAAGAGGGCAAGCAGGCTCTGTGTCTAGTGGCAACATTGCTGGTCGTGGACACATATTTACATAGTTAGATAGTTAGTCAGGTTTAAAAAAAGACACAAGTCCATCAAGTTTAACCATAAGAAATAAAATAATAATAGTATCGTACAATCACATAGACCCAATTCTATACCCACAGTTGATCCAGAGGAAGGCAAAAAAAAATTGGATATTCCCCAGAGCAACTTTACCTATAAATATCAGTAAATATCAGTACCCAGTTATATTATGTACATTTAGGAAAGTATCCATGCCTTTCTTTAAGCACTTTACTGAGCTGGCCAGAACCACCTCTGCAGGGAATCTATTCCAGATTTTCACAGCTCTTAGGGCCCTTTCACACGGAGCGGATCCGTATTGATCTGCCCCGTGTGTGTCCGTCGGCTCAGCGAGGATCATCCGTAAATCCCCGCTGAGCTGTCGGCGGACAGGGCGGTCCCCGCACCCTGTGCAGAGACCGCCCTGTCTTTCCTCCGCTCTCCCCTATGGGAAATCGGATGAATACGGACCGTGTGTCCGTATTCATCCGATCCGTTCCGCCAGACGGAAGAAAATTAGGGTTTTCTTCCGTCCGAAAAAGCAGATCTTTGCAGACGCGGATGTTTGCGGACGTTAGCGGATGCATCATCCGCTAACGTCTGCAATCCCATAGGGAAGCATTACAAGTCCGTTTACGGACTTGTAAAAAACGGACCGTTGTCCGCTCGTGTGAAAGGGCCCTTACTGTGAAGAAATCTTTCCGTATTTGGAGGTGAAATCTCTTTTCCTCTAACATGTAAAGAGTGCCCCGTTGTCCTCAGTGTTGACCGTAAAGTGAATAACTCAACCCCGGGCTGGATTCAGATAGAATAGTCTATCTATCCGCCTGGCGTAACGTATCTCAGATGCGTTATGCCGCCGTAATTTAGGGCGCAAGTTCTGTATTCAGAAACAACTTGCGCCCTTAGTTACGGCGGCGTAACGTATCTGTGTCGGCGTAAGCCCGCCTAATTCAAATGTGGATGATGTGGGCGTGTTTTATGTATATTAACTGTGACCCCGCGTATATAACGTTTTTTTACGAATGGCGCATGCGCCGTTCGTGAAAAAATCCCAGTGCGCATGCTCGAAATTCCACCGCAAATCGTCATTGCTTTCGACGTGAACATAAATTACGTCCAGCCCTATTCGCGAACGACTTACGTAAACGACGTAAAATTTTCAAAACTCAACGCGGGAACGACGGCCATACTTAACATAGCATATGCCTCATATAGCAGGGGTAACTATACACCGAAAAAAGCCTAACGTAAACAACGTAAAAAAATGCGCCGGCCGGACGTATGTTTCTGAATCGGCGTATCTAGCTCATTTGCATATTCCTTGCATAAATATACGGAAGCGCCACCTAGCGGCCAGCGTATAAATGCAGCCTAAGATACGACAGTGTAAAACACTTACGCCGGTCGGATCTTAGGGAAATCTATGCGTAACTGATTCTATGAATCAGGTACATAGATACGACCCCGCACACTCAGAGATACGACGGCGTATCTGGAGATACGCCGTCGTATCTTCTCTCTGAATCTACCCCAATAAGTTCACTATATGGACCGCTTATATATTTGTACATGTTGATCATATCCCCCCCTTAATCTCCTCTTCTCAAGAGTGAATAAATTTAGTTCCTCTAATCTTTTCTCATAGCTGAGCTCCTCCATGCCTCTTATCAGTTTGGTTGCCTTTCTCTGCACTTTCTCCAGTTCCCCAATATCATTCTTGTGAACTGGAGCCCAAAACTAAACTGCATATTCCAGATGAGGTCTTACTAATGATTTATACAGGGGCACAATTATATCTCTCTCTCTCTGGAGTCCATACCTCTCTTAATACAAGAAAGGACTTTTCTCGCTTTGGAAACCGCAGCTTGGCATTGCATGCCATTATTGAGCTTATGATCTACCAAATCCCTAGATCCTTCTCCACTACGGATCCCTCCAGTTGTACACCCCCTAGTCTGTATGACGCATGCATATTCTTAGCCCCCAAGTGCATAATTTTAAAAGTGCAACCTCATCAGCATGTGGCCGTGGGGCACGCTTATCCTTTTTTTTTCGGTAGCTGGCCGGGTTGATCCACAACATGAAGAAGAGTTGGTAGAGTGGATGACCAAGCCATCCTCATCCTCCTCATCCTCTGTCACCCAGGCTACCTTGGCTGCCAATGCAGGTGCCAAAGCGGCTTATTCCATCGGCTCAGGGTCATCATAAGTTACCCCTTCCCTAGACCCACCATCATGCACGGAGTCCCCAAAACTGTTTGACCACAGTGTCTTGTACATGCTGCAGGAGGATGCGCAGCGTTTTGAAGGCTCCTATGATGGTACCCAGCTTGAGGAAGGCAGTAACGTGAGCCCAGAGAGAGGGGGTGCCCAAGGAGGACAACAAACTGGCAGTCATTTTCCCCCAGCTGCAGCATACTGCCAGGTTTTCTCCAGTGACAAGGAGGGAGGGGATGATGAGGTCACTGACTCTACGTGGGTTCCTGATAGGAGAGAGGAGGAGGAGGAGGCACATCTCCAATGAGGCATGATGCCCTCCAGGGGCCAGCTTAAGGGCAGCCAACCGACTGTATCACGCCGCAAAGCTCTGCATGTGCAGGTTGCTGCTGACTCCGCACGTTTTTCCAAAAGTTCTTTGGTGCAGGACTTTTTTGATACGTGTGCAGCAGATCGCACCGTTGCTATTTGTAACAAATGTCTGAAGCGTATCAATCGTGGCCAAAACACCAGACACTTGGGCACCACATGCTTGACCAGACATGTGTCAAAGTTCCATGCAGGCCGTTGGTAAGCGTACCTAAAAGACCCACCCGAGAGAAAAAGGTGGACCTCTCCTTGCTCCTTATCAGCTGGGATCTCCAACCCCACTATACTTTAAGTCCTCTCAGAAACCTGCACTGAGAGGAATGAAGGTATAGAATTATTTGTGGCACTGCCAAGTACTTGTGGGCAATCTGCTATCAGTACACCAACGTCCGATTGTAGCAGGCAAATTTCCCTGCCCCGGTTGCTACACCGGCGAAAGAAATTCGCTCCCAGCCATCCACATGCCCAGCGGCTAAATGCTAGCTTGGCTAAATTGCTAGCACTTCAACTGCTGCCTTTTCAGTTGGTAGACTCTGCCCCCTTCCATGAATTTGTGGAATGTGCGGTACCTCAGTGGCAGGTTCCCAAACGCCACGGGAGGCGATTATGGCTCTCTACCGGCATGTGGAAGGCAATGTCTTGGCCTCGCTGGACAGGGAAGTCAGTGGTAAGGTGCATATTACCGCTGACTCATGGTCCAGCAGGCATGGACAGGGAAGTTACCTATCTTTCACGGCGCACTGGGTGACTCTGCTGGCAGCTGGGAAGGATGCAGGACAGGGTACAGTAGTGTTGGAGGTTGTTCCGCCACCACCCCTCCAAAATACTACTAGTGGTGATTCTGCCACACCTCTCTCCTCCACCCCCTCCTCTTCTTCCTCCATGGCCTTTTCCTCTGCTGATTTGTCCTCTGAACCAGCGGTGCTCCATAGGCGTTCAAGGGGCTACGCAAGCACGCAGGCAAAGAGATGCCATGCGGTGCTTGGGCTGGTGTGCTTGGGGGACAGGAGCCACACTGGGACAGAGGTTCTGTCAGCTCTGCAGGGGCAGGCTCAGAGGTGGTTGACGCCACGCCAGCTTCATCCAGGAATGATGGTTTGCGACAATGGCACCAACCTCCTCTCCTTCCTCCGACGGGGACATCTTAACTTGGGGGTGCAGCAGTTATTGGGCAGGTACCTGGGCTTACAGAATCTCCTGAGGCAGGCCAGGAAAGTCTGTGTGCATTTCCTACGGTCAAATAATGCCAGTGCTCGGCTGGCTGACCTCCAAAAAGAAATTTAACCTGCCCAAGAACTGCCTAATCTGTGACATGCCCACCAGATGGAACTCAACATTGGCCATGCTGCAGCAGCTGCACACACAGCAGAGGGCCATCAATGAGTACCTGTGCCAATATGGCAGCAGAACTGGCTCAGGGGAGCTTGGGTTTTTTTCACCACGCCAGTGGGCCTTGATCAGGGATGCATGCACTGTCCAGTCACCATTTGAGGAGGCCACGAGGATGGTGAGCAGTGACAGTGCATGCATCAGTGAGACTGTCCCGCTTATTCACATGTTGGAGCACACCCTACGTGGAATAATGGACAGGGCCCTTGAGGCAGAACAGAGGGAGGAAGAGGAGGACTTCCTTACCTCTCAAGGCCCCCTTTATCCAGACACTGTTCCTGCTTGCCCACCTAGAACACAGGAAGAGGAGGAGGAGGATGAGGAGGAGGAGGAGGATGATTGTATCAGCAGCATGTAGGTGGAGCCTAGCACTCAGCATCAACAGCAGCAGTCTTCAAGGGATCATTTACAGTCCCAAGGAACACGTGGACTCTTACGTGGCTGGGATGAGGTGGCTGCGGATCCTGTCGTCCTCAGTGACCCAGAGGACTCTGCCCCAAATGCCTCTGCAAACCTACGCTGCATGGCCTCCCTGATCCTGCAAAGCCTGCGTAAGGATCCTCGTGTACGTGCTATCAAGGAGAGGGATCATTACTGGCTGGCAACTCTCCTTGATCCACGTTACAAGAGTAAGGTAGCAGACCTTATGTTGCCATCGCAGAGGGAGCAGAAGATGAAACTTCTGTGGGAGGCCTTGCAGAAGGGTCTGTGCCATGTGTCCTCTGAACCAGCGGTGCTCCGTAGGCGTTCAAGGGGCTACGTAAGCACGCAGGCAAAGAGATGCCATGCGGTGCTTGGGCTGGTGTGCTTGGGGGACAGGAGTCACACTGGGACAGAGGTTTGGTCAGCTCTGCAGGGGCAGGCTCAGACGTGGTTGACGCCATGCCAGCTTCAGCCAGGAATGATGGTTTGCGACAATGGCACCAACCTCCTCTCCTCCCTCCGACGGGGACATCTTAACTTGGTGGTGCAGCAGTTATTGGGCAGGTACCCGGGCTTACAGAATCTCCTGAGGCAGGCCAGGAAAGTCTGTGTGCATTTATGACAGTCAAATAATGCCAGTGCTCGGCTGGCTGACCTCCAAATAGAAATTTAACCTGCCCAAGAACTGCCTAATCTGTGACATGCCCACCAGATGGAACTCAACGTTGGCCATGCTGCAGCAGCTGCACACACAGCAGAGGGCCATCAATGAGTACCTGTGCGACTATGGCACCAGGAAAGGGTCAGGGGAGTTTTTTTTTTTTTGCCATGCCAGTGGGTCACGATCAGGGATGCATGCACAGTCCTGTCACCATTTGAAAAATGGCATTATAAAACTCTGACATTCAAAGACATGACTACTAGCCATGGTGGGAATTGTAGTTCCTGAACAACTGCAGGGCCATAGTTCAGAGACCCTTGCTGTAGGCAAAGGATGGTCACACCAAATATTGATTTGATTTGGACTCTTCTGCTTATTTACTTTCCATTTTATTAGCTGATAAAATAAACTACTAACATTTCTATTTCTAAAAGCATTCATAATTTACAGCATTTTGTTTTTATTTTATTTTAACTTTTGTACAGTAGTGTATAGCCAACTTTAGATATGCCTATGTATACTAAAGTTTGTCTATTGCCCCATAGTGTCTACTGCAGGTACCTAGAGTATCCAAATATGAATATGGTGATACAGAGACTGCTAAAAATTCAGAGTGTAGCAGAATATACTGTATATGTCACTTTGGGTCTCATAAAACACCAGGAGTATTCACACGTTGGATTCACCTTCACCCTAAACAGCTTTGGGTGTAAACACTGCCAAATGTAAACTTTAATATATATAGCCGGATTCAGGAAACTTACGACGGGCGTATCAGTAGATACGCCGTCGTAACTCCAAATCCGCGCCGTTGTAACATTAAGCGTATGCTCAAACTGAGATACGCTTAAATGTTGCTAATATACGACCGGCGTAAGTCTCCTATGCCGTCGTATCTTAACTATATATTTGAGCTGGCCGCTAGGGGCGTGTATGCTGATTTACGCCTAGAATATGTAAATCAGCGAGATACGCCTATTCACGAACGTACGCCCGGCCGTCGCAGTAAAGATATGCCGTTTACGTAAGCCGTTTTCAGGCCTAAAGATATTCCACCAAAAAGATGGCGCAGCCAATGTTAAGTATGGACGTCGGACCCGCGTCGAATTTTAAAGTGTTTACGTCGTTTGCGTAAGTCGTCTGTGAATGGGGCTGGGTGTAATTTCACGATTCATTAGCATAAAACACGCCCACCTCTTCACAATTTGAATTAGGCGCACTTTTACGATACGCCGCCGAAACTTAGGACGCAAGTGCTTTGTGAATACAGCACTTGCCTCTCTAACTTACGGTGGCGTAGCGTATATGCGATACGCTACGCCTGCCTAACGTTAGGCTCTCCTACCTGAATCTAGCTAATAATCCTCATTTGTAGGATGCTGAATTTGTAATGAGCGTGTGTGGATTTGAGTTAGCGAGACTAAATGCAGTGAATGTGGCTGGTCCTTCTCTATAGGACATAATGGGCCAGATTCACATAGGTTAGCGGATCTTTAGATCTGCGTAACCTATGTCATTTAAGATCCGCCGCCGCAAGTTTTTGAGGCAAGTGGGTAATTCACAAAACGCTTACCTCAAAACTTGCGGCGGCGTATTGTAAATCCCCCGGCGGAATTCAAATTCCGTGGCTAGGGGGAGTGTACTATTCAAATCAGGCGCGTTCCCACGCCGAACGAATAGCGCATGCACCGTCTGGAAATTTTCCCAGCGTGCATTGCTCCAAATGACGTCGCAAGGACGTCATTGGTTTCGACATTTACGTAAATTACGTCCATCCGTATGCGCGAATGACTTACGCAAACGACGTAAAAATTTTAAATTTTGTCGCGGGAACGACGGCCATACTTAACATTGGCTGCGCCTCATAGAAGCAGGGGTAACTATACGCCGGAAAAAGCCGAACGCAAACGACGTAAAAAAAAAAGTGCCGGGCGGTCGTTCGTTTCGGAATCGGCGTATCTCCTCATTTGCATAATCGTCGCGTAAATAAACCGAAACGCCACCTAGCGGCCGGCCTGGAATTGCAGCCTAAGATCTGACGGTGTAACACAGTTACACCTGTCGGATCTTAGGCATATCTATGCGTAACTGATTCTATGAATCAGTCGCATAGATACGACCGGCACAACTCAGAGATACGACGATGTATCAGGAGATACACCGTCGTATCTCTATGTGAATCTGGCCCAATGACTTCTTAAGCCCTGTACACACGATCGGTCCATCCGATGAAAACGGTCTGATGGACCGTTTTCATTGGTTAACCGATGAAGCTGACTGATGGTCAGTCGTGCCTACACACCATCAGTTAAAAAAAAACGATCGTGTCAGAACGCGGTGACGTAAAACACAACGACGCACTGAAAAAAACGAAGTTCAATGCTTCCAAGTATGCGTCGACTTGATTCTGAGCATGCGTGGATTTTTAACCGATGGACGTGCCTACAAACGATCGTTTTTTTTCTATCGGTTAGGTATCCATTGGTTAAATTTAAAACAAGATTGCTTTTTTTTAACCTATGGATAATTAACCGATGGGGCCCACACATGATCGGTTTGGTCCGATGAAAAAGGTCCATCAGACCGTTCTCATCGGTTTGACCGATCGTGTCTACGCGCCATTAGTGATAAAATAATAATTATTATTATTATTATAAAGGATTTATATAGCGCCAACAGTTTGCGCAACGCTTTACATCAGGGAAGACAGTACAGTCACAATACAAATCAATACAGGAGGGATCAGAGGGCCCTGCTCGTTAGAGCATACAATCTAGAAGAAAAAATCTATGATAATCCACAAATTGTGAACTTTAGAAATAGGTGGTGCCAGTGGCTATTTGATATATATTGTACACTGTATTTGCAATATACAGTGGTTTAGACATTAATGGCTGTGTGTTGAGTTAATTTGAGGGAACAGCAAGCTTTACACTCACTACTTTACATTGTAGCAAAGTGTCATTTCTTCAGTGTTGTCACATGAAAAGATATAATAAAATATTTGAATATATACTGTATAATTTGATAAATTATAATCAAATGTTACTGAAACTTCTGTTAAAAAATATATTTATTCTTTTACATTTTTACAATATATCAAAATACCAACTGGTCAATGTGACAGGCTTTAAAGGGATACAATCATGTACGGTATATATGACTGGTATTAAAGTAGTTTAGAATGACCTGCCAAAGGATGACTTTTGTCTACAGGATGAGACTTTGATTTCTTATGTAAGAATGAAAAATACATTGCGTGATGAATATATCCTAATCCAGAGAAAATTCACCTATTGAAATATATTATAACTATGGAGAAAGATTCCATAGGGTGGCTAAAAAAGGCAAATGGATATTTTGTTCCTTGCTAGATAAGCCCCTAAGTAAAGTGAAGTGTGCATTCTCACATGCTTATATACATACTGACTGAAAGATCTGGTGAATGGAAGAATTATATTGCCTATATAAAATCACTACAAATGAAAATACAGGAAATGTGTGAGATGGATGAATTGTATTAAGTGAAAAAAAAAATCAGAATGCTGCAGAATGGAAAATGAAATGAGAACAATGTAAATCCAATGAGCCAGATAATGCAAAACCATGGACTGCTGTGTGGAAAATCACAAATCTGGCCTGCGAAGAAGAATAACATATTACTTTACTGCAACACAGCAATTTAAACGGGATTTTTAGCAAATAATATAGCACTTGCAAGCCAGAAGGTGGCAGTATCTCTGATTTACATAGAGATGTAGGCTGAGCAAAGAATCCCTCGAGATAATAGGACTTTCTAAAATAAGTCCCTTTTCATAAGATGAGAAATATGTTTTGTTTAAATAATACATGTAATAATATTATTAATTTAAATAGCTGTTGAATTTCAATTTTTTTTTATTTTTATGACACAAACAATTATGCCGCGTACAGACGGTCATTTTTTGTGATGAAAATAAACGGCGTTTTTGAAAACGTCATTTAAAATGACCGTGTGTGGGCAAAACGACGTTTTGCTCAGAAGCGCATGCTCAGAAGCAAGTTATCAAGCTAGCTTCAATGGAAAAGAGTGCTGAACGTAACCGCGCTTTGCTAGATAATTTTGAAAAAACGATGGTGTGTAGGCAACGTCGTTTTTGAAAATGAAGTTTCAAAAACGTCGTTTTATTTCATGATTCAAAACGTCGTTTTTTTTTCATCACAAAAAAACGACCGTCTGTACGCGGCATAAGAAACACAGGGCCAGATCCACATACATTTAGATGGGCGCAGCGTATGTGAGATACGCTACGTCGCTGTAACTTACTTTTTAATTCTTTGAATCCACAAAGAATTTGTGCCGTAAGTTATGGCGGCGTAGTGTATCTCTCGGCGTGTAATTCAAATCGGCGAGTAGGGGGCGTGTTTCATTTAAATGAAGCGCGTCCCCACGCCGAATGAACTGCGCATGTGCCGTCCCTAAATTTCCCGCCATGCATTGCGCTAAATGACGTTGCAACGACGTCATTTTTTTAACTTAGACGTGAATTACGTCAATCCCTATTCACGGACGACTTACGCAAAAAAAAAAAAAAATCAAATTTCGACGCGGGAACGACGGCCATACTTAACATTGCAAGTCTAACTATACGCCGGCTTTAACTATACGCCGGAAAAAGCCGACTAGAGACGACGTAAGAGAATGCGACGGCTGCGCGTACGTTCGTGGATCGTCTGAAAAAGCTAATTTGCATACCCGACGCGGAAAACAACGCAAACTCCACCCAGCGGATGCCGAAGTATTGCATCTACGATCCGAAGGCGTACAAAGCCGTACGCCTGTTGGATCGAACCCAGATGCCGTCGTATCTTGGTTTGAGGATTCAAACTAAAGATACGACGCGGGAAATTTGAAAGTACGCTGGCGTATCAGTAGATACGCCGGCGTACTCTCTCTGTGGATCTGGCCAACCATGTCTTATTAAAAAAAAAAAGAAAAGAAAAAAAAAAAGTTCACAGTTTTGAAGTGCAATCTTCAAGGGCAGCACTGACTAAATTCATTTTGCAAAATTCATGACAGTACAAGATAAATAACAATAAATAATAAAAAATTAAAATAATAATAATATGAAATCTTTTGTTTGCAAGCTGTCAAAATTTGCAAAGGAGACACGTAAATGACAATTGGCAGACTTCTTCTATGGTGTAAATCAGGGATATGCAATTAGCGGACCTCCAGCTGTTGCAGAACTACAAATCCCATGAGGCATAGCGAGACTCTGACAGCCACAAGCATGACACCCAGAGGCAGAGGCATGATGGTACTTGTAGTTTTGCAACAGCTGGAGGTCCGCTAATTGCAGATCCCTGGTGTAAATGGACAAGAAATCATCTGCATCTAAATATAAAATGTCCTTTATGCTTACACCATTTGATTATAATGATTATAATACAGTATTTTTAATGCGACAACGTTGTCAATTTTATTATAAATGGTGGAAGTTATTATTTTTTTATTTGATTAATTACTTTTTGTACTCAGTAAAGCTTGTTTGAAGGTGAGACTGCTGTTTGTCTGATACTACTGTGGTGGGATACTTTCCCATCTTTGTTTTCTACGTGGGGGCATGAATGCATCCCTTCAGATGCAGGCTGGACAACATGATCCTTCCCTAAAATCCTGGTTATATCCAGGGGTGCTCTGGACAGTCCCTATTCAGTCTCTGCTCCTTAGGAACCGTTCCCTGCACTAAGTCTATCACTCCCTAGCCAGTGTGTATTTGTCACTATCGGTATTAGGCATGTGCAATTTTTTAAGTTACGAATACGTTTTCCGTCAATTTTCGTTATTTTAGTTGATTCGTTAACATACGAATGAACGAACGGTTTAGCGCAATTAATAACGAATAACGATATTTTCAAAATAACGAATATGAAAAACAACGAAGATACGAAAGATGAAAGAAACGAAAACCTAGAAACAACGAAAATACCGAACCCAAAAAAAATAATAATTACGAAAAACAAAATGAACGAAAATGCAAACTAACGAAAAATAAATTACGAATCTTCGGAAAACGGAAATGAAAACAACGAAAATACGAAATAATGTAAATTAGCTTTCGTTAGTACTGAAATATTTCTGGACATTGACCAATAGCCACTGAGCGCTGTCCCTTTCCTCTGAAGAGGTTTGTTCCTTCCCCCAATGAGCTTCTTTCTCATTACCTCCTGGCTCCTTGTGTCTTTTTCTGTGTTAGACTGCAGTGCATCTAATTTCTAGATTTGTATTTGTAATATCTGACATATTTTAGTTTTCTTCTACGTCAGACTTCATTCTAGACAGGGTGTGTGTGCTAACTAAGACAGTCAAGTCAATCACAGTAAAGTACGAATTACAAAATTACGACGAGTAGTGTGTCGAATAAACGTAAAATGTATTCTAACAGAATTACGAATGCATTAAAATCTACAAAAGTACGTTTTTACAATCAAAGGAAATTAGACACGAAAATACGAATGATCATAAAGCAACGAAAATATATTTCTTACGAAAATACAAATGCGGCATGATGGAAAATATAATGTAAATACGAATAGCAAAACAACGAAAATTAAACTAATGTAAAAACGAAGGAACGAATAAAATCATTTTAAAAATACGAACGCGGCAGAATACAAAATATAACGAAAATACGAATCTCAAATCAACGAAAAATAAACTAACAGAAAAAAACGGAAACGGAAAAAAGAGTGTTACGAAAATACTAAAGAGTACGAATACCATAACTAACGTCTTACGAAATTACGACTCGTTACGAATCACGATAAACGAACAGAAACGAAACAGAAATAAACGAAAATTTTTGCTGTGCACATGTCTAATCGGTATACTCCCTATACTGTACACTGTGGGCTATATATAGCCTCTCTGGATTCGAGATGGCTGTTAAAATCTCAAGAGAGCTCTGTGTCCAATCAGACACAGGCTCCCACAAGATGACCATTGGGAGTCCAATGTAGAGGACAAGTCAGTCTTCTGAAAGATTCCCCTAGCTAACCAGGAAGTGAGTGGGCAAACGCCACCTCATTCTCTGTGCTGACACCCACTTGAGCAGATTGATTGCTCAGGAGGGCAGCAGTGGCTGCACTTACAGCACCCTCCTACTTGCAAATGCATTGCACTGTTTGGGTTACCTGGCCTTTACATTTGGCCTTGGTTACACCTGCTGTCTCTCCATACCTTGGTGCTTCTGGATTGCATTGCATATATGGACATTAGCAGCAGGAGGTGTAGGCCCAGGGTCTGCACATGGCATGGAGCATCCTGCTTGTACTACAGGAACAAATCCAGCATTTAGATTCTGATCTGATTCTGATTCTGTTCCCAATGCTTTGATCTCAATGAAGTGTCCTGCAGAAGTTGAAGTATATTCAGTTTCTGTAGCACACTCATGCCTAAAACAGGGACCGCTGGAAAGGCAGAGCCACAAGTCACCAACACTCTTGTGGCTCTGCCTTTCCAGAGGTCCCTGTTTTTGCCCTTTGGAATTCAGAGGCCTAAAACAGTTGATTAAATGTTTGAAGGTAACCCCCCCAAAGCTATCTAAGGTCCAAGGTATGATACTGTTCATAATGTTGTTGATAGTCCATAGTAACCTCTGATACAGTTTCTTTCTCACATCATCAACTACTGTCTAATAGAGACCAGGGACTCTTTCAGTTCTTTGTTAGTCTCCACTAACACAGTCAAGGGAGAGGGAGCTGTCTAGTTGCCCATTGCCACGGGATGCCATGTCCCTTGGGTAGCTGTCACTCAAGGCCCCTCATCCTCTCAGTCATGTTCCATAGCCTCCTGGAAGTTGTAAGTGAATTTTACCACAAGATTATTTTTAGTGACCAAACAGAACCCCTGAAATTGATCACAGGCCATCTGATCGGTATTATTTGTGGCTGCACAGCCAGGTCTTTCATAGCCTTCCAAATGGTTCCATATCGCCTGTATGGCCATTGCATATTGAAGAATAGTCTCCCCCTTTTTGATTATAAGAAAGCAATGTCTTATAGAGTTGAACCGTGGAGGTTGTTTCACTATACAGAATTTCCTAGCGGATCGCTATGGCTGCTGTGGTGGCCCTCTCTCTTGGAGGCCCCACCTTCCAAGGAATTTATGGATTAATTGAGAATATGTGTGTCAGGGCTGGGCTCAGCCCTTCCTTCTCTGTGCTGGCAGCTCAGCTGTCAGCTAATTTCCAGCTCCCATCTCTCCACAGTGATCCACCTGTTGATGATCTGCTCGTCAGCTCTGCCTACTTAAAGCCTTCCAGTTCATGTGCTCTTTGCCTTCGCCTGTGTTAACATCACAAAAAATGTTCTCCTACGCTCCTGTTGAAGACATGCTTGCTTGACGTTCCCTCTGGCTACAGATCCTGCTTGCTGTACCACTAACTTTATCGCTGGCTCTTGGACATTGTCTTCGCTGACTACCCGATCTGGTTACTGAACTCTGGCTATGTTTTGACTACGCTTACTCTGTTTAATTTTTTATTTTTATTATTAAACAAGTGTGATTTAACTGTACTTCTGTCTCAGTCTGATTCATGGTTTATGACAATGTGCTGCAGGGATTTGGAAAAATAGTGCTGAGCTCTCCAGTCATTCTGACCAATCAGCCAGGGGAAAAGTCATGCCTTTGAACTTTAATTAGATTAATATCAGTGCAGCTCCATAAGGGACTAGTAGCCATGCCACTGAGGATGATGGTTCCATAATTCTGCCAACTATGCCAAAATATGGGTGGTGTAAGGTTGTGGCAGTAATTAAAAAGGATTAGGCAGAACAACACTTTCCAGGAATTTACTTATTTATGTGACGAATAGTAAATAGTACAACAATGTGTTCGCTATCCCAAAGTAGAATTATGGACAGTTCTATAACAAAGCAGTTCAATTATGAAAAACTCAGCTGTTCCTCTTCCTCTGTTCCACAGCTGGTCCTCTTATGCCTCGTACACACGATTGAAATTTCCGATGGAAAAAGTCAGATGGACTTTTTCCATCGGAAATTCCGACCATGTGTATGCCCATCAGAGATTTTTCATCGGATATTCCCGAGGAATTTCGTCAGAGTTTACATAGAGAACATGTTCACTTTTCCTCCGATGGAATTCCTTCGGAATTCCGATGTGAGTTTGGACGGACTAAAGCCTGATCGTGTGTACAGGGCATTAGGCTTTCCCAGTGAACCTTCCAGATAAAGTGCTGTGCTGGTGATGTAGGGCTCAAGGATGCACCATTTCAAATGCAGACTAGCCAAAAACTTCCCCAAAGTCCTGGTAGTATTCAGGAGTACTCAACCTTAGTCCTTAAGTACCCGAAACAGGCCATGTTTTGGAAATTTCTCTTAGATAAAATAGCTGTCTAAAATACCAAGCCATTGACTCTGATTTAAAGCGCATGTGCAAAATAAAGGAAAACCTGCAAACATGGCCGGTTGGGGGTACTTAATGACTGAGGTTGGGAACCACTGCTCTAGACTGTCTATATTCTGTCCCTGCTCCTGTGAGCACCCAAAACCAACCCAGCAGCAATGTGTGTATGTGTATATATATATATATATATATATATATATATATATATATATATATATATATATATATAAGAAGGCCAGTATGGTGGCCTGAGTTTATGGGAGGAGCCCGGAGGGTATTTAAGCAGCCCACTCACACATGCTCTTTGTCGGTTCAGTGTGCAGTACTACACGTCACTGGGCCGACTCTTCCCAGCTCACCTCATGTCCGTGAGTCTGCGCATTCAATCGCATTCGACATCGCAAGCGCTTTGCGGCTTCTCCCTTCATGGTCTTCGCCGTCGGTTCCCGCTTACTGTCGCAGGTAGGATTCAAACCTTTTCGTATCTTGTGCAATCTTACAATTCGTTATGCTTCCTATCCTGCATCCCTTTTGGGAAAAAATCTGCCTGAGTTACTTTTGCTTATGTTCCAACATCATTCGGCTCAGGCGTAGTACATTTGTAACTTCCTTCTGCCAAACATACGATTCATTTGTAAATCCATTTGGAGATTGACATGTGTTTGTATGGGTTCTTTGGCAGATTGAGGTGGTAATTGGACTCACATGGTGCCTTCTCTGCACTTGATTAGCCTGGGGGGATGGGTGGTTGGTAGGTGTTTGGTTTCAAAGCAAGGGGTAGCATACACTCTACAACCAATTCGTATCAGATTCGTTCAATACTCCTTACTATCAATTGGTATCGGATTCATTTCATGCATTTTACAACCATTTTGTATCAGATACATTGCATACTTTCTACCGTTGTCATTCATTGTTTCCCCCATGTCGTGTGTTTTAGTTCCCGCAGCGGAACTTACGAATTGCTTGTACACGGCTCTTCTCTCTCATTTATTTACCAAAGTTATTGCCTGTGTGTCATGCATGGCACCACACCACACTCTTGGGATGTGTTGCACATCCACTCCAGTCCAAAGCAAACCCAGTCGCACGTTCACTGTCCCAGGTAGGATTCGTTAGCTTGTTTGTCATGTCAAATTCGTGGCCACTCATGGTGTCACCTGTACCATATGTTTGGTTCCCGCAGTGGAGCTTACAAAGCATTGATACGCACTTCTCGTGTTCTATTTTCTACACCAAACCTTGTTGTTTTGCCCCATGCACGGCAGCACGCTACACGTTCCCGACATGTTTCACTCCAGCCACAGTCCGCCGCAAACTCACTCGCATGGCCCACTGTCGCAAGTAAGATTTGTTATTACATTCTTTATGTTCTATCAATTTGCTACCATTCGTTGTCTCCCATATCGTTCATTAGTGGCCCCTATGGAACCTACGATTCAAACAGGCGTTGTCCTTCTACCTTATACTGCTTGCTTAAGGTACAAACAAACCAGGTGTTTCTATCCTTTCTCAGTAACCCAATTCTTATTGATTGAGACCTTGCAACCATGCAAATCATCTCAGCAGTCTGATACCCTTGCAACACATGACCCTTACAAAATGCAAAAAAAAAAAAAAAAACGCAAAAAGGAAAAAATATATAAAACGAAAAAAAAAAAAAAAAAAAAAAAATTGCCACCACGTAATCTCAGCCCAGCAACCTGACACCTGTTGAGACCGTTGCAATGATGCAAAATTTGTCTCCACAGCCTGACACCCTTGTTAAGACCCTTGCAAACGCAATACCGTCTTAGCAGCCCCACACTCATCGAGACTCTTGTAACCACACTAAATCGTCTCAGCAGCCTGACACCCTTGTTAAGACCCTTGCAACACATGACCCTTACAAAACAAAAAAAAAAAAAATTATATATATATAAAAAAAAAATAAAAAACGCAAAAAAGAAAATAAAAAAACGCAAAAAAAAAAAGAAAAAAGAAATATAAAAGTGCAGAAAAAAAAAAATTGCCACCACACAATCTCAGCCCCGCAACCTGACACCTGTTGAGACCGTTGCAACGACGCAAAATTCGTCTTCGCAGCCTGACACCCTTGTTGAGACCCTTGCAAACGCAATACCGTCTCAGCAGCCCCACACTCACGGAGACTCTTGCAAGCACAGAAAATTGTCTCAGCAGCCTGACACCCTTGTTAAGGCCCTTGCAAACGCAATACCGTCTCAGCAGCCCCACACTCATGGAGACTCTTGCAAGCACGCAAAATTCGTCTCCGCAGCCTGAGACCCTTGCAAACGCAATACCGTGTCAGCAGCCCCACACTCATGGAGACTCTTGCAAGCACACAAAATTGTCTCAGCAGCCTGACACCCTTGTTAAGACCCTTGCAACACATGACCCTTACAAAACACAAAAAAAAAAAAAAGAATAAAAAAAAAAAAAAAAAAGCAGAAAAAAATAAATTGTCACCACACAATCTCGGCCCAGAACCTGACACCTGTTGAGACCATTGCAACCATGCAAAATCGTCTCAGCAGCCTCACACCATTGTTGAGATCCTTGCAAACGCAATACCGTCTCAGCAGCCCTACACTCATCAAGACTCTTGCAACCACACAATACCATCTCAGTAGCCTCACACCATTGTTGAGACCCATGCAAACGCAATACCATCTCAGCAGCCCTACACTCATCAAGTTCCTTGCAACCACGCAATACCATCTCAGCAGCCTCACACCATTGTTGAGACCCTCGCAAACGCAATACCGTCTCAGCAGCCCCACACTCATCAAGACCCTTGCAACCACGCAATACCGTCTCAGCAGCCTTACACCATTGTTCAGACTCTTGCAAACGCAATACCGTCTCAGCAGCCCCACACTCATCAAGGCCCTTGCAACCACGGAATACCGTCTCAGAAGCCTTACATCATAGTTCAGACCCTTGCAAACACAATACCGTCTCAGCAGCCCCACACTCATCAAGACTCTTGCAACCACGCAATACCGTCTCAGCAGCCTCACACCATTGTTGAGTCCCTTGCAAACACAATACCGTCTCAGCAGTGCCACACTCATCGAGACCCTTGCAACCACGCAATACTGTCTTGCGCAACCTCCCACTCGTCAAAGACCTTTGTGACCATACAGTCTCGCCCCAGCAACCTGGCATTCATTGAGACCCTTGCAGCCAGACAAATCATCTTTGGTCTCATGTACACTGCTGTTGGTAAAAATAAATAAAATAAATGGGTTCAGACGGATGTTCAGAGGCATTCGAAGCGCATTCGAAACACCAATGCCTGTAACAGCTTGTAAACACTGCCAGATGCGGTAACTCATGTTTACCAGCGTTTCATTCACAGTCGTTTTCATAAAAAAATTTAAATAAAGGGGAATATTGTCTCAGCAACTTGACACTCATTTGAGACCCTTGCTAAATGTAATATCATCTCAGCTACCTCACACCCTTCTAGACCTTTTCAACCACACAATCTCATCTCAGCAACCTGACACCCGTTCAGACCTTTGCAGCCATACAAAGTCATCTTAGCAACCTGACACTCATTTGAGACCATTGCAAATGCAATATCGTCTCAGCAACCTGACACCCATTCAGACCCTTGCAGCCATACAAAGTTGTCTCAGCGGCCGACACTCATTTGAGACCATTGCAAAACGCAACATCATCTCAGCAACCCCTCACTTGTTGAGACCTGTGCAACCACACCATGCCATCTCAAAACAAACCTCATAATCATCGAGACCTTTGCAACCACGCAATATCGTCTCAGCAAACCAGACTGAGACCCTTGCAACCACCAATACCATCAAATCTTCATACTCAAGGCCCCTGCCACCACACAATATCGTCCCAGCAACCTGACACTCACTGACACCCTTGCAACTGCACAATATTGTCTGCAGTAGTATAAAATACTACGTGCAAACCCGAATACAAACTAAACTTGCAAACACACCTCAGTGACAAACAATCAGCCACACAAACACACAGTGGCACCCAGTTGGCCATTCATCTTCAGTGGCACGCGGGCCACTCATCTTTTCTCAGTTTTTTCCCTGCTGTTAGTTCAGGTTTTCATCCAGCACCAGCAAGTGCACGTTGGCCTGCGAGTGCACGTTGGCCTGCGAGTGCATGTATATCATCTTGTTGAGCACCTGTGTATTGTCTTGATTTTCTCACACCAATGCAAGATCCAGTCCAAGTTCTCAAACTAGACCAAGCATCAGTAGCAGACTTGGCTATGTGGGACAACTTCCTCACCTGATAGAACATCATTTCAATCTTCATCCCGGCAGTGTCAGCCGAGCCACCAAAGGCTTTTGCAGCCATTTTTAGGCCACCACTGGTTCTCCAAAACTTGGCCCCCAGAAATTCTCTTAAAATTTTGCTTCACCCAGTCTTCATCACGCCTCGTGCTGCACCCCATCGTGGCAGCTGCCCAGGTCTGGGACCACACTTGAACAGGACAGACACTGTTCTTCACCACAGACAATCAGGCCACAGCCGACATCATCAATTAAGATAGATCTAAGTCACTCCCCATCACTTCCTACGCAGGCTCGCGCAGCTGTTACTCCGTCACCAGTTAATATCTTATGTAGACCTTTTCCAGGCAAATGCAAAAAGCAGCTGATGCGCTTTCCTATTCTAACCTTGGAATGGATGTTTTTTCCAGCAAGAGCCTGGAGCCGACCCAACAACTATCCCTGTTCCACCATGGACATTGCTGACGATGGACTGAAGTCGCATCTCGCCAACGCAATCCAACTTATTAACCACTCCTTGGCACGCAACACACTGAAGGCCTATCGCACTGCTTGGAACACTAATCGCAAATTTTTGGCCCCTTGCCCCGGAGCAGCAATAGGCAACGTTGGACACATCCTAGCCTTCATATCGTATTGCCGCATGCAGCTGACCATTTCTCAATACTATCACGCCATATCTAGATGGCATCCAGCATTTCCTGTCCCTGCAGGACCCCAGTAAACCGTCAGTATTCTCAAGCCCATGCAGTCAAGTCCCTCCTACAGGGCATACAGAAGCACCAACCTGTAGTCAGTGGCAAGCGCCTACCTTTCAAGAGTCCCCTCTTTAGGGACATGTCTAAAATCCTTACTCGTTCCCTGTTTAGGGCTTTGCCTAGTCTAGTCACCCAACAGCCATCTACCAGGCCTTCTACGGTTCCCTACAACCTAGTGAATTTAGTCAGCGGCTCCGGCAGTCACACACTGCTCCGACGCCATCCGACTCGCTTTCGAACCACTACACTTTCACAGTCTGCAAACGCAACAAACAGGCCCCTGGGGTTGACATCAACCTGTTTCTGACTGACAACGCCTGACGCCCAGTGACGGTGCTCGACCCACTACTGCTCCATCTACCCAGCCAATCTGATGGTAGCTCGTTGCTACCCTTTCTAAACCAGCTCCCTGAGTGGCAGCCAGTGTGTCAAGCATGTCAGAATCCTCCTAAGTAACTTGGGCTTCAAACCCCAGTCAGTTCTCTGGACATTCTTTCCGAATTGGAGCAGCCTCAGTTGCCTCCCAACAGGGAGTAACAGACTACGTAATCAAGATACCAGGCTGATGGGAGTCTCCTTGTTTTGCCACATACATCCCAAATCCTCATGAAGGAATGGCACAAGCCTTTACCAAGCTGGCTCAATAAATACAAGAAATCAATATAAACTATTTCCCTATCTGAGTCTTTTGCCCCCTTTTCTTGGCATACTGACCAGACCACCAAGGCACACTTCAGGTCTATTTATGTTGTAAGTCTTGTCGCGTGTTTATGTGATCCACATCTCTCTCGGTCAGAGGGTAACGACCATAAATAAGAAGGCCAGTATGGTGGCCTGAGTTTATGGGAGGAGCCCGGAGGGTATTTAAGCAGCCCACTCACACATGCTCTTTGTCGGTTCAGTGTGCAGTACTACACGTCACTGGGCCGACTCTTCCCAGCTCACCTCATGTCCGTGAGTCTGCGCATTCAATCGCATTCGACACCCTCCCGCCCTTCCCTTTTTCAGGGCACTTCTCAGCATGTCCTTCTTCAATTAACTACCCATTACTTACCTTGGGTATGCCCCCTTTTCTTGGCATACTGACCAGACCACCAAGGCACACTTCAGGTCTATTTATGTTGTAAGTCTTGTCGCATGTTTATGTGATCCACATCTCTCTCGGTCAGAGGGTAACGACCATAAATATATATATATATATATATATATATATATATATATATATATGCAGTATCTCACAAACGTGAGTACACCACTCACATTTTTGTAAATAATTTATTATATCTTTTTATGTGATAACACTGAAGAAATTATATTTTGCTATGTAGCGCCTGTGTACTTTTCAGTACAAGTGCTATGTCAAATTTAGTTGGGGGATGAGAGAGTTACCTTGCTCTCATCCGTGTTGATCTGTTAAATTGGGTTTCTGTCAGCCCTGGGCTGTCCTGTGGTGTCAGAGTGTGTTCCAAGGAGACCTTCCTATCTTTGGATAGCAGGTGGCGCCAGAGGGGTCCAGGCGGAGCGCCTTTCTCCAGCACCCAATGAGAGGAGTGTTTCCCTCAGGGGGCATGCTAGGGGAGGGTATTTCTGTGACAGACGCCTTTGTGTGGGTTCTTCGCCCGTTCCTGGTTCCAGGTGCGGCACCCACCTTTAGGGTGTGTGCACATCACGGGCCCCGGCGATATGGCCTACCAGGCCGGGGCACACGTGCCACGCAGAGTTCCTGACTCTGGGCCCTCATGGCCTGGAGCGACTAATGCTGCCAAGGGGCCCCAGTGACTTACTGGGTCCCCCCACCTCTTATTAAGAAGATCCCAGGCGAGTTGTGCTGTTCGGTGGGGAGTCGGTCTGAGGTGAACCCGGAGGCTGGTGATCCAATGGGGCTCAGACGATCCATCAGGGATCTGGGTGACCGGACACTGACAGGTTGTATGCTGCAAACTGTCAGTCGGTGACCCCAAGCTAACAAGTCTACCTGAGGAAGATTCAGGCGAAATTGTGTTTACTGGGAGGATTCGCTCTATCGTCCATGTTCATGAGTATTGGGCCTGTGGCAGAGGTCTCACTGCAAATGCAAACCTAAATCTTACTAAAGCCAAGTCGGTGGCAGAGACTTGTTCCTTCCCAGAAGTTCTAAGTGACACCCTGGCTGCCAGGCCTGTGAGAGGGAACTGTCCAGGGTCACTACACCCACTCCGGCCAGAGTGGCGACGAAGCAAAAGCTATTATCCTGAAGCAGGACTGCTTCGCTTATCCAAAGGCCTGAATCTGTGAGTTCTCTCCTTTCACCAATCTATTCTATCTACCTTGAGTTGACTGTTGGTCATGTTGGACCAGTAATAAAGCACAGAAAACGTCACCCTGCTGTCTGGACATTCCGTCATTCGCTCTCATCACCATCCTCTCCTTCATCATCATCCCTAGACACATCACAGAGGTAACATAATCATGCCGTCCCAAATCTAACCAGCGGCTCCTGAGGGGGTAGCGCTACAGCTACAATGTATAGTAGTGAGTGTACAGCTTGTATAACAGTGTAAATTCGCTGTCCCCTCAAAATAACTCAACACACAGCTATTAATGTCTAAACCACTGGTAACAAAAGTCAGTACACCCCTAAGTTAAACTGTCCAAATTGAGCCCAAAGTGTCAATATTTTGTGTCGCCACCATTATTTTCCAGCACTGCCTTAACACTGTTGGGCATGGAGTTCACCAAAGCTTCACAGGTTGCCATGGAGTCCTCTTCCACTCCTCCCTGACGACATCACAGAGCTGGTAGATGTTAGAGACCTTGCACTCCTCCGCCTTTCGTTTGAGGATGCCCCACAGATGCTCAATAGGGTTTAGGTTTGGAGACATGCTTGGCCAGTCCATCACCTTTACCCTCAGCTTCTTTAGCAAGACAGTGGTCATCTTGTAGGTGTGTTTGGGGTCGTTAGCATGCTGGAATACTGCCCTGTGAACCAGTCTCCCAAGACAGGGGATTGTGCTCTGCTTCAGTATGTCACAGTACATGTTGGCATTCATGGTTCCCTCAATAAACTGTAGCTTCCCAGTGCTGCAGGACTCATGCAGCCCCAGTCCATGACACTCCCACCGCCATGCTTGACTCTAATCAAGACACACTTGTCTTTGTATCCTCACCTGGTTGCTGCCACACACACTTGACACCATCTGAACCAAATCATCAGACAACAGGACATGGTTCCAGTAATTCATGTCCATAGTCTGCTTGTCTGATGGGCATAGTGATTCTGAAGTTGATTGGCACAGTGAGGTTGCAATTGGGCACAGTCATAATGTCTAAACACCTCCCCTTCATGACATTGTCGATAAGGGGTGGATCATGGGTGATCCTTAAATGATGCCCCCCCTGCAAAAAGTTCTGCGGATGCCCATGGCTCCTTTATTCTTTTTACCAGTATCCTTTTTGTGCATCCCACATATTGCTTCTTGCATTGACATTCTATTACATATTTCAATCCCTCCGCCTGGCAGGTTATACAGTACTTAAAGGCTAAGTTCACCTTTGTTCACCTCACTGTTCTCACTAAATACACAGGCATTGATTATTATTTTTTCTACCTTTCACCTTTCATACTGTAGTTGATTGTACAATCAACTACAGTATGTAGTGCAAGGGCCTGCCTGATTGGATACAGAGTGCTTGGCTAGATCAGTGTCTCCTTTTATATAATTTTGATAAATTTAAAGAAGATTGCACAGAGTTTGTACAATCAGATTGTATAGTGTATGGCCACCTTTATACCCCTAAAATTAGCTAGTTGTGCTTTTAGGGCCATTGTTAACGGCAAACCAAACACAGAAGCAAACACACATTTTGACATGTGAAAAGAAATTGTGGAAATGCAGCAAAATGCGCAGTAAAAAACACGCAACCCACAACGCGCCAAAATGTCCCATGAGCCACATGTAGCGCAGCCCAATGAAATCAACATTCTGCCCTATGTGTCACAGGAAAAATGAGCCAAAAAACATGCACTCCCACTATTCTAGATGTAAATATGGCCTGAAAGTTAAATTGGTGTGTTTACACAAGAACAACAAAGCTTCATTTACATCTGTGCATTTCTGAACGCAGTGCATACTGCACAGAAAATGAGCACTTGGCCATGCATATTAGAAATGCGCTGCACTAAAAATCACAGTAAAAAAATGCATTATGCTACATTTTAAACAATAGCTATGGAGCTTCTTTCGGGCGATTGTTGTGTGTAGGGCAGCCCATTCAAGTGGATGGGTGGTCCTATGTGTGCCAAGTGAAAATGCTCCAAAAAGGCCACAAAAAATCAATTAAAAAAAGCATGTGGGAATGTGCTATGCAGAGATGTGAATGGAGCTTGACAGCTGAGTGTTTCCATCCACGGCCTCCTATGTACTTGTATAAAGATTGCCATACACTATGCAATTTGATTGTACAATCTCTGTACAATCTCCTTTCAATATACCCATTCATGCTGTATCCAATCAGACAGGCCCTTATACTACATAGTTGACAGTATACAGATTGCACAATCAGATTGTGTAGTGTATAGTGAACTTTACAGAGTACAATTCTCCTGTTTTCAATACTACAACTCTATTCACGTAGGCTGTTATCTCATCTCTCAGTACACTCTGCCAAATGAACGATCTATGCAAGATGAAGGTTAAGGTGAAAAAAATCATGCCTGTGTATTTAGTGAGAAAAGTCATCATTGATTGGTTGCATTTAATTTAAAAACGTGCACCTGGAAGAGGGTGGTAGGTAGGAGGGTAGATGATGCAGGGTGTGTGCTTAGGAGGTCAGCTGGTCAACTCCTTCCTGTGTTATGACCTATAGTGTGTCTAGGAAGTAAGGCAGAAGTAATGGAGAAGTGTTTTTTAACAGCCATGAAAACAGTGAGGTAAGTGTGTGTATAATAAATGGAAAGCTGTTTTATTTCTGAAAAAAAAGTACAATAATGCTATATTGGTAAATAGGAGAGCTGGAATTTAGAGGGGAAAAAAAGGTGAACTTAGCCTTTCATTTTATATTGCTTTCCTATACTGTTCGACATAAAAACATCTTCCTTCCTTTTTAATTATTTTCTACTCTTGCACAGCTATAACATTTTCTACATTCAAAGAAACCCTCTTCATGGAAAAAATTAAAATCCTTGGGTTTACGATGGGTCTATAATATTTTTTATTTTGCACCTTAAATGTGGTGCCTTTCTCGAGATGAATTTTGGTCTTGTGGGTAAGATTGCCCCCCCCCCTCCCCCATTGCCCCCTTTTTGGTTTTCAGTATTGGCTAGTGAGTTTTTATATTTTTTCAATTTGTTTCTATTGTTTATTATAATCTAATACGATAGCCAGGGAAAAGTCTTATTCTAGATTCAGGTACGGCGGCGCATCTTTCCAGCGGCATAGCGTATCATATTTACGCTACGCCGCCGTAAGTCAGAGAGGCAAGTACTGTATTCACAAAGTACTTGCTTCCTAACTTACGGCGGCGTAGCGTAAATGCGGCTGGCGTAAGCACGCCTAATTCAAATGAGGATGGGGGGCGTGTTTTATGTTTATTACTCGTGACCCGACGTGATTGACGTTTTTTACGAACGGCGCATGCGCCGTCTGTGTACATATCCCAGTGTGCATTGCTCCAAAGTACGCCGCAAGGACGTATTGGTTTCGACGTGAACGTAAATTTCGACGCGGGAACGACACCATACTTAACATTGACTACGCCCCTAGGGGCAGCTTTATCTTTATGCAGCGTATCTCTTACGGAAACGGCGTATCTTTACTGCGACGGGCACACGTACGTTCGTGAATCGGCGTATCTAGTCATTTACATATTCTACGCCGAACTCAACGGAAGCGCCACCTAGCGGCCAGCCTAAAAATTACACTTTAAGATACGACGGCATAGGAGACTTACGCCGCTCATATCTCAGGCCCTGTACAGACGAGAGGATATCCATTGGAAACGGTCCGCTGGACCGTTTCCAGAGGACATTTCTGCTCCCGATTTTGATCTGATGGGCTGTACACACCATCAGATCAAAATCCCTGCGGAAAACATACGCGGTGACGTGCCGCACCATCGCCGCGACGATGACGCGGCGACGTGCGCGACCCTGAAAGGTAAATACTTCCACGCATGCGTCGAATCACGCATGCGAGGGAGGGGGATCGCTTGGACTTATCCGGTGAGTCTGTACAGACGACCGGATCAGTCCAACAGACAGGTTTACAGCGGATAGATTTCTTAGCATGCTAAGAAATTTTTATCCGCTTGAAAACCGTCGGCTGGAGAAATCTCTGCCGAAAAATGTCCGCTAGGCTGTACACACGACCGGATTTGTCTGCTGGAACTGATCCGCGGATAAATCCCAACGGACAGATCCGGTCATGTGTACGAGGCCTTAGCCTAATAAAGCGTATCTGTTTTCCAGAATACGGTTAAATTAACGCCGGCGTAGATTCAGAGTTACGACGGCGTATCTACTGATACGCCGGCGTAACTCGCTCTGAATCTGCCTATTAGTTTTTTTTCTCCTTCATCTTCTTTCCATTCTTTTTCTTTAATTAAACTCTGTCCACTTTCTGTATTTGTTTTATCTGTTCCTCTAAATAGTCTTTTTTATTTAATTTTGTTTATTTTTTATCTTCATTAAAGGTAGAGAAGAATATAACATTGTATATGGTAATATATAACTTGTACAGCGAGAGAGTTTAAATGCACATACAGTAACAGCATATACAGTATAAGCACAAGGTAATCATGGTGTAATAGGAAAAGTACACAAAGGAAATTGTATTTATAGCAAGGAAAAATAATAGGATAAAATAGAATATAATATCATAGGATGAGATACAAATAAAATAAAATAAATGGCCTATTTGTTATGAGGATTAAATGGAATATAAGTAAAGGGTCATTGTAGTGCTATTGATATGAGTACGTTACACCGCCGCAAGTTTTCATCGCAAGTGCCTGATTCACAAAGCACTTGCGATGAAAACTACGCCCGCAGCCTCCGGCGCAAGGCGGGCCAATTCAAATGGGCGTGTGCTCCGTTTCCTACTGCGCATACGTTTCCTAACTCCCGCCGTGCTTTGCGCGCCGTGACGTCATTTTTTCGAACGGCGACGAGCGTAGCGTACTTCCGTATTCCCGGACGTGTTACGCAAACGACGTTAAATTTTAAATTTCGACGCGGGAACGACGGCCATACTTTAGAGAGCAATACGTTTGCTGACTAAAGTTAGGGCACCTAAAACAACGACTAACTTTGCAACGGGAAACTAGACTAGCGGCGACGTAGCGAAAGCGAAAATCTGTCGGGGATCCGCCGTAACTCCTAATTTGCATACCCGACACTGGTTTACGACGCAAACTCCCCCCAGCGGCGGCCGCGGTACTGCATTCTTAAGATCCGACAGTGTAAAACTATTACACCTGTCGGATCTTAGTGATATCTATGCGTAACTGATTCTATGAATCAGTGGCATAGATAGAAACAGGGATACGACAGCGTATCAGGAGATACGCCGCCGTATCCCTTTTGTGAATCTGGCCCTAAGAAAGTAGCTGGAGATGTCATTAATTTTTGTTAAAGAGTTGAATGCTTTCAGTAAAGGTTTGGAGAGAAGGGGAGAAAACATTTTATAATATTGGGATGTGAAGCCATCAGGCCCTGGGATTTTGCCTGGTTTGAGTTCTTAATAGCAAGTAGTAGTTCATCTGAGGTAATAGTTTTTTTCTAATTGCTCAATGTCTTCTTTTGGTTGGGTATGTCATTTGCTATTGTGGGGGAACTCCTGTATTATTCCATCTCTATTCATGCCAAGATAAGCAGGTTTATGCTGTGGTGGGAGGTTATATAACTTATTATAACTAATAACTATAACTAATTATGGAAAAGCGTAACTATTTTGTCAAAATTATTTTAAATTTTCTCCTCAGTGTTAGGGATAACATAGATATGTCCTGCTACTTTTGCATCTTTAAGGGCTCTGGCAAGATATTTCCCCCCTTATCGCTATGCTCATAATAAATAAATCTTTTAAAAAATAGGATTGTTTGTAAGGCTTTCCTACTTTCAATTCTGTTTCTGTCTTGCCTGCCTGAGATCTTTTGTGTTATGCCTCTAAACGTGCTGTTTTAACCACTTCAGCCTCAAAGGATTTGGCTGCCCAATGACTGGGCCATTTTTTGCGATTTGGCACTGCGTCTCTTTAACTGACAATTGCGTGGTCGTGCGACGTGGCTCCCAAACAAAATGTATATCCTTTTTTCCCCAACAAATAGAGTTTTCTTTTGGTGGTCACATCTGCGTTTTTTTTTTTTTTTTGGTATAAACAACAATAGAGTGACAATTTTGGAAGAATTTTTTATTTATTTTTTTAACTTTTTGCTATAATAAATATCCCCAAAAAATCTATAAAAAATCTAATTTTTTTCCTCAGTTTAGTCGGATGCGTATTCTTCTACATATTTTTGGTAAAAAAAATAATTACAATAAGCATTTATTAATTGGTTTGCGCAAAAGATATAGCGTCTACAAAATAGGGGATAGTTTTATGACATTATTATTAATATTTTTTTTTATTTGAAATGGCGGCGATCAGCGATTTTTCTCGTGACTGCGATTTTGGGACCATTCACATTTATACAGTAATCAGTGCTATAAAAATGCACTGATTACTGTATAAAAGTGACTGGCTTGGATGGGGTTAACCACTAGGGGGCTAGGAAGGGGTTAAGTGTGTCCTAGGGAGTGATTGTGTGGGAGCTAGGCTACCAGTGACACAACACTGATCGCTTCTCTCGATTACAGGGAGCAGACGAGCAGTGTCCTGTCACTAGGCAGAACAGGGAGATGCCTTGTTTACACAATCATCCCCCCGTTCTGCAGCTCCATGACACGATCATGGGACACCGGCGGACATTCAGTCCGCGGGTCCCGCAGGCATGGTCAAGGAGCTCGTGGCAGGGGCATGTGCGCACCGCACGGTGCGAAATTCAAAGCAACATATATATACGTTGCTTTGCGCAGCCGTGCCATTCTGCCAACATATATTTACATGACGTGGTCGGCAAGTGGTTAAGTGAGAGTGCAGAAATATTGTTTTCCCATTCTTTCTGCCTCAGTTGGAGGGGGGGTGGGGCATCAGGTGGAGGAGCATCCCCAGGTCCCTCCCTGGCTGCCTGTCTGCCCTCCAAAGCCACCGCTATGCGGCTGAGCACAGCCTCCAGGGTAGCTGTCTGGGCCTCCTGGGAAACTGTCTGGGCCTGTACAGCCACTCGAAGGCACCTGACCTCCCCCACAAGTTCAGCTGTGGTCGTCTGCAGCTCCCCCAGGCTGGTGACTGTGGCTGTGCTGTTTCCAGAGACATCTTGGATAGCATCCGGTACTGCTCCCGAGGAGGCCAGGCTATTGGATAGGCGCCTCAACTCCACCACGAGTTCCTCCATATGGCGGCTCTGTTGGTCCTGCTGCCTGGCAAGATTTTCTTGCAGCACTCCTGTCGCACCCCTTGGCTTAGCAATTCTCCTAAGGATCTCATCCTTTTTTGTCTTGCTGGTGCTGCCACTATCTGCACCATGGAGGCGAGCATCGTATCTCTCCATGGCAGAGACAATGATGGCCCTCTCATCTGGGGTGAAGTTTTTTTTTCTTCTCTCCTTCCTGGGTCCAGGCATTGCAAAGCTAAATATCCAAATCTCACAGACACCACCAACACAATAAATGGAGTCACTTTGCACTCGTTGGGCGCATGTGGTGACTCTTTTATGCACTGGGCCGGTCCAACTCAGCGGGGAGTTACACCTAATGTTGGTTTGCGCATGCGCAGAGGGCGGGGCACGTCCGGCGCATGCTCCGTTCGGTCTGGACATCATTTGCATGGGGTCACGGTTCATTAGAATGCTTCACGCCCACTTCCCTCCTACCGTCACTTGCGCCGGCTTACGCCGACACATTTAAGTTGCGCGAGCGCATCGTAGGACGCATGTGGTCCGGGAATATGGGACAGCTCTCTCTACGAGAATATGGCCCAATGTAATTAAATGTTATTAAAAATTACCTTTCCTTTTCAATCTGCAGTCGCTGTAATTTTCTATAAATGCAAAGCCATATGGCAACCTGGAGGTGTTCTGTACACAGAATGTGTACTGACCACTCCCCAGCAACAGCACTTCCTATTTGTGTGATTGGCGCACCAATTTACCCACAAGTCTGCACTAAGATACAAGTCATTTCAGGCATCCCCTGCAAAAAATGTCATTTTTGGTAAGATACTCCCAAAAGGAACACGTCTGCGCCTATGTTCACATTGATGCAATTTGACATTTCAAATTGCATGCCGAATCGGCAGCTATTGCTGGCAATGGCACCATCTGACTGACTTTGCGTCATTGCACCGATTCCCAAAAGTAGTTTCTGTACTACTGTTGGCAACTTCGGGGTGCCATTTGTATAAACCCACACAGATGTCTCTGAAATCGCTCCCGAAGTCAGGACTGACATGCAGGTATGGAATTGTGCGATTTCAATCCCGCTGTCAGTGTGAAGGTCTAAAGGGATGCAGGCCAACTTCAAAAAACTCACAATGCCTCTTTCTAAATACCTTGGAATGTCTTCTTTCCAAAAAGGGGTCATTTGGGGGGTATTTGTACTTTTCTGGCATGTTAGGGTCTCAAGAAATTAGATAGGCTGTCAGTACTTCAGGTGTGATTAATTTTCAGATATTGGCACCATAGTTTGTGGACTCTATAACTTTCACAAAGACCAAATAATATGCACCAATTTGTACTTATTTTTGCCAAAGATATGTAGCAGTATAAATTTTGGCCAAAATTTATGAAGAAAAATTACTAATTTGCTAAATTTATTAACAGAAACAAAATTCATTTTTTTACAGAATTTTCAGTCTTTTTTCTCTTATAGAGCAAAAAATAAAAAACCCAACGGTGATTAAATACCACCAAAAGAAAGCTCTATTTGTGTGAAAAAAAGGATGAAAATTTCATTTGGGTACAGTGTTGTATGACTGAGTAATTGTCATTCAAAATGTGAGAGCACCGAAAGCTGAAAATTGGTCTGGTTATTAAAGCGGGGGTTCACCCTATAAACCCCAAAAAAAAATTTTTTTTTCTTCTACCATAAAATCAGGCATTGTAGCGCGAGCTACAGTATGCCTGTCCCGATTTTTTTATCCCCGTACTCAACGTGTACTCGTACATCGAAGATACCGACTCCCCTCGGGGAATGGGCGTGCCTATGGAGACGGAGGATGATTGACGGCCGGCTCTGGCGCGTCACGCTTCTCCGGAAATAGCCGAAATAGGCTTGGCTCTTCACGGCGCCTGCGCATAGCCTGTGCGCAGGCGCCGTGAAGAGCCGAGACCTACTCGGGCTGTCTTCGGGGAGAGTGACGTGCCAGGGCCGGCCATCAATCATCCTCCCTCTCCATAGGCACGCCCATTCCCCGCGGGAGCCGAAATCTATAATGTACGAGTACACGGTGAGTACGTGGGTAAAAAAATCGGGACAGGCATACTGTAGCTCGCGCTACAATGCCTGTCTCGATGGTAAAATCGTGTCACTGAGGGTGAACCACCGCTTTAAGGGGGTTTAAGTGCCCAGTTGTCAAGTGGTTAATAACTACCTCAGATGTATCCTTCTATGGATGGTTCAGTTTGAAAACAGTAATCTCTTACTTGAACCCCTTTAATTGATAGCTGGCCCTATCTAGAGCCAGATCGTATATGTTGTCCAGGGTTCCCTTCTATTCCAACTTTGAATATATATATTGTGCCATCTGGGAAATGTCATTGTGTTCTATAATATGCTGCGGTGTCCCAGCCCCCCTCCCCCCGCCCGTTGCCTCAGTGCCTGCCGAGAGGATTGCTGTATCTTGTTCTGCGTCCTGATGAAGCCAATTTTGTTAAAACGTGTTGACCCATGACGACCTCTTAATTATATTTGGAGTTATAAAGCAAGACTAGTATTATCACTTTATTTGTACAGTTGTTCTGATAAGCACCAATACTGTATATCTGTTTTTATGGAATTTCTCTTTTTTTAAAACAGTGTTCCAGCTGAATTTTGTTTTAAAAAAAAGTCAGCAGCAACAAACACTGTAGCTGCTGACTTTTAATAAGAACACTTAACTGTCCAGGGAGCCCGCAAAATCGCCCCCCCCGGAAGCTGATCCATCGGATCAGGTGCCAGTTGCCGCCACTCTATCCAAGGGAAACAGGCAGTGGAGCCTTGCGGCTTCACTGCCCGTTTCCTACTGCACATGCATGAGTCGTGCAACGCTTTGTGATGGGCCAACTGTCTTCTAGGACACACACATGTCCCAGAAGACAGCACGCCCAATTTCCCAACACACCATGCGAGGGATGAAGAGAAGGAACAGCTCCGCGGTATAGGAAGTGAGATCAGGGCTAGCAACAGCCATTTCTGGTAAGTAAAAAATATATATTTTAAGTATTTTAAGTTAATGTAAAAATAAATTAGGGTGGACCTCCACATTAAATAATATTTTGTATAATAAAATTTAAGATTTTATATAAGACTCCATGTTTAGCCTATATAGTCTGACTTTATTCTAAATGTTTGGTTTATCTATACAACAAGGATTTTGGGCTAAAGTCACACTAATATACACTACTTTTGTGAGTATGGTTTTGACTTTTAAGTCTTTTTTTTTTTACAGTTTTCTAGTGGTAGAGTATGCAGGGGGTGAAGTGGAACAATCCAGTAGGTCCCCTCAAGGTGTACTAGACCTGGGGGTTTCAGAGGGTGGATGAGGATACACCCCTTGTCCTCGCTATAAATGCAGAGGCCCTGGGTCTCGCAGTTATTTCTTTACTCAGAAGACAGTTGAGTTTAGCTTAGCTTGCATAGGTTCAACAGATGAGAATTTTTGGTGGATGATATCTGCCACTTTACATGCAGATGGACTAGTAGCATAGTAGAAGCATAATTGGTTAGTTCTTCACAGATTGTGGCCATTAGGGCTTTATTGTTAAAGACCAGTTTGGAGCTGTGGGAATTTGTAAAACAAGCACTGTTTTCCAGATGGTAGAGGTTCAAGGCAGGGCATCACTGGTTACAAGAGAGATCATGTAGGCTGACCTGGCCACCTTGGAATAATGAGTGAGGTAATGTTGACACCAGGGCTGGACTGGGACAAAAATTTGGCCCTGGACTTCATCCAGACTGGCCCACTTTGACAGGTCTCTCCCATAGCTGCCGGACAACTCCTGCACCCCCCCCCCCCCCGCCCAGCCACCCAAGCCCCCTCTCCTCCTTTACTAGCCGTTCTACTTTATTAGAGTAGAATGGCTGGTACTGGTACTCTTATAGGCAGTACCAGTGGGGAAGCTAGACATTATTTCACCCGGGGCAAAGAATCAGTTCGGTGCTCCCCCTTATGGGACAAGATTAGGCAGAAGTAAGTAACTTCCAGGCCATAGCTGTTGAGTCAGTTGTCCGTCCCCTTCCCCATGCTCCTCTGTCGTCGTCCCTGCTCCTCTGGTCCTCCCCCTGCTTCTTTGTTCCCCCCAGGTGAGCGCTGTGGGGAGGGAGAGACAGAGGAGCGGAGGGGGGCGGCGGTCTGCTGTCACTGAAGCCGGCCCACTGAGCCATCGGCCCACCGGGAAACTCCCTGTAGTCCCAATGGCCAGTCCATCCCTGGTTGACACTGCAGTTACAAATGAATTCTGCACTGATCAAGGTTGCCCTGGCAGCCCTTTGGATCCTTGGCAGGCAGAGGCACTTAGGTACATGCTTGGCTCATGCATTATGACACAAGGTGAGCTGTGTACTCTTCTTAACAAGTGTTTCTCCAGAGACCCCTTTGCTAGATTTTGGAATGTGGAAGTTAAGTGAGCATGGCAATTACAAATACAATTTTTTTAACCTTACAAACTCTAATGCTATAAATGCTATAATTTTGATAAACATTGTCAGCAAGCATATTATGCTACAAACATTTTCTTCTAACATAATGCATTTTGGTACTCAGTGAATTTAGGTTGGGGGTGAAGTAGGCAGTGCATTTTTTTTAGGTTGGTAATTTAACAAAAACTATTATTCATCAGTCTGTGCTGCATTTATTAAAACAAAGAAAAATACATCACAGAAGAGTTATGGTACATATAATTTGGAGAAATCTCAAGGTGAAAATGAGAGGAAAAAAATAAGATACAAAATCTTCCCTAAGGTTAGCACTGCAATAAAGTTCAATATTTTTTATCCTTGCTCCTGGTATACCGACATGTCTTGTGTTATTACATTGACCTCTCTCAATCTTCAGTGGCTGAAGAATTTCTTTATACATTTTTTGACATTTTATATATTTATTGTCATAGCTCTCAGTCTTTGCTGATAGGTAAGTCATGAAGTGATCTATGGTACTGACATAAAATAGGAATGAACTGACCAGGAACTTTCCACTGAAAATGCCTTTGGTTGTAGTGTTTTCATACAGTATCTCAGACTTTCTCAGTAACTAGGGCTTGCTCCAAACTAAATAAGAAAAGTCAAAAGAATGATTATATAAAGACATTATATGAATATATTAATGCAACAATGTATGCTATACAGTTGAATATCAGATATGACACCTACTGTATAGCATTGTTTGACACACAGGTGATACTGTGGGAGAAAAAGTTGTACACTAACAAACAGTATACATGATGCTCACAAATAAGAATCAGTTGTTACTAGAGTTGAGCGGACACCTGGATGTTCGGGTTCGGACCCGGGAACCCGAACTCCAACTCCGATCTCCATTGAATTCAATGGGACACGGACTTTTATTTTAAAAAAAAAAATGCGCGGAGGTCCCCCCAAATTCAATAACCGGACCCTTTAGGTCTGGTATGGATATTAAGGGGAACCCTACTGTCAATTTAAAAAAAAAATGACGTAGGGTTCCCCCTAAATATCCATAACCAGACCCTTCAGGTCTGGTGTGGATTTTAAGGGGAACTCCACCCCAAATTTAAAAAAAAAATGGCGTGGAGTTCCCCCTAAAATCCACACCAGACCCCTTATCTGAGCACGTTGACCTGGCCGGCCGCAGAAAAGAGGGGGGGACAGAGTGCGGCCCCCCCTCTCCCGAACCGCACCAGGCCACATGCCCTCAACATTGGGAGGGTACTTTGGGGTGCCCCCCAAAGCACCTTGTCCCCATGTTGATGGGGACAAGGGTTTCATCCCCACAAGCCTTGCCCGGTGGTTGTGGGGGTATGCGGGCAGGGGGCTTATCAGAATCTGGAAGACCCCTTTAACAAAGGGGACCCCCAGATCCTGCCCCCCCTGTGTGAAATGTTAATGGGGTACAGTGTGAAATGGTAATGGGGTACAGCGACGGGTGATGTCTCCAGCGATTGGTCCAGCGATGAGAACATCCATCCATTCAGAGCACAGCTCAGCGAATGACGCGCCGATGCTTTGACTTTTTTTTATAGGGGAGGCGGGCCACGTGTCACGTGACCCCGTCCCCCTCTGTCCCCCCCTCTTTTCTGCGGCCGGCCAGGTCAACGTGCTCGGATAAGGGATCTGGTGTGGATTTTAGGGGGAACTCCACACCATTTTTCTTTTTTAATTTGGGGTGGAGTTCCCCTTAAAATCCACACCAGACCTGAAGTGTCTGGTTATGGATTTTTAGGGGGAACCCTATGTCATTTTTTTTTTAATTGACGGCGGGGTTCCCCTTAATATCCATACAAGACCTAAAGGATCTGGTTATTGAATTTGGGGGGACCTCCGCGCATTTTTTTTCCCCGAACTCCGAACCCGGACCCGAACTTTCAGCAATTATTCGGGTTCGGGTCCGGGTTCGGGAAAAACCCAAAGTCTGTACCGAACCCGAACTTTACAGTTCCAGTTGTTGCACAGTAAGAGTATTGTTAATGATCCCAACCATTGGAAAGGAAGTACCCCACAGATGAAGTTGATAAGGAGATGACATATGTATAAAGGTTCCATTCAAGAATATAAAATAGAATGGAATGCTTGTGGCATATTTCAATAGTAATGCAATATGATTTTTACAGATCAGTTAGTATATATGATTGGATAGTTTTTAAAAATGCTTACCCTAATGTAAGAAAATCTCTTAAAACTCGTTTCATCACACTAGGCCATTTATTTTCCGATAGTTGTCATTGAAAAGTATTTAGGTAAACAATGAGATTCAAAATAGTACAGGTATATATACAACCATGGTGTTACAATGAGAATTATCAAATTCAGTACACTCTAGTGGCGATAGAACTATATGATATCATAACTACTGCCTGCAGCCATTTGCTCCCAAGGGGCCTAGGTGAATGCTATAAAACGTACTGTGCAACGGTCAAAGTAATCTGTGCACTGTAAGCAAAATATGTTAAGTATCCACATATACAGTATAACAACTTAAGCCCTGTACACACGATCAGTCCATCCAATGAGAATGGTGCTAAGGACTGTTCTCATCGGTCAACCGATGAAGCTGACTGATGGTCTGATGTGCCTACACACCATCAGTTAAAAAAACGATTGAGTCCAACGCGGTGACGTAAAACACAACGACGTGCAGAGAAAAATTAAGTTCAATGCTTCCAAGCATGCGTTGACTTGATTCTGAGCATGCGCAGGTTTTTAACCGATGCTTTTGCATACTAACCATCGGTTTTGACCTATCGGTTAGGCGTCCATCGGTTGAATTTTAAAGCAAGTTCTACATTTTTGGACCGAAGGATAACTGACCGATGGGGCCCACACACGGTCGGTTTGGACCAATGAAAAGGTCCTTCAGTCCGTTTTCATCGGTTTGGACCGACCGTGTGTACGCGGCCTAAGAAATATATATTTGTTCCCTAGGAAGGGAGAAAATGGACAAATATTGCCTATGGCATTTCAAAGAACACCACATTTCCAAGCATGGGCCAGGTTAAAAAAAAAAAACTAAAGCCCTTTCTGAGACATACAGAGAAAGAATAAAAATAAAGGAGGAAAGATAAGGTCAAAATTGTAACTCATAGTAGAAGTTTAATGAAAAAGAAGGATGAAAAAAGAGAAGAAAGAAGATTTGCCACGGATCCCCTCCTCCTATGGGGATTGAAAATATCAAATCCAGGGGTTCCAGACCTTTTCAAAATGATGTTGTTGGTCACGGAGGATACTGGCAAATTTTTAATTAATCATAATCCAGGAGATTCTGTTTTTTACTATTGCTATGTTTATCACAGGAGTTTTCCATTCTCTCGCTATGGTGATCTTAGCTGCCAGAAAAATAAAACTGTTTAAAACAGTGAGAGTCCTGAGATTTTTGGGTAACTCACTCGATAGGTCAGAAAATAGCATTGCCTTAACATTTTTAGGAATATTCAACCCTGTTGCCTTATGAAGAGTTTATGAGTAATCTCCATTAGCAACTGGGAATATGTGTACGGTACATAGATTTATATACAGTTTATGATAAGAAATACGATTAGTGTGTATGTAATATTGTTTCTGTAAGGGTTAACGTGGCTAAATGTAAAATGACAGGCAAGAATGCTGGTGATGTGCGACAAGAGTCGCTCTGCTGTGTACCTAACTTAATATTCAAAAGGCCAGGAAGAGATCACATCTGAGTGTGTAGTCGGGACGGTGCCGAATTCATTAGCTAGATAAAGGCTTTTGTATTCTTCCATGCTAACAAACCAGATATCCATTTAAGGGACAATTTGCCTCAGCTATTTCCATGCATAGCTAAGTGCCCCATTCAAGAGAAGGTGATGACCTTTGGTTTAATTAATTTCTTTTTAAATCTAATTGTCACTAACCCAAGTAGAGAAGGGGCTATCAAGGGGAAATTAAGTTAAGAGGATATTGTCCATATTTGGAGGAGATGAGCCCGGAGGGAGGAGAGACCTAACAGATTAACCAATCAGAGTGGCCCTGTGCAAGTCAATGAGAGATGGGCCTATATGAGGGGAGTCCCAAACAGTAGTTAGCAGGGATGAACATGACCTGGGCCCAGAGTCATTAATATAGGTAATTATCAGATCATCTCCCAGCACTTAAAGGTATACCTGTGTTGTCATATGTTTGTCTGTTTGCTTTTTATATTGTGATGAATATACCCTGTATTCTTGTATGTTAACCTAATATTTCCTCCCTTGCTTAAGAATAGATGTTTTCTGTGTATTAGATAGACTTTTAACAATACTCTAATAACATAATAACATTTTAACACTTTCACTTCTGGTCAAAAGAACTCTCATTTAACCCACATCATATCTTTGAGATATTAGATCTTAAATATATACTTTAAAGGTTAACAACCCGGTCACTGAATATACCAGGTTGAATATTCTTGTCCAGTACCTCTTTACTTTTGGGCATGTCCACCAAATGTGGAGCATGCTTACTTCTTGACCGCAACCCCTGAAACAGAGAGGGGATGCATCCGGGTAGATTTTTGCCAACCTCGTGGGTACAGGGTACCATCATGACAATACCTTATAATTAGCCTCCACTAGGGAAGTATTTAAAATTCCCCTGTGCACCATGGTCGACCACCGGAACCAGACTTCCTCATCTATAGCCTCCCCCAGATCTGACTCCCAAGCTAGTTGGTAAGAGAATTTAGAACCCTGATCGGTGAATAGAGTATACAGCTCTGATATGCTACTGCATGTCCCAGGGCCACTCAAACATTTATTTTAATAATAAGTTTGTGTAGTATTGTCACCCTGATCTCGAAACGTCGCCTGTAAAAAGTGATATATTTGGCAGAGTCTAACTGCATCCGACGCATTCATTTTTAAAGTCTTCAGAAAATATAGGGGTTTTCTAATTCCTTTATGGTCTATAAAATTAGATATCCTGTAAAGGCCTTTGTTAACACTAAGCCAATTCAATACAGATGCACATGATCTTTCAGTCTAATTGTAAAATATATGCATTGAAATGTCCTTGCACAGTGCAGGAATGCATTCTTTTGTGATCTGAAATCCACCACAATCATTGCTTTATTGCCTAAATTACACAGTTTTCCAAAGAGGCTTCAAGAAGGATGTGTTAAAGGGGTTGTAAAGGAAAAAAATGTTATTCATAATAAGCATCCTTTACCTGCAGACATTCCTCTTTTCACTTCCTCATTGTTCGTTTTTGCTCAGAAGTTGCTCTATTTCTTCTCTGTTCTGTTCACTTCCTGCTTGTCTGATTGTTACTCACCACCGTGATGGGAGGCTTTACTGCGGTGGTCAGTAACATGCTCACCCCCTCCTGGGAACTACATCTGTGCGGCAGGATGCTCTCTACGTGTTAGAGACTTCAAGGAGGTGTGAATTACTGGGCATGCCGCAATTCATACTGGGAAATGTAGTTCTTCCATGAACGAGAGCCGCAAACCAGGAAGTGAATGAGAGAACAGAAACTAGAATGCCGGAGGTGATATAGATGAAGGAATTTAATAGGTATTTACTTGTTTTTTAACAGAATCATTACACTATTCTGTCTGTCTACCTTGCAGACATTAATTTTAGGCAAATTTTTTTTTTCCTTTAGTGACCCTTTAATGTCACTGGTACCTAGGCTATAAGACAAGAAGACAGAGTTTATAGTAAGACATTTTCAAGATTTACAGCTCAGATATAGAGCTAGTGATTTTGTATGGGAGGCTAATAAAAGTGATACATTTATCTTGCGGTAACAGGTCTGTTTTAAAATACACTTTTTTTCAATGAAATTCTGCTTTCTGTCATGTCTCTAATGCTCTGTACTGGCTGAGCTAAGTTACAGCCACACCCCTCAGCATTAACTTCCTATTACAAAGTAAAAAAGGAGTAGCTGGTTTACTCCAGATCTATTGATTAGTGCTGACTACAAAGTGTATTGCATCTACCTCTGGCAACTACTAGCACTGCCCGAGGGCCCCATGCCACTAGGGGGCTGCATCAGTAAAACCAGAGACAGTATGTAAAAATCTGTGTTTTTTTACATCTGTCCCTGAAATGTCCCTTACCGACATCCTTTTGGTCCAAAAATACCAAGATTATAGCTGCCCCCCCTCTCCAGTTCCTTTTCAGTGTGTGTATAATGTGTGTGTGTATACTGTGTGGCCTCATAATCTATTGCCTAGGGGCCCCATAATCTCCTATTACCCGGGGGCCCCATAATCTCCTATTACCCGGGGGCCCCATAATCTCCTATTGCCCAGGGGCCCAATGAGCTGTCAGTCCGCCCCTGCTAAGGACATATAATTGTGTTAAACGTGTCTACCGGGCACTCTCAATAAAGGAATTTGGATCACAATTGTGGTGTGCAGCCTATTCTTCTTTTCATACATTGATTGCAGAGGTGAGCTGAGGCGGGCATCCATCAGGCTTCCTCATCTCACCTGGAGAAGCAAGTCTTTTTTGTCTAAATTACTAGCCTGCAGAGTGATATTTAAATTGTGCACAACGGCTATAATAGTAAAGTAGAGGTAAGATTATATATATATATATATATATATATATATATAAGTGGCTAGTACAATATCTATCTGACTGCATACGTCATACTGACATGTGCAGCTAATTAGACTGATGAACTGCAAAGATGGAAAGCTTTCTATTTACTTTAACATGCAATTGAAATAATTTACATGGTTGATAAGGTGGAAAAAGACACCAAGGCCATACAGTTCAACCTGTGCTCATGTCAAAATCATTTTCCATAACCCTGTATACTGTGTTTGCTAAGATACCCATTAAAGAGTTGTTTTAAATCACATTTTTAATCAATACTTCCCACTGACACCACTAGTTGTGGAAGTGAATTCCACATCCTTACCTCCCTAACAAGGAAAACCCGCCTACACAGTTTAAGGTTAAACCATTTCTCTTACAATATCAATGAGTGGCCCTGTCCTCTTAAACACCCTGAGACTGAAAAGTTTATTTCCTATGCTAGAATCGCCATTGAGGTATTTGTATATCGCTATCATATCTCCTCTTTAGAGTCTCTTCTTCAGAGATAATATGATTAATGTTCGAAGTCGTTCCTCGCAACTAAGGTCCTCCAGCCCCCTTATTAACTTTGTTGCCCTTCTCTGGATTCTCTTCAGTTCCCACACCTCCCTCCCAAGGATTGGTGACTACAACTAAACGTCATACTCCAGATGTGGCTGAACCAGAGTTTTTTTTAAAGTGGCAGGATTATTGGGCCAGATTCACAGACACTTATGTTACTCCGCGGCGGCGTAATGTATCCCATTTACGTTATACCGCCGCAGGTTTACAGCGTAAGTGCCTGATTCACAAAGCTCTTACCTGTAAACTTGCGGCGGTGTAACGTAAATGCGCTTGGTGCAAGCCCGCCTAATTCAAATGCGCATGCTCCGTTAGGAAATTTCCCGACGTGCATTGTGCGAAAAATTACGGCGCCCCAACAGTTTTTTTAAATGCGACGTGCGTTACGACGTTTCGTATTCCCGGACGTCTTACGCAAAAAAAAAAAAATTCGAAATTCGACGCGGGAACGACGGCCATACTTTAACATGGCTGATCTAAAGATAAGCCATGTTAAAGCAGGTGTAACTTTGCGATGGGTAAAAACGACTAGCGACGACGTATGGGTATGCGACGAACGCGCGGATGTTCGTGGATCGCCGTAACTAGTCGTTTGCATATTCTACGCCGACGGCTATGGAATCGCCGCCTAGCGGCCGGCCTAGAATTGCATCCTAAGATCCGACGGTGTAAGTCAATTACACCTGTCGGATCTTATGGCTATCTATGCGTAACTGATTCTATGAATCAGTCGCATAGTTAGGGCGGGCGGATCACAGAGATACGACGGCGTATCAGGAGATACGCAGTCGTATCTCTTCTGTGAATCTGGCCCATAGTTTTTATTTCTTTAGTAAATTCCCTTTTTTATGCATGATAATATTCTACTAGCTTTGCTTGCTGCAGCTTGGCATTGCATGCCATTGCTGAGCCTGTGATCTATCTTTTTCCATCCTAGAATCCCCCAGAAGTTCTTCCTCTAGCGAGTAACTTGCATTTAAGTTTTTATCACCCAAGTGCATTACTTTACCTTCTTCAACATTAAACCTTTTTTGCCATGTAGTTTCCCTCCCCATTATTTTATTGAGATCTACTTGTAAGGTATTTCTATATCTTGATGTGAAGTTATTGCCCTACTTAGCTTTGTATCGTTAGTAAACACAGAGACTGAACTATTTATACCAACCTCTATGTCATTTATAAATAGATTAACTACTAGCCGACCAGCCACCGTCATTATACGGCGGCAGGTCGGCTCTTCTGGGCGAGAGCCCGTAGCTATACGTCCGCTCCTCGAGCGGCCACTAGGAGCGCGTGCGCGCCGCCCGCGCGCCCCCGACTCCCGTGCGTGTGCCCGGCGGGCTCGATCGCCGCCGGGCACCCGCGATTGCTCGTTACAGAGCGGGGACCGGGAGCTGTGTGTGTCAACACACAGCTCTCGGTCCTGTCAGCAGGGGAAATGCTGATCTTCTGTTCATACAATGTATGAACAGAGGATCAGTGTTTCCCCTAGTGAGGCCACTCCCCCCCCCACAGTAAGAACACACAGGGACATACTTAACCCCTTTCCCGCCCCCTAGTGTTAACCCCTTCACTGCCAGTGGCATTTTTATAGTAATCCAATACATTTTTATAGCACTGATCGCTATAAAAATGCCAACGGTCCCAAAAATGTGTCAAAAGTGTCCGAAGTGTCCGCCATAATGTCGCAGTACCAAAAAAAATCGCTGATCGCCGCCATTACTAGTAAAAAAAATATATTCATAAAAATGCCATAAAAATACCCCCTATTTTGTAAACGCTATAACTTTTGCGCAAACCAATCAATAAACGCTTATTGCAATTTTTTTTTACGAAAAATAGGTAGAAGAATACGTATCGGCCTAAACTGAGGGAAAAAATTGTTTTTATATATTTTTGGGGGATATTTATTACAGCAAAAAGTAAAAAATATAATTTTTTTTCAAAATTGTCGCTCTATTTTTGTTTATAGCGCAAAAAATAAAAACCGCAGAGGTGATAAAATACCACCAAAAGAAAGCTCTATTTGTGGGAAAAAAAGGACGCCAATTTTGTTTGGGAGCCACGTCGCACGACCGCGCAATTGTCAGTTAAAGCGGCGCAGTCCCGAATCGCAAAAAGTGCTCTGGTCTTTGACCAGCAATATGGTCCGGGGGTTAAGTGGTTAAAGAAAATTGGTCCTAGGACATAGCCTAGGGTTACCCCACTTACCATTACATACTATTCTGAGTACTCGCTGTTTATCACCACCCTTTGGACATGCTTCTGTAACCAGTTTTCTATCCAGGTACATACACTATGGTCCATGCCTACATACCTCAGTTTGTAAATGAAGCATTTATGGGGAACTGTATTGAGTGCCTTTGCAAAATCCACGTCACCATGTCACCATGTTAAGGAAGAAGGGCTCCTAAAGTTTGCCGGCCGGCACTTTCGTTTATATGCTGTTTTTAAATCGATGTTTGTAAGTACACTTACGTTTTTAATAAATGCCAATCTTTTATACAGAATTATGCTATGGTGCACCTTCTTTTTCATTCTTAACATCAGATGAGCCTGAGATCGTGCCTGGCGTTTCCTTGGGACCTGTCTCCCCCTGTATTCCTGTGAGTCCACAAAGACCGCGGCTGGGCTATAGCCGACTGCATAGAAAGCTTGCCCTCTGGTAAACGGCCTTATATTTCTGGTGAAGGGATCACTCTAGTATTACAATACCTGTCACTTTGGGTGGTGTGAGCTTCCAGGACCCTATATCTGCATGAACTTTATTGTTATTGGAGACATATGCTGATTATTGCATTCTATGGACTTGACTTACATCATACCCTGAATGTAATTTTACCTGTTTAGAATCTCTTTGGCGCGGATTTGTTTTTTATGTATGTTTTTTCTCTGTGTATCGCACGCCAGCTGCTGCCTGTTTTTAGTGTAACTTTCTGTACTAATTTTTGAGCGTATTAGCGCAGTTAAATAGCACCCCTACCATAAAACAACCCTCCTGTCTCATAGACTTTTGCCAATATGCAAATTAAATCACTCAAATATCTACTGAAAACCTATTAGATCACAGCAAATGGGCCATAGGAACTGATAGAAAAGTCACATATTAAAAAATGGGCATAGATCATATGGCCACCCCAGGTGGGCATCCTCAGCCCATACCATCCCCCCAGTTTTACCCATCCAGCAATTCACCACATTGAGAAAAGTACATTCCTCCAGAATATTTGCAATGCAGCAGGGTAGCTGCTCAGTGTTTGATCTGGAAGCAAGTGGAGGTCACTGGAGTAAGGGTGTATACTTCAGTGATTTTTAGGCCCCAGGAGCATTGGCCAGGTATGGCATATACATAGAGGGAAAGGTGTCCTGTAAGCTGCACACCACTGCAAGCCCTTTGTAAGAAAATATGTAACAGCCCGAGTCCATGCTCCAACAAGGCCATGTCCCCAGAATGTTTAACTCTGCTCCCGAAGCTTAATCATGGGGTGGAGCAAAATGGGTTGCAGGGGGCATGGCCTGGTTGTAGCCTGGGCTGAGGCTGCTACACATTTTCTTACACATGGCTTGCAAAACATCCATGTTTGGAATTCTTCTTTAAGGTAACATAATCTTTTGCACCTTCAAAGCTCAGAAACTGGATGAGGATATGATGATCAGCTGAATAAAAGCCAAACGACAGCTCTAGTAGTATTAGCCAAGTATATTTCCCATTAGCTTTTTTAAATGAACTGTGAGAGCATCTTGACTCAAATGTAAAAAGAGTGAGCCAGATATCAGGATCAAGCAAAATTTGAAATTACAAAAAAATTGATCAGGCAGATGGACTTATGCCGTGTACACACGATCAGTTTATCCGATGAAAACAGTCCGATGGACTTTTTTAATCGGACAAACAGATCGTGTGTGGGCCCCATCTGTCTTTTTTCCATCGGTGTAAAAAAATAGAACATGATTTAAATTTTTCCTGTGGATAAAAAAACGCTAGTAAATTCCGATCGTCTGTGTGGAAATCCATCGGAGAAAAATCCACGCATGCTCAGAATCAAGTCGACGCATGCTCGAAAGCATTGAACTTAATTTTTTTCGGCTTGTCGTAGTGTTTTACGTCACCGAGTTTTGGCACGGATGGAATTTAGTCTTATAGGCCCGGATTCAAAAAGATGAGCGGATCTTTCTGCGAGCGTAATGTATCTCAGATACGTTATGCCGCCGTAAATTTGGGCGCAAGTTCCGTATTCAGAAAGAACTTGCGCCCTAAGTTACGGCGGCGTAACGTATGTGGGCCGGCGTAAGCCCGCCTAATTAAAATGGGGATGTTGTGGGCGTTTTTTATTTAAATTTCAGATGACCCCGCATATTTTATGCTTTTTGTGAACGGCGCATGCGCCGTTCGTGAAAAAATCCCAGTGCACATGCTCGAAATTACGCCGCAAAGCCTCATTGGTTTTGATGTGAACGTAACTTACGCAAAGCCCTATTCGCGAACGACTTACGCAAACGACGTAAAATTTTCAAAACTCGGCGCGGGAACGACGTCCATACTTAACATTAGCTACGCCTCATATAGCAGGGGTAACTTTACGCCGTAAAAAGCCTAATGTAAACAATGTAAAAAATGCGCCGGCCGGACGTACGTTTCTGAATCGGTGTAAATACCTAATTAGCATATTCCTCGCATAACTATACGGAAGCGCCACCTAGCGGCCAGCGTAAATATGCAGCCTAAGATACGACGGTGTAAGACACTTACGCCGGTCGGATCTTAGGGAAATCTATGCGTAACTGATTCTCTGAATCAGTCGCATAGATACAACGGCCCGCACTCAGAGATACGACGGCGTATCTGGAAATACGCTGTCGTATCTCGTATCTGAATCCGGCCCATAGTGTATATGCAAGACTGATGAAAGTCAGCTTCATCGGATATCATCGGATTTTATTCCATCAGAAATCTGATAGTGTGTACAGGGCATAAGAGTACCCCTGCAATAGTGAAACATGCCAGGTTACAGGAAATATGATATAGAGTACAAATTGTAGGACAAGGAGTGGTGATAATTGTGTTTCAAACAACTGCATTTCTTCTGGATATGGAGTTATAAATTGTAAAGATTGCCAAACTGATAAAGTTCATTCCCAGCACATATGCTACATGTGAAAGCTGGGCTACTACATTCCCAATGCAAGTGTTCCTAATTAGTAGCACTACCATTATTGCGCCAAGATCTGCAAAATATTTAAAAGAATTCAAATACATAAGATTTCAAGTCTAGGACACACTTTCTCATACATCAACGATAGCTCAACTTTTCTTTGTTCTGTAGTTGTTTCCTTACTCTTTTGACTTGTTTTCTGAAAAGCTTCAACAGATAATCAACCTAAACAACTAAACAAGATGACAGATGGTGATTGTAGTTAGTGTGTCCAAACAACAGATTGCAATTTTGCCTTCAGTTCTAATTATGATAGGCCCTTTGTGCTTCATAAATTGTGAAATATTTTCTACTTTTTTCCTATTGCAGGCATTGAAAAAATGTTATACATTTAGAAACATGACTTACCATTTTACACTTTTGTGTTAAAAACTATAATATTTTCTATATACTTAATGACCACTCCTTTTTTTTTTTTTTTTTTTTTTTTTAAAGTGTATTTTGTGTGTGTACTCGAGAGAGGAGCCGGACTGCAGGAGTTGGGAGTAGGCAGGCCTCCCCCAGAGGCAATCTGCCACCTTTCTCCATGCCCCGGGTGGCAATGGCGGGTGTGTGAGGGGGTCCTCCCACACAGCCCGCCCTACCTGCTCCGCTTTGAAGCCCAACAGGGCAGAGGGACTCCCTATAAGGGAGTGAGAGGATTAGCCCGCTCAACCAGCCCCATTAGTCCTTCGCCTCTCTTTAGAGACCGCGTGGTCAATGTGCGTGTGTTAACCCAATTTAGAGTGCGTGTGTAGGTGTGGTGGTTTTTTGTGGGAGGGGGGTGGGCGTACTAAGCACAGGCTTACCTTGCATAGCACACCCACCGGGAGCCGGGCTGAGACCACCAAACTCAATTCACATGAAGCCGAGACCGGGATCCGAACCTCTAGCTGCAGAGGTGAATGGCTTGTCAGCGCAGTGCCAATCGCGTTGAGCCACCGCAGCAAAAAAAAAAAAAAAAAAAAAAAATGACCACTCCCACTCTGCAGCTCCTAGTTTGTCATAAGTTGATCGAGCACTTCCATTGTGCTTTTTTATTACAAAACCCTTTATAAAAATACTGCATTTTACCTTTTAATGACTTGTGGGTTTAACATATCATTGTGCAGCTTAGCCTAGCTTCACATCTATGCATGTCGTAAATGCATGTAAAATCACATGCTTTCCTGACACGCACAGAAACAAAGAAGGAAGGTCTGTTTTTAGGTGGAGAGATGTGCAGTAATTTTGCTGATTATTAATTTAATAGAGTAGGAAGAGGTGAGATTGGAGTGCGTCCATTGTATAATTTTTGGATGAAGAGCGAGGATATTAAGAAAGCGAGAGAAGCGCAACTGACGAAACTGCTGACTGCTATCCAGGATCTCGAACTGCGGCGCAAAAGGTCTCCTGACCTGGTAGTGGGGGCTGAGCTTGCTCATCTCCATCGGCAGGTCTCTGAACTCCTCCGATACAAGGCTAAAGCAGCACCCCTATCGTGTAGGAAGATAGGGTACATATCTGGAGACAAATGTGGCAAAAATGTCTAGCCCGGGCCATCAGAGACCAACGTAAGGCTTCTTATATCCCATATAGGATTCGGACGGGCGAAAACTTTCTTTGCCCAAAGACATCGCCCATAGGTTTAGGGAATTGTATACCTCCCTCATCCTCTCCTTCCTCCTCCTCCATAGAGGAATACCTCTCATCAGTACGTCTATCGCGTACTTCCGTCCCCAATTCGGGGTGAGCTTGAGGTCCCCATCTCCATGGAGGAGCTAAGCGGGGCTGTAAATATAGCGAAACACGGCAATACAGTATTACAAGACCCTTCTCCCCTTATTAGGTCCACATATGGTAAAAGTATGTAATGGCCTAGGTCAGGTATCTTCATTCCCGCTGGAATCACTCTTAGCACACGTCTCAGTTATCACAAAAGAGGAGAAGCATCCTTTGGTTTTCAGAAGTTACCGGCCAATCTCTTTACTTAATGTGGACTTGAAGCACTTCACAAAAATACTTGCATCTTGGTTGCAATCCTTGCTACCCCAACTAGTCCATCTAGATCAAGTGGGCTTTATCTCTACCCGCGAAGCCAGAGATAACACAATCAAAGTGCTCAATTTAGTTCACTTTGCTTATCAAAAGGACTCTCCCTGCATCTTCCTTAGCACCAATGCGGAGAAGGCCTTTGATAGGGTGCACTGGGCCAACATGTTTGCAGTTCTGAGGCACATGGGTTTTGGAGAACAGATGCTCCTTTGGATATCTAGCGTGTACTCTTCGCCTAGAGCGGCGGTCAAGGCGAATGGGGTGTTTTCAGAGCTATTTCCAACGGCACCCGTCAGGGACGTGCCCGATCTCACCCCTCCTTTTTTTCCTCTTACTAGAGCCCTTCCTAAGCAGGATTAGATTGAATCCAGATATCTCTGGCATTCAGGTGGGCGATATCTCCCATAAAGTTTCCCCCTATGTGGACGATCTATTATTCTCTCTAACCAGTTTCACTGCCTTGAACACATGACCTGTTGAGGTGCCTTGAGGACTGGAGTTGAGAGACACTGAGCTGGGGGAATATAAATGAAATTGAGCTGAACAAAAAAAAAAGCTTACAATGTATCATCAAATTGGCCTTACTGTGTGAGAGGGCTGTGTAAATCTATGGACTGGATAGACAGCAATTCAATTCCTTTGGCAGATAAAACAGCTCTCATACTGTACATGTATTTCATCTGTTGATTTAAAGTGGTTGTAAACCCACTTTTGCAAGTTACACCTACAGGTAAGCCTAGATTAAGGCTTACTTGTAGGTGTTAGCAATATCTCCTAACCCTGCACGGTTTAGGAGATATTCGCCGAAAGACAGGACCGCACTGACAATATCTATGCTAAACTCGGCAATGACGAGTTTAACGGCTGCCGTGCGCATGCGCGGAGCGATGGGCTTCAATCTAAGGTAAGTAATGCATAATGAGCTAGTATGCTAGCCATACTAACTCATTATGGCTTTGTCTTGCAGGGGTTTTTTTTCAGGGTTAACTTCTTCTTTAACTGTCTGCTTGGAGTTTGAGCTGCAGTTTATGAACTAAACTATAAAGTATATTTGGAATTTATCTAAATCAACGATGAGCCTGTATATAAATCCAATAAGAATCCTGAATTTACAAGGCTTGAGATTCTTAAAATTGTAGGAAAATTGTAACACAAAACCTACATTGACATTTAGAAGTAATATTATTACACCACAGATTGTTGATCCAGGATATATCCAATGCTTTCTAGGGGCCTAGAATGGAATACATTTTTTCACCCGCTAAAGCAAATTGGACCATGCTTCGTGGGGGATTTTTTTGCCTTCCCCTGGGTCAACTCTGGGAATAGGATTCTGTATATGGAGGTTTTATTTTTACTGTATGTGTAGTACCCTCTACCTTTAGGTAGGTACTAGGTGTAGGGCTTTGTGTTAGCTGCCAGTGCAGGTAAATTTAAGCAGCCTATGCTGCGAGCTAGGCCTGTTTTTTTTTTCCATCTGGGTGCAGGGGAGTGGTTTAGTGTAGCAGTAGGTGACTGACATGTACTACAGCTCTTGGGTGCCTCCCCTGTTTCAAGTGGAGAATGTTCTGGAAAAGGGGCAGGGCTGAGTGCTGGACTGACATGGGGTACATGTGAGGAGCTCTGACCAAACCCCATCTAGGATTGGCAGGGGGCAGACCTCCTACATATACCCATTGTCAGCCTGCTGGGGTAGGAGTTGTCAGCTGAGTGAACTGAAGGATGGAGTGCTAGACTGTCATGCAGGAGGAACACCCCCATCTGGGGGGGGGGTGTAACTACGGCGGAGGAGCTCGGGAGCTGGGAGGGAGCCTCTCCTTACACGGTCATGGAGTGGTGTCCTGGAACAGGAGCTAGGAGAGACAGTTGATCCGCACATCCGGAGTAAGTCCTTTCAGGAAGGATCCAGGGCAGGTGTCGGTGAGTGGAAGCACAGTGAGAGATCTGGAAGAGGCATGCCAGGGGAGCTGGGTGCAAAGCCAGAGGGAGAGTCTGTTGAGTTTTTGTCAAATCGATGAAGCCATGGGGGCAGGCAGGATTTGCAAGTTGGACAGCTGGGATCAGTAGTCCACCAACATTAGATCTACTAAAATGACCGGTTGTCGCCATCAGGGGTACTGCAGGCCCCAGACCTTCAATGGTTTCATCTTCTACTTAAACTGGGACTTATTCAGAATGAGGTCTAGTCATATCTGATGGCGTGACTGGAATACTAAGACTGTGACAGGGGGAGATGTTCTCAGGTTAAAGTCTGTTAAGCTGTGTGCAGGAGGAAGAGAAGTTCTGAGGTAAAAGTCTGTCAAGTTTAGTGTCAGCCATCTTGTCCTATATCAAGAGTGTGATGCACTAGTTTCTATATCTGAACAAATGTAACGCATCTATTTCAACTATTCATTGTTTCTTTGGGCATCCCATGTCCCTTCCCCAACCAAGTCCAATCCCCTAATAAAATAACAAAAACAAGCAAAATACTGTTCATTGACTAAAGGAGTATGTCTAATGGATGTCTGGCAGCAGGGTGAAATGTGTGGATGTAGTAACTCGTAGCAACCACCCGCTACATATGTATTCTATTTATTTATGTATTTGTCTATTAGTTGAACTAGATTAACTTTTTATTTTTTCAATCTAATTATGAAACTATGTAACTTTATGATATTATTTTATATAGCATAGTAGTGTGCTTTAACATTTTCATAGCTACAAAAAAGTAGAAATTAAAGGGGAACTGAATATTGATTCTAAAAATATTTTTTGGCTTTGCACAGAACAATCCTGAACCTCCTCTGCTTGGGTTCCCCCACAGGCTTTTTTAGTTCCCCATCGCTTGTAATTGCCCGATTAGCAAGAATGCTTTAACATAAAATACCTTCTTCTTTTATGACCACTTGAACTCTGAAAGCTGTGTCCAAAAAGTAGGTAAGGGGCAAATTGGTAGTAAGCAGCTGAAAGGAATAAGGGCCCTGGGGTCTCAGCAGACAGGGTACACAAAGCTAGGACCTCAGGTGGTCACAAATTTTGAGGCCTCCACCCATCCACATGGTAGCAGAGTTGGAGCTGTACAGTAAGTGAAGGGACTGGTGGAAAAGGGGGTAAGGTACTAGAGGTGGAGAGCACCGAAAGGTGGCTGGCAGTAGGAGTAGGCAGGGGAGCTGCTTTTTTACAAAAGACATCTGGGAAGGTCTAGTAATGTTGATGGAGCATCGGAGAGGTGGTGACCTTAGCCACATGTACAGAGAGAGGTAGGTGCACCTTAGGGAGATGGCATTGGGTGCCCTTCGACAACAACTGACCAGAGTTCCAATCTAAATACGGCAAATGTTTTTGCAACCACAGCAGCGCAAGAATGATGGGATTTGAAAACTTAGGAAGGATCAGGAAGGAGATTTCCTCACGATGAAAAACACCAACATGCATAGTTATGGGGGTAGTTTGGAACCATAAGGTTTTACAGCCATTGACTGCAGATACTATGAGGGACTTTTCAAAGGGAACAAGAGGAATGCCCAATTCAGTGGCCAAGGACTGCTCCATTGAGTTCTCGGGTGCCCCAGAGTCCACATATGCAGCTACTTTAAATGAGTTCAGGGCCAAATGAATGGAGACAGGCAAGACAAATTGAAGGCATGGGACAGAATTCAGGTTCTGGTCTAGATCACCTCCCTCCCAGGGACCTAGACCTGAGTGTTTTCCTGAGCGAACAGGACAAGACCTTAATATGTGACCATCAGCTCCGCAGAAAAGGCATAGGCTAAGTTTGAGGCGACGTGAGCACTCTAGTGGTGTGAGGTGTGTCTGATCTAATTGCATGGGTTCTTCAGATGCTGGCAAAAGGTACATTGTTCAGTAGCTTCCTGGTAAATAGGTGCTAGACGATCCACGGGGGGGGGGGGGATTGGGGTGATGTGGACAAGCCCTTTTCAGACCTCGCTCCTTGATAGCGGTCATCAATTGGGATGCTAAGGGTGATCAAATCATCCAGGGGGGAGGGCATGGTTCTGCCATCCAGTTCATCCTAAATATGATCTGCTAAACCCTGCCAAAAGGTTGCACTAAGGGCCTCATTAATCCATGCTAGTTCAGAGGCCAAGGTGGGTACTGACCAACAGTCATGTGTCCTTGACGAAGCCGAAGAAGTGCTCCAGCAGCGAATAAAGCCCTGCTAGACACATCAAAGGTCTTACGAAAAGCTTGCTGGAAGGCAGACATACAGGAAATTGTAGGATCTTGACATTCCCACAGTGGCGAGACCCATGCCAGAGCCTCACCAGAAAGCAGTCATGTATGCTACCTTGGAACGATCAGTAGGGAAATAGTGGTCAGCTAGCTTGAAATGAATTAAACAATGGTTGATGAAGCCCCTAACAAGATTTTGGATTACTAGAAAAGCAAGGTAGTGGAGGCAGCTGGAGTTCTGAAAGAATATGTGATACAGAAGGAGCCAAGAAAGCCGGAGCAGCAGGAACTGGGGCAAGAGCCAGATGGAAGGGTAAGGAAGTGGACATAACTTGCAGCTGGTTCAAATGGGAGGAAAGTTCTTGTGGATCACTGCATGATCTTCCCTTCATAGGCCAGCTGGAAATCAACTCTCTGAGCCAAACATTGAAGTTGTTCCAGAAGAGGCTGTGGTGTCTCCGAGAAGCTCACGGCCCGAGAAAACTGCCAGGAGTCTGATACTGAGTCCTAGTAGTTCACCAACTCAGGGTTCCCCAGGATGCAGAGTCTAAGACCCAGCCTGCTTCTTCACCAGGGTCCCTGATGGTGGGGTTGGCCTTGCAGCTAGCTGGTGCCAGGTTGCAGCCCCCAGCTGGAAATGCGGACACCACTTAGTAAGTGCAGAGTACAACAGGAGACCGAAGGGAAACCAGGAAACAAGCACAGGTCAGGGCGGGCCGCAGACAAGCACAATAGTAGAAGAAGAAGCTGAGATCAGTACACGAGTAGTCAGACACAGGAAATACGGGTAACAACAACCAGGAACTCAGAGAACTGTGAAGTTGCTCAGGCAAGGAGTGCTACACTGAGCATGTGAATATATAGGGAAGCAAACAGGGAGGTGACCCAGGAAGTGTTAGAAGGGAAAAGGATATAAACCCACAGTGGAGCAGGTGATGCCCATAGGTAAACAGAGAAGCCAAACACCACATGTGAAATGGAGTCACAGATCTAGCAGAAACCCGCAGCAAGAAGGTAAGAATATGACAAACAGAAATCTTCAGGCTAGACCGTGACACAAATTTAGGTGACCTTGTTAGGTCCACCTTTAAAGTCTATAAATAATGTTCCTAAAATGTTTGCAATATACTGTATATGTGGCTTGCCTACAGAGAATTGCCTTTTTTCTCTTGACAAAGGCAGAGTTCCACTTTTAGCAGTAAACAAATTAGAAGGAGATTGAGGTATTAGTAAATCACATAGTTTTAACCCTGCTGTACTAGCTGAGTGGATGACTTGCATCCCTGCTGACAAACCTACACAGCTGGATATCATTCTGAGGTCTGAAGTAACACTAATCAAAAAGTCATGGAATATTGACAGCACATAAAGTCTAATAAAATACACTTCACCTGCAGCTGACCCAATCCTGTTCTGTGATTTTGTTTGCAAGATTCAGATTCATCTTGTTAACACGCCTTTTTACCCTGTTTCCTAGGAAACGATGAAAGAAATAAAAAATCATGAGAACTAGAGCATAAAATTTTCCCCAAATCCCACTCACTAGTATTCTAAAATTTATGTGAAAGCCGTCCCTTCTCTAGCTGAAAGGATAAGTTGAATGCTTTTTCACACAGTGTTGTAGACTTTTTTTCTACCATTTGTGTTGTGGTGAACAAATTAGAAATACAATAGACCTTTTAGCTCTCATTCACACCAATACGATTTGTCATGACGTTTGACGGTTCGAAATCACATGATAAGTCGCACCCTATTTTTGTAATGAAACTGTTCAAATTGTTGTGACTCAAGTCGCAGCTTCTTAGAAAAATGTTCATGCACTACTTTTCTGCGATTGCATTGACTTTTGTTAACCACTTCCCGCCCGGTCAATAGTATATTGACGTCCGGGAAGTGGTTGTGTTATCCTGACTGGACGTCTATTGATGTCCAGCAGGATAACATGCTGACCCGCGCCCTTGGGGGCGCACAGCGTGGCGATCAGTAATGCGGGGTGTTAGTCTGACACCCTGCATCTCCGATCTCGATAAAGAGCCTCCGGCGGATCACAATGTAAACAGGAAGAGCCGCTGATCGGCTCTTCTTCACTCACGTCTGACAGACGCGAGTAGAGGAGAGCCGATTGGGGGGGTTTGCGCTGATTTTTATCAGTGCAACCCCCCCCTCGGATGCCCACACTGGACCACCAAGGAAGCCGCAAAAAAGGGGGCAAAAAATAAATAAATGTAAAAAATTTGAATAGATGCCAATCAGTGCCCACAAATGGGCACTGACTGGCAACATGGGCACTGACTGGCACAATATGGGATAAACAAGTGATGCCCAGCAATGCCATCAGTGCCACCCCTCAGTGTCCATCAGTGCCAACCCTCAGTGTCCATCAGTACCACTCCTCAGTGTCCATCAGTGCCACTCATCAGTGACCATCCATGCCCAGTGCCCACCTATCAGTGCCCATCAGTGCCACCCATAAGTACCCATCCGTGCCACCCATAAGTGCCACCCATGAGTGCCCATCAATGCCGCCTATGAGTGCCCATCAGTGCCGCCTATGAGTGCCCAGTGCCGCCTATGAGTGCCCATCAGTGCCGCCTATGAGTGCCCATCAGTGCCGCCTATGAGTGCCCATCAGTGCCGCATACCAGCACCGCCTATGAGTGCCCATAAGTGCCACCTCATCGGTGCCCATTAGTGCCACCTCATCGGTGCCCATCAGTGCCACCATATCAGTGCCCATAATTGAAGAAGAAAACTTACTTATTTACAAAAAATGAACAGAAAAAAATAAAAACTTAATTTTTTTCAAAATTTTCTGTCTTTTTTTAGTTGTTGCGCAAAAAATTAAAATCGCAGGTGTAATCAAATACCACCAAAAGAAAGCTCTATTTGTGGGAACTAAATTATGAAAAAATTGTTTGGGTACAGTGTTACATGACCGCTCAATTGTCATTCAAAGTGCGACAGCGCTGAAAGCTGAAAATTTGGCTTGGGCAGGAAGGTGCGTAAGTGCCTGGTATGGAAGTGGTTAAATGAAGTCACAATTTGCAATGAAATCAGGGATCCAAATCACACTGATCTGACTTTAAAATTGCAATTGAGTAGCACGATTTCGAAGCTGCACTGGTGTGAACCAGGGCTTAGTCAGTATTCTATGGCAGCTGTAGGAACTTACTTACCCCAACAAGGGACAGATAAATTCCTTATGGCCCTCTGATACAGAGGAGCCCCGTGCCCAATACAGGCTGAATCTTTAACATGTTAAATTGGATTACTCATCTCTGTGGATGCCATCTAGTATGTCCATTTATTTTTCATTCAATGTATACTTTTTAAGGTTAAATATGGGTGTTTTAAAATAATTTACCATTTATTGTTCCAATACATTTGCTGATAATTCAGAGATGTAAAGAAGCAGAGTTCTCTTGCGGAGCACAATGGACTCCATTCACAAAGCAGTATTTTCCTCTTTAAAACTTGCGGAAAAATAGCTCATAGCGTTTTTCAATTACTTTTTTGCAATTCACCAAAACAAAATGCACTAAACAACCACATGCAGTATTTATCTCATGAAACCATGCAATATTTTATCTTATTACGATATCCAATGAGTTGGATACAGTGCAGAAGAGTTAGAACTCCTGACAGTTTTTATTTCTAACAAAGAGGTAAAATTATTTAAACCATAGAAATATACCAACTCACTAAGTCAGTGTGGGCCCTGAAGCATATGTATTATTACTAGGGATGAGTCGAACACCCCCCTGGTTTGGTTTGCACCAGAACATGCGAACAGACAAAAAATTTGTGTGAACATGTGAACACCATTGAAGTCTATGGGACACAATTGTGGAAAATCAAAAGTGTTAATTTTAACACTTTTTGCTGAGCTGTGCTTCTGGTACAGAGAAGCTTCCAGCTGCATGCACACCTACTGCTGAGTTCCATTCTGAACATCTAGACGGATTGGTTACAGGGAGACCATACTTCCCACATGCTCCATGAGACTGATGCAAAGCAGTCTTTCATTCTGGTAAGCAGGCAATCTTATCTCACGGGTGTACTGCAGAGATTTATTCCACCGGTAGCAACTTGGAGCTTGTCACATCACCTTCCCAACAGCCTTTTTTTCTGAGAAAATTATGCTGGACTAATCACTGATTTCTTTCTCTTCACGGCTTTTGGAATCTTGTTTACACCAAACCTCTTTTCAACTTTCTGGACTCAATATTCACTCGAGAATGAATTTTTATTTATATTATTTTTCATGAACTTTATTCACATTATTTACATGAATCATATATTCATCACATATCAGCGCTGCATTCCTCCTTGTTTTTGTATGCTAAGAAACATGTCCGCTGGGAAGCTGTCCGGCGGACATGTCCGCTGGTTAGTACGTCTAACAAGCGGACAGAAATCCCGCGCATGCGTCGAATTGATTCGACGCATGCGTGGAAGCATTGAACTCGCGCGATAGAGAACGTCGGTGTCGTCTACGTCACCGCGTTCTCTGTCCACGCGGATTTCGGTTTGATGGTGTGTACAGCCATCAGACCGAAATCTCCCAGCGGACATGTCCGATGAAAACGGTCCGGCGGACTGTTTTCATCGGACTGTCCGCTCGTCTGTACGGGGCTTTAGGTGTTTGTGGTGTCAGAACACTGTAAACTCACACTTACTCTGGTTGGAAGCAGGAACGGACTCTGCTGTTAACTATTATTAAAAAAAAAAAAAAATTACATGCCCCTGTTAAACAATGACAGAAAAATTGGACTTTTGGTTTTGGTCGTGCCACAACACTATAAACTCACACTTACCCTGGTTGGGCACAGGAATGGGCCCTGCTGTTAAATATTATTTAATAAAAAATATTACATGCCCCCTCACAGTTAATCTTGTTGGGTGTAGAAACGGGCTCTGCTGTTAAATATTATAAAAAAAATTGTAATTACATGCCTCTGTTAAACAGAGGCGGAAAAAATGGGCCTTGGGTGTTGGGGTGCCCTAAACCATAAATATTGTTGGAAGCTAGCATCATCAAGATTCAGATGGAATAGGATAGGCTGCATAGGCAGTCTTCAATGGATCCTAGATCCATAGCAAATTCAATCAGTCACATCAGCATAAGGTGCTTGATAGCTGCTGATCCAGGACTGATTAATTTTTTATAAATGTGAGCCTATCAACAGAGTCTGTGGACAGGTGTACTCTTTGATCCGTTACAAACCCTCCAGCAGCACTGAATGTGCATTCAGAAAGCATGCTGGATGCAGGATAGGCCAGTAGCTCGATTGCATATTGAGCAAGTTCTGGCCAGTGGTCCATCCTCAAGACCCAGTAACTCAGTGGATGCTCTGTTGGAAAGGTCTCCAAGTTTTCTCTTGCCCCTAGATATTGCTGCACCATATAATGCAGATGCTGGGGATGGTTGCTTGAACCTATCAGACCTTGGTGCTGAGGACTGAAAAATTGTTTAAAGGCATCGGTCAGCCGGCCACCTTCTCCACTGCTCTTTCTCTGACCGAACAAAGTATCAGAAACACATTGTCCAGCACCAGGAAATGGTAACCTCCCAGGGTCTGGAAATGCGTTACACAAAGTTTTCTTCAAGGCCTCCTGAAGATGTTTCATCCTCTGCTCCCTCTGTGAAGGCAGAATGAGTTCTGCAACTTTAACCCTGTAACGTAGATCAAGAAGGGTTGCCAGCCAGTAATGATCTCTCTCCTTTATACCACAAATCCTAGGGTCTTTTGTCAGGCTTTGCAGAATCAGGGAGGTCATGCAGCGGAAGTTTGCAAAAGCATGGGATTCTGAGTCCTCTGGGTCAGGTCACTAAGGATCACATTATTGTTTTGCCTCAGTGGTAATTATGAAATTATTATGGTTAATTTTTTATGATGTGTGTTGACTTATGTCCTCTCATTCATTTTTGATCATATGTAATTATTATACTCTCTCTATATATATTTTTTAGAAATCCCAGCCCCCTGAAGAGACCCAACTGGTCGAAACGCGTCGGGGCTACAGCACCGCTCATGGGGTTTTCATTTTTATATACTATTTATTACATATAACCTCCTACTGTCAAAGCTTTGTTGCAACCATGTTATGTAATCATGTCATGCTCACTGCATCCAGCAATGTCATATGTTTTCAACCTATATATTGTTATCACCCTGTGAACTTCTCTGTACCTTTGTACCCTTGTGATATCCCTAATCCTTGGCAATAAACAATAATTTATACAACAACGTTATTTCTAAAAATTTTCTTGCTGCCTAAAAGCCCTAATGGGGAACCCTCTCTTCCATGCAATTCCGGGGCGAGCAGCCTTTCCATCTCCCCAAATATGTGTCTCCCTCCATTTTTTCTGTACTTTTGGGTGGTTAAACACCCCTCCCCCTCCTTGACACATAGAGATAAGACGCTGGCAGTGTGTCTCCCTTGTTTCTTCAAACTCCTGCACCATCCATCTTTGTTTTTACATCATTTGATGCGATTTGGGTTAGCCCTAATACATCAGGCACCCAGAAGGCCCATATGCCTCCATTTTTTGTTGGGGGGACTTAGACCCATTAATCCCCCTACTCTGCGCCTGGGTTTCTGTAAACACAGAACCCGGCATGCGCAGTATGTTCAGATGGCCTAACTGACCATTTGTTCTTACAATCAGTTCACTTATGCAAGGAGTTTTTTATTCCCATGGGAACAACACACTGTTCATGCGTATTACAATTCAACTAATTTAAATAATGTGTGTATAATTATTTGCAACTTTTTATAATTTATTTACATTGAGTTGGTGTCACAATTGATGACTCTGCGTAGGGTTTGATCACTTTGGCCGCGTGGACCCCCTTTGGGGTGTCGGCTGTCCCCCCTTTTTCCTTTGAGGGTGAGCCGTCCTTCTGAATGCTTCCCGGTGGGACGGGAGATACTGGTGGTTGTGGGGGGGGTGGGGTGGGGTGGGGTGGTCACAGAGCTCATTGCAGGGCCTGCACGGTGGCAAATTCAAAGGGACGTACACACTCCTTACTTTTTTTTTAATTACTAGATCAAAAAAATGTATACTATACATATCCCATGTACCTAAAAAAATAATCCTATTCTTATTGTTGTTAAGACCATGTTAAAAATCTTTCAAATTCCAGGGCTCCTGACTAGTTATGGAAATGTCATCAATAAAGTGGTTTAAAAATATTTGATTGAACCATCCCCTGTTAAAAAAAAGGTTTCTTCTCCCAATTTGACATAAAAATACTAGCTTCAGCATATCTGGGGGTGGGACCCAGCAGATACCAATACCCAATACAGGCTGCCTGCAGAGAACTATAGGCCAGTGAATAGAAGACTAAAGCTATCCATAGATAGGTTGAATCTAGAATGAAAATACTTGAAAAAAGAAGGTTCTAAGAAAATTTGTTCATTTTTCTAATCATTAGTAAGACAAATTGGCATTTGTTTTCGAGCACAGCGATGAGAAAATTTGAAGGAGAACGATAGAAAAAAATTATTGAACAAACTAGTTTCTAACAGCGTGTGTGGTTTTTGTTTGGTAAAGTTCATTCATTCCAAAATCAAATGTTAAAAGCAAACAAAATCGTTCGAATGACAAACGAATGTCCTAAGATATTTTGCATGAATTTTCCTCAGACTTTTCCTTAGAACCTTTGCTCAAAGCTCTATTCATCTATGGCCAGCCTAATCACTCTGCACAGCAAGAAAGAGCAGTCTTTATTACAGGAAATGTCTGCAAATGCGAGGCAAAATTTCACACTAGGTTACTGCACAGATCTGGAAGAAATATACTGAGCCCCCCAAGATTCAAGTAAGATATCATATGTATTTAGACCAAATTTGCTTTTCCTGGAACTTAGCCTTTAATTTTTTTAACATATGTCACATACTGATCCTGGATAGGACTGACAGGTGCTGTAGGCCACATAGTGACACCATTGCCTAGCTGGTCACTTGAACAGAGGTGTTAATAGGTTGAAACTCTGTTCTATTCATCAATGTGCACACTCCACCCTGGATAATGGCAGACTGAAGGCTGCTGGAAGAGCAGCAAGGTGCACCATGGGCAATCGGACAACTCATACAGAAACAGCAGGAAGATATGGTGACTGTGCATGGACTAGAACAAGCAATAATCAAGCAGCCACAGTTTAAGCTGAGTTGGTATTGGACAGGTGGATTAGGTACAAATGCGACAGCAGGTACATAGTAGGAGCTCAGGCTGAAGTTGTTAATGGGCAGATAGATCAGGTACAGATAGAAAAGACAAATGTGCAGTTGTTACAGGCTATGGTCAGAAATGGCCAGATTAGCAGGAGCTGGTCAGGAGAAAGCCAAGTCGGTATTGCGTAGACAACCAATAGATACAGGTACAGATCACTGGTACTGCTGAAAACAAATCATCACTGAGCCCATGCAGATGGTTTGCCAACCTATGCCTGCACACAGGTGCTCATGTGGACTCTTGCATTCTAGCACAGGCAAAATGTGAAGTTTTCCTTGAAATATACTTCTAGTTTACTATAACATGATTTTGATACTAAGTAATAGGTGAAACTCCTGCGCTGTACTGGATCGGTGAGTGGGGGAGGGGGAAAGAAGGGGGAGGAGAAGGGAAAATGGGGAGTGGGTGCACTGCAGCAAACAAAAAAGGTCTATCCTAATAGACAAAAATAGTAAATGCAAAAGGTGTTAGTGTCTGCGCTGTGAAGAAAAACACTGCCAATGGGTGAAGGGCAATGAAAAGGGAATAAGCCCTTGGGAATAAGCCCGTGGGGGCAGTGAGGTAAAAGGGAATGCCTCTAAGTGACAAACAAATAACCTTTTGCAGCACCTGACGGACAGTAGACGAGCTCGCAGCTCGTGGATGTGTGACCACCTCAGACTGCTCCATGTGAGTGTTTTTTACTGATGTTTTTGTTTTAATAAATCGTTACTGTGTCACGTGATGTGCCCTCCTTTTCTTCTCCCCGCCCGCATTACCATCGCTTGAGCCATTGACGGGATTGGTGTGACCATAGAGAGTGTTACAAGAGAAGAACTAGGACACTGACGAGCTCGCCGCTCGTGGAGATAGGCACCCCCTCTTAAGACCTTGTGTAAGTGTACACCCATCTATCTTAGTGGAGGTTCCCCAGTAGTGACAGGACTACGCAATATTGTCTTTTATTGTGTCTCCCACATGCACCACCTGGTATTGGCACCTATTAGATTCATCATCCCACCTTCCAGGAAGATATCCATCCGCTAGGAGGCTGAAGCATTTTTCCTTTGGTTTGGCTATGTGTGATAGCTATGAGGTAAGCTGCTAGGATCACAAGAGGTGTGGCCTGCACGTTTGGATTTGTTTGCTGCGCCTTTTCACAGACCTGTTTGTTGGAATCTTCACCTCAGACTCTCTACTTATTTATTTATCCATTCCACATGCTTTACCTGGATTCCTCTTCCTTTTGATCGTGGGATCGGGACTGTTATGCTTATTTAATGTATTGATTCACTATGTTCATTCAATGTATTGACTCACTTTGTTACTGGTATTGACGTTTGCATTGCTTATTTGTTTGTCACTTAGAGGCATTCCCTTTTACCTCACTGCCCCCACGGGGTTATTCCCTTTTCATTGCCCTTCACCCATTGGCAGTGTTTTTCTTCACAGCGCAGACACTATCACCTTTTGCATGATTTTTATACTGACCTCATATAACCCTTCTGATGTTATGAAGCTACAAGAGCCAGCAAGTTCTAAAACCCAAATAGTTGCCCTTTACTTGAACTTAAGGAAGATAAGGACACCTACCATAAACCAGCACCTGAATCTGTTACCAAATGACAGACAGGACTTGCTGGGGTTGTTGAATAAAATAAGTTATTTATGGTTTATATTAATCAGATTGCTAACAAAACTAACTGGGTCTACAGCGTTAAATTGTGTGAATAATATAATAATATTAATCTCTGAAATTAGAATTTCTTCCAGGTTTGGAGAATAAGAGGCTAAGAATATGTAAAACCAAGATCATAAATAACTAAAAACTATAAAGTTATGAATATTACCTTTACACTTTTATATTTCCTGATTAAGGCATGAATGCATTTATGCAATATCATTTTTGTATAACTTTTTGAGTATGTCTAAGAGGAGGAAATTGCTTATCTTTTTTTGCAGGACATTAAAGATGAAAAGAATCAGATTACTCAATGTGTTCTGTATTTTTTCTGTTCTTGGATTAAACAATATCTAAAAGAGGGAAAATCCGGGAACTCCATGTTCATATCCAAATGTAAAAGTTTAGTGGTACCACCGCCTTGGTACCACAGCCTTGGCTGTGACCAAGATGGTGGTGCCAAAAAAAGTTTACATTTGGATATGCACATGGACTTGCCGGCTTTTAATATTTTGACTGTTGCCTTAGTGTTGTCCAGAGGACACAACAGCCTGAGCACCCCATAGTGAACTCTACTTCTATATTCAGGAGACTCCTTTGGTGAGTGTGCTGCATTCCTTTTCATTTATCAAACAATATCTAAGCCCAAGAACAAATAATTACCACATTGCAAGTTTTAAGTCTAGTTTAGATTTGATGAATGCATTAGTTTCCTTTTCCAGGCTAACTATCACAGCAAAAATTGAGTTTTTATAGTAATTTTATCTCCCATAAACTACAGATTCCCCTGCCACTATCACGTATCTGGTGCTGGAGCCCAATAGAGAGAGGGCTTCCTTGCGGCTAAGTTCCAGACTCCCCTGAAGATGGAACAGGAGGAGCCAGGCCAAAGTAGCACTAAAAAAGAAAAAAACAGAAAAAAGAAAAAAACAGTGCAGCGCTAGTGAGTGATATTGTGCTCATATAAATTAATAATAAACAAAAAAAGTCATTCTGGAATAAACTGAAAATTTAGCCAGAATAGGAAAAAACATAAAAATGCAGATGGATATATGAAGAAAAAGTCTTAAAAAGCCACGAAACAAAGTTCATATGACTCTATCCAGTAATTTTCCTTGTGAAAGAGAAGTGGATTGTGCAGACAATGTGAAAGACTCTTGATTGATGTGAGGTAAGCTGTCACCAATACACCCGTGAGGAAGGATAAGATTGCCTGCTTACCAGATGAAAAGACTGTTTTGCATCAGTCTAATAGGGCCTGTGGGAAGTCTGGTCTCCCAATACCTTAGCCGTCAAGATAACCACGGTATAGCTCAGCATACAATCCGAAGAGTCATAAACCAAAAAAAAGAGAAGAAGGACCTCTCATAGCGTATAACGTTTAAAAATAGAAGAGGGTTTAATAAAAATTGCACTTACAATTAGGCAATATAAATACAGCATGGATAGCAAAACGTCTCCGATCTCTTGTTCCGATGCTTCTCGCTACTCGGTCAGGAAAACACAGCCGGCGTTCAGGACGGAACGCGATGACGTCACGGCACCCTACGATCGTTTCGTCGCTAATGGACTTCAACGGGGGAGTAAGTCGGAAAGTAGCAAAGTAGCACTAGTTGTCTGCTGGAATGCTTGCAGAGATGTTCTGACCAGGATGTTTGTCAAAGGAACCCCAAAGAGTACAGCTGATGCACTGGAATGGTGTCTGCAGACAGGTTGTTTATGTGAGAAGCAGCAGGTCCTTGGTAGCACAGGGAACTGGAGAAAAGTTGGTTCAAAGCCAAGTTTAGGTGCCAGGTGGGGATCAGAGCAAGTGTAGTCAGAAGGATAGCCGGGGTCATACACAGAAGAGGAGAGAGAGAAGATCCGTAAAACAAGCTGGGGACAGGTCAGGAGGCAGCTGGAAGACAGGTCCAGGGCAAGCCGGGTCGGTAACAGGAGTTCACAGAAGCAAGGAGATCACAGGAACAAACGCACTGGGGAGCCGAAGATCAGCAAGCAATTGCAGAGTGACTGGTATTCTTATAAAGGACGTTTGTCACCAAGCTGTGCTGATAACGTGCGTAACTATCCTCCTTGTGCACCCTTTGTGTGACATGCAAAGTACTGGCAGAAATGGTGGTCTTTGGACACCTCTGCTGCTGACAGTGCCCTGACAGCCACCCATGTAATGGAGATGAAAAGAGGAAGATGTATTTGAAGACCATGGATTCATTTATAGATACAGTGGGTGATAATAGCCTCCCTAATACAGAAAGTTATTTGCAGGATTACCAGGTGAAAATAAAAGAAAATAAACATAAAAATTAAAACTAGTGCAGCCACCACATCTAAATACTAGTAAAATGCTGTATATAACAATTTTGTTTTTTTGATTTAGATATGCTCTAAGAAGAACATGTTTGTAAACATAGACTTATACATACACACAAAGAACCTTTTCCCTATGAGCATTACTATAGTTTTTTTTTTCTTTAATTATTAAATATACTGTACACACATTTTGGATTTAGATGCAAGTACAGAATTATATTTTGTCTCTGAGTGCTTCACATTATTCTATAAAGTTTAGGAAATACCAACATTTTTATTTTAATAGTTTCAATGCCACAGGAAAATATTCAGCTCATCTCTGTAGTTAAAGTAAAACTTTTTTAGATAATCTTTCGATACAGCTCTACCACCTGTGCTTTTACATTTCTTCAAACATAACCTAAAAAAAACTGAAGCTGTTTGAATATACTTCTGTTACACAAAGGAATGTGAAAATCAATGTAAGGATATTAATGAAGTAAGGTTTCATTCACCAAAATAAAATGCATAGTTCTAAATTTACTCAGTTGAATGATTTCTGAGGTTAAAGGACTAAAGTGAAAAACTGACAGACACAAGAATAACTCTCCTAAAGTGTGTATACATGATAACATGCAGAAAAATATGGTACAGTAAGTATTTTAAAATGTGACATCAAAACTTATAAGTTAAACTAAAGTAAAAAAAAAAGGCAAGAAGGTAGGTATTTATGTACAGAAAGACTCTGCATGTCTTTTCTGCCATAAAAAAACTTTTACCAGCCTGTTAGGAATTTTTTACTAACTAAACTCAAAGTTGCATAAGCAGCTCATTGTACAATCCTGGCATCTAAAAGATGCTGGTAATAGCCAAGACAAAGAAACTTGCATGCATATAAATGGGAGTTATGTTATCCCAGTCCCCCACTAGAGAAGAGAGAAGACTTTAGACCCAGAAGAAGACCAGGAAAATATGGCAGCAGTGTTGCTGGGGCAAAAAGGGGGATTGTGGGCATTGCATTACTGGAAGAGCATACTTTGGGAGATATGTGCGCCACAAGGTACAAACATACTCTTGCATACAGTACATGCACATTATTGTAGGAGCTTTTGGGGTCCCCCCTGAGGTGGAAAGTTAAGCCCTGAATATGATAGACTTTATTCTATAGTTTCAGAACATGTGTAGAATACAACATACCCAGCTGTGGATATTTATCTAACAAAAGCCTCCTATCTGACCATTTGTTTGCATAATGATGTAATGATAATGATCAAAGGAGGTGGGAGGTGACAAGGAAACAGAAAGAACGGGATCCTAAAATGGTAGCTGGTGTCCTGGCTTAAGTGAGTCCCTCACCCCCTTTGACTCAATGTAGCAGTTTTAGCATATATAATCAAATACACTGATAGACTGGCCTCTCTCTTCACCTCACGGTCTAGACAAAGCATGGTCACGTAAGGATGTTTGTGTGATCTTATTTCTCTTTTTATTTTCTCTAAACTTTTTTCAATCTTAGGACTGGCCTTAATTATCTTTATAGACTGGTCACATTGTATTTGTAACCTCGCTAAGATAGATTTGGTCATTTCAAATTATTCTATTGATAGCATGTGTATGTCCATTGTAAGCAACTGATTTTGGCCTTAATTATCTTTGTAGACTAGCCACACTGTATTTGTAACATCACTAAAATATATTTGGTATTTTCTAATTATTCTAACATTTCTTTTCTGTATAAATAAATGTAATTGTTTATCTTTTTGCACCATTATCATTTGTTTTTCATTATAGCTGCAGATGCATGGGTTGCTTCTTATATAGACAAGGTTGTACTCCCTTATTTGATGTATCATTAAGCGTGTAGGTGAGGTAGGTGTAAAGATCTCCATGTCACCAAATAGCATATTTTCAATTTAAAAGTGGCAATTATATGCGACTGAAAAAGACTGAAGGGCATAACGTATATTTTTATAAGGCCACTAGCTGAATACCCGGCGTTGCCCGGTCTTCCTATCTTAACCTTTTGGGGAGGAAATCATAGCCATCTTTTATATAAGGGTGTAGGTAAGGGTTAATTTAACTGTCATATATTTTTATTTGGCATATAAGTAATATGTGTACCAGGTATTATTGAAATATCTCCAGGCGTACAGAAGTTATGTGGGAACATACATTTCCCATTGATTTGCATGGGACTTTAAACAAAAACCCCAACCCTCACAGATGGGGGTAGTTAAGGGATAAATTAACTATCCTATAGTTTAAGTGGACATATAAGTAACATGTGACCAAGTGTTATCGAAATATGTACAGCCGTTTGGAAGTTATGAAGTAACATGTATTTCCCATAGAGTTGAATGGGACTTTAAAAAAAAACCCTGACCATGGCAAATGGGGGTGGGTAAGGGTTAAACCACCTATCCTATGTTTGTTGCTGACATATAAGTAACATGTGTGCCAAGTTTCATGTTAATATCTTTAGCCGTTTGGACAATATGTGTACCAGGTATTATTGAAATATCTCCAGGCGTACAGAAGTTATGTGGGAACATACATTTCCCATTGATTTGCATGGGACTTTAAACAAAAACCCCGACCCTCACAAATGGGGGTAGTTAAGGGATAAATTAACTATCCTATAGTTTAAGTGGACATATAAGTAACATGTGACCAAGTGTTATCGAAATATGTACAGCCGTTTGGAAGTTATGAAGTAACATGTATTTCCCATAGAGTTGAATGGGACTTTAAAGAAAAACCCTGACCATGGCAAATGGGGGTGGGTAAGGGTTAAACCACCTATCCTATGTTTGTTGCTGACATATAAGTAACATGTGTGCCAAGGTTCATGTTAATATCTTTAGCCGTTTGGACGTGATGCTGGAACATACATACACACACACGTTAAGTTTTATATATATAGATTGCACAAAATGAAGGAAATGAACTTTAGAAATCTTCAGTGTGAATCATGTGACATTTATTATTGCATACATTTTATTGCCTGCAATTTAACTGATCGTTAATGAATTAGCCCTAATCACTACACAAAACTAAGATAATTACAAGTGAGCATACCACTCAGTTTGCCAGCTTTTGATGAATCAAGCCTTTAATCTTGTACTTATGCCTTTACAAAATCAAACATGTAACTTTATTTTTCATAATTATGACTTTAAAAGGTCAAAACTGTGACTTTAAAAAAACAGCATTTTTTTACTTTAAAAAAGTGTTGGCGTATTAAGGCACAGTTATGACTTTAAAACTCGAAATAAAAATAACAAATTAAAATTAGAATGTTTTTTCCATTTATGGCCCCAGGGTCCTTTCTTATTAAAAAAAAAGTGCTTGTTTATAATTCTGCAAAAATCATGCAACAATATCATACAAACTGTTTGTTTTTACAATGTAATTATTGTAAAGGATTTGACTCATATTAGTAATGGATATTAAACTGTTATCAGTTTTCTTTCTCTGTTTTGGAATACTAGAAATTCTGCATCCTGGTCTTGTACATTCCAAATTATTACCATTTTGCATTATCTTCGATGGATGTGCACTTGCTAAAAATATCAAAGTCTATTGTTAAATAACAATGGCTCTGACAAGCTTTCATGTGATTTATGGGAAGCATGTATAATCATTGTGATCAAGTAAAGTTTTGAGTCGCTGAATCAAAATGGAAGGATGAGATGAATGACTTACGCTTAGTATCTTTAATACATCTAGAGTAGTTATCTAGCAAAGGCATTTTTAATAAGCTTGAGTAAAAGTGTAACAAAGAAAAAGTAGTAGAGCAGGAAATTTTGATTATATTCCTTTTTTGTACTGTATAGCAAGGTGAGTTGCTATTGTGAATTTCAACAAGCACTAACATTGATTGTCATTATTATAACCTGATTATAATATTTCATCTCCTATTTCCTCCCCTATTCAGTCCTGACCCAACCCATTTTGCCTATGTTCTTCTGTACTTGCCCTCTATTATTAGCTTGATTGTTCTTGTTTGTTCCTGCTATAAAAAACATCTGGAAGGAAGAAAACTATTGAATAATAAAAATATTGCAAATGGCAGTTTAACCACTTCCCTACCATAGAACGTCATATTACGTCCTGAACTTTAGGGGGGATATCTGAATGATGCCTGCAGCTACAGGCATCATTCAGATATCCTTCTTTTCAGGCAGCGATTCTGCACACCATAAGAATGATCATAGCGGTTCTGCTGCTTGATTGTTCTAATAGGCAGCGGGAGGCGACGTCCCCCCTCCCACCACCATCCGGTGCTTCTCCGTTCTCTCCCGTGCCATCGGAGGCCCGGAAAATGAATCAGCCGCCGCTAGATGACCGTCGGAGGCCCGGGCGCGACGTTATGATGTCACACCTGGGTACCTGGAAGTAAACAAAGCCGCAATCGCAGCTGAAAGCATGAGATCGGTGAATTTTTTTTCCCGATCTCATGCTTTCCAGCCTGGAGGAGAGATGTGGGGTCTTATTGACCCTGCATCTCTCCATAAAGAGGACATGTCACACACCATTCCTATTACAAGGGATGTTTACATTCCTTGTAATAGTAATAAAAGTGATCAAAACAATTTAAAAAAAAAGTGTAAAAATAAAAAAATTCAATAAAAAAAAAATAATAATAAAAAAAAAAATTAAAATGCCCCTGTCCCCAGTAGCTTGCGTTTAGAAGGTATCACCGCGTGCGCTAGAGCGAGAGCAATAATTCTAGCACTAGACCTCCTCTGTAACCCTAAACTGGTAACCTGTAAAAACATTTAAAGCGTTGCCTATGGAGATTTTTAAGTACTGAAGTTTGGCGCCATTCCATGAGTGTGCGCAATTTTAAAGCGTGACAAGTTATGCATCTATTTACTCGGCGTAACATCATCTTTCACATTATACAAAATTGGGCTAACTTTAGTGTTTTGTTATTTTTTTATTAATTCAAAAGGCGTTGTGGAGATTGGCACCCAGGAGTTTGGCACTCCTGTAGATATAATTTTTTCCAAAGACTTTGGGGGACCATTTCTCAGGATCCAATTCATCATTCAGTGTTATTGGCAGTATAAAAAGTGAGTATTTGTCCTGATCTCGCTATAATGACAGAGTTGCTTTAACTTTACCACCTCCTAACACTCAGTCCCTAATGTATTGTCTTACCTCCTAAACCAGTTTTCCACTAAACTTAACCACTTTGAAAATTAAGCCCTCCTAACAATGAATATTTACCTAATTGTCAGTTAAAGTGTTTCACGGCTAAAATAAAAGTAGTCAAAACAGAATTCTTATATTCTTGGCACAGAGATACAATTTTTGCTGGTTCTGAAATAAAATGATTCATCCCTTGGGATCCATAATGGTGACAATAGTGGGCCAGATTCACAGAAGAAATACGCCGGAGTATCTACTCATACTCCGGCGTATTTTCAAATTTGCCGCGTCGTATCTTAATTTGTGATTCACAAACAAGATACGACGGATTTTGGCTAAGATCCGACAGGCTTGCGGCTTCGTATGCCTTCGGATCTTAGGCTGCAATACTTCGGCTGCCGCTGGGTGGAGTGCGCGTTGTTTTCCAGCGTCGGGTATGCAAATGAGCTTTTATTGCGATCCACAAAGGTTTTCGCGTTCGTTACGTCGTCGCTAGTCGTTTTTTCCCATCGCAAAGTTACGGCTGCTTTAACATGGCTTAAATTTAGAAGAGCCATGTTAAAGTATGGCCGTCGTTCCCGCGTCGAATTTCAATTTTTTTTTTTGTGTAAGACGTCCGGGAATACTAAAGTACATTACGCATGTCGCCGTTCAAAAAAATGACGTCACTTCGCGCAAAGCACGGCGGGAATTTCAAAACGGAGCATGCGCAGTACGTCCAGTGTGGGAGCGCGCCTAATTTAAATGGTACACGCCCCATTTGAATTAGGCGGGCTTGCGCCGGACGCCTTTACGTTACACCGCCGTAAGTTTACACGCAAGTGCTTGGTGAATCAGGCACTTGCGCTGAAAACTTGCGGCGGTGTAACGTATAGACGATACGTTACGCCGCCGCAGTTATATGTGAATCTGGCCCTGAATCTTTCAAATTAATTCTGCACATTTTTGAAGGGTAAGTTCACCTTTCGAAAGAAAAAATAAATGCACATTTTTTGCAGGTAAAACATGAAAATAGATTTTTTTTTCTAGAGTGGATCACGGGTGCCATTTCAGGCTCCTGTCTCCTATGGGCAGACAGTTACCTGAGAGCAGAAAGAATCAATGGACTACCAGAGCGCTAACCAGTGCCCTGGTAGCTCAATGAAACTACAAACCCTCAGCCATAAATGCTAGTGGAACTTGTAGGCATTCATTTGCAGGAAACTGTGAATGAATAACGTTGCCATGTGAGTGGAACCCAGTGCTCTTTTTAAATTGTGACATCAGGCGCAGGGAGAAGAACCTGGTCCGCTGTCACAGGGCAAGGAGGTGAGGGGAGAACTGGAGGAGCTGGAACATGTATCATGTTCTAAAAATTAACTTATCCTTTAGGGCTACTAGGTAAGGGAATGTCAAACAAAGGGCATGGAGAATTGTGTACTACCGTTGTAAAAATATAGACATGTGCAGTTTGTTTAATTCCAAATCGAAATTCAGACACATTTTTCATTGTTCGGAAATTCGGATGCATCTGAATTACCGTATTACAATAGTAACGCATTTAAACAAATCCAAAATAACGATTTGAAATGTAATAAAATGGACACAATTCGATTCTAAACTAATTCAAAATCAGATTCAAATTTGAAAACAATTTGAACAGAATTTGAAAACAATTGAACCAAATTCGTAAACAAATTCAAATCGAATTAGAAAAAAAATGTAAATCGATTTTCTAAAAAAAGATACAATAAAATAGAATATTAAATAGAAAAGAATATAAAATAATAAAGCAATCGAATAAAGAAATACAAGAATAGTAAAGAATAGAATAGAATAAAATTAAATAAAAAATGACCGTCTTCTGAAATTAAAATTTTGAATAGGATAAATTTGAATTCGAATTGGATAGATTGGAATAGAATCCAAACAATACAAACCAAAATAATAGAATAAAATAGGAAAACCATATAACAGAATAGAATAGAAAAAAATATAATATATATTATATTTTATTCTATTCTGTTCTATGGTTTTTCTATTCTATTATATTATTTTCTGTTCTATTCTAATATTTTCTATTTGAATTCCCATAATCATTCTATACGAAATTCAAATTTCAGAAAATGGTTTCATATATAATATATATATATATATATATATATATATATATATATATATAACCATCTCCTGAAATTGGAATTTCATATAGATTATAATAGAAAAGAATAGAATAGAAAAACAATAGAACAGAATAGAATAAACTATATATTATAAAATAACACAAGGAGCAATCCAAAACTTGCAATAGTCCAATGTTAAAACAGCACTAATTATTGGATAAGTGTACAACTCCACATTGAAATTATGATGATGTTGCAATTGAATCTGAAGTGGTGGGTGATCCTAGGTAGTAGTCTGTATGTGGACCCTACCCTGACTCCTAGTTTTTAACACGTGACCCCTATGGGGTTAAACTCACCAGAGCGTTGAAAAATATCAGCCTTAAGTAATGATATCCTTTAACTAGATTCCCATCATCAAATGCAGAATCTATTTAAAGGATATCATTACTTAAGGCTGATATTTTTCAACCTCATAGGGGGAAAAGTGCCTCACGTGGTGAAAGCTGGGAGTCAGTGTAGGGTGCAAATACAGACTACTACCTAGGATCACCCACCACTTCAGATTCAATTGCGACATCATCATAATTTCAATGTGGAGTTGGACACTTATCCAATAATTATCGCTGTTATAACATTGGACTATTGCAAGTTTTGGATTGCTCCTTGTGTTATTTTATAATATATATTTTATTCTATTCTATTCTGTTCTGTTCTATTTTTTTCTATTCTATTCTTTTCTATTATTTTGAATTCTATTCTAATCCTTTTTCTATTCAAATTCAAATTTATTCTATATGAAATTCAAATTTCAGGAGATGGTTTTATATATTATATATGAAACCATTTTCTGAAATTTGAATTTCGTATAGAATGAATTTGAATATGAATAGAAAATATTAGAATAGAACAGACAAATAATATAAAAGAATAGAATAGAAAAACCATAGAACAGAAAAGAATAAAATATACAGAATATTTTTTCTGCATAACTTTTAAGGTGACTCAGGAAGAGTAGAACTAGTTGGCACTTAGGCTGTGTACTATAGGCCTGATTTTGTGTATATATATATATATATATATATATATATATATATATATATATATAACCATCAGCCCAAATTCAAATTTTGTATAGAATGAATTCAAATTTGAATACAAAAGATTAGACTAGAATAGAAAATAATCAAATAAAAAACAAGAGAATACTATAGAATTAAAAAAGAATATAATAGACAATAATAGAATAAAAAAGAAACAATATGATATATAACCATCTTCCGAAATTTGAAGATAAAAATTGAAAACAATAGAATAAAAAATAAGAGAATACAATAGAACAGAATAATATAAAACATAATCTATATTATATTTTATAATATAATATAGTATTCAGCCCCCTTTACTCTGATACCCCTAACTAAAATCTAGTGTAACCAATTGCTTTTAGAAGTCACCTAATTAGTAAATAGAGTCCACTTGTGTATAATTTAATCTCAGTATAAATGCAGCTGTTCTATGAACCCCTTAGGCCGCGTACACACGATCAGCCCATCCGATGAGAACGGTCCAAAGGACTGTTGTCATCGGTTAACCGATGAACCTGACTGATGGTCCGTCGCGCCTACACACCATCGGTTAAAAAAACGATCGTGTCAGAACGCGGTGACGTAAAACACGACGACGTGCTGAAAAAAACGAAGTTCAATGCTTCCAAGCATGCGTCGACTTGATTCTGAGCATGCGCAGGGTTTTAACCGACGCTTTTGCATACTAACGATCGTTTTTTACCTATCGGTTAGGCGTCCATCCGTTCAATTTTAAAGCAAGTTCTAATTTTTTTGACCGAAGGTTAAATAACCTATGGGGCCCACACACGATCGGTTTGGACTGATGAAAACGGTCCTTCAGACCGTTCTCCTCTGGTGATCCTATCGTGTGTACGCGGCCTTATAGCTTTGTTAGAGAACCTTAGTGAACAAAGAGCATCATGAAGGCCAAGGAACACACCAGACAGGTTAGAGGTAGAGAAGTTTAAAAAAAAAAATATTCCAAGCTTTGAACTTCTCACGGAGCACAGTTCAATCCATCATCCGGAAATGAAAAGAGTATGGCACAACTGCAAAATACCAAGGCATGGCCGTCCATCAAAACTTACAGGCTTTAACTTTTTGGCCTAAAAGCCAAATGCTATGTGTGGCAGAAAACGAACACTGTACCCTAAATACACCAGCCCCACTGTGAAACATGATGGTGGCACCATCATGTTGTGGGAATGCTTTTCTTCAGCAGGGACAGGGAAGCTGGTCAGAGTTGATGGAAAGATGGATGGAGCCAAATACAGGGCAATCTTAGAAGTAAACCTGCTATGCCGCATACACACGACCATTTTTAACATTTTTTTAAAACCCGATTATTGTTAAGCCTGCCTTGCCTACACACGATCATAAAAAAAATGCTCTAGCAAAGCCCGGTGACATACAATGCGTACAACGGCACTATAAAGGGGAAGTTCCATTCGGATGGCGCCACCCTTGGGGCTGTTTTTGCTGATTTCATGTTAGCAAAAGTTTGGTGAGAGACGATTCGTGCTTTTCAGTCTGTTACACCGTGATGAATGTGCTAACTCCATTCTGAACGCTAGTTTTACCAGAATGAGCGCTCCCGTCTCATAACTTGCTTCTGAGCATGCGTGTTATTTTCACGTCGTTAAAGCCTACACGCGACCATTTTTTACAACGTTAAAAACGACAACATTGAAAACAATGCAAAAATTTAGAGCATGTTCTAAATTTTTAATGCCCGTTTTTAACGTCGCAAAAAATGCTCTGGAGCCCACACATGATAGTTTTTAATGACATTAAAAAAAAAAATTCACATTGCGAAAAACGGTAGTGTGTACGCGGCATTAGAGTCTGCAAAAGACCCGAGACTGGGGTGGAGGTTTGTCTTCCAGCAGGACAATGACCCTAAACATACAGCCAAAGCTACAATGGAATTGCTTAGGTCAAAGCATATTCATGTGTTAGAATGGCCCAGTCAAAATCCAGTCCTAAATCTAACTGAGAATCTGTGGCAAAACTTGAAAATTGCTGTTCACAGATGCTCTCCATCCAATCTGACAGAGCTTGAGCTATTTTTCAACGAAAAATGGGCAAAAATGGCACTGTCTGTATGTGCAAAGCTGATAAAGGCTTGCAGCTGTAATTGCATCAAAAGGTGGTTCTACAAAGTATTGACTCAGGGGGGCTGAATACAAATGCATGTCCCACTTTTCACATATGTATTTGTAAAAATAATTGAAAACCATTTATCATTTTCCTTCCACTTCACAATTATGTGTCACTTTGTGTTGATCTATCACATACAATTCCAATAAAATACATTAACATTTTTGGCCATAACATGACAAAATTTAGAAAAATTTCAAGGGGTATGAATACTTTTTTCAAGGCACTGTAATAATACTGTTAAACAGCTGGTAAGGCCCTGTCTCGCCCTGCTCTGCACAGCCTCAGTTGCTTTGTATTCTTGGCACTTTGCCTCAAATAAGAGCCTCTATAGGCAGATCAGCGGACAACTGTAAGATTTACTGATGCTGAAGGGGGAAGAAAGCAACAGGAATGACTGTGTGGAGGGAACACGGAATTAAGAAAGAAGAAAGGAAAGCAGGAGAGGGGACAGGACAAACTCTGCTGCCAGGGAGTCACTAAAGAGTTAAACTTACAAGGATAGTGTCTTATCTTATTTTCTGATATGAAAACCATTTTACATTTTCCTTCCACTTCACTCCACGTTGTGTTGGTCTATCACAGGGATAAGCAATTAGCGGACCTCCAGCTGTTGCCAAACTACAAGTCCCATCATGCCCCTGCCTCTGGGTGTCATGCTTGATGCTGTCAGAGTCTCGCTATGCCTCATGGGACTTGTAGTTTGGCAACAGCTGGAGGTCCGCTAATTGCATATCCCTGGTCTATCACATAAAATCCCAATAAAATACATTTACGTGTTTGGTTGTAACATGACAAAATGTGAAAATGTCAAGGGGTATAAATACTTTTTCAGGGCACTGTATTCTATAAACAAAAGAAGCTGTTCAGCATATGTCATATTTTGGTGTTTTATTGTCTAATAATTTATTTTATTTATTTATTTTGTATTTTCTGACATGATATTGACTTTGGAATGAACAAATAATGCACAAAGCTTCATAGTCATTTTCATATTTTTTTCTGGATTTTGTTTGAATTTCACACAAAATAAAAAAAAATTATCTTGTGGAATTTTAATGCAAGATCCTGCTAAGGAAGCCTACCACCATTATTTACAGAGCTAAGTACTAGGAGAAAACATCTTTATATGAACACATATATTGCATATCACATTAATGTTTGCAAGTGTTTTTGTAGATTCTCACTTTCTTCAAAAATGCTGTTTTATTTACCTTGTCCTTTCTCACACTGCTTTCTGGGACATCAGCATCAATATAGTTACCTGAGCAAGCTCAATGTTGTAATGAGAAAAACTGAAGAATCTACTGTACAGGTATGTTTCTTTAGAAGTAGAAATGGTTTGAGAGTAGCTCATTACAAATGAAACTCCCATTGCAAAGAATGCCTGGAATTGGACATGTATCCCAGTGCAAACTTTGGGGGGGGGGGGGGGGGGAATGCAGATAATAACATTTCTTAGAGCATTTGTGAAAATGTGTCTAGGCTGCCAAATTTTTAAAACAGTTTAGAAAACTGCAATTTCAAATGGAAAGTTATATATTTTAAGTATAATTTACACAATGTCTTATGTAGCACTTATGTATGTTATATCAAGTTTTAAGTGAGAGTTGCATTTTTCTTTAACATAGATCTACAATTTCTTTTATATATCTCATATTTATTTTTGAAAATTAAACAACATGTCATGATATTTCTAGAAATACAAGCAAACTAAATAAAAGCAGAGTGTAATATTGAATGTGTCCCTAACACTACATCATAATTTTTTTTAATAAAATTGGCATTAGAAACATTTCAAACTCAGCAGATGGTAATTTAATTTGCTAATTCAGGCTTCATATGAACTAACATTTTTCACAGATAATCTCTTTTCCTCTGGATATCTTTATGTGGCATAAGTAGTCCCAGAAATCCCATTAAACAATTCATGTCTCCATTCTAGTTAATGAAATAAATCATTCCTTATGGACAAAACGTAGTTGTGCACTTCAACTATGGCCAAATGATTTGTATTTTTTTAAATTTAATGTTCAGCACAGATGACTGTGTTTGTTACTCTTGTTGCAAATGGTACATATACCATGGACAATGCAACATTTATTTATGTTAAGGAAAACTATAATGTGCATTCCATTAGTTTGGGTCCTCTTCTAAACATTTAACAACATTGCCCAACAAATTTGTACACTTCTCTATAAAGTCTCCTTTTGTCAAAATGCTGCTTACATTGGTTACTGAGCCTCATTTTCAAAATCTTATGTGCATATGGTGGGAAATTATTGTGCACAAACATGGAAATCAGCACCTGGATAAAGTTGGTGAATTTGGTGCATTTACTAACAAATGTGGTTTGCTGCAAAATTGACTATCCAATGTCATAACATACAGTATGCCAGTTAGCTGAGGGCATGCCTAATATAAAAATAAAATTTTATCTAATTTCTTCTCTTCTTTTATTTTTTTTGCATAAACATGTTATTGAGAACATTTGAAAAGAGCATATACATAGATGACTCTATGAGCCCAAAATAGTAACATAGATAGATTTCAGCAGAACAGAAATGTAATATAACATGTCTAAACATCTTGTAACAGTAAGCTTATTTTCAGATGTGACAGCGATGTTTAGGTGTACATACCCTAGGAGAGGGAGAGAAAAATAAAGGGGGAAATGGGGAATGAGGGAAAAAGAAGAATGAGCTTTTTTTAGTCTTGGTCTATAGAGGAACAACTTTATCTGTCAATATCATCATAACGTAATGTGTTAAAGTGGAAGAGCATGGATAAGAGGCCACGGATCTAATGTTAATAAACCATGTTTAGTTCTGGGCACCAGTCCTCAGGAAGCATGTGCTGGAAATGGAGCGAGTACAGAGAAGGGAAACAAAACAAATAAACGGATTGGAGGAAATTAGTTATGATGAAAGGTTACGAGCACTAGACTTATTCTGTCTGGAGAAGAGACGCTTGAGAGGGGATATGATTTCAATTTACAAATATCATACTGGTGACCCCACAATTATGAAAAGGAATTTAATAAGACGCGTGGTCACTCATCAAAATGAGAAGAAAAGAGGTTTAACCTTAAACTGCGTAGAGGGTTCTTTACTGTGAGAGCGGCAAGAATGTGGAATTCCCTTCCACAGGCGGTGGAGCATCGATAATTTTAAAAAACAATTAGATTGCTGTTCCAGCCCACACGACGGGGAGTCAAACAAGATGGCGCTGCTGGAGCTGCAGCGCGGACATCCACGGCCTATACAGACCTCCCCAGCAGCGATCCGGGAGAGACAGAGGGAGGATTATCCTCGCCACCTCACACTGAATCCCCTCCGCTGTCTCCAGGCACACAGAGCCCTGCAAAAGCGCGGATGTGCTTGGATCCTGCATACCAGGCCGGAACTGTGAGTACAGCACTACACAATGCTAACGCCATCTCATCTCTGCAATCCTCCATTGTGGCCTTCCCCACGACAGGGCAACCTGTTCTTGACACCACGATGAAGGACATTTTATTGCTCCTACAGTCCTCACTGATGTCTAACCTGTCCTCTCTCATCCACAAATTTTCTACTGATATGCAGCATATGGGAGATAGGGTACAATACATGGAGGACAAAATGGAGGAATGCACAGACACTGTGAATGATCTTGATGCATGTATGGCAGAAGGAGGATAATGACTGGATTAAATCGAAATTAGCAGACCTCGAGGACCGCTCCAGGTGCAATAATATCAAAATTAGAGGTATCCCAGAGACCTCCACAACTGAGCAAGCACCTTGTTTTCTACCCTACTGCCTGACCTATCCCCCATTGAGCTCACAATAGACTGCATCCACAGGATCCCTAAACCGTGCCATCTGGCAGATACGGTCCCGAGAGATGTGCTCCTGCGCATTCATTTCTATCAGGCTAAGGAACAAATCCTGTTTAAAGCCTGAGCAGTCAATACCCTCCCTGCTCCCTATGCAGAAATTCAAATGTATGCTGACCTATCCCAGCACACTTTAAAGATGAGGAGGAAGCTGAAAACCGTGACTAAGGCCTTGTCTAACCACAAAATCATATACAAATGGCGCCATCCTGCAACCATTCTGGTGACACATAATGGAATCCCTCATACCATCTCCACCATTGAGGGGGGCACAAAGCTCCTGCATTCATGGGGCATTATGCCGGAGCTTCCACATGCTCACTCTGACACCTCTGGGAGGCCCTCTTCATCTCATAAGAGCCCCCACCACACTGGGCACCCTCCAGCTAAGATGCATTGACCAAGCCTGCCTGTACATGAATCGAGCTACTACCCAAGTCCGTAACGGCTAACCGCTCGTTCTAATTTTGAGCCTGAACTTTCCCCCAAGTTTACTCAGCAGCTGGATAAAGTTCGTTCTGCTGATCCGTTTCGATTATTTGTTGTCACTCTTGTTTTTCCTTATAGTTTGCTTTGTAGTTCTCATTTTAGCGTTTGGACTCTCCTGCACATCCAGAGCTAGAGCTTCATGTTCCGGATGTCACTTAGCTAATACCCAGGTGTCCTGCTACGTTCCTTCCACGGCTTGACTCCCTTGTGTGCCAACCTTGACTGCAACTACGACAGTGAGATAGAGGACCACCTGACAACCGCCTTCTAACTGTAAGTCAATACTTTGCATCATACACCCCAATCTCTGCAACATGTCCTTCAACATTCTGTCCTTAAATGCGAAGGGGTTAAATCACCCGGCCAAACGCTCTTCCATGTGGAAATCTGCAATATCGCTAAAATGCGACATACTTTGCGTCCAGGAAACACACTTTGTCCAGGACTCGCATCTCCGATGCCAACATCAACAGTTTCCTCACGGTTTCACATCGTGCTATACGAAGAAACAAAGAGGAGTACTAATAGCCATCCGAAATACTGTCTCCTTTCAGTTGCAAAATTGCATGTCTGACCCGGAGGGTCGCTATGTCATTCTGTTATGTTTGATCAACAATATCCCGTATACTTTGGTATCTCCCTACGCGCCAAACCAGCGACAAATGGCATTCCTTAGGACCGTCTTGAAAAAACGAGGAGTTTCCAACAGGGACACCTACTGTTATGTGGAGACTTTAATCTTGCCCCAGATCACGATTTGGACTCTACGGCGAGTACTAAAAGACATGCCTCTCCTTAGAAAAGTTTCATTTTTTCTAACGACCCATTTGACGTGTGGAGGTGTTGTCACGCGAGTGAATGCGACTATACCTTCCTTTCCCCGCGCCACAACACCTACGACAGGTCACTGCTCCAAAGGGTATCGGCCTCGACAATTCACGCCACCACCTGGTTGGACCATGCCCCTATCAGTATCACTATTGATACCAAGACACCGCACACCAATTCATACCTCTGGAGAGTTAATAACTCCTTGCTTCGGGACCCCTCCACTGCTGGAATCATACAACGCCTGGAGGAATATTTCTCCCTAAATTCTCATTCGGTATCCGACCCGATGGTGGTGTGGGCCGCCCACAAGACCGTCATCAGGGGTGTGTTTATTCAATTAGGAACCAGAGCAAAAAAGTATAGGACAAAGAAAATTGATCAAATCACGGCAGATATTGTGCTCACTGAATCCCAAAACAAGACACCTTCTTCTTCCCTACAAGCCAAAATCTTTGACTTGCGACATGAGCTACGCTCACTACTACTAGAATCCTTTGAGAAGGCTTGTACGAAGGCTTGTACGAGGGTTAGAGCTACTTCTTATGCCACGGGGAACAAAGCGGGTAAGATGTTAGCATTGAAAATTCGAGGTCACAGAACCAAATCCAAAATTCCTTACCTCTACCACCCTCATACCAAAGAGAAATTACTAAAGCCCAATGAGATAACCAATGCATTCAGTGTATATTATGCTGACTTATATAACATAAAGGATGATAAAGGTACTACTCAACCATCCCAGAAGGACATATCGACATTTCTAGAGCAAGTTAGTCTTCCTTCACTTTCACCTGATCAGCTAGCTTCCCTCAACGCCCCATTCACTATCCCCGAATTAGAACGCACAATTACAAATCTCCCTAACTCTAAATCACCGGGACCCAATGGGTTCAACGGTGAATACTATAAGAAATTCCAACATATTCTGAACCCCACTCTCTGTGAAGTGTTTAATTTAGCCGCAAATTCATCGTCTTTCCCCACAGACATGCTAAACACGATAATAGTCACCCTTCCAAAGCCAGGTAAAGACCTGACCTCGCTCCAAAATTTTCGTCCTATTTATCTACTCAATGTAGACGCTAAAATATACACCAAATTGATAGCTAATAGATTAAACAACATTCTCCCAACCCTTATCCACAGGGACCAATCGGGCTTCACAAAAGGCTGTCAAGCATCTGACGCCACAAGACGAATGATCAACATCATCCACCAGGCAGAGCTCTCTGGAACACCCTCTGTACTCCTGTCCCTAGACACTGAAAACACATTTGAAAGGGTACATTGGGGGTACCTTTCCTCAGCTCTTTCTAAATTCGGATTCACAGGACAAATACACAGAGCAATCATGGCCTTATACTCTACTCCTTCGGCCCAAGTATTCTCGGCAGAATCCTTATCATCCCCATTTAACATCTCTAATGGTACTAGACAGGGCTGCCCCCTTTCCCCTCTAATTTTGAATTTAATAATGGAGCTACTAGCACAAACCATACGTTCAAATCCACATATAACTGGCATCCGAGTGGGAGGCCACAAACAAAAAATCAGCTTATTTGCTGATGATGTCATACTCATGCTGACTAACCCAACCACTTCCCTCCCGGCTGTTCAGGAGACGCTAGCTTGTTTCAGCAAAATATCTTACTACAAGGTAAAAGTCTAAATGCCATATTTTAAATCTAGGCGTTAACACCCCCACAAGTTTTCTACTACAAAGACAGTTCCCATATGCATGGGCAGATCACAGTATTACCTATCTAGGAGTCCAATTGACAAAATCTACCAGACAACTATACCATCATAATTACATCCCCTTCCGCAGCAAACTTCAAGATGATCCGCACAGGCTAGCGTCTCAGGAGCTGTCATGGACGGTTCGCCTAGCGGCTTTTAAAATGTTTCACCTACCCCAACTCCTTTATCTCTTTAGAACTCTACCAATCGCTCACACCATTCTCATTAAACATCGCAAGGCGGGTGGCACTGGCTATGTAGACTTCCAAAGCTACTATATGGCCTCTGTTCTTACACAATCCAGGGAATGGTTTTCACCATTAACACGCACCACCAGGGGCCAGATGGAAACTGCCCTTATTCCAGGTAAAGACTTAACTTTGTGGTTGCTCTCTAATCCTTCAACCACTAATATTCCATCATTTGTTTCCCCTACAATGTCAGCCACAGTCCAAGTATGGAATAAATGTATCCACCTCTGCCACAGTTACCCCAACAACATTAATCTGAAAGTCCCAATCACGACCTTACAGCATAGCATAGATATGATCTCCTACAAAAAAAATGGCATGAAAAAGGCATTTTGTATATAAATGACCTATTTGTTAAGGGAAAGCTTAAAACATTCCTTGACTTGCAAAAAGAATACAGTCTACCCAGCTCTGACCTATACCTGTATTTAAGAACAAAACACTACCTAGATACATTTCCTTCCTGGGAATGCTACATACCCCTACCTGCATGGCTTTTTCTTAACAACCCCTCCTCCACCCTGAAAGGTATCTCGCTCTTCTATAACATTATCCAGCAAAAGAGCATCTTTATCAAATAAGCCCCTTTGCTCAAGTGGGAATCAGATCTGGGTTGTACCTATACTATGCAACAATGGGCTACGGCCTGCAAATCCACGTATGCAGTTACCAGTTGTACTATCCTGTGGGAACTGTCTACTAAGGTTTCAAAAAGATGGTATTTAACTCCTGATAGAGTATCTAAATTTGGAGGGCTGCACAGTGATAGGTGTTGAAGGAAATGTGGAAATAGAGGGGATCTGCTCCATACATTATAGAGTTGCCCTGTACTGGCAAACTTCTGGGCATCAATTTTACATATGATTTTTGAAGCCTCTCACTCAGTAACCACCCCTCAGCCTGGTTTAGCACTTCTCTCACTCGGATTGGAGCAATATCCAGTTCGGTTGAGACACACTGTGTTACACATATTACTGTCTGCTAGACTGTGTATCACCAGGAAGTGGAAAAACCATCTACCCCCCACCATCAGAGAAGTAATTCAAACTACCCAATTGCATTTCACATACAAGAAGACATTGGCACTCATGGATGTGAGTAGGGAAAGTGCTGCCAGACAGTGGCATCCATGGTTAACCTGGTACAATAAGAACTCTATGTCTCCACTAGCTCTACCATGAGAGATACTGTTTCTAATGTGATGTCTGGATTGGATTGGAAAGAGGGGAGGGGCTGGCTTGGGCTTTGGACACAGTCTTGAACCCAGGTGGGGGTGCCCGAGGCTGGAGACAGCCCCTCCTCTCGAAAGTATTCTCGAACGTATTTTTGAACTTCGCGATTGTTCGCAACTGAGAACAACTACTGTGAAATCTGAAATCTGAAATGTTAACATTTATTGTAATATATGTGGTGTTGTTTTACCGCCACTAAACGCTCCTGTTTTATCTCATATCTCTTCTTGCAGCCCAATGCTTGATTGAGCGATTTTGATTGTAAATTGAAAAACTTTAATAAAAACCTATTGATAAAAAAAAAATAAACTATTAGATAAGCACCTGAACTACCACAACATACAGGGATATACAATGTAATACTGACATATAATCACACACATAGGTTGGACTTGATGGACTTTTTTCAACCTCACCTACTACGTAACTATGTACTATGGTCCTGATCCACAAAAGGGATACGCCGGCGTTCCATCTATGGAACTGATCCACAGAATCAGTTTCTCATAGATAGGCAGAAGATCCGACATGTGTAAGGGACTTACACTGTCGGATCTTAGGATGCAGTACCGCAGCCGCCGCTGGGGGCATTTCTCGTCGAAATCCAGCGTCGGGTATGCAAATTAGCTTAGTTTTTTCTCCGTAAGTATTAGTTTGCCGTCGCAAAATTAGGGCTGCTTTTACAAAGTGTAAAGTTAGTACACCATGTAAAAGTAGACCCTTCCTTCCCGCGACGCTGTCAATTTTTTTTTTAATTTTTTTTTCCCGCCGCATCTCTTTTTTTTCCCGACGCAACTTTTTTTACCCGGCGCGATTCACAAAACTCGGCGTAACGTAATTTCGCGCAATGCACGTTGGGAAAATCGCGTCGGGAGCATGCGCAGTACGTCCGGCGCGGGAGCGCGCCTAATTTAAATGGGACTCGCCCCATTAGATTAGGAACGCCTTGCGCCGGACGGATTTAAGTTACACCGCTCAAAATTTCTAGGTAAGTGCTTTGTGGATCGGGCACTTAGGTAGAGATTTTGCGGCGGTGTAACTAAAATGGCAAAAGTTAAGTTACGGCCGGTTTTTGTGGATCAGGCCCTATGTAACTATGTGTAATGAAACAGCAGGTCGGCTCGGAGTAAACCTTACAGTCCAATCAGCTGATTAATTTTGTGCTGGAGGTTGGATTACTAATACTGGCGAAGTGCATTCCTGAGAACTGAGTGAGAAGCATGTTGTATTTGTGAAGAGGAGATACGTTTTGAGAAGCAGCAGAAGAGATACTCTCTGTGTTAATGGATTTAAGCTCTCAACATCAGGTTCCTCCTGATACCAGCAGCACTGACACAGCACAACCACTAGTAAAGTGCATTCCTTAGAAGGGTGTTGAATTGTATTTGAGCAGAGGAGATTAATTTTGAAAAGAAGTGAAAAGATATTGACATTCTGTGTGTTACTGGATTCAATAAACAAATGACTTTTTGAATTCCGAATCGTTATCACAAGTATATATACATACATAAATGACGAATTATATGAAAACGAAACAGTAAAACAAATTGATTCGTTATAACAATATCTATGATCTACAGAAATAACAAATGATCCAAAAAGGAATTAATGTAGCATAACAAATATAACATAACAAAATTATGTATTTTATGAATGAAAACAAAACAAAATTTTCCATCATGCACAAGTTTAGTAGATGATGTTATATACTGCTGCCTCTGAACAGTTTCCCATTGATACTTACCATCTGTGTATGGGACATGAACTGCTACAATGATGGCTTTGCAGTGTTTGTTTGTTGTTGACAAAACTGTATACTAGGAATAAGGTTAGGGTTCAGGTCTACCATGGATTTGAGGTAAACACAGCTTGTTTGAGGCCTTCAGTCAATTCAAACTGTTAAGTATCTGACTTTGTTGTAAAATTATTGCAAGGGTATTTGAGTTTAGATCAGTTGGCTTAAAAAGACTTTGCTATATTCCAGTACCCTCACTATAATAGGGGGTGCTGAGCAGCTATAGTGTCAAATTATTGGAAACTCGTGCAAGGAAAAGATGAGGACAGCTGGCAAACTAAACAGAGAAAAAATTGTGTCAGTTAGGAATTTGTAGTTTATTTCTGATTGCTAGGTATTTTGGCTATCAACCTCTTGACTGCCCTTTTTGTTGTAAATATTGTGGACCCTTTTGTTTTTAACTTTTTTTTTTGCTGTTCATTTAAGCTTAGTGGACAGTTTCAGATGCTGTCCTGCCCATAGCAAACTATTTTTTAGTTTTTTTATACAAAACGTCACTTAAAAAAAAATTACTTTTCATTCAGGCGGCAGTATTTTGGAGTTTTATTTATTTTTGGAGGTATGTCTTTTCATTAATACTGACAGGGGGGCATATTCTTAAAGATCTGAGGCGGCGGAACGTATGTCCTTTACGTTACGCCGCCGCAAGTTTAAGTGGCAAGTGCCTGATTCCCAAACCACTTACCTGTAAACTTGCGGCGGCGTCACGTAAAGTCCACCCGCGCAAGCCCTCCTAATTCAAATGATCCTGGTAGGGGGTGTGGATCATTTGAATTAGGAGGGCTTGCGCGGGTGGACGATAGGCCCGCTCCCGCGCCGATCGTAATGCGCATGCTCCGTCGGGTAAATTACCCGACGTGCATTGCGCTAAATGACGTCTCACGGACGTCATTTGTTTTGACTGTAACGTAAATGGCGTCCAGCACCATTCACGGACGACTTACGCAAATGACGTTAAATCTTCAAATTTCGATGCGGGATCGACGGCCATACTTAACATTGAGTACGCCACCTAGGGGGCATGTTTATCTTTACGCCGCGTATCGCTTACGGAAACTACGTTAAAACACTACGGCGGGCAAGCGTACGTTAGAGAATCGGCGTGACTAGTCATTTGCATATTCTACGCTGACCGCCACCTAGCGGTCAGCGTAAATATTGCAGCCTAAAATACAACGGCGCAGGCCGTCATATCTTAGGCATGTTTAAGTGTATCTCAGTTTGAGAATACACTTAAACATAGGATCGGACTTACGTCGGCGTATCTGCTGATACGTCGGCGTAAATTATTTGAGAATATGGCCCAGGGTCTTTATTTTAAGATACGTTTTTTTAAGCCTTACTTTAAAAAGGTGGGTTTTGGCTTCTGCAGATATTTTTTTTTTTTATTATTATTCATTTTGGAGATATATTGCATTCTAGTGTGTGTTGAAAGGGCCTTTTTGGGCTAAACTGCTTTTCTTTTTATTTCTGAAAATCCTTCCATCCTTCAAGCACCCCAAAATTAAATAAAGGTCCTATCAACAGGAAATACAAGTAAAGAAGCCAGCAAAAGAAAAGCAACCCCCAAAATACCACTCTTAAAAAAGTGATGTGCGTCATGGGTTTTCTTTGCTTTTGGTGGTTTCTTGACTTTGATTTTTTTGTTGATAAGACCTTTACTTAATTTTGGGGTGCTCAAAGTACAGCATTTACTTGTTCCTGACTATTGTTCTTAGCGCTGCCTTTTGTTTGCAGCACAACACTGCATTGTAGAAAGTAAAATAGAACTAAGTGCAAGATCAGTGCCTCTAAACCACTTTACATTTTATCAGTCGCATTCAGAGCACCGCCCCTTTCCTCATAAATAAAGCTGCTCCAATTTTACACTGCTGTATCATCTGCAATATCTTAATTTTTAAAGTAAAACCCCTACCTGTGCTGTTTGTCTCTAGCAAATTTGGGTTACTAATAAAAACTATACTGCTGCTGTCAAATATGAAGACCCTAAGGTTCAGTTCAAACGCACGTTCATACCAAACCTTAGCCTTTAGGGAATTCAGAGTCAACTGGAGCTGAATGTCATTTATAATAGTGGTATTTTTACTGCTTTTAAAGAGTACATGACAGTTTCCTGCTGTCGATGATTGTTAAGGACACTGGCGGATGCAGGAGCCAACACATTTTTAACCAATGATGTCACCAGTCCTATTCACTTAAAATGTAAGCAAGGGGGCAGGAATAGTTAAAAAATGTTACGGGGTTCCTGGTGAAAATTTTAAGGGAGAAGGAAACAAAAACAATAAAAAAAACTTTGTGAGCCCCTCCTTTCCTAATTCTATACCAGACTGTTTGAATCTAGTGTGGATTTAAAGGAGAGACCTCATGCAAAAATAAAAAAAAGCATGAGGACCCTTAAAAAAAATTCACACCAGAACTTTATCCAAACATGCAGCCTAGTAGACAAATAAAGGGAGGAACAAGCATGCAGCCCATCTCCTAAAACCATACCAGGTCCCTTGCCCTCAGAAATCAACAAATGGGTAACCTGCCAGGCGGGCATTCCTAAGTAACTTGTCCTCACATTGAGCCTGGTCTGGTGGTTATGGGGTTCTGTTGATGGGAAATGTGATTGACGTGAATCTACATCAGGGATTAGGGTCTGGTATATTTGAAAGGAATCCTGTCTGTTTTGTTCGCAATCAGAATAAAGTGGCTGGGAGCTGTAATTTTACTGGCAATTTAAATACACTTTTTTCTTTCTAAATGTAATGCCGCGTACACACGATCATTTTTCAACATGAAAAAAACATTGTTTTAAAAAAATGTCATTTAAAATGATTGTGTGTGGGCTTTACATAATTTTTCGGGTTCTGAAAAACGACAAAAAAAATTTGAACATGCTGCATTTTTTAACGACGTTTTAAACGATGTAATTTTTCGGTTTGTAAAAAATGACGTTAAAAACCCACGCATGCTCAGAAGCAAGTTATGAGACGGGAGCGCTCGTTTTGGTAAAACTACCATTCGTAATGGAGTAAGCACATTCATCACGCTGTAACAGACAGAAAAGCGCAAATTGTCTTTTACTAACACGGAATCAGCTAAAGCAGCCCCAAGGGTGGCGTCATCCGCATGGAACTTCCCCTTTATAGTGCCATCGTACGTGTTGTACGTCACCGCGTTTTGCTAGAGCATTTTTTTTAAACGATGGTGTGTGGGCAATGTCGTTTTAATGATGAAGTTGGAAAAACGTTGTTTTTTCTACATGCCGAAAAACTATGTTTTTTTTCATGCCGAAAAATGATCGTGTGTACGCGGCATCAGTGTTGCTATAGTAGCATTTGGTTCCAATTGACTTGTTCATGAAACCTGCCCCAAATAGAACCTAGGTATATTTGGAAACTTTACACTGTTGTATCTTCTGCAGCATCTTTGTTCTTGTAGTAAAACTCCTACCTGTGCTGTTTGTCTCTACATCACACAGCAGTGTAATCCACGTCAATCCAAGTACCCAGCAATGTTGTCTTCGTCAGTCATGTTGACCATCTCACATTAATATCTACATGCCACACTTCTGTCATTAAATTATATATTCCCCAGCTATGGTAATGTATATAGTCAGCCCTCATTGTGACATCATTGACCAATCATAATTGATGAGGTTTACATTACTGGACTCTGCAAGTAACATTCATTTATTATTTCAAGGGACAGTAATAAAAATGTTCTGTGTTTTTGTTTCATTTTAGGTAAATTACTTTTTCAATGTGTGGTTATTTACTTTTAGCTCTTTGTGGGAATAGGTAAGGGATTTTAATGCCTACCTAAGAGAAACTCCCTTCTCGGACACCTGTATGAATACTTTGTCCAAACATTGTGCCATCAAGATCAAAACTGGCAACATACTAGTCAGAGTAAGCACCAATCTGATCCTCCTGCTATAGGCTCACCTCCTCCTGGCCCTCTTCTTAATAAATACTCTCCTTTTTTCCAGTCTTCTCATGCTCAAATTTACCTCTTGTCTGCCTCTAGTTAGCACCATGCTTGCAATTGTACTACCCTGCTAGTGCCCACATTGCATCCCATTAGTCCCTATCTTGAGACATGTTTGTGCCCCTGTTGCCAGTTATGCACTCTTTTGTCTTCTGCATCTGCTCTGCCACACTCAGGTGGTGTGATGGTAGTTAGTGCCAAGGAAACTTTTATAAACTCTGCAACTGAGCAGCATACTTCTCTGCTCAATAGATTAGTGATACAAACACCTCAGCCGGGTACAATGCCTGTATGTCTGAGCTAATGTATTGCCTGTGCACTCCAAGTTGCAGTGGCACTACATATCCCAGGCTGTGTGCCATGCAGGGCAAGAAGTGACATATGGCCTGAGGGGGTTTAATCCAAAAGCATCCTCACCTGCTCCTGTGCCACGGGCCTGTCACTGAGCATCCCTGGAGTGTCTCTCCCGGGCCTAGTCACTCACCATCACATCTTTGAGCACATGTTGTGTTCATTGCCTGGAACACTCAAATTAATAGGAAAGCTGAAGTGCAATCAGAGTGTCAGAGATTCTCTCTTAGTCTCTGCCCTGGTCATTTATGAAAAGCCTAGTCACACAGGACCAGATTCACAAATGAGATCCGACGGCGTTTTTCCTGATACGCCGTCGTATCTCTGTTTCTATCTATGCGACTGATTCATAGAATCAGTTACGCATAGATAGCCAGAAGATCCGACAGGTGTAATTGTTTTACACTGTCGGATCTTAGGATGCAGTACCGCGGCCGCCGCTGGGGGGAGTTTGCGTCGTAAACCAGCGTCGGGTATGCAAATTAGGAGTTACGGCGGATCCACAACGGTTTTTCACGTTCGCTACGTCGCCGCTAGTCTAGTTTCCCGTCGCAATGTTACACTTTTTTTTTGGTGCCTTAACTTTAGTCAGCAAGTGTATTGCTGTCTAAAGTATGGCCGTCGTTCCCGCGTCGAAATTTAAAAATCAACGTCGTTTGCGTAAGCCGTCCGGGAATGCGGAAGTACACTACGCGCGTCGCCGTTCAAAAAAATGACGTCACGGCGCGCAAAGCACGGCGGGAGTTTGGAAATGGAGCATGCGCGGTAGGTCCGGCGCGGGAGCGCACCTGATTTAAATGGCACACGCCCATTTAAATTGGCCCGCCTTACGCCAGAGGCCGCCGGCATAGGTTTTCATCGCAAGTGCTTGGTGAATCAGGCACTTGCGATGAAAAATTGCGGCGGTGTAACGTATCTAGGATACGTTACGCCGCCGCGATTCTACGTGAATCTGGCCCACAGTACCTACTGCGTTGCAGGGACTGTGAAACATTTGTCCCAAGGCCTCCATTAGAAATCATGGGGCCCTTAAATAACATCCTTGTCAGGTCCGGGTTCAACCACCTCCATAACACTGAAAAGTTTGTGAACAAATTTAGAACTTAAATGATGTTGAGCTTTCCAACTGCACAGTTACAGAAAATATTAGACATGGGTGATTCCTCCTGAGACTTTCCCCCCATGAAGAGCAGTATAGAACTGTCACTTATAAGTGACAGAGCAATTTGCAAGACTGTCAATAAATAGCTAATATATATATATATATATATATATATATATATATAGATAGATAGATAGATAGATAGATAGATAGATAGATAGATAGATATGTATATATCTATATCTATATATATACATACATATGTGAATACAGTTCCTAATTTTATCCCAGTTTACATTTTTCCAGCATTCTGTTTGGCTGCCATTGCTTTTTAAAGTAAATGTGTTCATGCTTGTAGAGGAAAAGAAAACAAGCAGTTTAATTTGTTAAAAGTATTTATAAAATGTGAAAATATTGGCTTTATGGACTGGACTTTCTCTGAAGAAATTTCATAAGAAATGTATATTAGATTGGCCACCAATCACTATGTAATTAAAACTGACTATCCATGCATTGCAAATACAGTTAAGAAAAATTAGAGTTGCTTTAATTGCAAATTTAGAGAGAGAAATTGTCTTCCATATAAGATTGATCCATAATTTTACTGCTTATGTAAAATCACAAATTTTCAAAGTAGGACATAATTAGCAGACCTAGAAAAAGCATAAACCAACTGTAAGTTGTAATATTGAAATTTTCTATAGAATAATTCCATTTAGAATGATGTAGTAGGAGTTGGCCAAGAAAAGAAAGAATGCTTTTGCATGCGACATTAATACCACAAAAGGTCGTTTCTTAAACAAGAACGAATAAAACATGTGAAGCAACATATAGATGTACAAAAAATAAAGATAAAGTGTGAATGCTAAAAATTCAATATAGATAGCCAATGTAAATGCTATAAATTAAGCTTCTGGGCTCCTTCAAAAGCTTAGTTTACAGCTCACAGGGTTAGGTCCATATTAATCAAGTGGCACAAAGACAACTGGCCCAAAACCTGAGGTAAAAAGGCCAATTATGAGGTTTTGATACAAGGAATCTGCCCAAAGAAAACAAGAAACTTTAATTATCTAGCTAGACTAAAGAAAAATCAGATTGGTTGCTGTGGGATAATTTTGTATCACTGCATTTTGCACTGCTTTACTGAATATGCCTATAAAAGTTAAAGAAAATGACATAGTAACATAGTTGGTAAGGTTTAATCTGAAGACATCAGTCCATCTAGTTCAGCCTGTGTAGGTGTAGAAATCATTTGCCATGTCCCCCTAAATTGTTTACGTTAAGATGCACATCCAAGGTCTTTTAAAACTATCCATGCTACCTGCTGACACCACCGATTGTGGAAGAGAGTTCCACGTCCTTACCCCCCTGACAGTGAAAACCCCCTACGCAGCTTTAGGTTAAACCGATTCTCAGTCAGTCTCATCGTGTGGCCCCATGTCCTCTTACACTCCCTGGGACTGAAAAGTTTCATACTTATGCTGGGATGACCATTGAGATATTTGTACATCGCAATCATATGCCCTCTCAAGTCTCTTCTCCGGTGAGAATAAATTTATCGCTTGTAGTCGTTCCTCATAATTGAGGTCCACCAGTCCCCACATTAATTTAGTTGCCCTTCTCTGGACTCTCTCCAGGTCAGCACATACTTTCAGAGGATTGGTGACCAGAACTGGATGGAATACTCCAAATTCGACCGAACCAGAGTTTTATAAAGTGGCAGAATAATCGTCTTACCTCTGGAGTAAATTCCTTTTTAATGCATGCTAATATTCAGCTGGCTTTGGAAGCCACAGCTTGACACTGCATGCTATTGCTCAGTCTGTCTTCTACTAGGACCCCTGGATTCTTCTCCACCCTGGAAGCCCCTAGAGATTATCCCCCTAAATAGTAATGTGCGTTTATATTTTTACTTCTCAAGTGCATTACCTCACATCTACCAGTATTAAACTTAATTTGCCATGTAGTAAGCCCACTCAATTACTTTATTCAGGCCCTCTTGTAAAGTTACTATATCCTGCTGTGTTGTTATTGCCCTGCATATTTTTGTGTCATCAGCAAACACTGAAATCAAGCTATTTATCCCATTTCCAATGTCTAGGGATGAGCTTTATGTTCGAGTCTAACATGAGTTTGACTCGAATCGCGGGCTGTTCGGCTCATCCCTACCTATGTCATTTATGAATTGATTAAACAGAAATGGTCCCAGGACAGAGTCCTGGTGTACCCCACTAACCACTCTAGACACATTATTTATCACAACCCTTTGGACATGCCCCTGTAGCCAGGTACATAGGAGAAAACTATCCTTTATTGACTGCCCTGTCGAAGGCTTTTAGTTGATTGGATCCACACTCTCTGCAATGTAATAGCTATGCTTTCTAAGGATCTTTCCTGGACTGATTTTTGTATTACTGCATGCTTATTGCCCTACGGCTTTTTGCATATGGAATCATTAATAGTGTTAAATTCCCTTAGTTACCCAGGAGCCATGGACAGTCCATCAACTGGTCAATTTATGTGGAAATCTATGACACATGAAGCATACAATTTTCCTGAAAGGGATCAGAATGTATATGTGCTCTGGATGAATCCACCTATGAAGACCACTGTGGCTGTGGTATAAAGGAAAATCACGAGCTCCATGTTATATGCGGTTAGTTTTAATTTCTGCAGAAATGTCCTGTGTGTCCAATATTTTAGTGACGACATTGTCCCTTTAATATATTTTTATCAATTTTATAGTGCTAGGAGGGTTCTTTTTCACAATTATATAATTGTAGTAAACAAAAAAGTGTAATGAAGGCCTACAAAACACCTCCCAGCGCCAACACTGAATAAAAGCTATTACAATAACCTAATAACAGATAACCGCAGATGACAGAAGATCTGTATAATACGGTAATGGGAGCAGCCGTTTAAAAAAATGAAGACATAATAAAAATGATCAAAATTAAAAGAGCATAAATGCACAAATAATAAAATCACAAACAGCGCTGATAGTGACAGTTCTAGTGTAGATGCCCAAGGCACCACGTCTACACTTCAATATTGCGTGAAGAAAATCAGTAAGGTAGAGGCAAAAGTTCCAAAAAAGAGTGTGGTCCACTTTAAGAAAGGACAGACAGTAAGCACCTTCCACCCGAACTCCTCAAGAGACACCACGTGGGACACAATAAGCCCCCTCTGGGGTACGCACTCACCAAAAAGTAAATAATACAAGGCGATGTATGTGTAACTCCAGACTGATAATAATCATTCAAGCAGGGTGATCAAACACATCTGTGTGGGAGCTCCCAATTAAACCAAAAAAAAGACAAAAACAGTGCCATAGCATAATTCCGTTTTTAATGGATTAAAGAAATTAATAGTCCACAGATGCAAAAACCCCTTCACACATTAAACGTACAATAAAATTGATTTAAAAGCGCATAGTCACCAACTCCTGTATGATAGGTGAAGCGTCGTACTGGTCCTGCTTCAGTCTCAGAGAGACTAGCAACTTCTGGTTCCAGCCGAGGCCCTGGTGGAGCGCAAGCGTCACTTCCTGAGCGTCGTGAGTAGCCACGCCCTGACGCGTTTCGAAGTCCTATGACGAAACGCGTCAGAGCGTGGCTACTCACGACGCTCAGGAAGTGACGCTTGCGCTCCACCAGGGCCTCGGCTGGAACCAGAAAATGCTAGTCTCTCTGAGACTGAAGCAGGACCAGTACGACGCTTCACCTATCATACAGGAGTTGGTGACTATGTGCTTTTAAATCAATTTTATTGTACGTTTAATGTGTGAAGTGGTTTTTGCATCTGTGGACTATTAATATCTTTAATCCATTAAAAACGGAATTATGCTATGGCACTGTTTTTGTCTTTTTTTGGTTTAATTGGGAGCTCCCACACAGATGTGTTTGATCACCCTGCTTGAAGGATTATTATCAGTCTGGAGTTACACATACATCGCCTTGTATTATTTACTTTTTGGTGAGTGCGTACCCCAGAGGGGGCTTATTGTGTCCCACGTGGTGTCTCTTGAGGAGTTCGGGTGGAAGGTGCTTACTGTCTGTCCTTTCTTAAAGTGGACCACACTCTTTTTTGGAACTTTTGCCTCTACCTTACTGATTTTCTTCACGCAATATTGAAGTGTAGACGTGGTGCCTTGGGCATCTACACTAGAACTGTCACTATCAGCGCTGTTTGTGATTTTATTATTTGTGCATTTATGCTCTTTTAATTTTGATAATTTGTATTATATAATTGTAGTACTATTAAAGCTTGTATGGCATATCAATACCATGGTTTGGTCCTCCAATTGACTTCTTCCCCTTTCCCCATTCTTGTCTTTCCCTTTATTTTTGATACAATGTATACAGTTGTGGAGGTACTCCATCGTATATAGACACATTCGTTTTTTTTTTTGCCCAAAAATTGGCAGTAGTTTGAGATCCATCTTTTAATATTTTTTCTATCCAGGTACATACCCTATGGTCCATGCCTACAGACCTCAGCTTGTAGATTATGACCCCTTTCACGCACACAGCATGTACACGTTAGCGGTAAAAAGCCGCTAGTTTTAGGGGGGTTAAATGGGTCGCTAGTTTCGAGGGTGCTAAAAGCGCCCCGCTAGGGGCTGAAAAGTGCAGTCAAAACCATAGTAAAGTGCCGCTGTCTAAATGCTTTGCAGGCGCTATGGCAGCGGTGTTCATAGATTTCAATGGGCAGGGGAGGCGGAGGAGTGGTGTATAACCTGACTGAGTTCTTTAAAGCGGGAGCTCACCCGAAAAAAAAAAAATAACAGTAGATTGGGCCTAATTACGTGAAGCAGAATCGGGTGTTTTGATTAAAATCAATGCAGTACTTTTTTGAGATAGATGTTCTCCCGCCGCTTCCGGGTATGGTCTTCGGGACTGGGCGTTCCTATTTGATTGACAGCCTTCCGACGGTCACATACAGCGCGTCACGAGTTGCCGAACGTCGGTGCGGCGCTATACATCGCCTGCGCACCGACGTTCGGCTACTTTCGGAAACTGGTGGCGCGCTGTATGCGATGGTCGGAAGGCTGTCAATCAAATAGGAACGCCCAGTCCCGCAGCCCATACCCGGAAGCGGCTGGAGAACATCTATCTCAAAAAAGGTAAGTACTGCATTGATTTTAATCAAAACACCCGATTCTGCTTCACGTAATTAGGCCCAATCTACTCTTAAAAGTTGATTTTTTGGGTGAACCTCCACTTTAAGGACTCTTTGGTGTAAGCCATCTGGTTCAGGTAATTTATTTATGTTAAGCTGCTCTAATCCTTTCTGGATTCCAGCCTCTGTTAGGCACAAAGGTAGATCCTGTGGCGTATAGCCAACAATACAGTCGTGGTCAGAATACCTCTCCTTTACATGTATGAAGACTGAGGAGAAGAAAGCATTTAGTATAGCTGCCTGCTTACTCCTTGTCATTTGTAACCACTTTCCCTCCCTTGTCCTTTATGGGGCCTATGTGTTCCATCCTCAACTTTTTACTATTAACCACTTGAGATCCGCGCTATAGACGAAATACGTCCGCAGCGCGGCTCTCAAGTGCCAAGTGGCCGTTTAAAAACGGCCTTGTATGTGCATTACCCGCGCGCGCCACTGGGTGGCGCGCGGCGGGTAAAAACTGTCCCGGCGCATCGCCGAAGACCCGATGCGTGTACCTGGCGGCCGCGATGTCCGCCGGGTACACGCGATCGTCGGTGACACGGCAGGTGACAGCAGGGACGTGGAGCTCTGTGTGTAAACACAGAGCTCCACGTGCTGTCAGAGGAGAGGAGACCGATCTGTGTCTCTTGTACATAGAGACACAGCATCGGTCCCCTCCCCCAGTCACCCCCCCTCCCCCCACACAGTTATAACACACCCAGGCTACACAGTTAACCCCTTCCTCACCCCCTAGTGTTAACCCCTTCACTGCCAGTCACATTTATACAGTAATTCGTGCATTTTTATAGCACTGATCGCTGTATAAATGTGAATGGCGCCAAATTTGTGTCAAAAGTGTCCGATACGTCCGCCGCAATATCCCAGTCCCAATAAAAATCGCAGATCGCCGCCATTACTAGTAAAAAAAAAAAATAATAAAAAAAATCATAATTCTGTTCCCCATTTTGTAGGCGCTATAACTTTTGCGCAAACCAGTCGCTTATTGCGATTTTTTTTTTTTTTTTTACAAAAATACGTCGAAAAATACGTATCGGCCTTAACTGAGAAAAAAAATAGTTTTTTAAAAAAAAATTGGGATATTTATTATAGCAACAAGTAAAAAAAAAATATATTTTTTTTAAATTGTTGCTCTTTTTTTGTTTATAGCGCAAAAAATAAAAACCGCAGAGGTGATCAAATACCACCAAAAGAAAGCTCTATTTGTGGGGAAAAAAGGACGCCAATTTTGTTTGGGAGCCACGTCGCACGACCGCGCAATTGTCAGTTAAAGCGACGCAGTGCCGGACGCTGAGATTTCGCCTGGGAACGAAGGGGGTTTATGTGCCCAGTAAGCAAGTGGTTAATATATTTAAAAAACATCTTGGGATTATTTTTACTCTCCTCTGCTATGTGTCTCTCATAGTCTTTTTTTAGCTGCCCTGATTGGGTACTTACATCTCATATTGCATTCCTTGTATTGTTTGAATGCTGATATTGACTTTTTTTAAAGGCCATCTTTTTGTCCTTCATATGAGATTTTACTTGTTTGTTCAGCCACTCCTTCTATATTTATTACCCCTTGGAATGCATTCGGTGATACATTTATTTAATATATTCCTAAAGCATTCCCATTTTTCCGTGTTCAATGTTTCAAGGATTTGGTCCCATTTAATATTCTGCAGCATTGAGCACAGTTTAGAAAAGTTTGCTCATATAAAATGTAGTGTTCTAGTACATCCTTCATCCCTCCCTTTCCCATGATTTACGGCAAATGTAATAATCTTGTAGTCGTTAGTTCCCAAGTTGTACTATATTTTCACATCTGCAATCAGATCTGTATTGTTTTTAATTAAAAGATCTAGCAATGCGTTACTCCTAGTCGGTAATCCATCAATTGGGACACAAAGCTGTTCTGTAGTACATTTAAGAAATGGCGGGCCTTTAATGAGTGGGCTGTCCCTTCTACCCAGTAAATGTCATGATATTTGAAGACCCCCATTATGATGACATTCCTCTGTCTTGCTGCCATTTCTAACTGTGAAATCCACCTCTTTCCTTAGATTAGGGGGCTTGTAACATACTCCCACCAGTAATTTCCCCACTTACTTAAACCCTTTGGAGTTCCACCCATATACCCATATTGACTACACCTCCCCCTTGCCCCATCACTCATGTGATTGAGTTCTTCTACCCTTAAGTCATTCCTGATATATAGACACACCCCTCCCCCTCTCCTACCCTCCCTGTCTCTTCGATACAAGTAATACCCTTGGATGTTTGCCAGCCAGTCATGTGAGTTGTCAAACCAACAAATCTGATATTCACATGAAGTCCACATCCTCCTCATGTACAAAGCAAGAAAGTTTGGGACTTTAAATGAAGCATATGACAGACCATAAAATGTGTAAGAGTATCAAAGTATTTATTATTAAAGAGTATATCTAGCACATATTATATACATGCAGAATTGATATATGTACAAAACATAAATACATTAAATATATGTACACGCATATATTACATTGGTGTCAAGGCACATGCTGGTGGCCGATATGTGTGGCTCCACATGGTTAATAAGGGATAATAATGGTAAAGGTTATAAAGATATAATAAAAACATGGTGGATTGAAGTCTTGACTGCATCCTGAATAGGCCAGATGCATTTCATGGTAAAAAACACTCATCAGGGGTGGATGCGTCAACATGTATGGAGCTAATAAACAAGACATACGGTATGGTCCGCCCAGGGACCCGTGGAATAGCCTATTAAGGGAGCTGAGGTAGGAGACCCACAAACAAGGCACGCATGCACAAAGCATCTCACAAATTAGAAACATCCATAGGTGCTGGGTAAGGGTGCCTGACCCCAGAGTCGTGAGTTAGTGTGTAGATAAGTATTGATAGTGTCCACAACGTGATATATAACATGTAATAGCAGCTTCAGTTCCTCCATTTCATGACTAGACCCTTGGCATTTGTGAACATTCCCCTGAGTTTTGTATTGGTGCATATTCTTATTTTCATATGATTTCTCAGGCTTCATTATTGAATTGGTAACTACTTAACCCCGGGATTAGATGTTACAGATATAATACCTCTTCTGGTTATCACTATCTATAACCCCTCCCCACAACATCTAGTTTAAAAATAAAATGCAACAGCTGTAGCTGCACTTTTTATTGAATGGGGGAAATAAAGCTTTTAGGCCTTGTACACACGATCAGCCCTAACTGGTGAAAACGGACTGAAGGCTGAAGTCTGATGGTCTGATGGACTGATGGTCTGATGTGCCTACACACCATCAGTTCAAAATCCGATCGAGTCCAACACGGTGACGTAAAACTCAACAACGTGCTAAAAAAACGAAGTTCAATGCTTCCAAGCATGCGTCGACTTGATTCTGAGCATGCGTGGGTTTTGAACCGATGCTTTTGCGTACTAACCATCGATTTTGACCGATCGGTCATCAGTCCATCAGTCCGATTTTAAAGCAAGTTTTAAAAGTTTGGTCTGAAGGACAAAAGTCTGATAGGCCATACACACGGTAGGTTTGGACTGATGAAACTGAACTTCAGTCCAATTTCATCAGTTTGGACTGATCGTGTGTACAGGGCCTTACTGTGTCATATGGCACTGTTACGAAGAAGGATGTGAAAAGAATTGCAACTTCACAGTTTATTTAATAGAAAATAGGCTTTTATTGCCATAGTCTATTATAGAATACGATTTAAGGAGATTGTGAAAAGAATTGCAACTGGAGCTATTGTGTTTTTATTGGACAGACAGAATATCTTGCCGTGACAATCCATTATCAGGCACCATTATGAAAAGATGTATGAAGAATTGCAGTGTTGAAACTGCTAAAAGTAGAGTCTTTTATGGAGACAAGCAGTGAGACAATCCATTTGCAGAAAGCATAAGGAAATACTGACCAGACAGGCTTGCATATAAATATGACAATATTCGCATAGCCAATTCAAATACATCCATGTCACTCTTTTTCACAGCCAGTTGGTTGAGGTGAAGAAACCAGAATTTCAAAATCACAGTTGAAATTACACATATGATGGTAGCCTCTGTATAGGAACACGTATCAGCTCTAACCATCAACTAGTGAAACAGGAAACTGGCAAATACTGCATTAGCAGTTCCATATGAGGTAGGTTGCAAATAAATGGTAGCACATATCTGAAATAGTTTGAGAGTATATGGGAGAGAACTGATTTACCTGACTGTATATTTGAGAGTATTTTGAAGGAAAGCAGAACTGGGTATAGGCTCATTTAAATACACCTAGACCCATATACTGTAACTACAAAGAGAACATATAAAATCTATATGGACATATGTCCTGAATTGAACAAAGTTGTGTCACCAGGGTGAAAGCCAGCAGACAAACAAGGTCTGAAGACACGTTAAAGGTCAAGGCAGACAGATTGTAATTTCTTGATTGTCAGACAGGGATCCTAGCACTGTGATGCTGAGGACAGAATCTAGTGCCAGAATCCCGGAACTGATATCTTTTGGTATGGAAATTGTCCTCAGCATAGAGGATCCTGGTCCAGGAGAGTAGAGTGTGCAAACAAGGGGTTAAAGGGAATTTCCTTGTTTGCAGTAAAAATTAGGATAATGTCTACTTTATATTTGTTACATGTTCCTAACATTACTTAATCCCTTCCTGATGGAGGGTAAAACAAATCCTAAGGCCTCATACACACCGTTTTCATCAGTCAAAACCGATCGTGTGTGGGCCCCATAGGTTATTTAACCATCGGTTAAAAAAAAGTCAACTTGCTTTAAATTTAACCGATGGATTCATAACCGATAGGTCAAAACCGATCGTTAGTAGGCACAACCATCGGTTAAAAATCCACGCATGCTCAGAATCAAGTCGACGCATGCTTGGAAACATTGAACTTTGTTTTATTCAGCACGTCGTTGTGCTTTACGTCACTGCGTTCTGACACAATCGTTTTTTAACCTATGGTGTGTAGGCGCGATGGACCATCAGTCAGCTTCATCGGTTAACCGATGAAAACGGTCCATCAGACGTTCTCATCGGATGGACTGATCGCGTGTACGCGGCTTAACTCCTGAACACAGTTTTGCAACTTTGACATGTGTTGGTAAAACTGGACATATCATTGCAACTACATACCGTGTTTCCCCAAAAATAAGCCCTACCCCAAAAATAAGCCCTAGTTTAAAGTGGTTGTAAAATCCTAAAATGCACTGTATTATAGTAGTATATAATGTAAACTGTGTATGTTTCTGTAATCTATATGTGATAAATATATTTGTTACAGCGCTGCACTGCGCTCAGATGATCCCCTGCTGCTCTCCTCCTCTTCTCCCAGTTGTCAGCGGGGAATCTCGGCCCCCCTCTGCAGTGCTCAGAGCAGGTTAGAGAGCTCAGGCGGGCCATGGAAGCACCGAGCGGTGCTCAGATGATTCCCCACTGCTCTCCTCTTCTGCCAGCTGCCAACGGGGTATCTCGGGCCCCCCTCCCTCTACAGTGCTCGAATCGGGAAAGACCGATCAGACGGGTCACAAAAGCGCTATGCGGCAACTATAAGAAGGTATTTATCACAGATTACAGAAACATGCACAGTTTACATGATATAATACTGTAATACAGCGGATACAGGATTTTACAACCAATTTTACTCAGTTCCAATGGTCACTGGGGATTCCTGACAGGCAGGGAGGGAGATGGGGAGAGAAGACAGCACATGACATGTCCTACCCCGAAAATAAGTAAAATTAATATAAGACCCAGGCTTATTTTGGGGAAAACATGGTAGTTTATCCAGGTGGATTATACCTTGCTTTCTTTCCAAAAGAAACAAGGCTTTCATTTGGTGGTAAATAGTAAAAGATATCTCATTATTGTTTTTATTATTATTATTATTATTTTCATCAAGTGAAAACTGGCACAAAATATAATTTTTTCTTTAAATGTAGCTGTATATTTCTTACTATTACCCTAATCCACCACCAAAAAACAACCCAAAATAAATTCTCATGCTCCTGATATATGTGTATATTATTTGTTGTTTGTACCTGTAGTAAAGCCCAGAAACAATAAGGCTGCGTACACACGGTCGGACAAAACCGATGAGAATGGACCAAGGTTCAGTTTCATCGGTCCAAACCGACCGTGTGTATAGCCCATCGGTCTGTTGTCCTTCGGTCCAAAAATTTTAAAACATGCTTTAAAATCGAACCGATGGCCCGCTGCCAGATCGGTCCAAACCGATGGTTAGAACAGAAAGCATCAGTTCAAAACCCGCGCATGCTCAGAATCAAGTCAACACATGCTTGGAAGCATGGAAGGTCGTTTTATTCAGCACGTCGTGTGTTTGACGTCACCGAGTTCTGACCCGATCGGTTTTTGTAACGATGGTGTGTACGCACATCAGACCATCAGGCCACTTCAGCGGTGAACCGATGGAAATGGCCCGTCGGACCATTCTCATCGGTTTGGAAAGACTGTGTGTACGCGGCCTAATGTGCCTTTTCCTTTTTTCTATCTTACCTAAAACACACTGACACTGATACTAATTTTAAAAAAATGCCTTTTTTATCCTACCTAAAATACACTGACCTTTGACCCCAAATGTTGACTTTTGACCCTGACCTATTTTATATAAAAAATGCATTTCCATTTTTGTTGACACATGCTTTTGTTTTTCTTAAATTTTTATCCTCTGACTGGGAGAAAAAGATACAATGAATCTTTCCGTTCACAGGAGGAAAAACACAGCGGCAGGCTGTACAGTGACTGGTCACTATGATAAACAATTAAAGGTCTTTACAAAGATCAGTTTTTCAGGAACAAAGCCTCACAGTTCCCAGTTATTAGTAGGAGACCCAGAACTCTCAGTGTGAGCCTGGTCTTTGTGCTGGGCGTGTGCTGTGCAGTGTGCTCCCAGCACAATCACAGGTACACATATATTCAGCCTCACTTCAGTGGGGCTGCATTTATGTGTTCAGGTGCCAAGAATGGGTAAATCAATATTTAACAGCTTCTTTGCTTTTTTAGATGCACTTTTCCGAAACTTTCCGGAACTTCCAGCATGGACAATTTGATTTTAGCTCTCTTGTTGAGGCTGGAAAACTGTGTGCCACAATTAACCCTATCTGTACTGTGCAAGAAGATATCATCTCACCAATTGTAATAGATTTGAACACTGCCTGTCTTAGCAAAGTATTAAAGGTTTAGAAGCTTGGCATGTTAAAGAGAACTGGACTCAGACAGTCCTCAGCTTAGCTATTGGGACATATTATGTCGAGAAATATTGTTTTGAAAAACAAGTTTAGGTATGCTGTGTGACTAGGAACATATAACAAACATATAGTGGATTTTTCTCAAATTTAACTACGAAAGTGGAAATACACTTTAAAGTGTTACTAAACCAAGTAAATACATTTTTGTAGAAGAATATGTAGAAGAATACATATCGGTCTAAACTGAGGAAACATTTTTTGGGGTTTTTAAAAAATTTGAATATTTATTAAAGCAATAAATAAAAAATATTGTGTTTTTTTTTTAATTGTCACTCTTTTTTTGTTTATAGTGCAAAAAATAAAAACCCAGGTGGGGATCAAATACCACCAAATGTAAGCTCTATTTGTGGGAAAAAAAGACATCAATTTTGTTTGGATACAGATGGCCCAGTCAGGAAGGGGGTAAATTCTTCTGGGGCTGAAGTGGTTAAAAGTCTAAAATGACAAGTTTGCTGTTACTAAAAGCTGATATTTTTTTTTTTTTTTTAGGAAAATAAACTTTGCATTTCTTACGTAATAATTTGTATTCTCTGCCTGTAAAAAGTCACATTAACTGAAATTTGATTTATTAAATGCCTAAAGCTAATGTTTGGATTGAATTTGAAAAGGGTAATACACCCAGAAAAAAAGTAAATTACATTGCTATTTATTGTAGCATTCTGCTGTTACAGATGAAAAATCATTTGTTTAGGCTTTCATCTGATTAATGCTCTGATCAGCATCTTGACAATAATATTATTATGGAAGGAAATGTGCACACCTAGGTTAATAGACCGCAGAAGAGATTATCATTCATCACAATCCTGCAGAAACTTTAACTACAAGAACAAGCACAACACTGTCTAATCACTTGTTTAATCACTTATAACAATATTTTATATTAAAGGTAAAAAAATGTATCTAGGTTATTCTTAACAATTTTCCTTTTGAAAAAAATTGTCAATGTAGTAGACTCTAGAGGTCAGCCTGTCAGTTGGAACTTCAAATAGAGTTCCACGATTTATTTGTGGACTCTCTAGGAAGTTATAAGCAATATTCATTTAACTACATTCTATTGGTATATTCTTTAGGTCTGAAAACAATGACAACAAGTTGTTGTCCAAGGAAGCAGAGCACTGATGTCATTGGGGCCCCAAGATAAAGCTTTAACACCATTTTTATTCAAAAGGAGTGTATTGGGTTTTGTATTATTTTTTATGTCCGTGACTTACAGACAGTAGTTGCATGATACCTCAGGTTAAAAAACAACAAGTCTATCAAGTTAATCTTATAGAAAAATGAATAAATAAATAAAAAAAGTCATAAACCCACAGTTAATCCAAAAGAAGGAAATACAATTATACAGCTAATTACTTCAATAGAGAAAATAAAATGCTTCCTGATCCCCTAATAAGGCAAACTGATATTTCACAGATCAGCATTCTATGATGTTATATTTAAGTGGTGACACAGGATTTCCTATTAAGTCTGGCTCTTAGCTGTTTGCTTGCAAGCTAAATGGCATACTTGCCCACCTAACCATCTTTCAGACTGTGCATGAAAGCATTCATTCATTGGCAATGTTACTACTGCCAAAAAAAGTGACACATTTCTTCTTGAAGCCCTTATTGATTGTTGGGATACTGGTGGCATAGCACCTAATGATGCATCTCAAACTCATTCTATCCCATCCCATGTCAGCAAGGGAATTATGAGAGAGTCCATCAGGAGAAGACTGTGAGTACAAATTGTTGTATTTGTGTCTTCAGTTTGGCAGAATTGGTGTTAATGGATTTACACCCAGGAGCATTTTTTGGAGGGGGCTTGTTTTGTTTGATAAAGGACTTTATCAAAGGGTGGGTGTCCTTATCATAATGAGGCTTGTAGATTCCAAAAAGTCCCCCCCCCCCCGTCTCCCACAGACCTCCAAATGCACTAGGCCAGAGAAAGTGGGGGAAAATGCCTTTGGCCAGGGAGTCCACACCTGGAAAAGTACCCCCCTCCCATGTTGAGGCCTGGTATGGAACCAGTAGCTCACTAACCCTTGTTCCTACAGTAGCTTGCCAGGCTGCATACTCAAATTAGGGTATGGTATGAATTTTGGGGGGACTCTATGCTGTTTTTTTTTTGCATGGGGTTCAATACAAGATCATCATCAAGGATAAGGGGTGGAATGCATTTTGTGGAGACCCCATGCTTTTTAATGGGGTCCCCAAAAACATGCCTGTGAGAAAATGTCATTTGACAGCTATGTTTTTTCTCTAAAATGTCACATAATACAGGTATGGCACTTCATGTGTAGGTTTAGGCCTTCCCCCAAGCAAATTATTTAAAGAATTTTGTATTTTAAATACATTTTAAGCTCTATTAAAAATAACTGCTCCTAACTGGATGATATTTTCCTTTTTTTAAATTGTATTGGTACATGCCCCTCAGAGCAATTTCCAGCTTCCCATGCCCTTTGTTTGATAATCCCTTGTCTTTTTAGCCTTAATAGTGTTTGTAGATTGTTGGATGAGCTTTACTGAATGCATCTGCGAATTGAACCCTTTCAAATTCACCCATTGCTTAGAATTTAGAAACACATCCAGCTTATTGAATACGGTGAAGTTTCACTTTACAGATAAAACCCAAGCATGTGCAAGGAAATAAAAAAACATTTTTTTGGGGGGGGGGAAATTATTTTTATTAGACTTTTTCTGACATAGAAAACAGGAAAAACAAAATCACGGTACTACAGATAATAAACTTACAAAGTAGTTATCCCAACTAACAAGTAAACTAGCTAGGCAAAAAGACAAATATACATACATTCACATATAAACACCACACACACACACAGTCACATCCATACATATATGTAAATTGTGAGGGTAGGGGGAGCTGATGAGCTAATATATGAAATTATATACATATAAAATAAAATAGTATATATGTGGAATTATATATATATGAATATTGATTATACATATAACTTAAAATAAACAATATCGTGCATCAATGATATTATTCAAATAAGAAGAAAAAAACGTCCATGCATAATTATAAATATGAGTATAATCAGTGCAAAATGTGCCAAAAAATCTGTTTCGTTTTGGATTACGTCATCAGGACGCGCTTCCTGATGACGTAATCCAAAACAAAGCGTATGTCGAGGTGCATACTGGTCACGCATACATACGTAACTTCCAGGTCAGCTGGGTGTTGGTGGTGGAATGCACGCCAACCTACACGGCGACGGAGACTGGCTCTCATATCTGAATACGCTCAGCAGCCTCAGTGCCGGGATTTGGGCACCGGACATAGTAAGGAGCCAATCGGCTGTTATCGTTTTTACATTTGTTTTAATAAATCAGTGTTACACTATTGCGGCCTTTTCTTTTATATTCTGTGGTACCTGGCATCTGCTTGGAATATGATCGTTGGCTTTTGATCGGGTGATCGGATCCCTCTGTGTCTGCAAAGATTTTTTTACCCTGTGTAAAAACAAGCGTTTACAACCTCTTTTTAGTTAAAGGGTCAAATACTGTTGGTAAGGAGCCATCTTTTTTCAAATCACGTCGGGTGGATTATTTGCTGTTTGGTGAAGGCTTTACTTTGATCATCTATCTCCATCATGCAATTATTTATTATCAGAGACTTTTCTTTATCACCAGATTTTTTGGCACATTTTGCACTGATTATACACATATTTATAATTATGCATGGATGTTTTTTTCTTCTTATTTGAATAATATCATTGATGCACGATATTATTTATTTTAAGTTATATGTATAATCAATATTCATATATATAATTCCACATATATATTATTTTATTTTATATGTATATAATTTAGGCTACTGAATTTTTGGGGAGCAGCTCTATTCCTTAATTTATTTCTTAGATTATTTATTAATTGGTTAGATTAATCACTATTGGTTTATACCACTTATTATTCCTGTGGCGCAAGATTTATACCAATTTCACATCCATACATATATTCTCTTAAAAAAAACACACATTCACTGTACCTGTGCAACTTTCGGGCCAGTTTCCACGGTATGGAAGAAGCTGGTAGGTGGAGCAGGTCAAGACTCAAAAGGCAGACCTGACATAGCCTTACCTCCATCCTCTGATCTCTGTTAGCTGGACAGAGGCAAGCTGTGAAGACTGCTGGGGGTAGACACTGATCAGAGGTGTGGGGTTCAGCACATCTATCAAGAAAAATAGAAGAGTTGGAAGCTTTGAAAATCACTGTGATTTATGGGTGTTACTGAATCCTTTAGAAAAACAAAGTAAAATTAAAAGGTGGAGGTGCCTGTGGCACCTATATTACAAGGTGTGCATACTGTTATCACACAGCCTCAACACTCACAGTGTGGCGCAGATTAAATGAAAGATCCTGGGGGTAAGTCACACAAGACCAACAAATCCTCTACAAAGTATTGCTCTATTATACACAGAGGCTGTTGAGTGCTGGCATCTCTTCTCTCCTTGATGCCCAGGTTTCCTTGTCTGATCCAGAGCTTCTAGAGCAAAAGGGGCCTAATGCCTTTGATGTCACCGTTCCCCTAGAGACTTCTCCTGTTGAATCCCTTGACATTTTTAATATGCCTGGTCATGAGGTTACATAATCTATGCTCAGTGAGATATTAAATTCAGGTCATAAATGTACGGCCTTAGTGAATTAACTTAATGATCTTAATGTCCCCACTGAGCTCAGCCGAAGGAAGGACCCGCTCACCGGTGTGTGAAGGGCAGCTAGGTATGCTGGTGGTGGAGGGGGCAGAGGTCAACGGAAAAGTGGAAATCCAAATTCTGTGCTTCACATGTCAGGACGCCAAACCGGCTGGCGTGCCAACAGGAGGTGGGATGGTGCCGCGGTCCATGGGTGGATCAGAGCCGCTGTCTCTAGTTGGAACCAGACAGGTGTGGGGCTGCTTGCTGCTGGGAGGAAGAGCCCTGGGGAGATGAGAAAACCCAGGAGGATAGAACTGAAGCTGGGATGGCTGTCATGGATAGCAGTCAGCACTGATGGAAGCTGTAGTAACTGGTTCTGCTCAGGGACCACCATGACCCACTATCTTCTTGGTTGATGTTATGACGCGTTTCGCGCACATGTGCTTTTTCAAAGTCATGAGAGAAGGCAGCCAGGAATTTTAAATACACTGTGTAAGGGCAGGGTGTAAGCATCTAACCATGATGTGAAACGCGTTAGTAGTTTTTGTCCCTGTATGTCCACTTTTGGCTTTGGCTACGCTTGCACAAGTTTTTGGATTTTATTTTTTGTCATTTTCGTAATAAACTCGCCTTCACAGAGTGCAGCAGTCCAGGATGGTTTCTTTGCTCTAAGGGCAGGGAGTGGGCAGAGCCGTGGGGCAGGACAATTTGGTAAAAAGCGTTTACTAAAAATATTCATGACTATACAGATACAATTGATACAAAAATAAAATAAAAACAGTAAGTACTAACTGAAACATTAGTCCTTGGTATTATGTATGCACATAATAAGCATAATGGATGGCAATAAAAAAAGTACAATATTAAATTGTAATTAAAATTAAACACCAAAAATGTAATATTGAACATTTTAAGTTAATCACAATTATAAAAAAATATAAATGGAAATATATATGTATATGTATATACAAATAGATATATACATGGTGTCCACCATCGATCAAACATGGAAGTGTGTGTATGGATAATTCCTTTTTTTTAAATGAAACATAAATAAATGGCGGAAAAGGAACATTGAAAAAAGAGAAGGGGAATGCTAAGAAAGGAACTAGACAAAACTGCATGTTTCCAATTCCTTATTTAACCCTTTGGAGGCGAGAGAAACGGACATATAGATCCAAAATACTTTGCTTTTACATAATTGGGTAAATCTATCATTTGCAGTCAAGGTCCCTTTGGGGATGGTCTCTATGACAAAAAGAGTTTGCTCACAATAGGGTTGTCATGATCTCCGTTTCACTTGGGTGCAGGTCCAAGAGTCCTTCCAAGTGCCAGTGATAGGTACAGACTCCATGCTGACCACCGGTGCCTACCTGCACCTTCCTACCAGGTTTGGTAGAGGCTGTCATCTCATAACCTCCAACTTTGTATTCCCTCACTGAAATTGGCACCGCGGTATATTTGGCCTTTCCGTATTCTCTGTAGGATCAACCCAGTGGCTTGCGCATTAGACCTTCCTTCCAACATGCGTATTTCAAATGTATTCCATGTTACCTTATTGAAACCTTTGGTATGCAACAGCTTTACCACCTTGGTACAACATTCTTGCCCAGCTCAGGTTGAGAACCATGAAGAGTATGAGATACAATCGATAATTAATTCCTGTAGATTCCATGGGCGCATACAATACATTGTTCATTGGAAATTTTTTTGAAGTGGGAGTTGTGAAGATTTTTAAGTGCACTGAATATACAGTAACTGGCTAATACAATAATAACACCAGATATTGTTTATCCAGGCAATATTTGAATATCTGAGTGCCTTAGGGGACCAGGGAGGATTTTCCCCCTGTAGGAACAAATTTCACAATGCATTACACTTTTTTTTTGTCTTAGGCCGCGTACACACGGTCGGACAAAACCGATGAGAATGGACCGAGGTTCAGTTTCATTGGTCCAAACCGACCGTGTGTATAGCCCATCGGTCTGTTGTCCTTCGGTCCAAAATATTAAAACATGCTTTAAAATCAAACCGATGGACCGCTGCCCGATCGGTCCAAACCGATGGTTAGTACAGAAAGCATCGGTTCAAAACCCGCGCATGCTCAGAATCAAGTCGACGCATGCTTGGAAAGCATTGAACTTCGTTTTATTCAGCATGTTGTGTGTTTGACGTCACCGCGTTCTGACCCGATTGGTTTTTGGAACGATAGTGTGTACGCACATCAGACCATCAGGCCACTTCAGCGGTGAACCGATGGAAATGGCCCGTTGGACCATTCTCATCGGTTTGGAACGACCGTGTGTACGCGGCCTTAGTGGATCAACTGTGGGCACAGGGCTGTGTGTATGGAGATTTTTAATAGCTTTTTTTTCTACTGCTTAAACCCATTCTTTTTCAACAGTCACAGTTATAAATCTTAAAAAACAACGTAGTCTAATACAAGTAGGATTTGTGGGCCTAGTGATTTGTGCTGGGGAGGTGTAAAATGTTTGCAACACTTTCTGCCACAATGTGTTTTTATTATACTCTTGGGCTAAGCCCCTAGGAGGATTCTGCTGTAAGCAATCTGTGTTTCACCGCTGGATTTTTGGCATAGGCGTGAGAAGTTGCTGGAGTCTCCCCACCTGGGAGGAATCCTATAAATGCTAGCTGTTGAAAGATAAAGATGTCTGGCCTAGAGGAAGCAACTGCAGTTGTTCCCCACACGAAAATAGTGAGTGACTTTATCTCCAAGGAGTCACAATGTATGAATATATTTCACCCAGCATAGCTTTTAAAAGCAGCTAATGAGAGTCTAGAAAAATGTTCAGAAGATTAAAATCTGTGTTATGGTAAGCAACTTTCAAGTATCCTGTGCTCTTTTCACCCTCCTTTCTTTTCTCTATGCTGTCTGCAAATAAACTGTTCTAAGTTCATCTTTAAATTGACTGTCTTCCATTCTTTATTCTACCCTGAGGAAACAACCAACCCTGAGAATGATGTCTCTGGGACTTTATTGTCAAGTAAGTGTGGTTAGTACATGTACAACATAGCCTGTTAATCAGCTGGATGTTAATCCTTATTGAATTTAGGACTAATGCCATTACAGTAGCATGAAAACCTTAAAATCCTGCAGGACTTGGCACTTTCATTTTAAATTATAACTTTTATCTTTCAATTCCACTGTTGAATTAAATTCATAAGGGAAATATATCTTCAGCTTAAGTAGACAACACATTTAAATAGTAAAATAAGCAAAAAAAAAAAAAATAAGTGTGTATTGAGATTCAATCCACCTGGTGGTGACCAGATGTACAAACACTTCTTGTGTTCGCTGAGCGGTAACTGTTAACAAGTTCTGATCTCAGAAACATTAATTAAATCAGAGGAGCAACTAGAATGAGGATTATTAGCACACATGTTTTGTTTTGTTTCATGCAAATAATTCTGCTTTTAGGACAAGCTATGTGTCTTTTTACATTACAGAAATGGCTAAAAATAAAAGATAAATCAAATATTTGAATACATAAGAAGATGATATATACCAATTAGTTTTCTTTGCTCCTTAAATTGGAATGCTGTCAATAAATATGCAAATTGGCCTGGAACTATCAGCACTAAAGCAGAATCAGCAGATGCTGCACACAGATGTTCTTGCCTGTGGGGAACAGGCGTCCTAATCTCCAAACCTGTACCAGTGGGGATGAGATCAAGGCACAAAGCAAAATACCTTCAAGAAACATATGCCGGATAGGCAATTGTGATCACAAGTTGCACTGAAAACATGTAAACCCATCTATATTTTTCAGCCCTTTAGCATTTCCAATTTCATATTTTTAAGAAACATTAATTGGTGCAAATTTGTTGCACAAAACAATGATGTGTTTTCATCCATATCAGTCATTAGTCAATAAAGAAATGGATTGTTTTCACTTATGGAAACCAGAAGCAACTGAAGTATTGAGTTATTGGGTACCTTTTTTGGTGAAACGTGAACATATTAGAACAAATCACAGGCCTGGTATAGAAGTTGTTACCTTGCAGAGTCCACCATGCTTACTACTTATGTGTTAGTTATTTTACTACCGTTAGTGAGCTTCCTTGCACAGAAGATATGTCTTAGATGTATGCTTGTCTCTGATTCCCAGGCTACATATGAGTTCCAGGGTAGTAAAATATTCATCTTTACTGTCAATAGCATTACTGCCTCATCACAGTCAGAGATTATCACACTTCTGCAACAGCTCTTCAAGACAGGAAAGTTTGCTAACAGCAATGTGTATAACCTTGAACGAAAAAGACGCTATATTAGCCATTATTGTTTATTTAGCAAAAAATAAGAAACCCAGTTGTGATTAAATACCACCAAAAGAAAGCTCCAGTTGTGTGAACAAAATTATAAAAAATGTGTTTTGGTACAGTGTTGCATGACCGCACAACTGTCATTCAAAATGCAAAAGCACTGAAAATTGGTCTGGGCAGGAAGGGGGTAAAAGTGCCCAGTATTGAAGTGGTTAAACTTCCTAATTATAAATTACCTATATGTCCTGAAAAATACTCCAATATATTGTTTAAAGTGATTCTTAAACTGTTGTCACACTTTGAGACAATTGATGGAAAATGTCCACATGTGTCCACACCACTCCCAAATGATGCAAAGACAGTAAAAGTCATTGGGCACCAGACACTTTTTGGATGTAAAATACGTTTTATTTCTTTTGACAGTCCTTTTTATATATTTTTGGGGCAAGAGGGTTAGGGCCAGGACACCCTTAGATAGTTCAAACTCAATTGGCAGACTCTGAGAATCTGATAGGAGGACAGCTGTGCAGGGAAAGGCCCCAGCAAGGTGCCACTTCTGCACATACAGGATTGCTGTCTCCTATGGTAACAGTACTTTAACAGTTCCTAACTCAAATGTATCAGTTCTTTCAGCTCCACTACAACTGCTCCTTGTAATTCTTCAATACTGAACGCCTGGTCTCTCACTAGACACTCTGATTCACTGAATCCCTTGAGCTAGTCCAAGGTTTGCGTGGTATCCCGTCAAGCCTCAACCATGCATTCCCGGCTGGGTCCCTAGCTTGGCACTCCAGATACATTTCAAGCTTCACCCCTGCTAACTGGCTCAGTCCCTGGCTTGACAAAAAAGGCTGCTCTACAAGCATCTTCTCTGCTGGTTCGGTCCCTGACTTGATCACCGCCTGAAGTTTCACAATTCTTCATCGTGCCCTTCGGTGAGAATATGGTTCCGATACTTGCTTCAGTTACTCACTGTGGTCCCTGGTAAAAGCGATTGGTCCCTTTTTTGCGACAGCTTTCCTTTTATCTCCAGCCATTGACAAGTTCTCTGGCCAGCAGAACTGTCACCTCTGGCTGGACTGCAAGCCGCAATCTCAATCTTGCGCTGCTCTCTCACTTCTGGATAGACCCTCACACAGCCTAGCAGCCAGATGCCTCTGGGATAGGCCAAATCTCCGGTCTAGCAGCCCAGGGCATATGACACACATCCACCCAGACAGCCATCCAGCTAGCACAGAACACAGATTACATGACAGCACCCGGATATATAGGCTCTCCCAGCAGGCCAAGGGATTCAAGAAAACCCCTGCTCAATGGCTGGGGTACCCACATACCCATAACCTGACCTTGGGTTGTCCTTCTCGTATCTAGTACCACCAAGTACCCGGCCACCTAGTAGTAGAAGAGAAAAGTGCAAAAAGGCCAAGCTTAGGTAGAAATCGATAGATCCCTATCAATCAACCAAGATAACTACTCTTGGCAAGTAAATTTGTGAGGAGCTACGCTGCAGGGGTGCCTATGCACGTGACTGGCGGTCGTGATGAAGGCCAGCCATGCACGATCGCAGGCACAAGAGGAAGAACAGGGACATGTGTGTAGACACACACATCGCTGGTCTGTGAGGAGAGGAAATGCAGATTGTGAGTTCCTAATAGCTAGGAACCACGATCTGTCATCTCCTATAGTGTGTTCCCTCCCCCCCACAGTTAGAACACACACTAGGGAACACAGTTAACCCCTTGATCGCCCCCTAGTGTTAACCCCTTCCCTGCCCTGCCAGTGCCCTGCCAGTGACATTTATCAGAGATCCCAACCTGCAAAAACGAATTTCAGGGAGGTAGGCATGGCTTACACCAGGCTACATATTGCGTGTGGCTTAAATGGGGTGTGGTTTTATTGAGTCTGAGATGACTTGCATAGTGCAGAATATAGTAATGTTAAATAGGGAATGTACAGGGCGGAGTGTATGGCGGTAGGTAGTATGTGCAGGAGAGGAGTGCGGAGTGTATGTAGGTGGGTATAATGCGCATGTGAGGAGTGTGGAGCGGTGGGTAGTATGGTGTCAGTAGGGCAGTGGACGGTGTCAGTAGTTCTTTTTTTTTATTGTTTTACAATTTAATTATTTTTTTCTTTTTCACAATGATTGGGGTGGGGGTAGGACAGTGTCAGTAGATCAGTGTGTCAGTATTTTTTTGTTTTTATTATTTTCTCTATTATTGTTTTCAAATTTGTTGTTTATTTTTTCACAGTGTTTCTGGGGAAGGAGTGGGGAGTATGTGGCGGTGATAGTGTGAGTAGGGCAGTGGATGGCGTCAGTAGTTTTTATTTGGTTTTTACAATAAATTCTTTTTTTTCAAAATTGACAGTTTTTTTGTTTATAGTGCGGAAAAAAAAAACACAGAGATGATCAAATACCACCAAAAGAAAGCGCTATGGCTCAAAAGCACTGGCTCAAAAGCATAAAGTTAAATATTAATATAAAATACTGTATTTATTGGTGTATGACACTCACTTTTTTACCCTGAAAATAGAGGGTAAACTGTGCCTGCGTGTTATACGCAGGTGGCTGTGGAAAGTTTTTTCTGAAACTCCCCTTGTATAGTTAGGGTGCGTGTTATACGCCTGTGCGTGTTATACGCCGATAAATACGGGTATATCATATTTACCTGACTACAACAAAAAAATGGAATATGTTTAATATGTTTATTTATTTTTGATGCTTTTTACCTCGTTTATAATTAAGAGTTTGTGTACAACAAAAAAAAAACACAATACCTTTGATTTAAAGTATTCCATATAAACTACTATAGCTATATTATAGCAGATGAAGACATGTTTTTTTGTAATCTGCTGTCTGACAATTTAAGTCACATTGTTAATGAGCAAATTATCAGAATTCTTCATGTCAAAAAAAAAAAAAAAAAAGCTTGTCCTACAAAAGAAAAATGTAAATAATTAAGTTTCCTGCTGCCTGTACTGCAAAATGCCAACCCAATCAAAAATAATCTTCTTGTGAAGTCTGAAGACTGAAATTTGCGTTGCGTAACCGTCGCTAACGTCGTTTGCGTAAGCGTAAACTTACCCCTGCTATATGAGGGGTAAGTTTACGCAAGTCCCACGTAGGCCATGTTAAGTATGGCGTCGGGCCCGCGTCGTGTTTTTCCGTTGGCTACGTCGTTTCCCTAAGTCGTTCTTGAATGCGACTTTACGTCAATGACGCACACGTCGGCGTCACTGACGTTTTACGCCGAGAACTGGAGCATGCGCACTGGGCTATTTTAAGCCCGGCGCATGCGCAGTTCGTTATCCTGAGATACTCCATCGTATCCTTACTCAGAATATGGCCCTTAGTCTGTTCAAAATTCAAAAAATGTTTTGGCTGGAGTTGGGCTTTTAAAATATATCTAACCGCAAGATCAATTATTCACTGTATTACTGCCATGGTGTAGTTGTGGTGACGACATTTTTTTTTTTTTTATTTAGGTTAAATAGATTGTCCATATAACATGTGAACTGAACTGAAATCGCTTATAATTTTATCAATAATTCAGTTCTTTTCTGTGAACTGCAAACCTCATATTTTTATTTTTCTACAGAATCTACAGTATGTAGCACTAATGCCGCAAACACATGATCGGTCAATCCGATGAGAATGATCTGATGGACCGTTTTAATCAGACCAAACCAATCGTGTGTAGGCCCCATCAGTTATTTATCCATCGGTTAAAAAATGTGAAACTTGTTTTAAAATTAACCGATGGATATCTAACCGATAGAAAAAAAAATGATCGTTTGTAGGCACGTCCATCGGTTAAAAATCCACGCATGCTCAGAATCAAGTCGACGCATGCTTGGAAGCATTAAACTTAATTTTTTTCAGCACGTCTTTGTGCTTTACGTCACCGCGTTCTGACACGATCGGTTTTTTAACTGATGGTGTGTAGGCACGACTGACCATCAGTCAGCTTCATCGGTTAACTGATGGAAAAATCCATCAGACCGTTCTCATCGGATTGACCGATCGTGTGTACAGGGCATAACATTTTGCGCGCAGACAGTTAGAAGGCAATTCAATACCAGAGAAATCAGAGAGTCCTGCTCATTAGAGCTTATAATCTAGGAGGGAGGGTCAAGTGATACAAAGGTAAAAACTGTGGGTATGTGCTGATGGAAAAAATACAATTTCAGTTGTTAGGTGTAGGCCTGATAGGCTTCTCTGAAGAAAAGCGTTTTCAGGGATCATCTAAAAGCAAACGGAGTAGGAGATAATCAGACAGATTGAGTTAGGGAGTTCCATAGAAATTGGAAAGGCTCTGGAGAAGTCCTGGAGGTGAGCATGGGAGGAGGTGATAAGGTAGCTAAAGAGCAGGAGGTCTTGGGAAGAATAAAGAGAACAATAAGGTTGGTATTGGGAGTTGTGGATGGCTTGTAAGTTGTTGTTAGTATTTTGTATTTAATTGGTTGGGTGAGAGGAAGCCAATGGAGGGATTGACAGAGAGGAGTAGCATATATGGAGCAGTTGGTTGGGTGGATGAGCCTGGCAGCAGCATTCATGATGGACTGAAGGGGGAATAGCCCAGGGGCGGACTGGGCCGGGATGCAAGGTGGCAATGTCCCCCCAGGCCGTCCCAACTTATATGCAAAACGGCCGGTGATCGCCCACTGACATTTTTTTTTTCTGTGAAGAACTGAGCCAGGGGCATGGCAGCGGCGCCCGGCCGCATGCTGTGGCTTCTGGGAATTGAATTCTAGTCAAGCACCCCGTGATTGGCCGACCAGGGTCATATTCGGCCACACGATGTGGCATTCTGGGATTTGGAGTTCACACGTGCGGCGCGCCCTGCGATTGGCTCGGCCGAGCTTGTCATGTGTGGCCCCAGGCGGGGCTGGTCTTACGGGAGAAATGTAGAAGGTAAGGGACAGTCTAAATGGAAAAGAGAGAGACATGGGAGGATACAGAAGATCTGAAAGGAGAAGGAAATTACATAGGAGGTGATGGGCAATCTGAACAGAGAGAAGATAGACACAAGAGATGATGGAAAGTATGAAAGGAGAATGGATAGATACACGCCTGTCCCTCTGTCCACCCATCCCTCTCTGTCCGCCTGTCCCTCTGTCAGCCTGTCCCCCTCTGTCCGCCTGTCCCCCTCTGTCCGCCTGTCCCTCTGTCCACCAATCCCTCTCTGTCCACCTGTCCCTCTCTGTCCACCTGTCCCTCTGTCAGCCCGTCCCTCTGTGTCCGCCTGTTCCTCTGTCAGCCCATCCCTATCTGTCCACCCATCCCTCTCTGTCCCTCTGTCAGCCCATCCCTTTCTGTCCGCCTGTTCCTCTGTCAGCCCATCCCTCTCTGTCCACCAATCCCTCTCTGTCTGCCTGTCCCTCTGTCAGCCCATCCCTTTCTGTCTGCCTGTCCCTCTGTCAGCCCATCCCTCTCTGTCCACCCATCCCTCTCTGTCCACCCATCCCTCTGTCAGCCCATCCCTCTCTGTCCACCCATCCCTCTGTCCACCCATCCCTCTCTGTCAGCCTGTCCCTCTGTCAGCCCATCCCTCTGTCAGCCTGTCCCTCTTTCCACCCATCCCTCTCTGTCCGCCTGTCCCTCTGTCAGCCCATCCCTTTATGTCCGCCTGTCCCTCTGTCAGCCCATCCATTTCTGTCCACCCATCCCTCTGTCAGCCCATCCCTCTCTGTCTGCCTGTTCCTCTGTCCGCCCATCCCTCTCTGTCCGCCCATCCCTCTGCCCACCTATCCCTCTCTGTCAGCCTGTCCCTCTGTCAGCCTTTCCCTCTGTCCACCCATCCCTCTCTGTCCGCCTGTCCCTCTGTCCACCCATCCCTGTCAGCCCATCCCTCTCTGTCCACCCGTCCCTCTGTCAGCCTGTCCCTCTTTCCACCCATCCCTCTCTGTCCGCATGTCCCTCTGTCAGCCCATCCCTTTCTGTCCGCCTGTCCCTCTGTCAGCCCATCCATTTCTGTCCACCCATCCCTCTGTCAGCCCATCCCTCTTCGTCTGCCTGTTCCTCTGTCCGCCCATCCCTCTCTGTCCGCCCATCCCTCTTCCCACCTATCCCTCTCTGTCAGCCTGTCCCTCTGTCAGCCTTTCCCTCTGTCAGCCCATCCCTCTCTGTCTGCCTGTCCCTCCGTCAGCCCATCCCTTTCTGTCCGCCTGTCCCTCTGTCAGCCCATCCCTCTCTGTCCGCCCATCCCTCTCTGTCCGCCCATCCCTCTCTGTCCACCCATCCCTCTGTCAGCCCATCCCTCTCTGTCCACCCATCCCTCTGTCCACCCATCCCTCTCTGTCAGCCTGTCCCTCTTTCCACCCATCCCTCTCTGTCCGCATGTCCCTCTGTCCACCCATCTCTGTCAGCCCATCCCTTTCTGTCCGCCTGTCCCTCTGTCAGCCCATCCCTTTCTGTCCACCCATCCCTCTCTGTCTGCCTGTTCCTCTGTCAGCCCATCCCTCTCTGTCAGCCCACCCATCTCTGTCAGCCCATCCCTTTCTGTCCGCCTGTCCCTCTGTCAGCCCATCCCTCTGTGTCTGCCTGTTCCTCTGTCAGCCCATCCCTCTCTGTCCGCCCATCCCTCTCTGTCCGCCCATCCCTCTGTCCGCCCATCCCTCTGTCCGCCCATCCCTCTCTGTCCACCCGTCCCTCTCTGTCCACCCGTCCCTCTCTGTCCGCCTGTCCCTCGGTCCACCCGTCCCTCTGTCAGCCCATCCCTCTCTGTCTGCCCGTCCCTCTGTCAGCCCATCCCTCTCTGTCTGCCTGTCCCTCTGTCAGCCCATCCCTCTCTGTCCACCCATCCCTCTGTCCACCCATCCCTCTCTGTCAGCCTGTCCCTCTGTCAGCCCATCCCTCTGTCAGCCTGTCCCTCTTTCCACCCATCCCTCTCTGTCCGCCTGTCCCTCTGTCAGCCCATCCCTTTATGTCTGCCTGTCCCTCTGTCAGCCCATCCATTTCTGTCCACCCATCCCTCTGTCAGCCCATCCCTCTCTGTCTGCCTGTTCCTCTGTCCGCCCATCCCTCTCTGTCCGCCCATCCCTCTGCCCACCTATCCCTCTCTGTCAGCCTGTCCCTCTGTCAGCCTTTCCCTCTGTCCACCCATCCCTCTCTGTCCGCCTGTCCCTCTGTCCACCCATCCCTGTCAGCCCATCCCTCTCTGTCCACCCGTCCCTCTTTCCACCCATCCCTCTCTGTCCGCATGTCCCTCTGTCAGCCCATCCCTTTCTGTCCGCCTGTCCCTCTGTCAGCCCATCCATTTCTGTCCACCCATCCCTCTGTCAGCTCATTCCTCTTTGTCTGCCTGTTCCTCTGTCCGCCCATCCCTCTCTGTCCGCCCATCCCTCTTCCCACCTATCCCTCTCTGTCAGCCTGTCCCTCTGTCAGCCTTTCCCTCTGTCAGCCCATCCCTCTCTGTCCGCCTGTCCCTCCGTCAGCCCATCCCTTTCTGTCCGCCTGTCCCTCTGTCAGCCCATCCCTCTCTGTCCGCCTGTTCCTCTTTCAGCCCATCCCTCTCTGTCCGCCCATCCCTCTCTGTCCACCCATCCCTCTGTCAGCCCATCCCTCTCTGTCCACCCATCCCTCTGTCCACCCATCCCTCTCTGTCAGCCTGTCCCTCTTTCCACCCATCCCTCTCTGTCCGCATGTCCCTCTGTCCACCCATCTCTGTCAGCCCATCCCTTTCTGTCTGCCTGTCCCTCTGTCAGCCCATCCCTTTCTGTCCACCCATCCCTCTCTGTCTGCCTGTTCCTCTGTCAGCCCATCCCTCTCTGTCAGCCCACCCATCTCTGTCAGCCCATCCCTTTCTGTCCGCCTGTCCCTCTGTCAGCCCATCCCCCTGTGTCTGCCTGTTCCTCTGTCAGCCCATCCCTCTCTGTCCGCCCATCCCTCTCTGTCCGCCCATCCCTCTGTCCGCCCATCCCTCTGTCCGCCCATCCCTAGACCAAGTCTGTCCCCGGGCTAATCAGGGGCAGGTGCCAATCGGGGGCGAGTGCACCGCGAGCTGGGGCAGTGGGAGGGCACCCAGGGTAGGCCTGGGTCCCGCTGTGCCCATTGGGCTGCCTCAGTGGGGAAGAGCCACCAGTTTACACAGAGCGGGGATCTCTCACTTACCTGGCAGCTGCTGTCATACAAAGTACTGGCTCCTATGATAAACAGCACACTGATGACGTCCATCATAGGAGCTGGTCCAGGAGGCGGGACTTCGTATTACATTGGCCACGCTGGGTAAGCGGGAGATCTCCGCTCTGTGTAATCCGGCTGCTCTCCTCTCTAATCTCTATGCACTGGTGTGGCTGTGCTGATGGGCACTGGTGAGGCTGCGCTGATGGACACTGGTGAGGTTGGGCTTATTCGGTGGTTCACTGGGCCACTTAACAGGACTTGCCCCCCAGCCCTAAGGCTGCCAGCCCTCCCCTGGAATAGCCTATGTAAAGGTAAGCCAATGAGAAAGGAGTTGCAGTAGTTGAGTTGAGAGATGAACAGGGAGTGAACTAGGAGTGTCATTGGTTAGAAAGGGGCGTATTTTGGAGATGTTGTGGAGGTTGAGGCATCAAGATTTGGACAGGGATTGGACTTGGGGCCTAAAGGATAGATCAGAGTCCAGGATTACAACTAGAACCTTGGCATGCATGGGTGGGCTGATAGTTGTGTCATTGTCTAAAACCATGAATCAGACAGAAGTACGGTAAAATCACGCTTTAATAATAATAATAAAAGTAAATAGAGCAAACGTAGTCAAAACATAGCCAAAGTTTGGTAACCGTAACGGATAGTCAGATAAGCCAGAAATTCAGGAAGCCAGGGATCAGCGTAGTGCAACAGCAAGCAGGATCTGGAACCAGAAGGAATGTCAGCCAAGCAAGTCTTTAACAGGCATGCAGGAGAGAGTCTCTGTGATGTTGACCAGGCCAAGGCAGAGATCATCTGGGCTGGACGGCTTAAGTAAGCAGGACTGACAAGCAGGATCTCATCAACAGGCGAGTCACTGTGGAGAGATAGGAGCTAGCAATTAACCGACAGCTGAGTGGCCAGCTCAGAGAAGGAAGGGCTGAGCTCAGCCCTAAAACTGTCATCAGTCTTGACAGAGAGATCAGGGGCAGGGCCACAATGGGGAGGAAAAAATAATTAGCTCAGTTTTGGTTAGATAGAGTTTGAGGAAGTGGTGTAACATCCTGACTGATATGTCTGTTAGGAAATTAGTAATATGTGAGACTGAAGGAGTGAGCTGAGGGGCAGAGCGAAAGATTTAGGTGTCTTCAGCGTAAAGACTCTCTTTTTTTTTTTTTTTTCCACTTCAGACTAACCCCAGCAAGAGACTTGCTCATGATTTTATTCATAATTCTGTCTCTACTTCCGGTTTTGCATCATTTGTGGTTTATATACATGTTTTTATGCATGTTATTCTGCTTTTTATATCTTATTTCCTTTTTTTTTTTTTTTTTTTTTTTTTCTCTCCCTTCCCCTCCCTCCCCCCCCCCCCCTCCTCCTTCTCAAATTATGCCCACCCTTTCATTGCCCCTCTACTTAGGACTAAAGCGTTTAACACACAGACCGAGTTACTACATGTGTTTATCCTCAGTGGGCCGAAAACCAAGGAAAAGAGAGAGAAACAACAGAAAACAAAGGAGAAGAAAAAAAAAAAAAAAAGAATATATATATATACTCATCCCCTCTCCCCAACCCCCCCCCCCCCCCCACCCCGACCATCTCACGACTCCACCTGAAAAAACTATTTCCTTTATTCCGACTGTTTCTCTAATCCTCTTTCAGGTTTTCTGCAAAACTCCAAGATTTTTTGAATTCTAACCAGGACATCCAGCTGCCCTTGCACTCCTGCTTGTTTTTATCTGTACCAAATTTTAATTTCTCCCTCCTATATGTATCCTCGACCGAATCGATCCACTCCCACATTTGTGGGGTATCCGACTCCCTCCATTTTAGCGGGATCAAGCGTTTCGCTGCGTTCAACAAGTGGGGGATCAGTGAGGCTTTATATTCTTTAACTGGGACCTCACCCCCATGAAAAAGAACTACCCAAGGGTTATCTTCTACTTCTTTTTTTGTTATGATTTTTATCATGGACAGGATTTTTTTCCAATAAATTTTTATCTTTGGGCAGTTCCACCACAAGTGTGCCATTGTTCCCCTGTGCCCACATCTTCTCCAGCACTCCTCTGACTCTCCTTCTCTGAATTTGCCCATTTTGTCTGGGGTGGCGTACCATCCCGTCAGGCATTTAAAGTTCATTTCCGCGGTTCTTACATCGATCGCCGAGGTGTGAGTTAAATTCAAGATTCTTCCTATAGTTGTCTTTCCCCTTGGAACATTAAGATCCCTTTCCCACTTTTGAATGTATTTCAACGTATCCGTCTCGTCCATTTTTTGCAAATATTTATAAATTTTAGAAATATTCCCTTTTGAACTTTTAGTGCTACACATTTGTTCCAAAATGGTGTACTCCTCCCGTGACCGTATAGGATGTGGAAGATGTTTGACGAATGATGACAGCTGCAGGTACCTCCACCCGTCAAGCATTTTAAAATCTATCATGTGTTTAATTTCGTGAAATGTCATTATTTTACCTTGTAGTGTTATATCTTTTAACTGTACTCTGTTTCCTATCCAATTACCACCTACTTCCCTTGTCCCTGGTGCAAAATATTTATTTTCTTTTAGATCTATAAAAGGCGAGCTGTATTTTGTTTTTAATTGTTTGTGTACTCTCTCCGAGATCCTCAAAGCGTTGTGTGTGATTGCGTGTGCTGACTTGTGTATATATCTAAATTGTGGTGGGTTCCAAATCAATCTCCCTAACTGTGCTCTAGCTAGTGAACTTTCAATACTTATCCATCTTTTATCCTGTGACTCTTTAGCCCATTCTATAACCCTTGAGATAACTGAAGCGTTGTAATACATTCTAATGTCTGGAACAGCTAGGCCCCCCTTATCTTTGGCCCGTTTTAAGGTTTGAGCCGAAATCCTGTGTTTTTTGTTGTTCCAGATATAATTCATAATAAGGGAATTAAGTATTTTAACATATGGTGGGGGTAAATAAATTGGAAGCATTTGAAATTTATATAACATTTTAGGAATTAAAATCATTTTCGCAACATTAATCCTTCCGAACCACGAAATAGGTCTATTATAAATATTTTTAATTTCCTTTTTTATTTCGTCGAGCAGAGGGATATAGTTTATTCTATAAATTTGTTTTAGGGTATTTGCCAATTTAATGCCCAGATATTTTATCTCTGTCTGCCATGAGAAGCTATATTTTTTCCGCAGGAATTGTTCTTCCTCTTTGTGGATATTAACATTCAAAATTTCCGTTTTCGCTGTATTCATTTTGAAGTTGGAGACCTCCCCATATTGTCTTAAGGTGGCTATTAAGTTTGGAAGGGTGACGTAAAGACTCTCTTATTTGATTTGAAGAGTAGGAAGTGTTTGTAGTTCAAATAAGGAGGGCAGCCTGTATTGACAATGCTACTTTTCTATAGATAGCAATGAGTGAAACAACAGCACTGCAGTGCCAGTACACACTTAAAAAAAAAGAAATAAAGATAAAACTAAAGCTTATCCACCACATCTGAGAACTGTTGCGCAACAGTATAATAATATTTTTTTGTTTTGTTTTTGGATTCCAACACACAATGGCCCAGATTCAGGTAGATCCGCGCAATATTTGCGTGGGCAAAGGGCAAAGATTTTGCTCTGCGCCCACGCAAATATTTCGATCTGCCCGCGATTCACGGAGCAGTAGCTCCGTAAATTGCGCGGGCGCTATGCTAATTAGCCCTGCGTAAGGGCGCCTAATGTAAATGATCCCGCCGGGGGCGGGAATCATTTAAATTAGGCGCGCTCCCGCGCCGAGCGAACAGCGCATGCTCCGTCGGGAAACTTTCCCGACGTGCATTGCGGCAAATGACGTCGCAAGGATGTCATTTGCTTCTAAGTGAACGTGAATGGCGTCCAGCGCCATTCACGAATCACTTACGTAAACGACGTGAAATTTAAATTTCACGAGCGGGAAGGGCGGCTATACTTTAGCATTGGCTGCTCCTACTATGAGAAGGAGCAGCCTTACGCTAAAGTCGCCGTACGGAAACTCCGTACCTTGCGTGCGCAGGGCCCGCGCAACTTTTGTGAATCGGTGGTAGTATGCAATTTGCATACTATACGCCGATCACAATGGCCGCGCCCCCTAGCGGCCAACGCAAGAATGCAGCCTGAGATATGAAGGCATAAGGAGGCTTATGTCTGTCATATCCTAGGCTGCAGTCCGCGTAGCGATGTTCCTGAATCAGGAGCATTCGCTACGCGGGAGCAAAACAGCTATTGCGCCGCGCAACCTATGGTTGCGTGGGCGCAATAGCTTCTTAAATCTGGGCCCTTGAAGTGAATATATACATTATCTTATCTTTTTTCTAAAACAGTAGGGCTCTCATTATGGAAAAGTAAACAGACGTACTGTACATAAACTGTGAATTATTCAATCCTATAAATAGCCTAATATCTCTCAGCATTATATTTTACATTAGGGCCATGAATTTGTTTTATCTAGAATTATAATGGAGAACTTTGCCAGCAATCTACTTACTTTAAACATGTTTACAACAATTGAGTAAAAAATAAATATGCATTGATAAAGTGTGTAATGCATTTGGATCACAGCCTGGATGATTGATGAGTTACGTAAGTGGCTCAGAGCAACAAGATGTTACCCATTGACAGTGTACCATTAATTTGTATTAAAATATGATAATCAGGCTAAAAATAGGTTTGCATTCATGAAGATAATGTTGTGGTTTCCTTAATATTCCAACCAGTTCATTTTTCAGGCATGCAGCCTTCGTGGTCATGAAAGGGAGGGTGTCAAGCATGACCCCTTTCTGTAAAGGTCAGGATCAAAGTCAGGATCAAAGGTAAGGGTCAGTGTGTTTTTTATTTTATTTTTAAAGAGAAGAAAAAGATACATTTGCACTATTGTTTGTTGACCCTACTACAGGAACAAACACATTTTGCACCACATTTCTTTTAAAAGGATTTGCAAAGTTATGAACAATTTTACTAGCATTTGCTAAATTTGCAAAGCTGCACTCAAGTGCTAAGTTTAGAATACTTTTAGAGCTTTAGACAGTTATTTGCAGTAGGGTGTTCATTTATTTGAGTGTCTTCACAAATACCTTAAAATAAAACACAAATACACACTTGCCTGCTTTCAAAATACGTTTTCTGAATGTCTCCAGAAATTATTCAATGTGAATCACAGCACCCCGTGAGGTAATCCATGCAAATCATGGCATCCAGCTATGTAAAGCCAGCATCAGTCATGTTTACCTGTCAACCACTGATGTGTACATGCCACACTACTATCGCTAAAAGACAGATTCCTGGCATGTAAATTGATAACACTGACCATATTAAAAATACATCTGTAATGTTAGTTTTTTATATACATTTTTATTGTATTCATAAATAAATTCAAAGGCCCATATTCTTAAACAAGTTCCGCCGGCGTATATAGAGATGCGCGGCGGAAGTGTAAAGATGCGCCGTCCTATCTATGCTCCGCAGTCACAGAACCAGATCCGCCAGAAACAAGGCTGCTCTCGTCTGTCTTAACTCGTTTAAGTGTACGCGGCGTAGGCGCATATTTCCGCTGAAGGCATCCTACGCGGCCATAGAATTAGTATTCAAATATGCAAATGATGTACATAAGCAGATTCCCAAACCTACGCGCGATCGGCGTAGGCTACACGCAGTGCGCATAAGACGAATGGCCGGCGGAAAGTTACCCCTCATAAAGCTCGGTTAACTTTGCTCCAGACCTGAGTAAGTCAGCTTGAAAGCAAATACAGCAGCACCATCCCGGACGAGCTGAGCAACCACACTTAGGACAACACATTCGTATGCCAACATGCCAGGGGCAGGCGAGGTCTTAGCACTACTAGTGTATGCAGAGGAAGAGGAAGAGGCAGAGGCGCGTAGAAGGAGGAGGGCATGTAGGAGGGCACGGGAGAGGGTATACCCACAGCACATTAGCCTCTTGGGCATGGCTGAAGTGGAGGTGTATCGCCGTTTCAGATTCAGCCCTGCTGCCATCCTGGAAATTACCAGAGCCCTGCAGGATGACATCACCAGCCCAACACACCGCTCACATGCAGTGCAGCCACTGGTGAAGGTCCTGGCAACATTGCATTTCCTGGCCACTGGTTCTTTTCAAAGAACAAGTGGAGACGTGATTGGGATATCACAAACCAGCATGAGCAGATGTGTGCACCAGGTTGTCCCCGCAATCCTCAGACGCATGTCCCACCACATCATCAGACCCACCCAGGAGGTCCAGCAGTCGAAGGTAATGCGTGAGTTCTGCCAAATTGCTGGATTCCCACACACCATCGGGGCCATTGATTGCACCCATGTGGCAATACAGGCCCCCCATGAGACACAGCACATTTATGTGAATAGGAAGCACTGGCATTCCATCAATGTCCAGGTGATCGTGGATGCCCATGGCCTCATATGGCACGTCTGTGCCAAACACCCAGGATCCAGCCATGACAGCTTCATCTACCGTCAAAGCGACATCCCAAGACAATTTGAAGAGAACGTGTATGGGGACAGCTGGCTGGTTGGTGAGTGACATGGGTGTCAGGTATGACTGTCCCCCCCATGATGCAGACATCACGAGGGGCACATGCATGACTAACATCCTCCTGTCTTTTCCCTTCCAGGTGACTCTGCATATGCCCTGGGACCTCACATGATGACCCCATTCCGGAACCCCCAAACCCCAGGAGAGGAAAAATACAATGCTGCACACATACGCACCCGTGCAGTGGTGGAGCGCACATTTGGCCTCCTCAAGTCACGTTTCCGATGCCTGGATAAGACTGGGGGTACCCTGCTGTATTCCCCAAATTTCGTGCGCCAGATCATCGCTGCATGTTGCGTGCTGCACAACTTTGCAGTGAGAAAGGGCCTGGAGATTGAGCTACGTGATGACCTGACCCCCCAACCAGACATTACCCCCCTAACCGAGGGTACCCCGTCTTCTGAGGGATCAGCAATCAGGAGATGTCTAGTGGAACGAATCTTTGAACGTTAAAAATACACATTAAACATTACACAATGAGAATGCACGCATGCACACCACTGTGGTCCCTAGCACACACACCCCACATGCACATCCCATTGGATTAGACCGAAGTACACCGCACGGTACTAAGGAGCAGCAACGCCGCGTCAAGGCTCCAATGATGTTGCTGTCCATTCATACACCTTTCACACGGACCTGGGGAGAACTTATCCCCAGCGACCGAGGGTGACACCCCTTACTGGCAGGAGTGTCACCCCCCCCCACATTCACACACCATTCACACTGTGCTATGCACTACTTTGTGCAGCACAAAAAATACAACAGCTCTTACTTAGAGCATAAATAAAAAAATATCAAAAAGCTCTTACTTAGAGCATAAATAAAAAAATATCAAAAAGCTCTTACTTAGAGCATAAAACAAAAAATAAATAAAAAATCATACTTAGAGCATAAAGAAGCCCAAATAAATCACTGGCCCCGGCGCGGACTCCGCCTGGTGCCCAGGTTCCTGGCCCTCACTTGTCTGGGGGGAGCCTCATTTGGGGGTGGTGGGGCATCATGTGGAGGAGCCTCCCTCGGTGGATTAACATCCCCAGGTGCCTCCCTGGCTGGCTGTCTGCCCTCTAGAGCCACTGCTATACGGCTGAGCAGGGCCTCCTGGCATGCAGTCTGGGCCTGCACAGCCATCCGCAGGCCCCTGACCTCCCCCACAAGTTTGGCTGTGGTGGTTTGCAGCTCACCCAGACTTGTAATGGTGGCTGCAGAGTTTCCTGCCACATCCTGCAGAGCGTCGGGCACTGCTCCAGAGGAGGACAGGCTATTATTGAGCCGCCTCAACTCCTCCAAAATGTCCCCCCATATGGCGGGCTCTGCTGGTCCTGCTGCCTGGCCAGCTTTTCATGCAGGACTCCTGACACACCCTGCTTTTATGAGTGGCCTTCCTTGGGCCAGGAGTGCCTGGGGCCCTGGAAGAGGGGGGAGGGCCGTGAGGGGCTGGTGGTGAGGGCATGGGACGGGAGGGGCTGGAGAGGGTGATGGAAGACCCTGAGGGGCTGGAGATTCGGTGGTGGTGTGATGTTCCGGGCTCTCATGTGAGTCGTCAAGAAATAAAATGACCTCCTGCACACTCTGGACCACCTCCTCTTCATTGCCCACCACCTCCTCATGGGCAATATCCTCCTCAACCACCTCCTGTGCGGAGGACTGGCCACTTCCCCTCCAAAAAGCCTGTAGGCTTCCCAGGGGGTCAGCCACTGTAGCAGGCTGCTGGGGGGACGGTGTTGACGGACAGCAGAAGACGGCCCAGCTCCCTCCTGCCACACCTGTGGATGACACAAAAAAATCCCATGTTGGTGGACCCCACACACTTGTCACATGTCCCCCCCCCAAACATGCTACACACCATATAGAAGATAAACACACACTTACCTGTCTCATGGGTGGGTCACTGGAGTCATGGCCCTCCAGGCCCTCCACCTGCTCCCTCCGCAGGCATCTGGCAATAATTTCCTCCTCCTCTGACAGCCGGATCGGACAGGGTGGCCCACCTCCAGTGCCCCTGGCATGTTTGGACAATGGTGGCCAATTTATTTCTGACCACCCCCGCAGGGTCATTCATTTTTTTCATGATGTCCTGGGGGGTCCTCACCTCATGGCCAAGGGCATTGACCTGTGCCGTCACTTTGCGTAAGACTTTCTTCCTTTTTTAATTTGCTGGTATTGCCACTCTCAGCACCATGGAGCCTGGCATCAAAGCGCTCCATTGCTGAGATAATAACTTCCCTCTCAGCAGGGCTGAAGTTTTTTTTCCTGCAGTCTTTCTTGGCATAGCAGCAGCAGCAAAGTGAAAAACTCAATAGGGAAATACAAGGGAGTCACTTAGCAACTAGCTGGGCGGATGCTTGAAGCTTTTATACCACTGGGCGGCCCAACTCAGCATGGATTTACGCCTATTGTCATTGTGCGCATGCGCAGAGGGCGGAGCACGTCCGGCGCATGCGCCGTTCGGTCTGGACATCATTTGCATGGGGTCACGGATCATTATAATGCTTCACGCCCACATCCCTCCCTACCGTCACTTGCGCCTACTTACGCCAACAAATTTAAGTTACGCGAGCGCAGCGTAGGGACGCAGGTGGTTCGGGAATATGGTTCGGCTCTCACCAAGTTAAGCCGGCGGTGCGCATCGGAGATCCGCTCGGCCTCACTAAATATGCGCCGATCTCGAGAATATGGGCCAAAGTGAATATGTAGTATGTTTTTTTTATTTTTTTTATTATATCAGTGTGCCAACTTTTTGTTTCTAAATAAATTATCATTAAATGTACATCCTATTTCAACTGTTCCTTATTGTGAACTATACAAGACTACCTTTGGCATCCAGGGAACTAAAGAAAAGGCTGTCTAAACAAGGCAGTAAGCCTTCAAGTCTTCCAATAGGGTCAATGACAACTATACCATGTATAGGAAAAAAGCAGAGTTAGTCAACAAAGTACAGTATATTGAGATAACATGTATCAGATAAAGCAGAAGTTGAATACTAGCCATGCCATGAAGTTATCTCCATTCTACACATTTCATTCTGTTTCATGACACATACAACAGTACTATCTTCTTTTCTTATTTGCCCTTGAAACCTTCAAGTGCATCCTTAAAGGTAATAGGTTACCATGCATTGTGGTGCACTGTAAATAAAAATGCATTGCAAAGTGTTGGTGTTCACTGATTGTCTCTGCACTGAATGAAGCAGAGGTGACACGCATCTGGTCACTTCCAGTTTCAGAGCTGTCAGTCCTCTAGCTGCTCTGGCTGATGAACAATCTAATCAAGCACCAATATGTGCTTTATTAGCCTCAATGGCGTGAAGAAGAGATGTTGGTAATAAATCCCTAATGTCTCAGTAAAAGAACTTCCTTCGAGAGTGGTAAAAAAAATGTTTCCTGAGGGGTCAGTCTTGGGTACCAGAGAGAATAAATAGGCGGCATACTGCGCATGCCCTGGCAAATTGTAGATGTGGTAAAATTGCCTAATTGTGTGAGGAAAAATTGCGATAACAGTGGAAGAGGCTTGCTGTGTATATGGTAGCATATGAAAAAAGTTCTTGTACCCACAAAATATGCTTTAATTACTGTTCCACAGTGACAGACTAACAGACATGTACAAACCTCAGTATAATCATCTTCCATTGTATATTATTTTCTGCACACAGCCTACCTTAAAAAAAAAAACGTCAATAACATAGTCAGTGACTACTAAGAAACCAGCAACTGTTGTATAATATAGAATAACAAGTAACAGTGACTGAGTGGCTTCAAAAACTGGTCTATAAATTCTTCAGATTATGCTTTTCAAGATATGGCCTTTTTGGCCTGGTTATGTTCTGTCAGACCTGGTTCACACTATTGAAGATTCAACATTCAATTCGCAACAGTGGAGCCGGTTCACATATCTCCGATTCGACTCCGGTGCAAATTTGCAGAGGAAGCCCTCCGAATTCAGCCCACAATTTGGGCTGAAATCGGACCTGAAACAGTGAACCAGGATGCACAGGGCCCTTGCTGGGAGCCACATCGGCATCCAGTATGAACGGAGCCTAGATATATTATATGCCTGCGATGGTTTAAATTTTCTATCTTATATTGTAAACTCTAATTAATTTAAGCAACTTTATTAGCACCCCACAGCACCAGCAAAAAAACATGCAATGTTGTGCATTTTCCTGCTGCATACAGATGTGGATGGATACAAAACAGAAGGCCTATCTCATTCCATTACATATCCCAAAAAAGAGGAGCATTGCTAATTTCAGGACAATTGGCAGAGCAATGTAAACTATTGTGTTCTTGCCTCATTGGCCAGATGCAGTTTAGAATAAATAGCTACAGTATATATATTTTTTTTTATAATCAAATTTTTATTATTATTAACTTCAACGGTCTATTCAACATTGTACATTCTTATGCTCCATCATTTACATAAAAGACATACATGAACATTGCAGAAAAAAACTATACAGAATTGTCTTATCAAAAACGTATCAATTATTCTACCCCCCCCCCCCCCCCCCCCCCCCGAAAGAGAAAAAAAAGAAAAAAAACTAAAGAATATAATTAGTAGTTCATCTAATTCACCTAGTTCACCGCAGCCAGGGGTTCACACCACCCCTGGCTGTGGTGGAGTATCTACTCTGTCCCTACCCATCCAATTCCTTCTACTTAAATCGTGTGTTCTCCTACTGTGTCCTTCTATGCCAACCTAATAAAAAAAAAAAAAAAACACCTTCCTACTTCCAAAGAGGCACTAATGACCACAATTGATAATGGCTACAGTATATAACTTCAGGTTATATTTACATTATACATCAGTGGTTTTGGATGTACATTTGGCCAATGGGGACTAAGAAATGATTTTTCTGACTTTGCCCACTGTCTTGCTAATGAGGGAATAATGCTCTACACAACATTTACATTTCTGTTATTTAATTCCCCTTTCTTTAAAAAACAAAGTTGTGCCGTGTCGTTCAACATTCCTATGTAAAGTAGATGGTAATTCAGCTTAAGGGAAAATCTGTGATGAAAATGAATCACTAAAAAGATGACTATTTATTGTGCAAATAGGAAAAACACACACATTTCCTATCTGTGCATTTCTCTAGTGTTTAGTTACCATGCCAGCAGTATTTTGAATATTGTTATGGGCCACTGCAGTTAGATAGCAGCTGTTCAGCTATATCAGGAGCAAATGATCAAACTTGCATTGATAGGGAGCATTTACCACATATTTTCATATACTGTATATGTAAACATATTCATACAGCCTTTGTCAATTTGATAGTGCAATAAAAGGTGTAACTGTTCTATTAAAAATGTACCTTTGAGACAGGTAAGTTATTGATGAGACCAATGCAACACATTATCACATGCAACATTAGTCTAATGTTATTCTTATGTTATTCTGCAGATTGCAGATAATTTGTTTACTCATCTTTTTTTTGATGCATAGCAATTGTCTTATACAGAGTTGAATACTGTATGTGATGCTTTTTCTTTTAACTAAATTATGGGACTTCAGACCGGCGTAACCCCTATAACTCATGCCTAATAAAATAGTAAGCAATATTAAAAGATATAACACAGAATTGGCATGAAAATGGCCACAGTTTTTATTGGTTTACCATAAATAACAAATATTTGATATCACCAACATTCTCTATTTATTAAATAGTAAGACCAACACAAAACATTAACTATATTGCTCAGTTTTTAGAACTGAGCATATCTCACTTAATTTCACCAAATTGTCCCCATCAGCTGAGTATTTTTTAAGAAAAACACGGCTCAACTCATACCCGTCGCCATCTCTATACAACAATGTAGGCCTAAATTAAAAATGTCTAAGCCTACGTCACAAAGGTGAATTTCATCTTGACAAATGGGCCCTGAAGCCCTCTTCTAACTCAATGGGGTTATTAATTTACTAAGGCAAATCCACTCTGCACTACAAGTGCACTGCGAGTGCACTTGAAAGTACAATGAAAGTGGACTTGGAAGTGCAGTCACTGTAGATCTGAGGGGAAGATCTGAAATGAGGGGAAGCTCTGCTGATTTTATCATCCAATCACATACAAGCTTATTTTCCTTGCATGTTCCCCTCGGATCTACAGCGACTGCACTTCACTTGTAATGCAAAGATGATTTGCCTTTAGTAAATCAACTCCAATGTGTCTGCAGGAGAAACCATCAAAATAGGGTAAGTATTTTTTCTTAGATTACCTAGGAACAATCTCAGAAAAAATTACTGTTGTATTGGGAGATGACGACTTAAATCTATGCAAATCGTATCTTATTATAAATAATAAATCTAATTTTCTGATCCTAGCTAAATCACTTCCCCCCCTAAATGGATAAATATTATCGATGGAGGGGGCCATTATTGGTACAATCTGGTAAGGTATCATAAAGTGAACACTACGTTAACCTCTTTTACCCTTCCATAAAACCTTAAAATACTCTGAAGGCATAGTTAGATTCTCTGAGTAATCCTTTAAGATGCTCTTTTTCTCAATGCATGTAATACCTAAAGAAAGTCAAAGAAAACAAGTGAGGGCAGATATACACTTTGAAGCTATTGGACTCCCACTTACCCAGGTTTTTTATGCATTTCTCGACATACTTGACCTGGCAGCTTAAAAGGCTCCAATCGGAACGAATGGGATGTAAACTTAATTTGGTGCAAACCCAAATGTGATAAGTATTTCTTGAAAACAAATTCAAATTGGTATTTAGTAACCAGTGAAGAAGCTCTGCCCCCTACCCGTTTCATCATCAAGATGCCATCTGGAGTGGCACCATCTTGTTACACTTTCAATCTTTATATAGCATGTGGTGACCTGACAAACCTGGCCATTTTTGGGATGTCCAGGGGATCATATACAGTGGGATTCCATTTCGATCTGTGTTTGCAGTGTTAATAACCAATTTTTTGTATCTATTTCTTATGAACCCACGACTAGACTCCCTTCATGATCCCTCGTATACCTCAGATCAATGACCGGATACATTTTCCTTATATTCACCCGTCATGGTCCAAATTGACTATACTAAGAGGAAGTCCTTTATATTGTTATATGGGAGGACACTGCATGTTATATCAATACAACTGACAAGTAATAACATAAAATACAAATCTACATACCTAAATGCCTAAAAATGTATTCCTAATATACTAAAAATAAAATATATACAGAAAGGGAACTTCTGAAACTTATTGAATTTGCGAAAAAATTACAGAACAACAATGTAAAAAATAAATGGGAGGAGTTCCTATATGGATGCACTAATGAATTAAAGACAGAAATATAAATGGTACTGTATGGTAGTTAAATGTATTAAGGTATAATGGTATGAGTTTAGGACCAAACAAATAATTTATAGTGGAATAAAAATACTGATTAGGTGTTAATCATTTTAAATTACTATAGACACAATTGCAATAGGTGTTACAGAAAAAAGAGGAGAATAAAAAATGTATACTTTACATTTAGTACTTCAGAAATTGGTAATAAAACAGTTAAGTTCTATGGGCCAGATTCACATACCTCGGCGCATCTTTAGGCGGGCGTAGCATATCGAATATACGCTACGCCGATGTTGCGCAGAGCGGCGAGCACAGTATTCACAATGGAAATGCTGCCGACATTGCGCCGGCTTAACGTAATTTCGTTAGCGTAAGCCAGCGTAAGTGTAAGTGGGTGTGACCTTATGCAAATGTTGATCCAAGTGTGGAGCAGTGTTTTACGTCCGTCGTATCATGACTGGAGCATTTGCAGTGACGTGGATGTATGATCGCTCCCCTGTGCGCATGCTCACAACTACGCTGACGCTACTTCCTGGGATACGCCGGCCCACCGGGTTACGCCGATCGCATAAATACGCCCAGCCATACGCCCGTCTGGCGCAAAAGTACATCCTGTTTGTTTCCCCCCCTGAAGCAAGGTACTTTTGCTAAGCGATGGCGGCAGCTGGAAATGGAGGCAAGGACAAGAGGAAAAAAAACTTTAACAAGGAGGAGAGGGAAATTATTATCAGGGCAATTGGCAAATATGATAAATTCCTCCATGGTGCCCACAGTGCCCATACCTGCAGGGCACGTAAGAAGGAGATATATGAGGAGATCACCCTGGAGGTCAATGCTGTGGGTAACAAGACCAGGACCCCAGACGATGTGCAAAAAAAATTAATGACCTCAGATGTCGGGTCTGGGACAAGTTGGCCCTTATGAGCAAGCACGCCAGGGGCACGGGAGGAGGACCAGCCTGTGATCTGCGGTTGACGGATGAGAAGGAGGTCGTCGCCCAATGTCTGCAGCCAGAGCAGGTGGAGGGCATGGAGGGATTCGACTCCGGTGACAAGGCCTTGAGGTCAGGTAAGTGTGTTTTATCTCCTATCCGGTGTGTAGCATGTGAGGGGGTGAAAGGCAACATGTGACAAGTGTGTGGGTCCACCAACATGTGAATGATTTGTGTCATCCACATATGTGCTGGGCTGTCGTCGGCTGCTGGGCGACCCACGCCATCCCCAGAGGAGTGTGCCCACATAATGCAGCCATGTCCCCCTCTCCTCTCGAGGAAGTAGTGGGGGAGCACGGGGACCTGGAGGAAGTGGTCTACCTCGTTGAGGATCCCATCATCCCTGGACCCTCCCAACCCTCCTCCCTCATCAGGGGAAGCCCCTCACCCTCCTCCCACATCAGGGGAAGCCCCTCACCCTCCTCCCACATCAGGGGAAGCCCCTCACCCTCCTCCCACATCAAGGAAAGCCCCTCACCCTCCTCCCACATCAGGGAAAGCCCCTCAAGGGCCTCCCCATATACACGGCCCCAAGCCTCTCCTGCCCCCAGGAAGGCTACCCGCAAGACCAGGGGTGTTCCTGAGTCCCTTCAGGAAAATCTTGGCAGGGATCAGGCCCGCCATATGGGTGCTGTCACCAGGGACCTGTGACGTGTGGCAGACAGCCTGGCCTCCTCGGCGCAAATTAACGACAGTCTGCAGGATATAAGTGGCAACTGTGCAGCTGTGGTTGGTGAGCTGCAGGCCACAACCTCACGCCTCGTGGCAGAGGTCAAGAGCCTGACAGTGGCTGTAAAGGCCAATTCTTCTGCCATCGAGGCGGAGGGGAGGCAGAGAAGGTGCCACCAGCAGCACACCACCACCCGCCACCTGCGGATGCAGGCTCAAACAAATGCCGAGCTCACCCGCATTGCCCTGGCGTTGGAGGGCAGCCAGCACCTGCCAGGAGTGGCAGACATGAGGATGAACCTGCTCCTAATGCCCCGACACCCCCACCTGAGGCTCCCCCCAGACAGCTAAGGAGCCATAGACGTGGCACCAGGTGTTGCCACGACAGGCAATTGGATGCCTTTTTTGTTACTTTATGCTCAGATAATAAGCCTTTTTGTACTTGATGCTCAGGTATGAGCCTTTTTTTTTGTGTATGCACATGGTGAGGATTGCAGACTACAGTGTGACTGGTGTGTGAATGTGGGGGTGACATACCTGCCAGCAAGGTGTGTCACCCTGGGTGGTTGGGGAGAGGTTATCCCCACGACCGTGTGAATGTGGTATGAATAGACAGCGACACCATTGGGGCCTTGGTGTGGCATTGCTGCTCCCAAGTCCTGCATGGTGGACTTGGGCTAATCCAATGTGAGGTGGATGTGGTGTGTGTGAGCTAGGGACCACAGTGGTGTGCATACGTGCATTGTCCTTGTGCCATGATGAATGTGTGTGTTTAAACGTGCAAAGATGCGTTCCACGAGGCAACTCCTGACTGCTGTTCCCTCAGCAGACGGGTGAGCCTCGAACAGGGGGGGACTGTGTGGTTGGGGGGTCAGGTCATCACATATGTCAATCTCCAGGCCCTTTCTCATGGCGTAGTTGTGCAGCACGCAACATGCACCGATGATCTGGCACAAAAAGTTTGGGGAATACAACAGGGCCCCCCGGACGTATCCAGGCATTGGAAACTGCACTTCAGGAGGCCAAATGTGCGTTCCACCACTGCACGGGTACGTATGTGTGCAGCACTGTATTTTCTCTCTCCTCTGGTTTGGGGATTCCGGTATGGAGTCAGGAGATGGGGCCCAAGTGCATATGCCGAGTCACCTGGAAGGGAAAAGACAGGAGGATGTTAGTCGTGCATGTGCCCCTCGTGATGTCTGCATCATGGGGTCGGACAGTCATGCCTGACTCCCATGTCACTCACCAACCAGCCAGCTGTCCCTGTACACGTTCTGTTCGAATTCTGTTGGGATGTTGCTCTGACGGTATATGTAGCTGTCGTGGCTGGCCCCTGGGTGTTTGGCATGGACGTGCCATATGAGGCATTGGCTATCACCTGTACGTTGATGGAATGCCACTGCTTACGATTGCGGTATATGTGCTCTGTGGCACAGGGGGGTCGTAGTGCCACATGTGTGCAATCAATGGCCCCCACGGTGCGTAGGAATCTGGCAATTCTGTAGAAATCCTGCATTGCCTTCTGCCGCAGATGCTCATGGGTGCCATTGGGTGGCTGCACTGCATGTGCGCGTTGTGTCTTGCTGGTGATGTCATCATGCAGGGCTGTGGCTAATTCCAGGATGACATCAGGGCTGAATCTGAAGATGTGATACACCTCCGATTCACACATGCCAAAGACGTTCATGCGCGTTCGGTATATGCTCTCCCGTGCCCTCCTACGTGCCTGTGGACACAATAGTAGTGCTAGGACCACGGCTGCCCCTGGCATGTTGGCATACAGATGTGTTATCCTGCAAGTGTGGTTGCTCAGCTCGTCCGTAATGGTGCTGCTGCAGCTGCTCTCCAGCTGACCTGTGCACGTCTGGTGCTGAGTTACACCAGCTTTATGAGGGATAACTTTAGGCCGGACGTACAACTTGCGCGCACCGCGCGTAGCCTGCGCCAGGCGCATGTACGTTCGTGAATCGCCGTATCTCCCTCATTTTCATATTTGAATAGGAAATCAATGGGAGCACCAGATGCGTTCAGCATAAATATGCGCCCACGATACGCCGGCGTAGGAAAGTTACGTCGGTCGGAAGAAGCCTATTTTCAGGCGTATCTAGTTCTGTGGGTACGACGCACAGATACGACGGCGCACATTTAGACTTACGCTGCGTATCTTGAGATACTTCAGGTTGGAGGGTATTAAGAAAAAAGAATCCATCTTGTCTGATTTTGTGAGACTTTTTTCTTCTTATTTTCCCCCTCCAGTGACCCTTAATTTTGTCTATAGCATAAAAAATCATGACCGATGGATCTTGTTTATGATAGTCCCTAAAATGCCTTGATGCACGATCTTTATTAAATCAATTTTTATGTTGTTAATGTGTTCTCGGGTTCTAACAAATTAAGGTCTTGTTGTTCTACTTACATATTGCTTTTGACACTGTCATTCTATGACATATGTTACATGCGTACTACTGTCTGTTATCAATTCCCTGATCTTATATTCTCTTCCGGTAACCATAAATCTAAAAGTTTATTTTGTCCAACCTGTGAACATAAAATACCCCTTGCTGGGTGAGTATTTTCGGTGCAGTACCTATAGGGGGAACCATAAGAAGCACCAACACAAAGTACACAGGATTGAAGGGCACCTCTCACTTTCTGCATAAAGATTTTGACCGGGATTCAGAAAGAACTTACGCCGACGTATCTACTGATACGCAACGTAAGTCCACGGATGCGCCGTCGTATCTATGCGCCGTACCCACAAAGCTAGATACGCCTGAAAATAGGCTTCTTCCGTCCGACGTAACTTTCCTACGCCGGCGTATCATGGGCACATATTTACACTGGACACATCTGGCGCTCCAATTGATTTTCTATTCAAATATGCAAATGAGGGAGATACGGCGATTCAGAAACGTACGTGCGCCCGGCGCAGGCTACAAACGGTGCGCGTAAGTTGTACGTCCGGCCTAAAGTTACCCCTTATAAAGCAGGGGTAACTCTGCACCAGACTTGCACAGGTCACCTGGAGAGCAGCTACAGCAGCACCGTTACGGACGAGCTGAGCAACCACACTTGCAGGACAACACATCTGTATGCCAACATGCCAGGGGCAGCGGTGGTCATAGCACTACTGCGTCTACAGGCACGGAGGAGGGCACGGGAGAGGATCTACCAAACGTGCATTAACGTCTTTGGCATGGGGGAATCGGAGGTGTATCGCATCTTCAGATTCAGCCCTGATGCCATCCTGGAAATAGCCACAGCCCTGCATAATGACATCACCAGACAGACACAACGCGTACATGCAGTGCAGCCACTGGTCAAGGTACTGGCAACACTGCATTTCCTTGCCAGTGGATCTTTTCAGTGTACAAGTGGAGTCGTGGCTGGGATGTCACAATCCACCCTTAGCAGATGTGTGCACCAGGTTGTCCCCGCAATCCTCACACGCATGTCCCACCACATCATCAAACCCACCCATGAGCATCTGCGGCAGAAGGCAATGCAGGATTCCCATGCACCGTGGGGGCCATTGATTGCACACATGTGGCACTACAGCCCCCCCTGTGACACAGAGCACATGTACCACAATCGTAAGCATTGGCATTCCATCAACGTACATTTGATAGCCGATGCCCAATGCCAAAGACGTTCATGCGCGTTCGGTATATGTTCGTGCCAAACACCCAGGGGCCAGCCATGACAGCTACAATTCACCCCAGGATCACCACCAGATCGCCCCACCCAGTTAACCCCTGGGCGCGTCCCATAAGTGAAGTTCAAGCTGGTGCGGTGTCTAGCACAAGTAGTGTCCCACAGCCACCAAGAAGACAAAGACAGGCCCATTGAGCCCATAGTGTCCTTCCTGCAGAATAACCCTGATTAAGAGCCCACCACTTCTGCAGCAACTGTACTTCCCCCATTCACTGGCCAACCCAGAATTTAGGTGGAATTAATTTTTTTGCCGCTAATCCCCAGTTGACCCTTGCCAGAGAATGGTAATCCATAATGGTTTCTGATTTTAAGATCTTTCTGGGCCTATGCCTCCTCATGGACATATCTAAAAAAGGGAGTTGTGGTCAATTTGGTCCACTTACCCAATTCCCATATGCCCGTGTTTTCTGCTTCCAATGACAATAAACTCTGTTGTCCCAGGGAGGACCCTGGATATGATGTTTCTTTGAAACAGAATTTTTCCAGCAAGTGTGCCACTTTTGGGGTAAAGATGCATAAGCGCTGTGACAAGGCAACAGGCTATACATATACTTTTATGATTTACGAGGGAAGAGATAATCACATGGAGCCCGAGAACTGCCCAGACAACATACTGTAGAGAGTGCTGGTAAGATTGTTTGGGACTTGGTGTCACCCTTATTCAGAAAGAGGTACCACTTGTACGTGGACAATTATTACATGAGCATGACACTTTTTAGTCACTTGTTTGATGATGGAATTGGTGCATGTGGCACCGTTTAAGCTAATCTCTGGGGCTTCCCCAAACGGCTTGTAGAATCCCAACTTAGACTGCATGAGAGAGCCTGGTTGAAGTGTAATAATTGTAAATTCCAACAGCAATTGGTGTTGTGGAGAAACCCCTTTGTGTCCACGAATACAACCTTAATATGGAAGGGGAACCTCAACAACCAGTTGATAGCGCCGTACTTAATTTCCCGTAAGGCCAGACGCTGGTATAAAAAAGTGTTTGTATGCCTATTTCAATTGACATTTGCTGAACGCTTGTGTGCTATACAAAGCATTAGGATGAACTAGATCCTTCCTTAAAGTGGAGTTCCACTAATGCCCATTATTAGAAGTGGGTCGATGCAGGGTGGTATTCTAATGGTGGGCATACCCACCAATTAATCTCTTTTTTAATTTAGCCCAAGGGCTGCATAAAAAAAGAACAATGCAATATATGCTCAACAAGGACCAGCAATGTACCAACCAGCAGTCGGCTTTCACGTAAAAGCAATCCTAGTGGCTGATTAGCTGCTAGACTGATTTCACAAGCAGTGGGAAGAAACGTCTCCCCCCTCCTGCGACCTTTCTATGGTTTTCTCTCTATCTCCTAACCCATCAGAGGATCTGAGAATGCAGCCAGTGGTTCCGCCAGCTGATCATAGAGATGATGAAAGACCAGAATGGCTCCATGGCCTAAGAAACCAGAAGCTAAGAGCATTTTATGACTTTGGTTTCGCCGGATATAAACAGCACCATTGGAAAATTGGGAAAGCAGCTTATCACACAGATCTTGGTGTGGTCAGATGCTTTGAGGGCAGAAGAGAGAGCTAGAGTCTAAAAGACCCCATTTTTTTTTAAAAAAGGAGTACCGTTCACTATCATAGGGGATATTTACATTCACTGTGATAACAATAAAAATTATAATAAAAAAAATCAAATAAATGAAAGGGACAGTGTAAAAATAAAAAGGTAATATAAACAATAAAAAAAGCACCCCTCCCCCCGTGCTTTCATGCAAGCCTCAATCTTGTGTCATATGTAAACAGCAATTGCACCGTGCATGTGAGGTATCACTGCAAATGTCAGATCGAGGGCAGTCATTTTAGCAGTAAACCTCCTCTGGAAATCTAAAGTGGTAACCTGCAAGGGCTTTTAAAAATGTATGTAGTTTGTTGCAGCTGCATGGTTGTGCACAATTTTAAAGCATTTCATGTTTGGTATCTACAGTATGTACTTGGCATAAGAGCATCTTTTATATTTTACTAAACATTTGGGCAATATAGTGTGTTTTAGTGCATTAAAATTTGAAAAAGAATTGGTGTTTAAAAAATCGCTGTGTAAATACTGTGTGGGAAAAAAAATGCAACACCCACCATTTTAATCTGTAGGGCCTTTGCTTTAAACAAATATATAATGGGCGTTCAAAGTAGTTTTCTATCAAAAAATAATAATTTTGTAAACAAAAAGTGCCATAAAGGGCTTTTGTCTTTCTAAGTGGTTAGAGGAGTGGGTGATGTGTGCATAAGCTTCTAATGTTGTACATAAAATACCAGACCAGTTAAAAAATAAAAAAAATAATGACCAATTTGAAATTGGAAAATAGACACCCTAAGCTATTTGCTGATAGGCATGTTGGGGCAGATCTACATAGATCTGAACCCGCGCAGCGTATCAGAGATACGCTACGCCGCCGTACCTTACCTGGCGTTCTTTCAAATCCTCAAAGATTTTGTGCCGTAAGTTACGGCGGCATAGTGTATTTCTGGCGGCGGAATTCAAATCGGCGATTAGGGGGCGTGTTTCATTTAAATGAAGCACGTCCCCGCGCCGAATGAACTGCGCATGCTCCGTTTCGAAATTTCCCGCCGTGCATTGCGCGAAATGACGTCGCAAGGACGTAATTTTTTCAACTTAGACGTGACTTACGTCCATCCCGATTCACGACTTACGCAAAAAAAAGAAAAAATTCCAATTTCGACGCGTGAACGACGGCCATACTTAACATGGCAAATCTAACTATACGCCGCAAAAAAACAGCTTTAACTATACGCCGGAAAAAGCCGACTAGAGACGACGTAAGAGAATGCGATGGCCGCGCGTACGTTCGTGGATCGTCGGAAATAGCTAATTTGCATACCCGACGCGGAAAACGACGCGAAGTCCACCCAGCGGACGCTGAAGTATTGCATCTACGATCCAAAGGCGTACGATCAAACCCAGATGCCGTCGTATCTTGGTTTGAGGATTCAAACTAAAGATACGACGCGGGAAATTTGAAAGTCTGCCGGCGTATCAGTAGATACGCCGGCGTACTCTCACTGTGGATCTGGCCCATTGAGTCCATGGAATATTTTTTTTTTTTTTTTTTTTTTTACACAAAGTTGTCACTAAATGATATATTGCTCACACATGACATGGGTGTGTATGAAATTAAACACCCCAGAATACATTATGCTGCTTTTCCCGAGTACAGGGACACCACATTTTTGGGAATTTTTGGGAGCCTAGCTGCGTACAGGACCCCGAAAACCAATCACCGCCTTCAGGATTTCTAAGGGCCTAAAATAATGATTTCTCTTCCTCACTACCTATCACATTTTTGGAGACCATTAAATGCCAAGACAGCACAAAACCCCCTGTGAAACTTTGCAGACACGTATAATATCAGCACCGTCTTTTAGGCATTTTGTTCAATAGTTCAATAGCCAGGCTGTCTTAAAAGAAGTGTGAGTTTATTTGATCACACTTGGCATCAACTTGAAAACAAATACAAAGTTAAAACTTTATACAGCTTGATATAGTAAAACAAAAGATATTAGGAATAAAAACTGTAGTAAAAAGAAGGTACAGTACTGGAAAAGATTTTGTTTTTTGCTTTCTCTATTATTAGAGGGGTGTCTGTTAGGACAGCTGTTAGGAGTTAGGCTGTATATATGGGCCTAAAGTAAACAAAATGTCTTCTTCAATGTATGAAAGCGTGTGTAATGAAAGTGTCTCCTTCTGTGTGTGTGAAGAAGTGTCTCTATGCCTCATGTGACACTCTTTAATACTATTCTCAAATCTACAAGTCAGCAACCTGCAGCTATATTCATATATAGTTTGAGCTAGATGTGTAATGATCGTATTAGTAATTATTCTAAATATTCACATTGCTAATAGTTGACACGACTTTTAAACTTCTTTGATTGACAGAAACACATAACATTTTTCTATAAAAAAAAAACATAGTGTTGATCTTCTTGCTTGCTGGCCACTTCTTGTAATGGATACATTCTCTCAGTAACAGAAATTCAGTTCTGTACCAAAACTTACAAATGCATAATCAACGATAACTGAATGTACAGGGTGGGCCATTTATATGGATACACCTTAATAAAATGGGAATGGTTGGTGATATTAACTTCCTGTTTGTGGCACATTAGTATATGGGAGGGGGGAAACGTTTCAAGATGGGTGGTGACCATGGCGGCCATTTTGAAGTTGGCCATTTTGAATCCAACTTTTGATTTTTTCAATAGGAAGAGGGTCATGTGAAACATCAAACTTATTCGGAATTTCACAAGAAAAACAATGGTGTGCTTGGTTTTAACGTAACTTTATTCTTTCATGAGTTATTTACAAGTTTCTCTTTGTTTACAGCAATTGACATGTCGCCGAGGTTAACAGGTGCTGAGAGGATAGAAATTGTGTTGATGTCTGGTGAACGCAATAACCTGGTCATTGCAGCAGATTTCTTTTTTTTTTTTCAAATAACAGTTTTTATTTATATAAAACAGTTCGCAGGATACAGTTAAATGCAGGTAATAAAAGGCCAAAGCAGACACTTATCCAAGAATACAAATATTACCCTTGCCCTGTATGGGTAGAGGGGGAGTTAAGCTTCCGGCCCATAGGGCCCTATTCCAAGAGCTGGCTCTACCGCCAGTCATGTCAACAAACTATGCATATCAAACCGTTTTCTATACTCTGGCGTCAACGGTGACATCGAAACAGTAGGTTGTATGAGAGGAGAAAGGAGTCAAGGAGAGAAAAGAAGAAAATAAAGGGAAGGGAGATTTAGGTTACCGCGTCTGCCACCTCGTCCGCCCCGGCGAGTCCTCCCGCTGGTGCCACTCACTCCAGACCTCGTTGTGGGCGTCCATGCCATTACGTATCCTAGCTGTCATCCACTCCATCAGCTCCACGTTCTTGACCCTAGCGTAAAGGGCTTCTTGGACGGGGGTATGGGTTTTTTTCCAATTAAGGGCTATCAAGCCTCTAGCCGCCGTTAGTACTTGCCTAAGTAGTTTTTTATATGGCTTGGCCAGGCGGGTTGGGAGATACCTAGCAAAAATAGTTTTAGGGGATAGGGGATTGGCGTCTCAAAGAGATGGGTAAGCAGTTGTTGCGTGGAGCTGCCAAAACGGGGTGATAAGGGGGCACGTCCAGTAAATGTGGAAGAGAGAGCCTCTGTCCTGATGGCAGCGCCAACATCGGTCAGAAGTGGAGGGAATATTTTTCTGGAGTATGTCCGGGGTTTTGGTACCAGAAAAACAGGATCTTATATGAGTTTTCTTTATACAACGTACATAGGGACGATTTAGAAGCCTGCCTCCAGACGGCCTGCCAGGCCTCCATCGGCAGTGACTCCCCCAGCTCTCTCTCCCACTTCAGCATATACACATGCTTCCCCCGCCCCTGCCAATCATACGCATTCAGTAGCTGGTAGATGTCTGTAATCAGCCCCCGTCTATGGCGCCCCTCTAGGACAATACGTTCAAATGGGGACGGTTGTGAAAATTGGAGCCTTGGGGCTATTGTCTGGGCATAATGTCTTATTTGTAAGTAGCTATAAAACACCTGTCTGGGCAGATCGTGTTTCACCTGGAGCTCCGAAAATGTCAACAGCCTGCGGGACCTGGGGTCCACCAAGTGTCCAAAATGGAATAGGTCTCGAGAGGCCCAGGGCCAAGACATCTGGTGAGTCAGGCTGTCCGGTATTTTGGGGTTGCAGACAAAAGAATTCAGCAGGGAGCACTCGGACTTAAGCGCCATCTCTCGGGACATCTTACGCCAGAGTCCTCGAAGTAAAGACGGTCAGGCTCCACCTTCACATCAGCATCCCATAAAAGGCTATTTGGGTGGACCGGGGCTAGCCATATCTTTTCTATCTCCGTCCACTTATTAAAGGACCTTTGGGGGAACCAGGAGACCACTGCACGCAGCTAAGTAGCTTGGTAATATTTAACAAGGTTGGGGAAAGCCAGACCCCCATCTCCCCGTGAGGCTATCATGACCGACCCGGGGATCCTATGTTTCTTGTGGTTCCAGACAAACTTCAGCATGTCGCTCTGGAGTTTGCGGAGGTGGGCGTTCGGGATCGGGATGGGTAGCGTCTGAAACAGGTAAAGGAGTTTGGGAAGGATGACCATTTTATGGTCCTCCACGGCCGCCTAGAGTGAGATATGATGTGCCTTCCACCTTTGAAGAAGGCCTCTACCTGTCTCTGTAGAGGGGAGGTAGTTGGCCTGGTAAAGGGAGCTGAAGGATGGTGTGATATGGACCCCTAGGTATTTAAGGGATGAACTCTCCTAAGTATAAGGGAAGTTCGACTGTAGGTGATGGACCTCAGCCTCCGGGATGTTGACCGGGAGGGCCGCTGACTTTGAAGCGTTCGTTTTGTATCCCGACATTGTCCTGTATCTATCTAATTCACATAGGGTTTAGGTATGGAGATTCTAGGTTTGGGTCAAGGTGAGAATAATGTCGTCCGCGAACAAGGATGTCTTAAATTCCTTTTCCCGCACCGAGATAACCCCTAATGTCCCGTATTTCCCCGTATGGATGCTGTCAGGGGTTCAACACATAGGGGGGCGACAGAGCAGGGGTGAGAGTGGACATCCCTGTGCGTGCCGTTGGCTATCTGGAAGGGGGACGATGTGGCAAAGGGGGTTTTAACTTGGGAGGTAGGTTTGAATATAGGGTTGTACCGCCCGTAGGAAGGGTCCTTTGAACCCCATGTGGTGCAGGGTAGCAAACATAAAGGGCCAACTCAGGCGATCAAAGGCCTTTTCAGCGTCTAGACTCAGTATGAGGGCTTCCGCACCGTCTCTGTTGGCTACATCAATCAGGTCAATGACCTTCCTGGTGTTGTCCCCTGCCTAACGTAGCAGCACAAAACCCACTTGGTCCTTATGGATCAGGGAGGGGAGGATAGCATTCAGCCTAACCGAGAGAAGTTTGGTAAATATTTTGAGGTCTGAATTCAGTAGAGCTATGGGACTGTAACTGGCGCAGGAGGCTGGGTCTTTATCCGGTTTTGGTATGAGGGTCAAAAAAGATCCTTGCATGTCGCTCGGGATTGGGGTCTGGTGGAGAAAGGCATTGAATAGTGTGGTCATGTGGGGGCTGAGTAACGGGAGAAAGGTCTTGTAGTACTCGTATGGTAAATCCGTTCAGGGCCAGGGGATTTAGGGCTGGGGAAGGCCCTTCACTGTTTCTTCTGCTATCTCTTCTTCCGCTGATATGGGAGCGTTCAGGCCCTGTAGATCCGCCACCTGAAGTCGGGGTAGACCTGCTTGCTCTAAATATTGGGTCATACGGGCCGTCAGGTCGGGAGATGGAGGGTCATGTGGGACTTCCGGTTTGTTATATAGGTCCGTATAATAGTCCGCGAAGGCTCCTGCTATGTCCCGGGGGTGTGTCAGAAGATCGCCCCCCCTGTTCTTTATCTGGTGTGGGGTAGAGGTAAGGGCTCGGTCTGCCAGTTTCCTAGCTAGTAGAGCCTGCGCCTTGTTGCCCTTTGTCATAGTAAAGTTGCTTAAGGCGGGTCAGCGCCTTTTCTACTTTGCCTAAAGCAAGGTCCCGCAGTGTCGTGCGCGTTTGGACAATCCGTTTGAGGAGTGCGGTGGATGGGGTTAGTAGGAGCTTAGCCTCAAGGGCCTTCAGCTGCTGTTCAGCCAGTGTTTTAGCGGCACCGGCGTCCCTCTTCATGGCCGAAGAAAGGGCCATGCATCTCCCCCTAAGGACTGCCTTGTGGGCGGCCCACAGGGTGGAGGTGGAGACGTCCGGAGTGTCATTTTCAGCGAAGTAATGCTGTAGGGTCTCCTCTAGTTCCTGTTTCGAGGGGGCATGTTGCAGGAGAAAATCATTAAGTCTCCAATTATAGGGCCGGCGGAAGGGGGCGTTTAAGTTTAGGGATAACGTGATGGGGGCATGGTCCGACCAGGAGATGGGCAGCACACTAGCCGCCTCTGCAATACGAAGCGTGTTGTTTATTCCAGCGAAAAAATAATCTATACACGTGTGTGTGCGATGTGGGCCGAATAAAATTGCAGCAGATTTCAATGCAAGACAGCCTACGAGGACCACCCATCTCCCATCTACAGTTAGCAAACTGCTTGCTAAGTTTCGTCAAACTGGTTCAGTGTTGGATTTGCCAAAATGTGGACGCATGAAATCTGTCACTAATGAAGAAACATCAGTGGCTGTCCTAGCTTCATTCAGCAAGAGCCCACAGCGTAGCATTAGCCGCATGTCACTGGAGAGCACATTGAACACATTTTATAAGTGGTCAAAAACTTGTAAATAACTCATGAAAGAATAAAGTTACATTTAAAACCAAGCACACCATTGTTTTTCTTGTGAAATTCCAAATAAGTTTGATGTGTCACATGACCCTCTTCCTATTGAAAAAATAAAAGTTGGATTCAAAATGGCCAACTTCAAAATGGCCGCCATGGTCACCACCCATCTTGAAAAGTTTCCCCCCTCACATATACTAATGTGCCACAAACAGGAAGTTAATATCACCAACCATTCCTATTTTATTAAGGTGTATCCATATAAATGGCCCACCCTGTATATACTGTATTTATTGGCATATAAAACTCACTTTTTTACCATGTAAATAGAGGGTAAACTATGCCTGCGTGTTATACACAGAGGGCTGTGGAAAGTTTTTTCCTGAAACTTCCCTCCTAAAGTTAGGGTGCATGTTATACACCTGTGCGTGTTATACGCCGAAAAATATATATTATTTCACACAAATTCTAATTAGCTAACTAATTAAGTAGATATATCTATATCTCTTCAAGCATTCTTGTTCAAATCTATGACACATTAATCTGTGTGTATTCTTATCTGTGAAACCACTGACCTACTGAACTTAAGTCATAAACTCTGGACATGGAGAACAACTGGTACAAGAATGATGTGCATACACATAACTATTTCAAGATCTGTTCTATGCTGAGCTAAGTGAATTTTTTCAATGTAAAAATGTAAAAAGGGACACGAAAAAGCATAAACACAGATCTCTGATCTAAAGCCAAATTAATACAATTATTCTACCCCCCCCCCCCCCAAATAACCCCATTTTGGAAAGTTACTTCTATTAGCCCTTCCATACATCTGGGGAAATCCTTTTAGAGTTGTCATAAGAGAAGAGGGGAGGAAGAAATGAAGACAATGTGCATTAATGCATGTCAACGCATTACGCTTCAACAGCATCTACAGTAGGTGTTTGTGATATTGTGCTTTTAGCACGACAGCGTCGCGCTGATACTCGGCGACAGGGTGCCGAGATCTCCCCGACACCTCGCACTCACTGGAATAGTGACAGCACATCCCAGCAAGCGCGTCATAGAAGCGACGGGAGATCCGACTTGGATTCCCGCCAATTCTACACGTGTGCGGCGTTTGTTATGAATCCTGAGGGGGAAGTCCCCGCCGGATTTTAAATAAAAATCCGGCATGGGTCCCTCCCCTCAGGAGCATACCGGGGCCCTTAGGTCTGTTATGGGTTGTAAGGAGAGCCCCCCTACGCCGAAAAAAACGGCGTAGGGGTCCCCCTACAATCCATACCAGACCCGTATCCAAAGCACGCTACCCCGGCCAGCCAGGAAGGGAGTGGGGACGAGGCGAGCGCCCCCCCCCCCCCTCCTGAGCCGTACCAGGCTGCATGCCCTCAACATGGGGGGGTTGGGTGCTCTGGGGCAGGGGGGCGCACTGCGGCCCCCCCACCTCAGAGCACCCTGTCCCCATGTTGATGAGGACAGGGCCCCTTCCCGACAACCCTGGCCGTTGGTTGTCGGGGTATGCGGGCGGGAGGCTTATCGGAATCTGGGAGCCCCCTTTAATAAGGGGGCCCCCAGATACCGGCCCCCCACCCTAAGTGAATGAGTATGGGGTACATCGTACCCCTACCCATTCACCTGCAAGAAAAGTGGTAAAAACACAAATAAACCACACAGGGTATTAAAATATTTTATTTTTCTGCTCCGGAGGCCTCCCCTGTCTTCTTTATTAGCTCTTTTACCAGGGGAGGCTTCTTCTTTGACGTCTTCGGGTGGGTGGGGGCCGCCGTCTGGTTCTCTTCTTTTAAAAAAGCCCCCACCCCCCGGCGGGTTTCCTCCGGCGTCTTCGGCGGGGCTCTTCTTCTTCCGCTATCCCGACGGTCCTTCTCAACTCTCCGGGGGTCGCCTTCCTGTCTTCGCCGCTCTCCGCTCTTGACTCGCGCACCCCGGTTCTTCGTCTCGCTGTTCCGGTGTCTTCTTCCGTTCTGTACGTCTTCTCCTTCCGTGCTGTGATGAGGTTCTTCTTCCGTGCTGTGACGTCATGTTCTGTCACTTCTCTCTTCTCCCGATGTTGACTCGCGCGGTCCTCCTCGCGGAAATGACGGATGCGCGCCTTGCAGCGGACATTATAGGCCTCACAGTCCCATCATGCTCTGTACCTACCCATGTATCCGACCCACGGTGGTAGGTATCACATGGGTAGGTACAGAGCATGATGGGATTGTGAGGCCTATATAGGTCCGATGCAACCGCGCCACTGCCGTCATTGCAGAGAGGAGCCGGCGACGTGTCAACACCGGGAGAAGGAGAGAAGTGAAGAACTGATACGTCACAGCACGGAAGAAGGAACTCATCACAGCACGGAGAGGAGAAGACGTACAGAACGAAGAAGACACCGGACAGCGAGACGAAGAACCGGGGTGCGCCGAGTCAAGAGCGGAGAGCGGCGAAGACAGAAGGAGACCCCCGGAGAGTTAAGAAGACCCGTCGGGATAGCGGAAGAAGAAGAGCCCCGCCGAAGACGCCGGAGGAAACCCGCCGGGGGGTGGGGGCTTTTTTAAAGCGACCCCCCCGGCGGTGGAAGAGAACCAGACGGCGGCCCCCACCCACCCGAAGACGTCAAAGAAGAAGCCTCCCCTGGTAAAAGAGCTAATAAAGAAGACAGGGAGGCCTCCGGAGCAGAAAATAAAATATTTTAATACCCTGTGTGGTTTATTTGTGTTTTTACCACTTTTCTTGCAGGTGAATGAGTATGGGGTACATCGTACCCCTACCCATTCACTTAGGGTGGGGGGGCCGGTATCTGGGGGCCCCCTTATTAAAGGGGGCTCCCAGATTCCGATAAGCCTCCCGCCCGCATACCCCGACAACCAACGGCCAGGGTTGTCGGGAAGGGGCCCTGTCCTCATCAACATGGGGACAGGGTGCTCTGAGGTGGGGGGGCCGCAGTGCGCCCCCCTGCCCCAGAGCACCCAACCCCCCCATGTTGAGGGCATGCAGCCTGGTACGGCTCAGGAGGGGGGGGGGGGGGGCGCTCGCTCGTCCCCACTCCCTTCCTGGCTGGCCGGGTAGCGTGCTTTGAATACGGGTCTGGTATGGATTGTAGGGGGACCCCCTACGCCGTTTTTTTCGGCGTAGGGGGGCTCTCCTTACAACCCATAACAGACCTAAGGGCCCGGTATGCTCCTGAGGGGGTGACCCATGCCGGATTTTTATTTAAAATCCGGCGGGGACTTCCCCCTCAGGATTCATACAAACGCCGCACACGGTAGAATTGGCGGGAATCCAAGTCGGATCTCCCGTCGCTTCTATGACGGCTCTGTCTCCATCGCGGCAAGCCAGCTCGGCGCTGGCTCCCGCGATGGGGCTCGTAGGTGCTCAATCTCGCCGAGAAAGAGAGCGAGATTGACACAAAATCGGGTTCACCTACTGTATAATGCCGCGTACACATGAACGGAAATTCCAAAAAGAAAATCGTAGATTTTTTTTCCGACTTGAAATTTTGGCTCAAACTTGTGTTGCATACACACGGTCACACAAATGTTGTCTGAAATTCCGACCGTCAATAACGCGGTGACGTACAACACTACAACGAGCCGAGAAAAATTAAGTTCAATGATTCCAAGCATGCGTGTTTTTTGTGCGTCGGAATTGCATACAGACGATCATAATTTCCGACAAGCTCTCAAATTTTTGCTGTCGGAAATTCTGACAGAAAATGTCCGATGGAGCCTACACACGGTCCAAATTTCTGAGCCAAAAGCTCACATAGATCTTTTCATGTCGGAAATTCCGATCGTGTGTATGCGGCATAAGTCTCCTATGTGTCTTGAATCTTTTCCTAATAGTTCTAATATTTTGACCTACATACAATAGGTCACAAGGACATGTTAAACAATAAATAATGAATTTCGTGGAACAATTAAAACATTCCTGAAGCCCATATTTTTTCCCTTAATTGTCAAAAAAAAATTGTTTATGTGCTTTTTTTTACACTGATGCATAATTTTAAGGCAAAAAAAATAGCTAAGCGTACCCATTCTGGGTTTGTGTGAAATGTGACATTTGAACTTGCTGGGAGCTATTTTATTTCCCATGCTAGGGGCCTTTCTATAAGTAAATGTTGGCTTGTCAGGTAAGACAACTCAAATTTTTGGGTCTTGTTTTGAGATTTTTCCAGTGTTTTTTTTTAATAATCCCTTCCATGTTTGCAATATTTGTAATGAAATTGGAAAGATGGATTTCGTTCCATCTTGCTTTGTCCTTCACTAATTATGGGATGGAGTTTCTAGGCATTCCAATTGTGCCTTAATAATATGTTCTTCCTGATAACCTTTTTCTTTACATTTCTGGATGAGGGTTTGACTTTGACTGGCTCATGTAATTATCCATATTGGTGCATTTTTTCTTGAGTCTATGAAACCGACTTTTTGGTATGTTCTGTACCCAATAGTGATGGTGGCAACTGTTCGCATGGAGATATTTAATTTGTCCTATAGAAGCCTTACTACAACAGAACATTCTCTATTACAAAAAGGATTACATTTTTTATCCACATACTACTCCAATCCCTTCACACTTTTCAGAGATCTTAATAACTTTGTTAGAAAATTAACTTTCAGAAGGTATTGTCACATCCAATGCCTTATAAAAGCAATTGTTAGTGATAATGATTTACATTTATCCAACATTTCCAGTGGCAGTCACAGTGGGAAGAACAAAATATCCTTAGTTTGGAAATATTAGAGGAACTATTGAAGGAGAATTACATCCCAGACTACATGCTGTCTAGCAAATCTATTGAGTTTTTCTAGCTTCTGGTTTTGAAAACTATTTTTAATTTCATTATAAAAATCTAGCTAGTCTCTCTATTGGTAAAAATGTTTGCATAGGCCCGGATTCACATAGGAGATACGACGGCGTATCTGGAGATACGCCGTCATATCTCTGAGTCTGAGGCGTTGCATCTTGGCGCCTGATTCAAAGAATCAGATACGCCAGAATTGGTATAAGATACGACCAGCGTAAGTCTCCTACGCCGTCGTATCTTAACTGCATATTTACGCTGGCCGCTAGGGGCGTGTATGCTGATTTACGCCTAGAAATATGTAAATCAGCTAGATACGCCAATTCACAAACGTACGCCCGGCCGTCGCATTACAGATATGCCATTTACATTAGGCTTTTTCCAGCGTAAAGTTTCCCCTGCTATATGAGGCGTAGATGAGGCGTACCAATGTTAACCACTTACCGACCGCCCACTGTATATATACGTCCTGTTTTTAAAGCTGGATATCTCGGTAACGGCAGCAGCTGCTGCCACAACCGAGGTATCCATCTTTACAGTGGGCGGCCGTGTAAACGATAACGGCGGTCTCCGCGGCGGATTCGCCGCGAGATCTCCGTTATCGGTGGCGGGAGAGGGCCCCTCCCGCCGCTCTTCCGCGCCCTCCACCGCTTACCAGAGCCGTCGGTAGCGGCGGAGGAGAACGGATGCTGCCACCTGGTGTGTGAGGACTTGAGTGAGGGCAAGATGGCCCCCACCCGTCCTCATAGCTTTGCTGGGCGGAAGTGACGTCAAAACGTCAGTCCCGCCCAGCCTCTTAAAGAGACAATTTTTTTGTTGTCATTTTTTTAAATGACAAATTTTCCTTTTTTTTTTTTTTTTCTTGCATTTAAGTCTTTTTGACCCCAGATCTCATATTTAAGAGGACCTGTCATGCTTTTTTCTATTACAAGGGATGTTTACATTCCTTGTAATAGGAATAAAAGTGATAATTTTTTTTTTATTTCAGTGTAAAAAATAATAAAATCAACAAAAATAAATAAGAAAACCAAAAAAATGTTTTTTTAAAGCGCCCCGTCCCGACGAGCTCGTGCGCAGAAGCGAACGCATACGCAAGTAGCGCCCGCATATGAAAACGGTATTCAAACCACACAAGTGAGGTATCGCCGCGATCGTTAGAGCGAGAGCAAGAATTCTAGCCATAGAGCTACTCTGTAGCTCAAAAAATGCAACCTATAGAATTTTTTAAACGTCGCCTATCGAGATTTTTAAGGGTAAAAGTTTGACGCCATGCCACGAGCGGGCGCAATTTTAAAGCGTGACATGTTGGGTATCATTTTACTCGGCGTAACATTATCTTTCACAATATATAAAAAATTGGGCCAAATTTATTGTTGTCTTATTTTTTAATTCAAAAAAGTGATTTTTTTCCAAAAAAGTGCGCTTGTAAGACCGCTGCGCAAATATGGTGTGACAAAAAGTATTGCGAAGACCGCCATTTTATTCTCTAGTGTGTTAGAAAAAAAATATATATAATTTTTGGGGGTTTTAAGTAATTTTCTAGCAAAAAAACTGTTTTAGTCTTGTAAATGCCGAATCTGAAAAACACCTTCGGTCTGGAAGTGGTTAAGTATGGACGTTGGGCCAGCGTCAAATTTTCCGTCGATTACGTCATTTGCGTAAGTCGTTCGCGAATAGGGATGGGCATCATTTACGTTCACGTCAAAAGCATTGGCTTCTTGCAGGTTAATTTGGAGCATGCGCACTGGGATACTTTCACAGACGGAGCATGCGCCGTTCGTAAAAAGCGTCATTTACATGGGGTCACAATAAATTTACATAACACATGCCCACATCTTCCACATTTGAATTAGGCGGGCTTACGCAGGCCTATTTACGATATGCCGCCGCAACTTTGGTTTGTGAATACTGCACTTGCCTTTTAAAGTTGCGGAGGCGTAACGCAAATAGGATACGTTACGCCCGCACAAAGATGCGCTCTTCTACGCGAATCCGGGCCATAGTGTGCAGCTTGTTAATGAAATATTTCCGTTTATTGATTATGAGATAATAAACTGATTTGATTTTTTTTCACAATAGAATATATTTATCTCTTCTTGTAACATAATATCCAAGTACCATTTCGCTCATAATGTGCAGCAAGTCTATACAATATTTATGCCTGTTGTCTTTGAAATATACTCTTTTATTTCTGGGGAAAAAATGACTTATCTCTCTCCCTTACATTACTGCTCTTGGCCTCAATAAAATTGTTTACATATTCTCCATCCGCATTGCCATATATTTGAATATTGTCTCCAAAACATGGCACTGATTTTTTTTTTAGTTTGCATGAACAACTGCCTCATCTCCAGAAATAGATTTTTTTGTGGTTTGGAGGTGTTTTGGTGCTTACTGGGTTGACATTTTGTTAAACTTGGTACACAATACAGTGGTGGTACTGGAAAGATCACATGCTATGTTTTGGAACTGTTTGTCAATTTGTATAAAGTTGATAGTGTTAATTTTTTTTTTCAAAGTACATACTTTACAATAGACGTTAGCTATATTGTCTCCCTTACTTCCAGTGCTCAATTATCATCCATCACTGCTACACAAATAAAAGTCTTACTATTTGAGTTGAAATCAATCATATTGAGTTGCTGCTGCTGTATGCGAGCCAATACATAATGTAAAAGTAAGCTCAATTATTACACATGCATTTTATGTGATGCCACAGTATGGTGTCACTGTTGCTGTCCCTGTGAATCATTTCTGTAAAACCATATACAGCTATGAGGCATCCCCCAAGCATGTCATTTAAAGAAATTGATTATTTTTAATGTTGACTTTTAATCAACGTGAAAAGACCCTCTCCCTGCTGAGCAATTTAGCACACAAAAAAAAAATAAAAAAAAATGCATTGCTACAGTACATGTTCCCCAGGGTACAGCTCAGCTTCTTATGCCCTTTGCTTGACAATCCCTTAAAATGGCTATTTCAGACTTTTAAGATTTGACTCAAATTGACTTACCTTTAAATCTGAACTCACAATTCTGTTTTTATTTGAATCGACATTATAGGGACTATCTGGTGTATTTGTCAGTTACTCACTGATGAGTGCAAAATCTGGTGCAGCTGTGCATAGAAACCAATCAGCTTCAATTTTTTTTTTGTTAAAGCTTAATTGAACAAGCTGAACTTAGAAGCTGATTGGCTACCATATTTTGCACTCTTCAGTTTCCGTAAATAAACTCTATTATGTTTATCACTCCTACCTCCCCCACCTGCAACTCCTACAGTTCACAGGTAATTTGTTGTTTTATTCAATTGTCCTAGTGTTCATATGAGGGGGGTATGGAAACTGGATCATATACTTTTTTGGGGCAAGATCTGATGTGAATGGATGTGTGTTGAGTAAATTGTTGGCAACATACATGTAATGGAATTACATAAGGACATTTATCTTTGATGTTGATGAACTGCTAAAATTAAACCTAGATGATTCTGTAGCTGCACTACTAAGAAAGAGAACACAATTAAAAATGCTTCCCCCACTATATACACTAAGTAGACATTTTAACCACTATAGCCCCAGAAGATTTAACCCCCTTCCTGACCAGAGCATTTTTTGCAATTCGGCACTGCGTCGCTTTAGCTGCCATTTGGGCGACATTGTACCCAAACGTGTCATTTTTTCCCACAAATAGAGCTTACTTATGGTGGTATTTGATCACCTCTGTGATTTTTATTTTTTGCAATATAAACAAAAAAGTGATACTTAATATCCCCCCAAAAAACTTTTCCTCAGTTTAGGCCAATATGTATTCTTCTACATATTTTTGGTAAAAAAAAAATCACAATAAGTGTATATAGATTGGTTTGTGCAAAAGTTATAACGTCTATAAAATAGGGGATAGATTTATGGCATTTTTATTATTATTATTTTTTTTACTAGCAATGGCGGCAATTTGCGATTTTTATTTGACACTATTTTGGGACCATTGTCATTTATATAGTGATCAGAACTACAAATAGCCACTGATTACTATATAACTGACACTGGCAGGGAAAGGGTTTATTAAATGGGTGGCGATCAAGGGGTTAAGTGTGTCCTAGGGATGTGTTCTAAGGGCTCTTTCACACGGAGCGGACCGTTTCTGGGTCCGCTCCGTGTGTCTCCGTCGGCTCAGCGGGGATCCCCGCTGAGCTGTCGGCAGATAGGGCGGTCCCTGCACACAGTGCAGGGACCGCCCTGTCTCAGCTCCGCTCTGCCCTATGGGGAACCTGATGCAGACGGACCGTCTGTCCGTCTGCATCAGTTCCGCTCCACCGGACGGAAGAAAAATAGGGTTTTCTTCTGTCCGAAAACCGGATCCCGACGGACGCGGACGCTAGCGGATGCTCCATCCGCTAACGGACGCGATCCCATAGGGATGTATTACAAGTCCGTTAAAGGACTTGTAATACACGGACGAGCGGAGCGGACGTCTGAAAGGGGCCTAACTGTAAGGGGGATGGTCTCACTACAACATGAGAGAGACCGCTGCTCCGGATGACAGGGAGCAGTAGATCCCTGTTTTGTTGCTAGTCAGAACAGGGAAATGCCTTGTTTACATAGGCATCTCCCCATTCTGCCTCTCCTTGCCGGAATTACGAGCCACCGGCGAACATCGAGTTTACAGGACCTGCAGGCACACTCCCACGGCGAGCGTGCACCTGCTAGGCAGCAAATTTAAAGGGACGTACAGGTACGCCAATTTGCCGGCTTCTGACATTCTGCCGACGTAAATCGGCACGCGGCATTCGGCAAGGGGTTAAACAGAACTTTTTTTTTCTTTTTAATTAACACATATTGACTAGACTGTTTACACAAAACTGATCACATTCACAATTAATATACATGGAAAAGGTTGGGACTTTGGAGCATATTATGCAGCAATCCCTCTAATGTTTTACTATGTACCCAACATATACAGTATGTATATCTTGATTTAATTTGTGAATTTTTGTTGTATTTTTGCTGTGCTAATTTTATTGATCATCATTCATCATGTTGCAACACGGTTACAAATACCGACAGACTATCTAATAAAGAACGTTTTTATGTGCATTATGTTGTTCATGTATCTGTATCAAGATTGTGTTTGCTGCACCGACCAGCGGTTTACACACCTCATTCAAAATCCCCAAACTTCTCCTATGTGCAAACATTCACAATTAAGGCACAACTGCGCATATCGATACATCAGGTTTTGCAAAACGCTTTTTGGAACATTTTCGGTGCGAAAGCCCATCGACTTGAATGCGCTGCATGTTGTGTAACAAATACACTAAAGCTCAAGAACCATTTTATGACACTGAAGCATGCACATTTGGCATTACACTTTTTCTGAGATTTTCTCGCATTTTGTCACATGACAATTGTCCCAAAATGGCACTGCATTTGGGGTCCAATTAAGAAATAACAACATAACAAGAGCATTGCTGGATTAGCTACATTTCTGAACACGCTATTATGCCCACATTATCAGAACACCCAAGTGTAAATGCAGCCTTAATGTTTTAAAGAATTAAGAAATTAAGTGGTACAAAGAATGCATGAACAATGTGTACACCACAGCTTAAAATATAAAGTCACTTTTGAGAAAGCATCTGTTTTTTCACTATTATTTTAGTTTGCTAAGGTCATAGCCTGCTCAGACAAGGCAATTACTGTCAAAGGATAATCCTTCTTACCTGGTAATAGTGCTCATGGTTTGGTATTCCAATTTAGATTTTGAATTTGATGTTTCCCAATCAAAACTGATCAAAACACTTAATTATTATTAGTTATCACTTGGTCATTCAATTCACTGACTCTAAGTAAATGAAAAACATATGTGTTTTAGAGACCATTCAGCCAAATGACATAGGACTGAAATTATATTGATGAAATGCTGCCCTTTAAGATTTGTCTATGCATGTTTGTACATATTCTGGTTCTTATTTTCTGATGGCTATCTCAGTAAATTAAACTGTATGCAGGGCAGGATTCCTGACAAGGCCACCAAGGCCAGGCCTCAGGTCGGAAGTGGGTGCAGGGGCGGCACCGCGGCAACAGGGGGGGTGAAAAAATCCTGTCGTCCCGACCGGTCTGTATTAAGAAAAGCATCCACCCCTTGTCTCCTCACATATGGCTACCCATCACAGTTTGCTTCGGAAGTGACGTTCAGATGAAACATTTCGAACTGCGCATGCGCGACGCCGCCACATGCGTTCCAACACTTTTACGACAAAATAGCACACTAAAACCGTGATGGGTAGCCTAATGTGATGAATCACCACCATCTTGCTACACTCCGCACTCCTTCACCCTAAGGATACAGTGTAAAGGGGACAAGCGGACATCTTTGTTCACCCCCCGGAGTTTTACATTTTACACGTATTTATTACAGTAAACTGAGTTTTATAGTGAAATACAGTACTTAGAACTCTGTCTGACTGTTTACATGTTGAATTTTAAAAGCAGCCACAAGCCTGCTGATCTTACAGGTTTGCTAATCTGACAGAAGTCCGCTGCTTTTAAAATTCAAAACAGTCAGATGGACAGAGTCAGACGGCGTTCTAAGTATTGTATTTCACTATAGAATTTGGTGGGGGGGGGGGATTTTTAATGTAATTACATTTTTTAAATTTCTATCACATTGGAGGGGGTTAGAACCCCCCTATGTGATGGTGTGTGTGTGTGGGGGGCGGCATTGAAGGACCCGGCCTTGGGGCGGCAAAGGCCTGACTGTATGCCTTAGATTTGTCTCACTGAGTAAAGAATGGATATAGAATATAAAGAGTTACCTGCCAATTAGGGATGGGGCACAATGCACATGAAGTGAATTGAAGTGGAATGGCACTGAACTGTCCCTTCAAGGTGTTTCCATTATGAAAACGTGCCATAAAAACCGAACCGTACCGCTCCATTCAGAGTCCTGCTTCATATGTGGGGCTATAGAAAATGAACGGTACGGTTAGGGTGGAGCTACTGGCGTCACACGGTACATTCCACTGATTGGTGGACAGAAAACATCAATGCTGACATCAAAGCAAAGCGCCAAACAAACACCATGTCGCCTTTCAGTCCATATAAAGGAGAAGGATGCCGGCAAACAACAGCAGGGTCTGGTTATCTGAGGAACTATCTACTTTCTTAGCAATAATTGGTGATAGCGTTATTCAGAGTGAGCTTGATGGATCAGTGAGAAATCAAAGGTGTATAAAGATATTTCTCAGCGGATGGCAGCCGAGGGATTTGAACGGACGTCGGGTCAGTGTAGAGCAAAGCTTAAAGTACAATATAAAAAAATTAAGGACGCCAACAGCCGTAGTGGAAACTGTCCAAGTTCTTGGAAGTGGTACGACGCCATGGACGCCATTTACGGTCATTGGCCGGCAAACCAAGGCAGGGAGGGAGGTCTGGACTCTGCAACTGTAATTCTCGAATCCATGGTAGACCCCTTTGGTAAGTGTTTTTTTTAAACTTGGCATAGGATATCGCTCTGCTAACCATTTAAAAAAAATATATAACCATATGTTTATTTTCAGAAACAGTTGATGGACTCTCAAATGATGCGTCAAACTTTTCAGATGATGGACCTTCAACGTCTTTCAGCAGCACCAGTAGTATTTCATCAAGCCAACCACAGAGAAGCCAACCACAGAGTAGCCAACCACAGAGTACACCCAATGCACCCCGACACAATGGTAAGACATGATGATAATAGAGAAATTTTTAATTGTGCATTTTCTTAAAGTAAATCAGCAGTGGGGCAGATGTGCAGGGGGTACAGTTGTGGAAGAGATGAGAAGGGGGGTTCAGCAGTGCAAGTGCTAGTTCCCATCCCATGTGCAGGGTTATGAGCATAGAAACCTAACTAGATGTGCAAGGACAAAAATGTGCATGAGCTCTCACAGGCCTTGGTGCATATGTGCAAGTACGGGTGTGCCCACAGATCCTGGCACCGACAGCCTATTTGAACCCAAGGTCTACCTATCCTCAATGCTGGATTGTCGTTAGCTCTAGTTGCTGTATTCAAAACTTCTAAAAGTCTGCTTACCTTGTTCCTGACCCGACTATGCTTGACCCTTGGCTTGGCTCACCTCTGCATTTTATGTCCGCTGCTCACCTGTATTGACCACAGCTTGAATTTCTGACCAGGATTATGTCTCCTGACTTGGTACCTTCCCACCAGCACATTACAGACTCCTGCTTGTTCCTGACCTTGAATTTATCATGATCCTGCACCTGTTTGCCTGGCTGCTGCTGAACATAGCTTGTGACCTGACTCCATACTGACACTGGAACGACTCCAGTGTTTCCAAACGCAAGTTCACAGCTCCAGATTTCTGGTATCTGAACCCTTCCACTGCCCTAGCAGTCCCTGTCTCCATTACTAGGGGTGCTTGGATGGGAAGTGTGCAAGAGGTCACCCTCGTTACCTCAGACTACACAGTCAGGTACATGACAGACATCATTGACATTTGATGGCCATGTCTATATATGGTCAATGATGACTCCTGTAAGATCTCCCCCTTTGTTTGTATAGCTGTCATCCTCCGGACCTGTCATTCTGCGACAGTAAAGCATTGGGTCGAGATATTAGAATGATTTTAATCTACAGTACATTACTGGAAGACATGATTAATAGTGGATTCACATCATGGGATTTTTTTTAGGTGGGTCTTATATGAGAGGGTACTAAATGCAAAAATAATAAAAAAAAACTTGAGGTACATACCTAGAATCCATACCAGACCATTTTCTGAGCATGTAGCCTGTGTGTGTGTGTGTGTGGGGGGGGGGGGGGTTACTCCTGCAAAGCACCTTGCCACCATGTTGATGAATGTCTCTTGCCCATGACCCTGGCTTGGTGGCTGTGGGGGTCTGCAGGTGGGGAGTCTGAAAGCCCTCTTTAACAATAAAGGGGCCCCCAGATACAGCTCTTCACTGTGAATGAGTAAGGGGTACGTCTAATAATTCGTCAAAAAATGTAAACAGTAAAAACAAGTTTTTTGCAAGTCCTTAATAAAAAGAAGTCCCACATGTACTATGTATCCCTGGTCATTCATGTCATCCAGCAATATAGATTCACATCAATCACGATGCCTGCTGCCCACCTTCCTGCCAAAAGAAGCGTTGCACTCCAACAAAAATGCAGTGGGTTTCAATCCTGCGGAATGACAAACCTGATGGATGACAACTGTATATATAAAAAGGGATGCGGTCTGCCAGGTGACATCATTAACCTTATATGAACAATGAAATCAAGGGGATCCTAGTGATATCATTGACCATATATGGTCATTTCCATATATGGTTCATAACCTGAGCTGGGAGATCCTTCCCCTTTGTATAAATCAGCTATCATTCACCAGATATGTCATTTAGTATAAGTGAAGGGTTAAGAACAGATGTGTATTGGCATGTAGCATTTTCCTTTTTATGCATTTGTGCGGGCATCAGTCATCATTAATTAACGTGGCTCTATTTTGCTGGCAATGTGATTGATGGTGAATGTACATTGTGGAATTTTTTTTGTAAACTGACTTGTCAAAAACCTTGATTTTCTTTTAACTTTTTTGTGAATGTATAGGGTTACCCCTTACTTATTCATATAATGGAGAAGGCAGTGTCTAGGGGGCCGTTATTGTTAAAGTGGGCTTTCAGATTCCAATAGGCCCCCCACCCACAGACCCCTACAATTAACATGTTGAGGCCATGTGTCCTGATATGGTTCAGGAGGAAATGCTACAAACTCTTCCTCCATCTTTCATTGCCTGCCAGGCTGCGTTTTCAGAGAAGGGTCTGGTATAGATTTTTTTAACTATCCCTGACCTCTTTTGCTTACATGGTATGGGAGATTCCCAGCCATGTATTTGAATGGGGCCAGTGATATCACTGGTTGTTAAGGATTTGGTGGTCCCTTCACCCGCCAGCATCCCTTACAACGGGAAGCTGCCACGTATAATAGCGGCAGTAATACCACCATAATACAGGACTTTTGGCTCCCTTTAAATGGGTACATTTTCAGATGTTTGTCCAAATGTCCAAACAGCCAAGATTCAGCCTGAACTTTAATCACATCAATACGGGCACTTTCACCCCTCCCTTCCTAGGCCAATTTTCAGCTTTCATCGCTCTAGCAATTTCAATTACAATTGCGCGGTCACGCTACGCTGTACCCAAATACATTTTTATCATTTTGTTTGCACAAATAGAGCTTTCTTTTGGTGGTATTTATTCACGACTCCGCTATTTTTTATTTTTGTTTGCAATATAAGTAAAAAAAAGAGCGTAAATTTTGAAAAGAAAAAACATTTCTTCTTTCGATTTTAAAAGAAATCTGATAAAATCGAATTTTGTCATAAATTTAAGCCAAAATGTATTCTGCTACATGTCTTTGGTAAAAAAAAATCCCATTAAGTGTATAATAATTGGTTTGTGTGATCACAGACATATGTACGCAAATGATCATGTACAGATGTGCGCAGGTGATCACATTGGGACATATGATTTTTATGTTACATGTGTGTAGGACAGGTGTTTTTACTATGTGGGGACATGTGTGTGGGGACATGTGTTTTGGAGACACGTGTGTTTTACATTGTGTCGGAACACTAGGCTGGTGATCAATGTGTAAAAAGCTGTAAAAAACAGCTCATACACACTGATCACCAGCTGGCTGCAGCGATCGGCTATCCTTTCCTCACTGACAATTTCTGTGTGAGGAGAGGAGAGCCAATTGCCTAGCAACCGGCTCTCTATTTACATCACATGACGGCTGTTATTGGACAGGGCCGTTGTGTGATCAGGAGGGCCAATCACATAGCCCTCCTGCCGATCGGAGATGCGCCTTGTCTGGGTAATCGTGCCGCTGCATGCGCACACGCGTGTGAACTTCCTGCTTCTGGGGGATGTTCCTGAACGTCCACTCAGAACGAGAGAGCACCCACCCGGCCGAATATACGCAGTGGCCGGGTGGGATGTGGTTAAAGTGGCATTCCAGGCTTATTTATAACAATGCTTAAACCTGCTCCCACCTCCTTCTAAATCCTTGTCTAACTACCCTGTTAAAGGAAGAAGCTTATACCATTCTGACTGGTCTGGTCATAAGATCAGCTCCCAGCGATGGTTTCAACGGAAAGAAGAGACAGCCAACAACAGATGTCCCATAGTAAGCTGATGAGTGACTTCACCACCCAGTTTTTTATCCATTGTCTCTCCTCCCCCCTGAAGCCAGCCACTGGGGAGATCAAGTGACCAGACTGGCACACCCTCAGAATAGGTAAGCATAAGCATCTTCCTTTCGCAGGATAGATATAATAATATTTAGAAGGGGGAGGGGGTGAAAACAGATTTAGGCATAGTTAGCAAAAAGCCTGGAATTTCACTTTAAGCTAATCCCCAGACTTCAACTTTAACCACTTGAGACCCGCGCTATTGACAAAAGACGTCAACAGCGCGGCTCTCAGGTGCCAACTGGACGTCTTTTTAAAAGCATTACCCGCGCGCGCCTCTGGGGGGGGGGGCGCGCAGCGGGTAAACACTGTCCCGGCGCATCGCTGGGGAGCCGATGCGTGTACTGTCAATTTTGTTTGGGAGCCACGTCGCACGACCGCGCAAATGTCAGTTAAAGCGACGCAGTACCGGAAGCTGAAATTTCGCCTGGGAACGAAGGGGGTTTATGTGCCCAGTAAGCAAGTGGTTAAAAAAAGTAAGTTGTACTTACAAAAACACAGTTAAAATCAGTCAATGTAAAAATATGCCGGCCGTCAAGCGAACGGAGCCCTTCATCCTCTACGTGGTGAAGTCACTACACGTCCTCCCAGCTATTAAAATTAGCTGTAAGAATTTTGGTATTTTATATATCTTCCATTCGCTTAAAATAATGTATCCCTAAGAATTAAATAAAATGAAGCTTAACCACTTGCTTACTGGGCACATAAACCCCCTTCGTTCCCAGGTGAAATTTCAGCTTCCGGCACTGCGTCGCTTTAACTGACATTTGCGCGGTCGTGCGACGTGGCTCCCAAACAAAATTGACGTCCTTTTTTTCCCACAAATAGAGCTTTATTTTGGTGGTATTTGATCACCTTATTTTTTGCGCTATAAACAAAAAAAGAGCGACAATTTTAAAAATATATATATATTTTTTACTTGTTGCTATAATAAATATCCCAAAAAAAAAATTTTTAAACTTTTTTTTTTCTCAGTTAAGGCCGATACGTATTTTTCGACGTATTTTTGTAAAAAAAAAATCACAATAAGCGAAAGTTATAGCGCCTACAAAATGGGAAACAGAATTATGATTTTTTTTTTTTTTTTTTTTTTTACTAGTAATGGCGGCGATCTGCGATTTTTATTGATTTATTGATTACATTTGGGACCATTCACATTTATACAGCGCACAGTGCTATAAAAATGCACTAATTACTGTATAAATGTCACTGGCAGGGAAGTGGTTAACACTAGGGGGTGAGGAAGGGGTTAAATGTGTAGCCTGGGTGTGTTGAAACTGTGTGGGGGGAGGGGGGTGACTGGGGGAGGTGACCGATGCTGTGTCCCTATGTACAAGGGACACAGATTGGTCTCCTCTCCTCTGACAGCACGTGGAGCTCTGTGTTTACACACAGAGCTCCACGTCCCAGCTGTTACCTGCTGTGTCACCACCAATCGCGTGTACCTGGCGGACATCGCGGCCGCCAGGTACACGCATCGGCTCCCCAGCAATGCGCCGGGACAGTGTTTACCCGCTGCGCGCCCCCCAGAGGCGCGCACGGGTAATGCTTTTCAAAAGACGTCCAAAGACGTCCAGTTGGCACCTGAGAGCCGCGCTGTTGACGTCTTTTGTCAATAGCGCGGGTCTCAAGTGGTTAAATAAAATATGTTATGCGGAGTTACGCTATGTTGCATCCTGAAGGAAGCCAGTTCCAGTAATCTGTAACCTGTGGGTTCATTACAACGGCAAAGACTGCAAACTGAGCTTGCCCCGTCTGGTAAGCGGCATCGATATCTGGTGGCGGGTCTTCACCGAGAGTGTGCATTATTTGTGAAAGTCACGGTGGTGGTTATGAGCATATCGTACAAGATCTACAGTGAAAGTGTACCCCGAGGACTGTATATACATGTTTAAGAAATTTTAGTCTTGGTGGACTCTAAAAAGTTTTGGTGCATTGGCGCAACTTTAACCCCTTGTTGTCTTTTCTAATTTTAATAGCACAACAGAATATGAAATGTTAGAAGCTTTAAATTATCTTTTTCTATTTGCTTCATAGACAAGCCTGGAGAGCAAAGGAGTGCTACTTCTGGTTATTTTTTTTTGCAGTTCATAGTGTTAGTCAGAAAAGGCAGACTTCTCTTTCAGGACCAAGCAATAATAATGTAAAGATGAAGTAATGCAAGCATTTCCAGGTAATTTAAATCTGGCAATTTTTAGGAACATTGAAAGCCTAGCTTGGTCAATGGCTTATTTCAGCCATCAAATTCTGTTTCTCATTACTGAGAAGATCCTGTTATGATCATCTTTACAAATATTATCCTACCTGTGCATGAATATCCCTTTTTAAAGTATCTATCCACATTATGAAACTTTTAAGAACATATTATCCCTCTTACTACATTAAAAGAGATGCCATCATTACTTATTTATTAGTTAGTAAGAGCTTTCCTACTTATCATTAGCTTCCAGTATTGGCCATGCATGTAATGGTGAATAGCCTATCTTATATTTCATCATTTTTAATGCTTTTTCAATTGGAAATCAGCATTCCAAGCAAGAAAGGAAAGATCCATTTGGTTAGATTTTACCAGTGATAATGGCTGATTATGGGTCCCTCAATAACCTGCTATTTAGTACACCCAGATTGTGAAATGTACGTTTTTTGAAACAATCATATTAAACAGTTGAGACATTTGTTTAGATGTGGGTGTTTTTAAATTGTATCTAAATCCAAAAAGAAAATGTTATATATTGCAGCTTGCAAGTCCTTAGATGAGGAGCCTGCAAAATTTTATTTTTTATCAGGCTTGTTTCCTTTATTTTACTTGGTAATCCTGTGAATAGCACACTTCTGTCCTAGTGTAGCTATACTCACGCCTCCTCTGTATGTATGGAGGGAGTTGTGATTATTGCACAGCCTGGAGTTCAAACATATCTGCCTTTGTTTATCTTCAATACACCAGAAATAATTTTGGATACTGAACTTGCGCTCTTTTGAAATAAATGTGAGCCAAATCTATCAAATAACAAATTGCCCATCTTTGGGCTAATAGGCAAGGGGTTGGCAAAATAGTATGGGGGGGCACTGCCCTAGGGACATGTACCAATGCAAAAAATATAAATAAATTCCATTTAGCAGCGGACAGAGATTTGTTTTTTAGACGCTTAAAGTGAAACCTTAAAAATGTCCAACTCCAGTGTCCAATTTAATAACATGCATGGGGAGTATCCTAATCCTATCTGTGTAGGCAATCCTCTCTGGTATATACAGAAAGGGCTGCAACAGCATTGATATTTGCTAAGTAAAAAAAAATCTAAAATGCTAACAAATGCCTTTTTCCTGCTGACTTTTAAAAAAAAATGGTAAACAGGCCCCTCAAAAGGTCCTACAAAATACATAGTAGAGTTTGTTTTTCATTGCAAATGAGAGTTTTACATGAATGACAAAAAAGGTTTGCGTAGAGTTCCCTTTAGTCTGTTATGGATTTTCTCTTCAATAGTTTTTATTAATATGTTTTAAAGAGCAATAACAATCCTTACATACATTAAATACATTGCAGCATAACATGGGTCACGAAGATGTATAACAAGGTATAACAATATCAGGGTGCATAGTATCACAGCTAGATACGCTAACTTGATTCCAAGTATAGGAATCCATAATCATGTATATTGTTAACCACAACTTAGTATCATACAGTGCCGCCAGGATTCACATAGGCTGCGGAGTCAATTGTATCGAATCAGGTCGAAATGGGCTTTCCACACCGCCGGCGGCCCCAATGGGAACAAACTGCGCCAGCAGCGAGGGAGCCCCTCCCCCGATGCTCAATAAACAATAGCCAACAGTTATAACGACATTATTTGAACTTTCTTCATCTATAGTGATGAAAAACGAATTGGTGCGTATGTAAGTGGAACGGGGAGCAGTTAGAATAGGAAGAGGAGAAAGAGGAGAGAAAGTGTAATAAGAAAAGAAGGGTGAGAAAAGAGGGGGAAAGGAGAGGAAAGTAGGGAAGAGAAGTAAAGTAAAGACTGGATGTGTCTCTTCAGTGTGTTGTAAAAAAAGGGCCAAGTGCGGATGGGAAAAACATCAGATTAGATCTAGAACCTGCATTTGTTAGCCACGTACCAATCTACCCAGGGTTTCCAGGTCTGGGCCCTATGCTCAGATCTATGTTGTGATGTTTCAAACATTATTTCGTAGTTGATGTGAAGGTTAGTAGATCTAACCCCCCCTTTTAGGGTAGGAAATTTGGTGCTCCTCCATTTCCTCACTAGCTCTAACCTAGCACTCAGGAGTATATGTGTAACTACCGCTCTGTAGGCCGCGGAAAACAAGTCTATCCCCAAGGATAAAATAGCCAGATCCATTTGAGGGAGGCATTTACAGTCAGTAATCACGCCTATAAGGGCAAACACTTCGTTCCAGTATGTCGATATCTTAGGGCAGTCTCCCAAGACATGCAACAGTGAGCTATGTCCGCATGCTCGCCAGCATAACAGGGAAGATTGGGCTTGGAAGCTCGCCAGCCTCGTGGGGGTCAGATACCACCTCAGTAAAATCTTCTGGTAGAGTTCCCAAAGATTAGCACATCTAGTGGCTTTGTACACTGATGTAATGGCACTCTTCCATTGGGATATGTCATATTTACTAGCGAGATCCCACTCCCAAGTTCTCATAGAAGGTGTTTTATTAAATAGGCTCTTCTGGCTCAGTAAACCATAAAATAAGGATATACCTTTAATAGAGGTAACCGGGTTGGTGAGGTATAGGAAGACTCTCCAAGGAACGTCAACAGACAGTTCAGGAGTATTGTTAAGGAGGTGCGTTATTTGAATAGTAGAGTACTGATCTCTGGAGGATAAGCCATATTCAATTTGGAGAGATCTGAACGATTTAGTCGCAGGACTGACTCGGATATCTGCGACAGTCCTGATACCCTTATCCACCCAGTGTTTAATATTGAGATTAGGGACCAATAGTTGTAGGCCGGTTATAGGGAATGGTATGGTTTGGGGGTTGGGATCCCTTAGTGGTTCTTTCACAAATTTTCCCCAAGCTTTAAGGGCTGCACTGATAGTCGAAGAGATGTTTGGGGGCAGGTTATCCATGTGGGTACTAGCTAAAAGCAGATCAGATAAACAGAGGTTTGGACATTGGGCGGCTTCTAGTGTTAGCCACCTCGACTGGTTTCCACTTTGAAACCAGCATCTCAATTGTGCTAGAATTGCGGCCAAGTAGTAGTCTTTAAGGAGCACGTGTCCTACTCCCCCCGCATTTTTGGACTTTACCAGTTTGTGGAAGGCACATCTGGCCCTCAGACCCTGCCAGAGGAACCTATTCACTTGAGACTGGGCTAAGGAGAAAAATTTGTCGGCGACCAGGATAGGAAGGTTTCTAAACAGGTAGATAAATTAGGGTAGTAGTATCATCTTAAATGCCGCTAAACGCCCCGCCCATGAAGATTCAGTCCATGAAAGCTCTTTAAGTTTAGATGGTAGGGAGAGTAGGAAGGAATTATAATTGGCTTCGACTAGGTGATCCGTATAATCCGTTAATATTATACCCAGGTACTTGATACCCTTAGTGCTCCAAGTATATGGGTATTGTTGTTTAATCTTGGCAGATAACTTGTCGTCTAGGCCTAAACCCAAAATATATGACTTGCTTTCGTTGATTTTGTAATATGAAACCTTGTTGAATAGGCCTAATAGGTCTTGTGTTGCTGCTAGCGATGTGTCTACATTGGTTAAAATCATGATGATATCATCAGCAAAGAGACTGATAGAATGTTCCCCTTTACCAACCTTGTACCCAGTTATCTTAGGATGCGTCCTCACCGATATAGCTAGTGGTTCCATCAGCAGATTAAAAATCAGAGAAGACAAGGGGCACCCCTGTCTCGTGCCATTGGTTATATTAAAATGGGGCTGATAATACACCAGACATATACACTTTAGCCGATGGCTTGGAGTACAGGGCCTGAACAGCCGCAAGTATACTACCGCTAAAGCCAAATGACTCCAGAGTCTTGGACAAGTACAGCCAGTGAATCCTGTCAAAGGCCTTCTCTGCATCCAAAGATAGGAGCAGAGAAAGCCTTTGCTGCATTTTTGCTAAGTGAACAATGTTGACCATGCATCTAGTTGCGTCTGATGTTTGCCTATTTTTAGTGAAGACTGATTGGTCTGGGTGGATCAATGTGGGCATAATATCCACTAACCGTGTGGCGAGTAATTTGGCATACATTTTGATGTCTATATTAAGGAGCGAGATCGGTCTAAAGTTCGCCGGGGAGCTAGGTTCTTTACCTGGCTTGGGTAGCGCCACTATGAGAGCTTCCAGCATTTCTGGTGGAAAGGAGGCAGAGGCAGCAGCCGACTGAAACATCTGTAACAAGCATGGTGATAACAAGGGTTTATATTCTTTGTAATATTCACTGCTAAAACCATCTGGGCCAGGCGACTTATTAAGAGGCAAGGAGTCTATAACTTTAGAGAGTTCGCTGTCGTTAAAGGGGAGGTTCAGGGAATCAAGCTGGTCACTGGACAATTTGGGGATATTTATTTTCTCTAAAAATTGGGAGATAAGCTCAGGGGTAGGTTGAGTGGTGTACGGGTCATCTTTAAGGTTATATAATTTACCGTAATAGCAGCTAAAAGCGTCGGCAATTTGTTGGGGATGGAACACTTTCTGAGCAGTTTCAGGATGCAGTACAAAAGGGACCTTTGTTTTGTATCTGTGTCCTTTAAGGGCCCTGGACAGCAATTTACCTGCTTTATTACCCGAGGTATAATAGGTCATCCTCAGGCGTTTGGAGGCTCGCTCAAAGTTTTCCAACTGATGCAGCCTAAGGTCAAATCTAAGTTTTGTAAGTTGCTCAGACACAACGCTAGATGGGTTTTGTTTATTTTTGTTGTCTAGATCCGATATCTGGCTCATCAGTTCCGTAAATCGTCTCTGCCTCTTATACCTTGCTCCTGTTTGGATAAATATGCCTCGCATAAATGCCTTATGTGCATTACATAGTGTGAAGGGACTTTGGACAGAACCTAAATTGTTCCTAAAGAACTCGGCAATATGGGTCCTAATTTTGTCCTTAACCTCCCCGTTTTGCAGAAGAAAGGTATTTAGTCTCCAAACCGGGGTTGGCTTACATGAAGCAAAATCAGTTACACTATATCAGACAACACTATAGAAGCATGATCACTCTAGGATATCTCATTAATCTTAACCGATTTATCCTTAAATAAGACCTTCTGTTCAACCAAAAAAAGATCAATCCTCGTGTAGACACAGTGAGGAGTGGAAAAAAAAGTAAAAGTCTTTTTCGTTATCATGCAGACAACGCCAAGCATCATAAAGATTGTTCTTGACAATTGACGGCGACAATGCCGGGAGGTGGCGGGTAGAGGAAGTGGTGGAGTCCATACTTGGGTCGGGGTTATGTTGAAGTCACCACATAGGATAAGTGAGCTGTGTTGGACTCTCAGGACCGTCTTCATCAATTTATTGAAAAAGTGCACCTGGCGTTTGTTGGGGGAGTAAACGTTGACTATGGTGTAAGTGACAGTGTCTATATCACAAATCAGTATCAGGAATCTTCCCAAGGGGTCCCTGATGACGTCATGTAGCTTAAACGCCACAGTGTCTCTGATGGCAGTCAAGACCCCCTTGGTTTTAGAGTCTGCGTTGGCTGTGAACACATGCGGGAAACTCCCATGGGAGCATTTGTGTGGGGCCTTAGCACAAAAATGCGTTTCTTGGGCACAAATGATGTCGCAGTGATGGGTGATACCCTCCTTTCATAAGGATTTCCTTTTAACTGGGTGGTTGAGCCCCTTAGTGTTCATGGACAAGATATTAAGCGGCATAGTACATGGGAGTAGGAAGCGCTGCTTGCTGATGCAGGAATTGTGTGATTAGTCTCAGGGAACCTGCCCCAACCTCCGTCAGATAGGTAGTAGGGCCATGAAACAGTAGATTGGTTGTTAGAGACAAAGTACTCACTTGACCAGACGGTTGGGACAGACCGGTCCATCTATAGGCCCAAGGCACATATTCCGTAGCTTCTGGTGAAAAAAGTTTGCGGCACATCAAACGACATCCAGTGGAGAGATGAGGAGAAGACCTGGTCAACGAACCAGAGAGGACGAGAAGAAAAAAAAAGAGAACAAAGAAAAAAAAAACATAGCAAACATAACAGTGCTACTGCAGTGTTAGCAGTAGCTAGGACTGAAGGATAATTCCCTTCAGCAGCATCACGCTGCAAAGTGCAACTTGCAAAGGGGGGAAAAGTTAGAACAGACTGAGTCGGTTCCGAGTGCAGGGAACCGAGGTGTAGACAGAGCCCTGGCCCTCTTCAGGTGTGAGACTTAGCATTCCTAGCTGTAACTTGTCTCCATTCGGGTTCTATCCGGCGGGGGTTGTGGTCTGTGGCAGATCCTTCACCGTTGTCAGGCAGAATACCCCAATCCCTGAGCAGGTCAAGGCCTTTTTCTAATGATGTAATTGTGAAAGTGCGATTGTCCTTAGTAATCGAAAGTTTAGTTGGGTATCCCCAGCGGTATATGATTCTGTGATTACGAAGCACTTTGGTCACTGTGTTCAGATTACGCCGTTTCAACAGGGTATACTGGGATAGGTCTGCAAAAAATTGCAAGTCCTGGTACTGCTGAGGAATAGACTCATGCTTCCGCATCACCAACATAAGTTGCTCTTTAACATGAAAAAAATTTAATCTTAGAAACACGTCCCTGGGGACCTGCTCTGAGAGCTAGGATGGCTTAGGCAAACGATGGATTCTGTCGACCGTAACGTCTAGGTCAACGAGTTCCGGTATGAGGGCCTTAAACATGGTGGAGGCATATTGACACAGGTCAGGCTGCAGCACCGATTCTGGGATCCCCCTGATTTTCAGGTTGTTCCTCCTGGACCTGTCTTCTAAGTCCGCTAATTTGGCTTTAACCCATTCAGAGTCACCATCCCTGTCCTCATTTGCGTCTATCAGGTCATTTGTAGTTGTGGCATACTCCTCCATTTTGGTCTCTATGTGATCCACCCTCCTGCCCACTTCTTGTATGTCCTTACTGAGGCGATGCATGCAGGAGGCCATGTCTGACTGCAAAGTGCTTCTCAGTGAAATCAACATGTCCTTAAGAACAGTATCTATTACTGGTTGATTCTGTGTGGGGTAGGATATAATAGAGTCGGGTAAATCCTGCGTGGCTCCCCTCCAGGCTTGCGGCCCTATCGTATCCCCCATCATCAAGCCTGGGCTTTGATTTAGCTGGGCTGCTGGAGGTCGGGGTCGGAGGAGCAGACAGCGTAGCGTCAGGGGACAGCGATAGTTGAGCGCGGGTACCTGATTTAGATGGTTTCTTCTGGGTGGAGGAGTATGCAGGTGAACAGGCCCCGGCGCCATCTTGCTTCTCGACTCTTCCGTGCGGGACGAAGAAGTTGGTGAGCCACTGCGGCTTCCTTTCTGTGTGATGCTTCCCGGTCATGACAGCGGGCTTCTCGGGCAAATCCCCCAGGGTTTTGAGGCAAAATCGGGCCTTGCTCGGGCTGCTATGTGCCGCTCTGGTTCCCGCTGATCCGGAGCTCCGGTCTCACGCGTCCATCCGGCTTGCGCTCCAAGCCACACCCCTTGTCTGTTATGGATTTTAAGTGGTACCCCACACAAAGAAGCAAAATAATTGGATTCGATTCACCCAGAAAATCTATACTGGCTATACCAGACCCTGACACAGCCAAATATAAACAAAGGTGTGGGGTGGTGGCTGACATCACTGACCAAATAAGGCCATGGCATATTTGGTCAATGACATCAGCCACAATCTCTTCCCCCTTTGTTTAGAAACCATTGGTCAGCCAGGGATATGTTGTTTAATGAGGAGTAATGATGGAAGTAGATCATCTTGGAGGTTAGCATATTTTTTTCTCAGTGGGTCAACAGGTGTGATAAATTCATACCATTGGACATTTTTTTCTTTAATTGTGAACTTGTAAAGTGTGTTATGTGTTTATTTGCAGTTCACATTTTTATTTTGTGAGTGAGTAGGGGTACTGTGTAAACATGGGGGGAAAACCAATGTATGGAAGCTTCCTTTTTTTAAAGGGAGCATCCAGAATCCAATAAGAAACCCCACCTACAGACTTGCACAGTTGTCAAGTCAGGGTTGTAGGAAGAGCTTGTTCTCACAATATTGGGACTGAATATATTTTGGGGGCCACTTTTTTGCGCAAGGTTCTACCTTATAATCCATAACAGACCCTTATCAATAATAAGAGTCCTGTCATAAAATTTGGAGGGACCTTGGTATTTTTTTTATTCTTGCTATAAGATGTACTACAGCAGGGTTCCCAACCAGTGGCCCGGGGAGCCCTCTGATGTGGCCCGCAGCCTTCTGCTCTGGGATGGAATAGAGTTATTAAAGATCAGTTTATTACTAAAATCACAGTGTATATATGGGCATATCTGTTCTGCAGTGGTTACTGGGCTGCTTTCAAACTAATCCGCAGATGCAGAGCAGTGCACCTGCAGGATAGATAGATAGATAGATAGATAGATAGATAGATAGATAGATAGATAGATAGATAGATAGATAGATAGATAGATAGATATACAGTATATCAGGGCTCAAAATTTCAAGTCTTGAGCCACTAGCCAGGCCTCAAAGGTTACTCGCCACCAGTTTCCATGCCCAACCCCTACCATGCCCTGCCCCTAATTCTGCCGCTAATCACGCCCTCATAAATTATCTCCTGAAATGACACTTAAATGTTTTATGCAGAATTAAGTTACAAAAATAAATATTAACAACTTTATCAGTTCCCCCTCAGTACAGCCTCACCAGTGTCCACCATTGCAGCCTCACTGTGCCCCACATTGCAGCCTCACCGTGCCCCACATTGCAGACTCACCGTGCCCCACATTGCAGCCTCACCGTGCCCCACATTGCAGCCTCATTGTGCCACCACTGCAGACGCACTGTGCCTCGGCTCCCCCACACTCCAGTCCTCGGCTCCCCCACACTCCAGTCCTCGGCTCCCCCACACTCCAGTCCTCGGCTCCCTCACACAGGGCCGCTGTTAGAAATCATGGGGCTCCCCCACACCTCAGTCCTCGGCTCCCCCACACTCCAGTCCTCGGCTCCCCCACACTCCAGTCCTCGGCTCCCCCACACTCCAGTCCTCGGCTCCCCCACACCCCAGTCCTCGGCTTCCCCACACCCCAGTCCTTGGCTCCCCCACACAGGGCCGCTGTTAGAAATCATGGGGCCCCATACAGCCTACCTGATGGGGCCCCCTTCACTCACTCCCTTGACCCCGCCCCTGACCCCGGCTTGAAGCGATTTACATATGTGTGCGGAGCCACCGCATGCATTTTCAATTAATAAGCATGAAGGAGTGGGGGCAGTTTAAATTTCTTTTTAATTGTATTTTATTACACATAGAAAAACAAATCTTACACTGTATCTTTACTTTTTTTTTCATTTTTACTTTCACAAACAAGGGATGAACAACATCCCTTGTGATGGCATGGGCCATGACATATCCTCTTTATGGAGAGATCTGGGGTCTTTTAGACCCCATATCTGTCCTCTGGCCTCCAAAGCACAAGATCAAACCAAGATCAGTTTGATCAGATACTTGTCCAAGCCGTTAATGGCTTTTTAAAATGAGCCCGAAACCGAAAGTGACAAAATCCTCATCACTTCCAGTTTCTGACATCACACGTGGGAGGAACGACATCCATCCTTCTCACATCTTAAAAGCAGTTAAGGTTGAACCCCCTTCCACTGCCTTTTACTTTGTGCAGAATTGCTGGTGTTAAAAAAATGATACCTTGATCATTGCTGTAGTGATGACCAATATATCACCCTTCCAATCCAGCGAAGTACTGATACGTCGCTGGATGGGAAACAGTTCAAATTAAAGGGTCACTAAAGGAAAAAAATGTTTTAGCTGAAATGACTGTTTACAGGGTATAGAGACATAATAGTTAACTGATTCCTTTTAAAAATGATTAAAAATAGATAAAAAACAATCATATAATGTGCCTGTAGTTTAGTTTTTGCTGTTGTTTCCTGGTTCTCTGATGTACAGAGAGCCAATAGAGGGCAGCGAGCCAATAGAGGGCAGTGATACTTTGTCTAAAACTCCTCAGCACCAATCCAGTTTCGTTTTACACACAGCAATCACACCTCCTTGATTGGTCACCACAGTGAGAAATCTCCCAGTACTGTGGTGATCAGGAAACAGACAACCAGAAAGTGTACAGAACACTGTTTCTTATTATCAGCAGGGCTTTTTTCAGGGGGAACTTGGGGGAACTCAGTTCCACCACTTCTGGCTCAGACCCTTTGGTGCCTGCTCACCGCAATCACTTATAAACATAGAAGTCTGGTTTCTGTGTTTACAAGTGACAGCTCTGCACTCTGTGTGTAACCACCTGAACTCTGCATTCTGTATGTAATGCAATCGTGGTATTTAATGCTCCTTTAAGACCCTTCTACTGTTTGTGAAATCTGAATGGGGTTGTGGTTGAGTTCCTGCACATATTTTCTGAGAAAAAATGCTCTGATTATCAGCATTGCAATTTTCACACAGGTAGCAGTAGCACTGTAATCAGGTGCTCTATCATGTCTCTGTTATTGCTTTTGGGTGCTGACTTTGTTAACTTATTGCTTGCTGTACTTACTGTATGTAACAGCCATAACAAAGTCAGCACCCAAAAGCAATGTGACAGAGAGCCATGATAGAGCACCTGATTACAGTGCTACTGCTACCTGTGTGAAAATTGCAATGCTGATGACCTGCTGTGGTGTGAGATACATAATAGGACACAGTGAGTATTCTATGCTCTAATCCCCACTCACTGTGTCCAGTGCAGCCACGCTGTCCTCCTGCTTTTCTCTGTCAGACGCTCAACTTCTTCACATCTTGTGAGGATTGCAGCCAGGAGCCGAGCAGGGAATTGCAGTATCACTCCGCCAGGGACTATCAGAATAGTGGGGCGGCATGATGTACATGTGCCCGAAAATAAAAAAATAGTCCCCCCACTGCGCTCCTCTCCTCTTAACCACTTAAGCCCCGAACCTTTAGGCAGCTAAATGCCCAGGCCAGGTTTTGCGATTCGGCATTGAGTCGCTTTAACTGACAATTGCGCGGTCGTGCGACTTGGCTCCCAAACAAAATTGGCGTCCTTTTTTCCCCACAAATATAGATTTCTTTTGGTGGTATTTGATCACCTCTGCGGTTTTTATTTTTTGCGCTATTAACAAAAATAGAGCGACAATTTTGAAAAAAATTCAATATTATTTACTTTTTGCTATAATAAATATCCCCCAAAAACATATATAAAAAAGATTTTTCCTCAGTTTAGGCCGATACGTATTCTTCTACCTATTTTTGGTAAACAAAATCGCAATTTGCGCAAAATTTATAGCGTTTACAAAATAGGGGATAGTTTTATTGCATTTTTATTATTTATTTATTTTTACTACTAATGGCGGTGATCAGCGATTTTTTCCGTGACTGCAACATTATGGCGGACACTTCGGATAATTTTGACACATTTTTGGGACCATTGTCATTTTCACAGCAAAAAATGCATTTAAATTGCATTGTTTATTGTGAAAATGACAGTTGCAGTTTGGGAGTTAACCACAGGGGGCGCTGAAGGAGTTTAGTTTCACCTAGTGTGTGTTTACAACTGTAGGGGGTGTGGCTGTAGGTCTGACGTCATCGATCGTGTCTCCCTATAAAAGGGATCACACGATCGATGCAGCCGCCACAGTGAAGCACGGGGAAGCCGTGTTTACATACGGCTTTCCCCGTTCTTCTGCTCCGGGGAGCGATCGCGAGGGGACGGCTAGAAACGAATAGCCACGCCCTCATCTCGGATCGCTCCCCGATGATTTCCGACCGCCGCATGTACCGGGGGGGTCCCGATCGGACCCCCGACCCGCGGAAAGGCAGGGACGTACATGTACGCCCATCTGCCTGTACGTGCCATTCTGTGGACGTACATATACATGCGGCGGTCGTTAAGCGGTTAACTTCACCCCCTCACTGTCCTACCTTACACAGATAGATCGGAGGGAGGCACAGCGTGTCACACAGGCAGTAGCTGCAGGGAGGGATACGGGACATTTTCTGAATGAAGGGTAGAGCTGGCCGAGTTTAACAAACAGGTGATTGGCTGCTAGAATGAAGGATGGTCCTAGCAGACAATCACTAGTTTGTTAACCTCGACCAACTCTACCCTTCATCGAGAACTGTCCCGCCTCCCACTGTCGGCTCTTTAAGGATTACAGAGTGACGGCGGGAGTAAGAAAAGGCAGCCCAGCTCCTCGCCAGACCTCATTTTCCATTTGCAAAATGCGAGTAGGCGAGTGGAAAATTTAAGGTCTGCAGTATATACACACACACACACACAAACACACTATATATATATATATATATATATATATATATATATATATATATATATATATATATATATATATATATATATATATATATTGTGAGATTGGGGGATCAGACTCCAATGGTAGGTGCGTTTTTCAATGAGTACACCAATCAAATACTGAGTTTTTAAGGGCTGGTAGCCCACTTTTATTTAAAAGTAAAGTTCAAAGAAAACAAAAGTAGCCCTTGCAGGGGGGTTTCATCATTTCTGTGTCTTGCAAAAATCAACAGTTCGCACACAGCGCTTGATTCGCACACATCGATTTTTCCGCACACAGCGCTTGATTCGCACACAGCGACTTATCTGCACACAGCGTTAATCTTCCTGAAGCACACAGCTTCTAGCTGCAACCCATGCAGCCTCTCTCTTCTCTCAGAGAAGGGAGCTCACCTGGCTCCTGGGTACAGACTTCCTGTCTGTGGGGTGGGGCCCTGAATGCTGTTTAGATCAGCCTTAAAAAGCCCAAACCACAGCTGACCCATTAACGTGTGTTTCTCTACAGAATTTGGCGTAAAGCAGCCATTTCTTCCACAGCACAAGGTCCCTTCCTCACATATCCTCCCCTCCTGTTTCGAAACCGGAGGGAGGAACACATAGACCCCCCACCACCAATGGGACACCTCCAGGCCAGCCATAGGCTGAGTAGGCCCATGTTTTTCGGGTATGTTGCCAACACTTCACCGTGGCGCCCTTGTGCCAAATATCAGCAGCAGGAGCCCTAACCTGCCCAACCTTTTCTCTAAAGGGGCACTCCACCCACATCTTCTTCTGGGTGTGCTTCCACCAGCACTTCTTCCTGAACCGTGGGCTCCCACTAATGTCTCTACGCCTTCTATCTGCTGGCCTCAAGATCCTTCTTTTTCCTCCCATGGACCTACTCTCCTGGGACTGTTGGGGACCTACTTCCACAGGGTCTGTCAGGGACTGACCGCTCTCACCACCTGACTCAACATTAACCAACAACATTTGTTTCTCAGGTTCACTAACCCCCACGTGGTTACCTTTGGCAACCAAACCATCTGAGATCAACACCACACCCTTCTGTGTAACCTCACTGGTACTGTTCCACAAAGGGTTACTCAACTCAACATTGTCATTGGGACCTCTTGTCCCCTTGTTTGCTAGGACAGTGTCTATGGAAGGACCACCTACAGGCAAGCAGTTAATCCCTATGGGACAATCCTGCAGTTTCACATCGCACCCTGTTGTCCAACACTCCGATAGCAATTGTCCTACCAACGCACATTTTTCCATACCACTCTCTTTAACCACTTCTGTGTCCATTGGTACCTCAACCAATAGCTCAGAATTGTCTGACAGTGCTCTACTGTGCTTCTCACACACGTTTTCGTTACAGTTACCACTACTGTTATTTCCTGTCAATGTGTCTCCGGGTACCTCAAACTGCACCTCTTTGCGAGAGATGGACTGAATTCCCACTACTGCCACGTCCATTCCGAGCCCTTCCTTTACATGAGGTCTAGAGGGTGAGACAGTATGCGCGCCCTGTACCAACCACGGCTCAGCCGTACCTGGGACCGCACCAGTAGGAATGCATCCCATCACATCAGCAGACGGAGAGACTTCCACTATGTCTATTATTTCTGATTTCTCTAACAATTCTCCTGAGCGCCTTCCGCACCCAACCGCCGCTGGAAGCACTCTCAAAGAGAACTGTGAGACAACTTTACACAAAATTAACCAACAGTATAGCAACCAATTTTCATCAACACTGCCTAACCATGTCTGTACCACCTGTGTCCACCGATTGGTACTACGCAGTACCACGTCACTCCTCTGCTGTGGATACACGCAGGTGTACATCGGAATGGTTTTCACCAATTGCAATAACATTTCAGTTATTTCTAGACATGCCACATCTAAACACACAACTCTAGGAATTTTCCCTTTACCAACGATGTGGAGGGGCTCATTTGCTAAAGCTTGAGAGGCTGAGTCATTTAAAGAGACCTCTACCTCAGAGGCAACTGACAAAACTTGCGGCTTCCCCTGAGCACTGCAAATCGCATGTGTCACCCTCATCCTCTCACTTTCAGCAACACTGAGCGATTCCAAATCGCTATCCATTACCATATCATTCTGAAGCTCACCATTCCTCATCTCTTTTGTTGAGGACAAAACCTCTGCTATGTATGCGCCCTTTTCAGATCCTTCCAACTGGAGAGGGTTAACTTCTGCAAAAGCCAAACGCACCCGTGTCTACCGGCCCTGCAGTCTCTCCATTTTGCATAGCAAAAATGTGTCCACTGCAAACACCTTTTTAAACACAGCAGGCTGCAATAACATAACTTCACCACATTGCTCAGCTGGCGCTTCATTAAACTCATGAGAACTTTTTCTGCCAGCAGTGACAGACCGTAGTAACCCATTATCACTACAAGTAATTTTAAACATTTGAGTTTTACCATTTTCCTCATCACCAGGGTCAAGTACCCCCTTATCCATCAGAGCGGCACCACAGTTGTCCCTGGCAACATCTGGCTCCAACACACAGAGCTTCCTGGAGGTTTCAAAGGACACCTCTGCAGCCTTATCTACTGTTGCTAAGGGAAATCGCATATCCTGCTTAGCGATCACCCCTACCTCATTACTAGTGAACACATCACCATAAGTACACGTATTATCAACAACATCTTCAACATCAGCATTCATAAACATAGCAGTTTTATAATCTTTATCAGACTTACTTTTGTCAGAACGCATGGCACCCTGCATGCGACTCAGCACATGACCCTTCCTCTCCAAAGGCCCACCGAAAAAGAGTTCTGCTCAGCAACTTCACTTTCAACTGCACCCCAAAATCTAGGGCAAGAACATATGCCGTGCCCCAGCTGACCACATTCCAGGCATGGTATTTGGCGACTTTCTCCTGTTGCTAAGGGAGATGACACTCTCCCAACCCGCAGAATTTCACTTGCATCTGACACATTTTCTCCGGTTGCTAACGGAAACGGTGCTCTCCCAGTTGCACGTTGCTGGCTCTCTGACCCACGTAAACTTCTTTCTCCATGAAGCGGCGTTGCTTTAAACTTGCCAGGACTCTCTGTAGGCAATATCTTTGTCTTGCGGTCCACTGACCTGACATCATAGGCGTTGCTATGGGCAACTGCACCCATCTGCTCACTCTTTACATTCAGCGCAGGCTTCTCATACCTTTGCTTTGTTGAAGCCTGGGACAAAGGGCATTTGGAAACTTCATGCCCCCACTCACTGCATCGCAAACAGCGCACCTGGCTTTCAAAACTTTTCACCTTAATAGCTGGCCGACCTACACCAGCGTTGCCAGGGGCAACAGCATGCACTTTCCCTTTGGCTTGGTTCAGCGCAGCCAAGTGCTTTTTGCACAATACTGGGGCTTGTTCTGTCGGCAACAAACCCTCCAGCCACAAAATCCTGTCTCTCATTTCAGCAAATATTGCTTTCTGTTTGCGATTTGACCTTCCCATCGCTGCAAACAGGGCAATGGTTTATCACACAGTTCCTTCTTAACACAGGAAAAATGTTAATGTACGGTCTCCAAGACTTGAAAAACAGCACACTTTTACATGCAGACTTCACTCTCTGCGATTCCACTCGAACCATCCATTCCCTGGGCCTTCCCAAATGGATATGTCTTGTCAGGCCATGTGCAACACAGTCCATTAATTGAACTCCTGTGCAATGCTGTTCATCATAGCATTGCTGCAAAACACACGGTTACTCACTGTTTGGTATGCGCGGATCTGGAACTCTTCCAAACTGCCCGAAGCAATACCTCCACCATATGTGAGATTGGGGGATCAGACTCCAATGTTAGGTGAGTTTTTCAATGAGTACACCAATCCAATACTGAGTTTTTAAGGGCTGGTAGCCCACTTTTATTTAAAAGTAAAGTTCAAAGAAAACAAAAGTAGCCCTCGCAGGGGGGTTTCATCATTTCTGTGTCTTGCAAAAATCAAAAGTTCGCACACAGCGTTTGATTCGCACACAGCGATTTATCCGCACACAGCGTTAATCTTCCTGAAGCACACAGCTTCTAGCTGCAACCCATGCAGCCTCTCTTCTCTCATGCCGCGTACAGACGGTCGTTTTTTGTGATGAAAAAAAACGCTGTTTTAAATCATGAAATAAAACAACGTTTTTGAAACTTCATTTTCAAAAACGACGTTGCCTACACACCATAGTTTTTTCACAATGCTCTAGCAAAGCGAGGTTACGTTCACCACCATCCTTACAATATATATATATATACATATATATATATATATATATATATATATATATATATATATATATATATATATATATATATATATATTTATTATTTTTTATTATTATTATTATTATTATTATTGTGTACTAAGTCTCCATGTAATTTGTTTGAAAATCTCTTGCCTATTAGCATTGAAAATAGCCAGAACTGAATTTATTTTAAGGAGTCGGCTTATTGACTGCAATGGGGTATGGTTTCACAATCAGAACCCAGGTATGTCGGCCGTAAGAAAGAGATTTATATTTAAAATATTTGCACATAGTAATCAAATGTACAATTATACATAAATTCATTACAACATGCATAGCCTAAGGCCCCTTTCACATGTACGTGTATCACTACCCCCGGAGGAGCTGCTGGTTATTTTTGGGTGGCACGTTACCTCTATCTTCTTGCTGTCCAGGGTGAAAAGGAGAGTCTGAAGAATTTCAATGTCCACAAAATGCACTTCTTTTTCTGGGATTTATTTGCAGAACTTTAGTAGAAAAGAAGTAAAAGGGGTGGAAAGGGTAGGTAGATTCAGGTGTATAGTCACAAATAGGAAACACTCCTGCTTCCAGCAACAGTTCTCGTCACCACTCTAGCCAGAGTGGGTATTGCTCACCCGGATAGGTCCCTCTCACTGGCCTAGCAGCCGGGATGGCGCATGGAATAAAGTACAGTCTCTGCCACAGATCTTCCTTTATGAGGAGACATTTTTGGTCCGGAATCCCCTGCCACAGGATTCAGCACCCGGATCTCTCCAGCTTAACTTTCATAGAAGTTTAGATTCAACAGGCGACACCGTCAAGCCTCTCAATGTATGGTGCATCCTTCGATGAAGTTTCCAGGCCTTCTCCCAAGGTACCAGCCTCTTGCATGGCCCTCTCCATGATAGGTCCTCCCCTGGCTTCCTTCATCAAGTGGCTTCCTCCCACAGGACAGACAGCACAGGATCATCCTTGTAAAAGGCAGGCCCCAGTCTGACTACTGGGCCTACCAGGCGAAGCCGAAACCCCAGACGAATGTGGTCCCTGAGTCAGGATTCAGGAAGCGCACCTCAGACCAGGCGGGCCACAAGGTGCGAATAGCGACCCCTGCATGAATGGCGTCTGTCCCTTAAGTACCCCTCCCCAGCATGTACAGCAGCTCGACCACTACCACTTATTCGCTGCTGAGGGGGACACCCAATACACCCTCACCTTGCTGCTGCCACCCTTGGCCTGGGGTGGTAATGATGACACCCCCAGGTGAACAATGGTGGATACTACCAGCACAGTTATGGCTGAAACAGAGGCTGAATTACCCTTAATCACACTTGTCTGAGTCAAATAACAGCTCAGACCCCACTAAATTTAAAGCAGTGCCTGTTCAACAGGAGCAGGGCGCTACATATGAATCCCATGAGGATCCGTACATGTCTTATCCGCTTGCTCAGCTAGGATCGCTCTGTTGCTCCGCGCTGAGCCGGCAGATGACAGGGCGATCCCTGCACACTGTGCAGGGACCGCCCTGTCAGATCTCCGCTCTCCTATATCAGGGGATCGGATGAACACGGACCGTCTGTCCGTGTTTACCCGATTCGCTCTGCAGATGGATGGAAAAATAGTATTTTCCTCCGTCTGCAGAATCGGAGCATTGCGGACAGCGATGTAATCGGATGTCAGCGAATGTTCATCTGCTGACACCCACTATCTCATAGGGATTAATGTATGTCCCTTTTTCATCCGTAAACAGATGGATGAAAAAGCAGACATACGGTCCGCATGTGTGAAAGGGGCCCAAGTTTTACCCAAATAATTACCTCTCTGACTTTTTTGATATAATAACTAGGAAACTGCAAACATTCACAGAAACCATTTTCTTCCTTGTTCACTTCTAAAGTGCTTTTAAAAATGATGCATGCTTTGCCATTTGCTTTACATCCTTCAATGTCTTCCCCAGAAAACATTATTTGAAGCTTGATCACCAGGTGTCATTTCTCAATATTGTTACCTGCAGGACAGTTTTTAGACAATATCCTGAAGGACAATTCCTGCTTTTTAAAGATAGATTTTTGAAGGACAATAAGAACAGCATTAGGCACAAGACACACAGTATATCATATGGTTCTAGATAAGTAAGCCATAACAAATAAAATAGACATACATTTTTTTGTGGCAGAATCAGAACTCTCATGTGAACTATGAATGAATAAACTTAAAGCGTTACTAAACTCAGGAGCCTGGTCTCCCACAGTACTAAGAACATGGAAATACAATTATTTTAGTAAATATAAACTGCTAAATACCTTTTTTCATCAGCAGTACATAGTCTTAGGACTTCTATCATGCCGCGTACACGCGATCAGTCCATCCGATGAGAACAGACCGATGGACCGTTTTCATCGGTTAACCGATGAAGCGGACTGATGGTCCGTTACGCCTACACACCATCGGTTAAAAAACGATTGTGTCAGAACGCGGTGACGTAAAACACAACGACGTGCTGAAAAAAACGAAGTTCAATGCTTCCAAGCATGCGTCGACTCGATTCTAAGCATGCATGGATTTTTAACCGATGGTCGTGCTTACTAACGATCGTTTTTTTTCTATCGGTTAGGAATCCATCGGTTAAATTTAAAACAAGTTGGCTTTTTTTTAACCGATGGCGCCCACAAACGATCGGTTTTGACCGATGAAAATGGTCCATCAGACCATTCTCATCCGTTTAACCGATCATGTGTACGCGGCATCAGTGTCTGCTTAAAGCTTGTAGGAGTTTTAATTCTGCACTGACTGTTCGATCAGGATGCCGGACCCCTAAACCCTCTATCTGGACAGTGCTGATTGGCCCTGTGCTGATTACATGCACCCTCCCATGGAAAAAAAAAACTCTCTAGCAATACACACCAAACTGAGCATTGCAGCCTGTTCCCTGACTCTGTATTATCAGGAAATATATTGGGGACAGTGGAAGGAGGAGACAGGATCACACAGCCATTATACTCAATGCAGAGGATAAACCCCTTAGGTTCCACAGTGAGTATAACAAGCATGCTTTACTGCATATACAGACTGATTTTTCTGTTGTGGGTTTAGAAACACTTTAACTGCTTAAGCCCCGGACCATTATGCAGGTAAAGGACCTGGCCCCTTTTTGCGATTCAGCATTGCGTTACTTTAACTGACAATTGCGCGGTCGTGCGACGTGGCTCCCAAACAAAATTGGCGTTTTTTTCCCCCCACAAATATAGCTTTCATTTGGTGGTATTTGATCAGCTCTGCTGTTTTTATTTTTTGCGCTATAAACAAAAATAGAGCGACAATTTTAAAAAAATGCAATATTTTTTACTTTTTGCAATAATAAATATCCCCCAAAAATATAAAAAAAAATAAAAATGTCCTCAGTTTAGGCCGATACGTATTCTTCTACATAATTTTGGTAAAAAAAATCGCAATAAGCGTTTATTGATTGGTTTGCGCAAAAGTTATAGCATTTACAAAATAGGGGATAGTTTTATGGAATTTTTATTAATATTTTTTTTCTACTAGTAATGGCGGCGATCAGCATTTTTTTTTTTCGTGACTGCGACATTATGGCAGACACATCGGACACTTTTGACACATTTTTGGGACCATTGTAATTTTAACAGCGAAAAGTGCTATAAAAATGCACTGATTACTGTGAAAATGACATTGATAGTGAAGGGGTTAATCACTAGGGGGCGCTATAGGGGTTAAGTGTGTCCTATTGTGTGTTTCTTACTGTAGGTGGGCGTGGCTGGACGTGTAATGTCACTGATCGTCGTTCCCTATAATAGGGAACAGACGATCAGTGACAAGCCACAAAGAAGAATGGGGAAGGTTTGTTTACACTCACCTCTCCCCGTTCTTCAGCTCCTGTGATCCGATCACAGGACACCAGGGGCGATCAGGTCCACGGGTCCCACGGGCGCAGTTATGGAGCTTCGGACCGGGTCGCGAGGGCGCCGCCCTGAAAGTATACTGTTTGTGTTTGGGGCCAATCACCGGCACACTTGTCAAATTAAAATGACAGCTGCATCCCCATAGGCCTACAGGGGATGCTTGCATGCAGCACCTGGTGGCTCCATCCACATAAACAAATGGCCAGCTAACGGTATAAGGGCCCCAGCACCTGTGTGCAGATATTTAGCAATCTCTCTCTACTCCTTGTCAGTACACTTCCCCCACAGTTAGAAACACCTCCCTAGGGAACACTTAACCCCTTGATCATCCCTAGTGTTAACCCCGTCCCTGCCTAACCCCTAACCCTTCAGTGGTTATTTTTAGTTTCAATCGCTGTATAAATGTCAATGGTCCCAAAAAGTGTCAAAAGTGTCCGATCTGTCTGCCACAATGTCGCAGTCCCACTAAAATTTGCTGATCACTGCCATTACTAGTAAAACATGCCTTAAATATATTCCCTATTAAGTAGATGCTATAACTTTTACGCAAACCAATCAATATACTCTTATTTTGATTTTTTACCAAAAATGTATAGACAAATTGAAGAAATTTGTTTTATTTTTTATTTATTTTTTGATATTTATTATAGCAAAAAGAAAAAATAATGTTTATTTTTTTTAATTGTCACTCTTTTTTGTTTATAGTGCAAACAATAAAACACGCAGAAGTAATTAAATACCACCAAAATAAAGCTTTATTTGACATAAATTTTGTTTGGGTACAGCGTCGCACAACCGTGCAATTGTCAGTTAAAGCGACGCAGTGCCGTATAGCAAAAAATGGCCTGGTCAATAAGGGGGCAAATCTTCAGGTCCTTAAGTGGTTAAAGACTCTTAAAGTACAGAAAAATACTCTGTCTAAGTCATTTTGTGGGCTCACACTACACAGTATTTTAATGGATTCACTCTAGTTAGCCCTACCCAGTTATCTCTTACCCGATAACTAAGAACAAGTGGACATTGTGATTAAAGGTGGATTTGCATTTTTATCAAATGTGACTTGTCAAACATTAGGGTATATTTATTTTTGCGTTAAATTTTTTGGAACAAGTTGCTGTATTTAAGGGCACCCCTTAATCATTCATGTAGAGGATGCAGTTTCTGGATCTCTTATTAAAAGGGCTTTCCAGATTTTGTGTTTTTTGTGTGTGAAGATCCTGGGTTTTCTGTGTGGAATCTATGTAAATTGTTTTCTCGTTCCTGCTGTAAGATAAACTACAACAAAATTAACATTTACGTTGGTTGTACAAAGATAAAAAATAATACAGTTTAAAGGATAAGTTCGCCTTTAAAAAAATAAAATAAATAAGTGCAGATTTTTTTTGCAGGTAACAAAAATGTGCATTTACAATTTAGGAGCCTTAAAAACATTGGAACAGTGATCAGCAGATCACTTATGTCATGCAGGATTCTCTGTGAGTGTATTTGAACCATTTGCTTTTTTTTTTTTCTCTTCAATTATTTTATTGATTTTGCATAAGGAATACAAAGTACAATTAGGTATTGTACGTCGTGCAATGTTTTTTCCCAGCTTTGTTGGAATCTGTATGCATAGAATGTCACTGTGGAGGGCCGTGGCGGTCTTCCAAAGTGAGTGTCATTTGACGGGGTGGTTCAGACCATTCACATTTAGTGAGAGGATCGTGAGCAGCATCCTGTGAGTGGGAGGCTGGTGGGTGTTGTATGATAACACTAAGGCCCCATACACACGATAGAATCCATCCGCGGATAAATCCCAGCAAATGGGTTTCAGCGGATAGATCCTATGGTGTGTACACTCCAGCGGATCTGTTTCCGCGGATATTTCTCCCCTGGGATGGATTCCAGCAGATCGATTATTTGCTGACATGCCAAACAAATCCATCTGCTGGAATCCATCCCAACGGATGGATCCTCTGGTCTGTATAGACTCACCGGATCCATCCGTCCGAAGGGATCCCCCGCATGCGTCGTAATGATTCGACGCATGCGTGGAATTCCTTATATGACAGCGTCGCGCACGTCGCCGCGTCATAATCGCGGCGACGGCGCGACACGTCATCGCCAGAGGATTTTGGCGCGGATTTCAATGCGATGGTGTGTACACGCCATCGCATAGAAATCCGCGGAAATCCTCTAGAGGATTTATCCGTGGAAACGGTCCGCTGGACCGTATCCGCGGATAAATCCTCCCGTGTGTATGGGGCCTCACAGTTAGGTGTTGTAGATCAGATCTGATGGGATCAGGGAGGAAGACTCTGTAGTAGGCGTGTGGCAGTCCAGGGGCCTAGGAAAGGGTGGACTAGAGAGCTGTGAATAGAGCAATACGTTAGGCACAGCAACAGTGAGAAAGTACAAAAATGTAATAAAAAATATAACGTAAGTAGTTAAGGATGAATCGTAGAACAGGCTGTTAGTGTGAGCTTCACGTAGCACGGTGGGCGATATACCAAAAAGGTTAGCAGAGGGGGTGGTAAATACCACAGTAGCCTCTAATTGGGGGGAAAAGAACAGTTAGTAACGCAAGAGGATAGAAACAGGGGTAACAGATTGTCAGAGCTCAGTGGAGCTGGTATGACGTTTTTTGGCCGAACTCTTCAGTTAGGCGGATGCCTCTCATGTGTGATTGGAGTCCAGGTTTCTGCGAGGAGTTGATACTCTTTTTTCAAGCGGAGCGGTATTGGGGGATTCAAGTAGTACGCCCCAAGTGTGGAGGAGACGCAGGCCTTTATTGAGATCTCCAATTGTGTGGGTCTGGCCATTCTTTGTAATGAGGAGGGTGGCTGGGTAGCGCCACTTGTATTGTATTTTGTGGTTCTGAAGGCCCGTGGTGATTGGGTTCAGTTGTCTTTGTAGTTGGAGGGTATATTTAGAGAGGTATGGAAATAATTGAATTCCAGTAAAGGGAGCTGGCAAGGGTGATTTAGCTTTGACTCCCATCATGAGTTTTTCCTTGATGTGGTAGAAGTGGATCCTCATTAGGACATCTCTGGGTACCGAAGCCGCTAGGTGGGATGGTTTAGCTATTCTGTGAATTCTGTCGATTATCACCTCCTGTGGAGGCGCCTCAGGAATGATGATGCGTATCAATTCTGATACATAGCGTGGAAGGTCCGCAGGTGGGATGTTTTCAGGAATTCCCCACAGCTTAGCATTGTTCCTGCGGGACCTGTCCTCTAAATCAGCCAGCTTGGCGCGCATCCATGACTGTTCCTCACTGTTCACCATAGTAATCAATGGCTTCATTCACTGTGGAAATGCAGTCAGTGAGGCCTCTCTCCACATTAGTCACTCTATCGTCCAGACCAGAGCATGGATGTCTGTGGTGATTTTAGTAAACAGTGAGGAGAGTTCAGTGATGAGAGAAGTCTGTAGTGACACTAACATGTCCTTTAGGGTAGTATCCATGACTGGTTGCCCTGAGGTAGGGAAGAAGGCCATGGAGGAGTGCAGGGCCTGGTTGGGGAGGAGGGAATTAAAAGCCTGGGCCTCGATTTGTGGCTGCAGCGTCTGCTGCAGCGGCGTGTCGAGTCTCATTTTAGCCCCGTGTCCAGCCGATCCTCCGGGTAATCATCCGGGAGGTCCGTGTAGGAGTCGCGTGGCGCAGCCTGGTCGGCGCCATCTTGGGGGGCTCTGTTCCTCTCCGCCGGCTTGTAGGCGAATTCTGTCAATTTTTGGGGCTTGTGCTCCGTAATTCTTTTCCTGGAGGTGTGCATCTTGTTCTCCAGTGTTCCTGGAGTAAGAATGGCCATGGATGAGGTTGTGCTGACGGCCTGCGTGGTGGATGTTTTTCCCCTGGCTGACGAGCTGAGAGCTTAAGCATCCATCTTCCTCTTAAGCCGGACACACCCCGAACCCCTTGCTTTTTATTGAACCGTTTATTAACCACTGGCACCCAGAGTACGTCATATGATGCCCTGTGCTTTTTTTGTTTATCTGAATAATGCCTGCAGCTACAGGCATCATTCAGATATTGCCGTTTTCAGCCAGCGATTCCCTTCACCATAAGAACGATCATAGCGGCTGTCGCCCTCCGGTACTTCTCCCGACTCACCGGCCCTGGGTTGTGATCATAGAGATTTCCGGTGTACAAGAGTCTCTATGATCGTCAGAAGCCTCTGCATTAAGCTGTGAAGCTGTGATAGTTTTTCTTCTTAGGTTTCCCAGCCTAGTGGTGAGATTTGGGGTATTTTTTACCCCATATCTCACTGTAAAGAGGTCCTGTCATGCCATATTCCTATTACGAGGGATTTTGACATTCCTTGTAATAGGAATAAAAGTGATCAATTTTTTTTTTTTTTAAGTGTCAAAGTGTTTTAGTGTCAAAATAAAAAAAAATAAGTAAAAAAAAAAAAAAATTAAAGTGCCCCTGTTCCCATGTGTTCACACGCAGAAGCGAACGCATACGTAAGTCTCGTCCACATATGAAAACGGTATTCAAACCACACATGTGAGGTGTCGCCGCGAACGTTAGAGCAAGAGAAATTATTCTAGCCCTTGACCTCCTCCTGTAACTCAAAACATGTAACCAGTAAAAAAAATTAAAGCGTCGCCTATGGGGATTTATAAGTACCGAAGTTTGACCCTATTCCACGCACGTGTTCAATTTTGAAGTGTGACATGTTAGATATCTATTTACTCGGCGTAACTTCATCTTTCACATTATGCAAAAAATTTAGCTAACTTTACAGTTTTTTTGTTTTTTAAAGCATGAAACTTTTTTTCCCTAAAAAAAGTGTTTGAAAAATCTCTGCGCAAAAATGCTCTAGCAAAGCGCGATGACGTACAACACGTACAACGGCACTATAAAGGGGAAGTTCCATTCGGATGATGTCACCCTTTAGCTGATTTTGTGTTAGTAAAAGACGATTCACGCTTTTCTGTTTGTTACAGCGTGATGAATGTGCTTACTCCATTACGAACGGTAGTTTTACCAGAACGAGCGCTCCCGTCTCATAACTTGCTTCTGAGCATGCGCAGGTTTTTAACGTGGCTTTAGCCCACACGCGATCATTTTTTACAACCCGAAAAACGACATTGTTTAAACTGTCGTAAAAAAATGCAGCATGTTTGAATTTTTTTTTTATCGTTTTTCAGAACCCGAAAAATTATGTGAAGCCCACATACGATCATTTTAAATAAAAAAAAAATTAAAACTTCGTTTTTTTACATGCTGAAAAATGATCGTGTGTACGCGGCATCAGAATTGGCCTGGGCTCCAAGTGGTTAAACTGATACACTTAGGTGGTGGCGCCTAGTTTCTTAGTGCCTAGCGACTATCGACAAATTCTACTGGAAGTGCTGCAGCCCATGAACAAGTGATTTTTATACATCTTGGACTCAATTTTGGACCTCATGCTACAATTTTCTCTATTGCGCCATTGAATTCTCGTTCTCTTTGATTAACATATACCGTATTTGCATTGTAAATTTTTGCTGTTTGCCTGGATTACCTCTTTGAACTGTTTTGAAAGGTCAATTAATAAAATTAAATGTTTCCAAGCATTAAATTCTAGCCTGAGCTATAAAACCCTGAAAGCATTGACCACACAAGGAAAAACTTCTCGTAGCCTATTTTATTATTATTTCAGTAACTTTTTAATGATTTGTTAAGTCCACTTCCTTCACAAATGCTATTGACGAAGTCGTAGCAATCAGAGTACAATCATTGACTAATAGCTTTAAAATTGCACTTGTCAATATGATAGCCCAAGGGTAAAAAAAAAAATCAATGTTTGTTTTACGCTCTCTAATACAGTGGTGGTACTGTAAATGCCTTAAGTGTGGTCCCTAGCATAACATAACAGGGCCTCCACATAAAATTCAGTGAATGTGATGCTAGAGAAATATGTAAGACACTGCAGACATTCTACAGAAGATTGTCATAGTGAAGAAATTCTCCAGGAGGTAGACAAAGACTACCACTAATCACCAGTGAGGGAAGGGTAAAAAATATTAACCATCATGTGGGAGAGGGGGGTTAAAAAAACTGCTACTAACCAGCAAAGGATACCGTTTATACCAATGAAGCTCTCAGATATCCAACTCTTCTAGGGATATCAGTCTGGGGTACAATAGTACCCCTTGCCACTCATTCCTATATATATATATATATATATATATATATATATATATATATATATATATATATATATATATATATATATATATATATATATATATATATATATATATATATATATATATATATATATATATATATAAATTAGGAATTACCTCCCCCGGTTCTTCCCTCCTTTTTTACAGTTATATATAAATTAGGTCGGCAAAAGCAAAGAAATAGTTCTACGGCCTCTAAATGACAGATGTACAGCTGTTTTGTTTGCAAACAGCCGCTGGCCAGGGATATGTTCTTTTGTACCCTTTTTTAGCATACTTTTATTTTGTGCTTAAGTATTTTTTCCATTGGAAAGCCTTTTTATGCATTGTCCTGCTTTGGGTAGTTGGCTACCAATATAGATGTAGCTCTTTCCAACATAAATCAATATGTAATCTCGCTGCAGGGCAGATAAGACTTAATAAGTGGGTTGCGGTTGGTATCGACATTCGATGCTGGACTTCAATGCAGTAGCAATGAGACCCTTTGCATGTCTTGTTGAAGAGTATGTTTTAAAATCTTCACTAATTTAGACAGAATCAGCGCTCAAACCAATGCACATGTCCATTTTCAACAATATTGGATAAATTGGACAAAAGAGCAATCCTAAAACTTTACATTTTAATAATAGAATTTTTTTTTAATTATCATAAGTAAATCATTTTTTAGCAGCCGAAAGCTTTTCTACAGATTTAAAAGAAGTATTTAAACATATACATAATTTATGTGCACCCAAACTACATGTACAAAAAAAGCTCATCAAATCTTGTAAGCATCAAATTAATAAGGGAAGTCTTTTGAAGAGATTGGTATAAGATCAGTCCCACCACCTAAACGTTTCCAAGTTGATGAGAACATAGTGAGGGGTCTCATCCTGTTTTTTTAAATCTGAAAACCTGTTAACATAATGTCACTACCCTGTAACACATATGATATGTCCCTGAGTGATTACATGCATAATGGAATATATACTGTATGACCTAGGTCAAAGCTGTCAAAGTTCAGTCCTGCAGCTTACACAAGGGGGGTCAGCTCTCCATGTGTAATCAATGTAGCTCCACTGTCAGTGATAGCCACACACTTATATTTTTACAATTAAAACATTTTTTATACTACCTGACTTTTTTTTTTTTGCTGTTCTTTTTTTATTTGTAAACATTTGACATTTGCTTACATATATTTTTGTAGTGGCAAATTAAAAAAAATGACCAAAACCTAATACTAGCGAATTTATAAGAGTTAGAAAATGCAGAATAAAACTTGTGAAAAATCCTAATATATTTGTTTTATTGATAGAACATTTGCATTTAAAATGTTAGTTAATCCTAATTAGATTTTTTTTAAACATTGTATTAACTCAATAATCCCTTCTATTAGTATGTATGCTTTTCTTTATAATATTTTGCATCTTCGCCTGCCAGAGGACTTTGCCCCAGCATTGTCTTGAAGCTACATACAGCCTGGACAAAATGTAGCAGAGGTGTTAATTCAGATACAGCACTTTACTGAATAGGGAAATGAGTCCATTGGCATATTTTAGGTTGGACACCAATTATCTAAATCATCAAAATACTTTTTTTTTCCCCAATTTAGTTTTAGTATTTTTTACTAAAAAGTGACCTATCACAAAATTTGTTTTTTAAAGAGATGTCAACAATTCATGTCAACAATTCATCTTTGGATGGGAAATTCATTATCGAAAACCCATCTATTGAGGCTCCTCAGTATCCTCCAATTATTGGAGACAATTCCAATCACCTCTTGACCACCATGGATTTCACTTTTGAGATGGTGGGAATAATCTACTAGTTAACAGCTATGTGCTTGCATAGAAGTAGTCCCCACACTGGGGTAGATTCAAAGAGCAATTGCGTCTGCGTAACCATAGTTACGCAGCGCAATTGCTTACCTGCGCCGGCGTTACGAATGCTCCTGATTCAGGAACCTCGTTACGCCGACTGAAGCCTAAGAAATGACTGGCATAAGGCTCCTTATGCAGTCATATCGTAGGCTGCATTCTTACATTGGCCGCTAGGTGGCGTTCCCGTTGTGGTTAGCGTATAGTATGCAAATTGCATACTAACGCCGATTCACAACCCTACGCGAGCCCTGCGTATGCAGTTTACGTGCGTCGGGTTTCGCGTAAGGCTGCTCCTGCTAATAGCAGGGGCAGCCAATGTTCCGTATACCCGTCGTTCCCGCGTCGCGAAGTTTAAATTTTACGTCGTTTGCGTAAGTGAATCGTGAATGGCGCTGGACGCCATTCACGTTCACCTTGAAGCAAATGACGTCCTTGCGACGTCATTTGCCGCAATGCACGTCGGGAAAGTTTCCCGACGGAGCATGCGCACTACGCTTGGCGCGGGAACGCGCCTAATTTAAATGATCAGTCACAAAATATTCCAACTGCACACCTTCCAGGAAAATGGCCAATAAGTAAAAGGGTGCTGAAACGATCACCAGCTGGGAACCGGAAAGCAAATCATGTACACATATTCGCCAGCACACCAAGGATCATTGAAAAAACGTCCAAAAATGTAATGCATAATAGCGATCCAAAAAGCAACGTTTCGAGGTCACGCAGGACCTCTTCGTCAGGCAAAAGATCTTTTGCCTGACGAAGAGGTCCTGCGTGACCTCGAAACGTTGCTTTTTGGATCGCTATTATGCATTAAATTTTTGGACGTTTTTTCAATGATCCTTGGTGTGCTGGCGAATATGTGTACATAATTTAAATGATCCACGCCCCCTACGGGATCATTTAAATTGCGCGCGCTTACGCCGGGCATTTCGCCGGAGCGCCCACGCAATTTACGGAGCTACTGCTCCGTGAATCGAGGGTAGCGCAGATAATTTGCGGGGGCGCAGGGCAAAAACGGTGCCCTGCGCCTACGTAAAAACTGCGCAAATCTTACTGAATCTACCCCACTATCTTTTAAATATGTGCAAGGCAACCCTTTATTTTTATTACCTGCTTTTTATTATTAAATTGTGAATTAGTCTACTTAGTACACAACAACTTGCTGTTTTCTGTTTTTACACTCTCTCGTCTTTAAGATGAGTTTACAGTTTCTTTTAAGATATTTCAATATCATTTAATAAAATTTCTCTGCAGACTTGTGCCTAAAAATGTATACTGTGCCCCTTCTGTGCTTATGGTATAGTACTTTATGACCAGTACAGTCAGTGCCCTCATCAGCCTTATGTGACATTCTTGTTAATAAGCTACACTTCAAAATAATTATACAATAACTTCAGGTGTACCATGCCATGTCTTATTAAGACTGGCAACAAAGCTCCAGGCTAATCTAAAAACATTAAGAAAGGAAAAAGTGACAACTGAGGCCTTGTACACACGATCAGTCCAAACTGATGAAAACGGACTGAAGGCTGAAGTCTGAGGGTCTGATGGTCTAATGTGCCTACACACCATCAGTTCAAAATCCGATCTAATCCAACGCGGTGACATAAAACACAACGACGTGCTAAAAAAAACGAAGTTCAATGCTTCCAAGCATGCGTCGACTTGATTCTGAGCATGCGCGGGTTTTGAAACTATGCTTTTGCGTACTAACCATCGGTTTTGACCGATCGGTCATCAGTCCATCAGTCCGATTTTAAAGCAAGTTTTAAAACTTTGGTCTGAAGGACAAAAGTCTGATGGGCCATACACATGGTAGGTTTGGACTAATGAAACTGAACTTCAATCCGTTTTCATCAGTTTGGACTGATCGTGTGTACAGGACCTCACATGTGCTAACATCAACCATATATTCCAAATTTAGCCTGACATAATTTTCAAAGCCCAAAAAAATTTCTTATGATGAAAATCATTATGATCATCATCTATACTATGACCAGGGCCGTCTTTATGGCAAGGCCCAGTCATTGTTGGGGGCCCAAAGTAGCTGCTCCTAGAGACCATGCTGCCCATACTCTCGAACTGTCAGAAAGCTCCCAGAAATCAAAGCCGCCGTTGCACGGGTGGGACAGCAAATCGCGGATCACTGTACTGGGGATTGCTGTCCACTGTCCGCACAGACTGGCATCTCCGCCCCCCGTACCACCCCCTTCCTCGCTGCCCCGTTGCTTTGCAGGCACTCTCCTGAACGAAGGGACATCCCTAAGACGGAGCCTCCTGTTGGATGTAGGAGCGGATGGGGCGGGGAAGTGCCTGACCTATGAGATAACTCCTGCTGGAAAGCGTGCCGAGGAGATAAGCCGAGTGCGGACTGCAGAGGTAAACTCATTTGCAGGCACCTCTATGCTAAGTCTGCTGAGTTACTGCAGCTTAGCATAGAAGTGATGCATGTTTGCTGACAAATGGGAAGATGGCATCGTTTTCATGTAGCGCTGGGAGAAATTAATGGATTTATTACAGGTCGCTGCCTCCAGGTTATTACTGCCCCCTAGCTAGTGTGTGCCCTCCTGACCCTGTGTGTTTCCTTCCAGCCACATACTGTGCTCTGCCCACCCCTGTAATGTGCCCTCTTGACCTCCATACTGTGCCCACCTGATGCCTGTACTGTGCCCTCCTCTCACCTGTACTGTGCCCTCCTTACCTCTGTACTGTGCCCACCTGATTTCAGTACTGTGCCCTCCTCACCCCTGTACTGTGCCCCCCCACACCTGTACTGTGCCCTCCTTACCTCTGTACTGTGCCCTCCTCACGCCCGTACTGTGCTCTCCTGACCCCTGTACTGTGCTCTCCTAACCCCTGTACTGTACCCTCCTGACGCCCATACTGTACCCTCCTGACGTCTGTATGCTACCCTCCTGACGCCCGTACGGTACCCTCCTGACGCTCGTATGGTACCCTCCTGATGCCCGTACTATGCCCTCCCAGCCCCTGGTGTGTGCCCTTCCAGCCCCTGTACTGTGCCTTCCTGGTGCCCATACTGTGCCCTCCCATCCCCATACTCTTACCTCCTGACTCCCCTGTACTTTGCCCTCACTCCCTGCACTGTGCCCTGCACTCTCCTGACCCCTTTTACTGTGCCATGCTGACCCCTCTCCTGTACTGTTCCCTCTATACCTCCTGTATTCTGCCCTTGTGACGCTCAATCTTTTGCCCTGGTGTCTCCCAGTCCTCTACCCTGCTAAACCCTGAAAACTGCCCTTTGCTCTAATGAATTCCATACACTGCTCTACATCCCACTTACATCTGTATACTGTCTTGTTGCCCCCTGTCCTCTTCCCTACTGACCCCCTATCCTTTGTCCTGTCATCTCCTGTCCTCTTCCCTACTGACCCCCTATCCTCTGTCCTGTCATCTCCTGTGCTCCTCCCTACTGACCCCCTATCCTGTAATCTCCTGTCCTCTGCCCTACTTTTCTCTGTACAGTGCCCTACCTACTACTGACATGTGTACACTGCTCTGAATCCCAAGGCTAGGCTCACACTTGAGTGGGTTTGAGGCCCGCATCTGCCGGGAACGACAGCCAATTTATGTGTATGGGAGCTGTGCCTACATTTTCAGGGGAAAAAAAGGAGCCTGCACTATTTTTTAAATGTAGCCACAGGGAAGTCACATGGTGCTTTTGCAGTTTCTGTACCCACACAACCGCTACGTGTTTTGTGTTCTGACTGTGAGTGGTTGCCAGTGTGGGAACGACTGCAATTTCTGTAATTAATAATATATATATTTTGTGTCTGTTGATGTGTTTTTGATGCGTAAGTATGCACTTATTGTTTCTCGGCTGGCATGTGTTTTAAATAAATGGATGCTAAAAGGATAAAAAAATTATAAAAGGCTGAAACTTTCAGCAACAAATCAGTGAGGGGTAATAATGTTCAGTAACTTCTAGCAACCAATGGGTGAGCAGTATTAATGTGCAGTAACCTCTAGTAACCAAATCAGTGAGCAGTAAGGATGTGCAGCAACCAATTAGCGAGCCTGGACCAGTTTTTGGAATGGAGAGCAAAATTGCATGTTTGCCCAGGGTCCAACCAATGTTAAAGACGGCCCTGACTATGACACTCTCTAATTCATGTATCTAAGCTCAGAATTTACTGGTCAGCATTAGCCACATGTTAGTTTGTTGAGAAACAGCTTACTGGAAATGCTAGTATTTATTGATCTGTATTTATATGGATTCTGTAAGTTGATGTTTAATTGCTTGCTCCATTATATTCCCATGTTCTCAGGATCACATACGTTTGCAGTCATAAATCTGATTTCAGTAAACCTTGAATATGAAGACATGTGTCTGTGTTAGTTTTATTTGGGTATTTATTTACTCAGATAAATATGTTCAGCTAATTTTAAACTGCAGAACACAGTGCCCATTTTAAAGACAAAAAAAAAGGTTTTACTTATTGATTTGTTTTATCTATTTGTAAACATCTCCACAGTGTCCATGACATAAATACAATGTAAGTACAGGGCCCCTAATATGTACCTTGACCTTTGCCATCCACATTTAAATCAATATGCTTAAGGCTGATATCGCCACCTGATCTGACTAAATCAGTTTCCTGCTTGTTTACATTTCTATTGGTTTAAATGAAAAATTCACAATTCTTTTCATTTTTCTCATCTGCATTTAGGTAAAATTGTGATTTGTAGCATCACTTCATTAAGTCTGCTACCAAAACTTTCATTAGAAATACACATTGTGCGTATATATTATTTATATTATTACTGCCATGCTAAAACATGTTGCAATTCTTACTTCCTATAACCAATATGCAAAAGCTAATGAAAATGAATGTCCTTAACATATGTCATTGAGAACCTGAGCTCAGTCACAACCACTTCAGTAGAACCAGCAATGATCTCACCACTCAGATGGAAAATGTTCCAGATTATAATGAAACATTTCCTTACATTTCCAAATATATAACATCTAAAGTTGTACAAATATGTACTTCAAATGTAAATGCATTTAGTACAATTAATAAAGTGATGCTACAATTCATAATTGTAAGATGCAGAATATCTGCAGCACTGACACACCAAAAGAATGAAAATATTTGAAACATTGTATTTTGTAAGTGAAAAAATATGATTACTGTTTATCAGACATATTGCTTTAGCAAATTATATGTCATCCAGGTAGGATTTATATTTATTTTAATGGAGACCCATAACTCACTGCTCACCAGGCTGTGAGCAGTGAGTTATGGATCTAGATTGGATGCTAGAGAAAATAGTGAGCTAAAAATGTACCTGGACATTGAAAGGTACTCAGTGTTAGGCCTTATCCGCGTACACACGATCGATTCGTCTGATGAAAACGGTCTGATGGACCGTTTTTATCAGACGAACCGATCGTGTATGGGCCCCATCAGTTTTTTTCCCATCAGTGAAAAAACTTAGAACCTGTTTTAAAATTATCTGATGGTTAAAAAACCGATACAAAAAAACGATCGTCTGTGGGGAAATCCATCGGTTGAAAATCAACGCATGCTCAGAATGAAGTCGACGCATGCTCAGAAGCATTGAACTTCATTTTTCTCAGCACGTCGTCGTGTTTTACGTCACCGCGTTCTGACATGATCGTTTTTTTAACTGATGGTGTGTAGGCAAGACCGATGAAAGTCAGCTTCATCGGATATCTGATGAAAAAATCCATCAGACCGTTTTTATCAGATGAACCGATCGTGTGTACAGGGCATTAGGCTTAGCACTTTATCATCTCAAAAATGATACTTGGTGCACTGGCTATGGAAATCAGTTGAATTCCAAGCTATACCTAACTAATCTTAAAACCTTTCCCCTGGTAACATCTATACTGACTAACCTGTGTAAGAAAGATGTACAGTATATACTTACTTATTTTCAGGCTGTTATGGTCTGAGCATGTGATCCAGATCCCTGTGTCAGCCATCGACAGCTGCAGGGGAGAGAAGAAAGTGCCAAAAACAAATGGGCCATAGAAGCCCCTGGGTGACGTCACCGCTGCCAGGTATTATGAGCTGTTGTCGAGCACTCTTTTCTCTCCCGATGCAGGGGCTGCTGCCTGACACAGGGGAGATCACGTGACTGAACCAGAGTGGCTGAAAATAGGTAAGTGTATATATTTTTTTTCACAGGTTAGTCAGCATAGTTGTTAGGAGGGCAGTGAGCATTTTTAAGATTATGTATAGCCTGAAAATTCAACTTTAATGCCCTGTACACACGATCGGTCCATCCGATGAAAACGGTCTGATGGACCGTTTTCATCGGTTAACCGATGAAGCTGACTGATGGTCAGTCGTGCCTACACACCATCGGTTAAAAAAACGATTGTGTCACAACGCGGTGACCTAAAACACATCGACGTACTGAAAAAAATGAAGGGCAATGCTTGCAAGCATGCGTCGACTTGATTCTGAGAATGCGTGGATTTTTAACCGATGGACGTGCCTACAAACGATCGTTTTCTTTCTATCGGTTAGGTATCCATCGGTTAAATTTAAAACAAGATTGCGTTTTTTAACCTATGGATAAATAACCGATGGGGCCTACACACGATCGGTTTGGTCCGATGAAAATGGTCCATCAGACCGTTCTCATCGGTTTGACCTATCGTGTGTACGCGGCATAAGACATCTGTATTTTAAGCTGAGAACTGCTATATACAATACATGTATTCCAACAATTTAAATATATTTTGCTTCTCTAAAAAAAAACTTGAGATGACATTTTAGTTTGGGCATTTTATGTTAAACATCAGAAAAGTTATTTCAGTACAGAAGAAAAGTAAATGCATTCATATTCTTTTTCCAGGTACACATGATCTATTGTAGTATATGTATTTCGGTCAGCACAATGACCTTCCTCAGCTATGTACTTGCTGGGAAATAAACGATGTGTATATAAGTCTCATTCTTTCATGCATTTCAACAATACCTTATTAACGGCACTGTCAAAATTAAGCTTTGACTCACGTCATTCCCTTGGCAGAACACAATGTACAATGTGTGATTCAGGGAAATCCATTGACTGTGCTGATTGATACTCAGTGACCAAAGGCAACACATATGAAATAGTTCAGCTTTGAAGACCTATATGAAATTAATGTTGTATCTTGTCCTTATATTAAAGTGAAACCAAATGCATAGATTACCATATTGGGTATTATTGCTAGGCTGTTTGTGGGCACCTTCAATATGCACTGAGGCTCCTTCAGTATTCATTCCCGCAGAGAGAATGCGTGTCTTCTAAATCCCTAGAAGTGGGGTCCTATTTACATATGGGTTTATGCAGCCCCTGTTCTACACAGATAATTAGAATTGAAAGGCTTTTTGTCAAGTTGAATTAAACATTAGACTGCAGAGGAGGTGGCTATTCACCTTTCTAGGTGCATAATGTGCTATACACTCTATTTCTTAATGCAATATCCCTGTGTTCAATATCATAAGTTGAGCCAACTTCCCTTGTTGTTTCCAGGCTCATTTCAATCAATATTTAAACATCAAAGATTGAGAATCTAGTCCCACATGGATCATACTGGCTCACCAGGACTTGAAAGCAGCAACTGTGGGCTAGGTGGTGGCATAGGTTATATAAGAGACACAGAAAGGACACTGCAGAGATTGGATGCCACTGAAGGGAATGGAGTCAGCATGCCTGTGTGATCAGCAAAGGTGAGAACCCTTAGGAGGGTCAAGACGCAAACCTTTACCAGAGCTCCCTGCAAGGGGTGATGAGTTTTGCTGCAGATGACTCTCAGGTTGTAGACTCACCGAAGCAGGCAGCTAGAGGAGACTGAGTACATATAAACAGAGATGAGGTTCTTGCAGCACTGGTGTGCTGGGCTTACTAGGAGTAATAGTAATAAGTGTCTTGTAGAACTGGGATATTGGGCTCAAAGAGAAAATCTGGAGAGTACAGGAGGCACACAAATGTAAGGCATCATTCACATGGATGAGGGCTGAGTTTGCCAGCAGAGGGATGAACAGGTGTTCCAAGCATTCCCATGCAGGCAGTCCCTTATATGTCACTTGAGACACAGTAGCTGCACAGACACAGCTGCTGCTTCCATTTCTGCAGTTGTGTGGGTATATGCTCCTGAATGCACACTGTCTGCATTTGTGGCCCTTCTTCTCCTTCTCCTGTCAACAATTATTTTCCTGCTTTTTTTGTATTGCAATTTAATTAATACTATTTAAACTTTTCTTTTAATTGTAAATATCTTTGTAATGTTTTGTACTAGAATTATAATTTTGTGTAATTTTAAACAGAACAAATTATAGAACAAAATACTTTTATTCTACAGTAAGGACCCTTTCACACGGGGCAGTCAGGCGTGTGCGGGCTCCGCTTTACTTAGCGGGGATCGCTCCGTCGTTCCCAGCTGACAGGCATATGACAGGTCGGTCTCTGCACACTGTGCAGGGACCAACCTTTTAGAGCACCGCTCTCCCCTATGGGGCATCTGATGACAATGGACCGTAGAGTCCATTTTCATCCGATCCTCCAGACGGATAGAAATTTAGGGTTTTCCTCCGTCACACTTTGGCGGATTGGATCGGGTTGGATGTCAGTGGGCATTTCACCGCTGACATCTGTGGCTCCATAGAGGTGCACAGAGCACCGGTTCAGGTCCGCCTAAAAAACTGGCAGGCGGACCTGATTGGTCTCCCTGTGTGAAAGGGCCCTTTGGGTAAGATTGCAACAAGGGATAGGGATAGGGGTAAAGAGAGCAAAAAAGGGAGAAATTAAAGGAATGTGGGGCCTTCTTCCAAGATAATTTGTTAGATAATGTGAAGATAATTTGTTACCTCTTCTAGGAAAAAGAGAGATTACCCAGTTGTACTGTAAATGAACCTATGCACTGTGATTTTCTAAGAGACAAAGGGCAGTGGCTAGTATTCATGATAGTTGTATGCACTGCAATAAGAGAAAATTAGAAACATGTATTAATGGTAAAAAAAAATGTATTGTTGCATTTGGGCAAACTGGGAGCAATGAAAAAGATAAATTATTGGCTACAATGGTCTATCAGTGATCACCCTAGACAAAGCGGCAGTAATTATTAAACATGGTGACACTGCCAACTGTATACTTTGAGACTTCCTTCGGTAATCCTTGTCATCAGGTGGGTCTGGTTTCACACCAGCCACATGATGCCCTTGTGGGAATAGATGTTCCCAAATTATTGGAAATCGCAGATTTCCCATCAAAGGTTTTTTTGATGATCCTAAGAAATTCTATGATGGGCATGAGAATTCCCCTTAGTTTTCCTTGTCTGTGTAAGCAAGGTAAACAGACCCTAGGCAGGGGCTAGCATCCTCAAAACAGGACCAACAGCCATACATTTTTATCACCGAACAATTGAAGGACTCCACACTAATGAGGGCCATGGATAACATCGTAAAATTAGATGGGGGACTAGCCCAGACAAGAAGGTTTCCATACATATAGAAAGGGACCTATTATACCAGGTGTTACAAAGGCTGGTAGAAACTATTCAGCAACTATTAGTGTCCAAACCTTACCAGATGTTGGTACTAGAGTTGACATGTTCCAGGAGAACATTTGGGAGCAAATAAAACCTGAAAGAGAATAATTCAGAGATCCTCGTGACATGGAATAGCTCAGGAGGTAAAGATCTACTGTTTTTCCTCCTCTGTATTTTAGATGTTGGCACAAATGGCATATTTCCGTAGCCATTTAGTTCCACTCACCATTACTGAGGTCCCTTTTAAGAGGATCGCCATGGCTTTGGTCTTACCTTTGCTGCAGTCCACTAGGGGCATCAACACATTTTATTGATAATAACCTACTGTATGCCTTAGTCATAGTTATGCCACTCGTTATCAGGAAGAAATCTCTTTCCACCTTGGCCATAAGAAAAGCTAAAGGGCTCTATTCGGTATTCAGCCATGTGGGCATTCCTAGTGAAGTTCTAAAAGACAGAGTCACCCTACTTATGGATCTGGATTAATTTTAGAGCTTTAAAAATTACATGGGATGACTGAATCATGTACTTCCATGTACCCACTCAGTCTAACTCTTTAATTCCTGAAGTCAGATAGCAGAAACTTTGTCAAAACAGATTTTTTTCTTCACAATAGCAATGTGTTCTCAGAGTTGCCCAGTCAGAAATATGTGACCAAACATAGCATTATCTCCCAAGTAGGGGTAAGGGTAAAATTTAATAACATCAAAACCTGGGGAATGCCCAGGGAAAAACCAAGCTTTCTTCCTGACCAGCCTGCAGAACAACCAATTAACCTGTCTAACAGTATGGGTTAAAAACAGGGGTTTTGTCCGCACGCATTTACAAACGCATGCGTGAGCCACAGAGCCACGCCAAGGCACCCTGTAATCTGTGGTCCTAACACTAAACAATGAGCGTCCCCACAGTGGAGGCACATGCATTCTAATGGATAGATAGGGGCAGGTGGACTGAAGGGGAGCCACCCCTCCTTAAAGGTACAGGAGCACACCAAACACCCAGCATATAGCACAATGGCTGCAAAGGTGTTGGTGCACTGCTGGACCAATATAAGCACCACAGGTGAAACATAAATGTGTCCACCGCCCCCATCTATAGCTGGCAATCGCAGTAAGTGACATTGGAAGGCTAAAGCAGATAACAACAAAACCTGGGGAATGCCCAGGGAAAAACCAAGCCTCCTTACCGACCAGCCTGCAAAACAACCAATTAACCTGTCTAACAGTATGCGTTAAAAACAGGGGTTTTGTCCGCACGCAATTGCAAACTCATGCGTGAGCCAAATTTAAACCTTATTGGATTTCAGGCAACACGTCAGGAAGTAAAAAAGAAAAAGAAAAGCTGAGCTGGGTGTAAAAAATGTGTCTAATAGTGGTTGGTCCTGCCCCGTGCCTTGCATAGACAAATCAATTGATTGTCAGTGATACCTTTTGGTGATTACCATAATATTTCCAGTGTTCCATGGATCATTTTCTTCTTTCTCTCAGTTTCCTTATGTTTTTCTTAGTTTCTCTGAACCCACTAGCTACTCTCTTCATACCCACTCCTATTTCTTCCAGCGTCCTTTCTTAATGGAGCAAATTAAGTCTGAACCCACTTCCATGGTCCAAAACCTTATTCGCATCCCTTTTACGGTGCACACCCTGAGGGATTTCACATCTTGGTGGGTCATATCAGTGATACGTATGTGACTATAGATTTTTGTTATTCCAATTATTGACAAATTCCATTTCTTCAGGAACTATTTTCACTAGTTTAACATCAGAAAGGCACCCTTCTATTATGTGGGGTTTGTAATTTTGTGATCCATCTGGCCTTGAACAGGAGTCCATGCCCTCTCACTCCCACTCTTTCCCAAACAACTGTGCCATTCCAAAGACTTCTAAAATTCTATGCTTTGTCGCATGGTTGGTGCAAAATGCACCCAAAGAGGCAAGATTACTTCAACCCACAACAGACCTCATACAGAATCAATGAAAATTAAGTTCCCTCCTCTTAAAGCAGGGGTTCACCCTCAAACTGAACTTTATATCTATCTTTTCTGAAGCCTCAATGAATGCTTGTAGCGTTGTTATTTTTTTCTAGATCTGTACCCTTACCTGTATTCGGCATGACTTCCGGGTCTTCTTCCCTGCGGGGAGTGGGCGTGTCGCTCCTTTTCCCCCCATGACTCAAGGCGTAATGGTCGCAAGG